>NC_136412.1:258039120-258659120 GCF_051521515.1 Lactuca serriola | reverse complement strand
GGAATATGAATTTGTCAAATAATAACAATATCATGATCAATAATAGGATTTGGAGTTGATTTTTATCTTTACAATGTTTCTAAAAATAAAAAATAAATCATTAATAACAATGACTGCAGATATCACGCCTTTTTAGTTACATATCAATCATACGGTTTCCCCTTTTTTAATATATATTTATTTGGCTCAAAGTTAAGAAGATTTAATTTACATTGCTTTCTCCAATCCTTTGGTGTTAAATTGTGCTGTTTATTATCTTATGGATAATGAACTATCAGTTAGTGATGATCATATTTATGATCAACATGAATATCCTATTGATTATGTAGACGATAACGAAGATTTCGAGTTATCTGATCATGATTCTCTACATAATATTGATTTTGTAATAGGTGAGAATAACTATCTAAATCGAGGTGATTTATCTTTTCAAGTTTATTTACGTGTTAGTTTTTATAACAATAATGTTGAACTTGTATATTGTTATTTGCATTATGGAGAAATTTTAACTTACAAAGTTGAGGATCAATTAGAACACATTCAAAATCATATTGATGTCAATTCTGACTATCATTTCGTTGAAAGTAGTAATCATAACCAAGGTGATGTCTTTAAATTATTTATTTGTTTTTTATATATGTAATTATTTTATTACACTAATTCTATTTACAAGATGCAGAAAACGAAAATGAGTTCATTGATGATGAGACATATGATACTATAGTCGATGATAATATTGATTTACAGAAAGGTAAGCACACCAATAACAAAATATTTTAGAAAACTATATTAATTCGTTGCGATTGTTTGCAATTTTCACATCGACGACATTCATTTGTTTCATCCTATATCTATTATGTGGTATATAATTTAATGTTTTTTTATGCAGAACAATCACATGTTACACATGATTACGTTTCTCCTGGTGGCTCGCCTTATTGGATTCTTATTGTTTTAGACCACATCAAACCTAAAATCAACTCAACAGTTGATTCATATGGTGCAACATTATCAATGTATAAAAATTATGCATCAGAATCAGGTTTTGATGCTAGGTAAGGAACAATTAGAAAAACGAAATACGACATTATCACACAACGACATTTGTTATGCAATCGGGAAGGTAAACCAAGAACCGTTAAAGTGGATACTCTAGACCCTCAACATTATAAGATTCAAAGAAGGAAAGACTCATTTAGGTGTGAATGCAAAGCAAAAATTGTTTTTATTCTACTACATGGTACTAATAAATATATTGTTGTTGATTTTGTTGAACAACATACTCATGAGTTGTTTGGTAAGGACAATATGTTATTGTCTCGTACAAAGATGAAACTTGATTATTCTTAGGAGATGTTCATTCACAACTTGTCAAAGCAAAATATTAGTGCCTCAAGAGCACATAGATTGTATACCAGACTTCAGGGTGGGTCTTATGTTCGAGGTGGTTTGGTTTCTGATTTCAAGAGCAGTAGGAGAAATCTTAATTCTTACATAGGTTCCAGGGATGCCAAATTCCTTGTTGTCAAGATGCTGGAAAGGAAAAAAAATATCTCAACCTTTTCTTTCGAGTTTAAAGTCGTGCAGAAAAAATTGAATGCACATTTTTGGGTGGACGAAATCGTAAAGTATAACTATAATGCTTTTGGAGACGTTGTATCCCTTGATGCCACATTCAACATGAATAAGTATATTTTACATTTGCAGTGTTATCACATTTTATTTATTACTTCCAATAATATTAATTAATTTTAATTTTTTAAAACAAGTATGATATGATTTTCATACCGTTCATTAGGATAGATAACCATAAGAAATGTGTAACTTTTGGTGCTGGACTTTTGAGTAGAGAAGATGGTAGTTCTTATTCTTGGCTGCTTAGAGCATTCCTGAAAGCATTCAAAAAACAACCTACGCTTGTTCTCACATATCAGGATCCAACTTTGAACAAAGCTGTAAATGAAGTTTTTCCCATGTCATCACATAGGTTTTGTATGTGGCATATTATAAAAAAATTGCCAAACAAGGTGAACATTTATTCTTAAGAGGCGTTTCTCTAATGTCATCACATAGGTTTTGTATGTAGACCGTTGCGTTTCATATTTGAGCCATGACTCTGCTAAGTTAAATTCATACCTTGAAGAGCTAAATAAGTTGGTTTTTTTTGTATATGACTGTCTAGCGCCCGAGATGCCCTCAAGATAATCATTCTACAACCAGATTATAGGTTTGGAGTAAACTAATGATGTGCATGACATTGAGAATCCATCTGATATTCGTAATAAGGGAACTGACAGTCATGGTAAGAGATTAAAATCTAAAAAAGAAATGCTGGAAAAATAAAGTTTGACGCCTAAGCGAAAGTGTACTTCATGTAAACAGATGTCTTTGCATGATAAACAAAACTATCCTCTAAATAAATGTGTCGAAGTAGTTTAATTTTTATGTAGGTTTTTTAAATTATGATATTACAGTAACATTTTTGTTTCATGTGTTTTATTGACATTTATTTCAATTTTGTGAGTGTTTTATGAAATTATTAAATATGGTTATGCAATATTGCACACTTTGTTCTTATTCATTACCCCAGCGTGTTACACCAACATTACAATCATTTATAATCATTAATTTTTACAAGTACTTTGTAAAACCAACAACATATTATTTCCCAAACATTGAATCAACAACACAATAACATATTCCAACAGAGCTATATATTCATACCAATAATTACTACATACGTATAAAATTTTCTTATAACTACATATATTCTAAAATTCAAAATTACACAATGTTTTGTTTATTTCAAATTTATAGCAAAACCATATATAAACACACTCATATCTACAAAATACTATAGTTAATCACAAAACGTAATGACCATAATTTCATACACAAGTAAATTCTTTCAATTGATGACACATTTTGATTTTATTATTTGTCATAACATATTTTGATTTTTACATTCTTTAAGAATAATGCCATATGGAGACTAATAATTTTTATAAATAACAACATAAAACAATTCATAACCAAAATTTTAATGTATTCTCATCATTTTCATTCTTTCAAAACAATGGCATATTATTTTGTTTATTTATATTTTAAAAACTCTATAAAACAATATAAAAGAACACACAAACATAATCTTAATATATTTTCATTATAATAAATCGAAATTATAAACTAGGCGCAAACATTAAAGAAAATGACCTTTAAACATTTAAACTTCAAAACATAAATTACTTTCATACTTTTCATACCCAAAAAAACATTCTAACATCAGTTACTTTCTAATGTTTCCCAAGCAAAGACAACAATACCAAAATAAAACATGCTACCATATATCAAGAACTGAAGTCTCCTAACTAAAACCGTTCTACCATACTTAATTAATCAAAAACAACTTGTCCATACTAAAAACGATGCCTTCCACGTCTCTGCTTCTCCCTAGCTTCCTTCACTTCATTCATCAGAACCATCTTCTCCAATGGATCAAGCCTGTCATAGGCTTCTGCATCTCTCTCCAACATACTTTTATACTTGTTGTAGTCAGATTTCATAATCCTTGCCATGTATTTGACTCTTAAATTATTTAAAGCAATTACATCACTTTGTTTTTTACCTGTATAACCGCAATCCCAACGCCCATCACCTTCCCCCATATACGATATGCCTCATAATATACACTCTATAATCTGATACTTTATTTGCTACTTTCCATGTAAATTTCATGACACGAGATTTAATTTTGTTGAAAACAGTTGATTTTTGGTAATGCTATGATTTTAAGTAGCTGCCAAGCAATTTTTTCTGTGATACAATACAATACATTTATTATACATCATTTGTAACAATACAAAAACAAGTCATATAAATATACTGATATGTAATTCTTAATCTTACCATAATACTGGTTTCCTTCCATATATACTCTCAAAAGTGCCTGTTTGGTTGACATGATATATAATGTAGTAGGTGGGTACCCATAGATCAAAGCATATTAAATAATATTTACTTCCCTCAACTAATGGAAAGAAAACCTGGTATACAACAAAATTTATAACAATAAGTTATATCAGTATAATAAATATTATAACATATAACACAATTATTAATCAAACTACCAGACCAACATCTTTGAGACTTTGTTTAATTGGTAGACTTATAATGTGGAGTTTCAACATCGAGTCAAATAATGATTGGGTTATAGTGTATGCAACCGATACATCCAGTATCTCATCTGCCTGTATACATAAATGAAACAATAAATTATTCATCATAAAACCCAAATTATTATTTAATAATAAACTTCAATTTACTACGTACCAAAAAGTTTGTATCAAAGAAAACTCTAGCAACCGATCCTACATCCATTAGTTCCTCAATTTTGTTGAGTAATGATGTCCAACAGTCAATGATTATAGCATGCATAAACGTGTTGCTTTTAAAACGATATGCTAATCCTTAATGCAATACGTGACCGCTCCCAATGTTCCAAATCTCGTCCCTGCTCAACAATTATAATCAAATCCATTATACAATTATGTTTTATAAGGAAATCAATATAATATATTTTCTCAATTACCCATATTCTCTTTTTGATGCAAAAGTTGAATTGTATAATGCCATCTCATCCTTCTTCACTTTTTCACCTATTCGAACAATTCTTTCAACAAACGGTGACTTTCCATGTACAACTAACTTTTGTCCTCTTTCCCCCCTTTTCCATTATCTTCCCTTTCCACACCTTCTGCAATCTCCTTACCTACATTTCTGGTTTTATATTCTCTACCTACTGCCACTGTTTCCAAGATTTCTTTTTCCTTTTTTTTCTTTTCTCTTCTATAATTGTTCAACACAACCTCATCTGTAATTTCTATGGCTTTCGCCAACACTTCAGGATGCTCCAAAAATTGTGAACAAGTTAGATGGTCTGTACCATCAACTTTTTCCATACTAGAAGTATTAAAACTTCCACCATCATCCCTTTTATCCCCATAAACTACCAAAGCTGTAACCGGAGAAATTCCTCCTTCATTACCACCATCGTCTGCTTCTTTGTTAGCATCATCATCAAAACCATGTTCTTTATCTTTCATTCCTCCACTTCCTTCATTGAATAATTCATTGTTTTTTTCGTATCACTCATTCAACAACATACTATCTGGAAAATTTTCCATTCCAGCTTTCAAAGCCATTTGTATAGTCTTCTTTTCGGACAAAATTATTCCATAGCTATGCTCGATAACAGCCTCGTAAGCCTGAAAATGGTAGATCAAATTATGAGTACCAAAATTCTAATAGAATTAGTTGTCAACAGAATAATTATACCCTTGTTACTTTAAACTTTTACCTCAAAAGCACACATCTACTTCAATGTTTATGAATATAACATATTTTTTTATTATAAGTTTATGTCTTACCTCCTTATCCCCATAATCTCGCTTAAGACCATCCAATATTTCATCTTCATCCATCATTTACTCATCAACATAAACATCTTCAAAGTCCTCATGTAGTTGCCTTCCAAACCCTCCTATACTAATCTCCAACTTCTCTATATTTTCAAGAACATCACCCGTAACATGTCAGACAAACGGTACCCTTTTCATTAACTTCACGTTTGAGAACTTCATGTTATACACATACACTAGCTACATCACAAAAAAATGTAGAATTATTAATTCAATATATATAATTCAATATACATTAAAGTATAAATCTACTTAAGACAACAAGATTCCTGTCAAAACGAGTATAGGTCCACTATAATAGCATGTCTTATCATCCCTTCTCCACAGCTGTTTTCTGCTAACCAAACAATCTAGAATATACTTACACCAATCAATCTTCGAGAAGTCTTTCACCAACACCAAATTATTAACAACATTTATTTGATTTGTACCACTCAATGTTGATTCCACAAATGTGTTAATGAAAAGGGTAAAGAAATTCAACCTAAACAGAAGATTGTCTTGATTTGTGTTTTTTATCCTCTTCAGGTATTCTTCACCATTAAACCCTTTTTTCCTATTTATTTTTCCATTCTTGCAGAATTTCATTGTCTTTTTCACAACTAGGCATGTTCATGAAGTCTTCCCCATAATTCATTAATTTGGTAACCCCAACATATCATGCACCGTCTCTTTGGTAAATGTAATCACAATATTTTCTAGAACTAGACGGCTACTTTGTGGATCATAGTGATCTAAGTGATAGTAGTTAAGTAACCCTGGAGTAGTGTCCATGTCAATATTCATAAGTGATCCAAAACCCATAGACACAATCCCATTTTTCTGTGCAGGGGACATCACTTTCATAGCTGCACTAACCCTTTCAAGATTCATTATAGTTGCAAGTCTTCTTAAACCTTTTGGATGCTCTTTACTCACTTTTCTAACCCTACCCTCCATCTTTTTCTCATTCACATTCTCATATTCTTTTTCCTCTTTTTTTTCTCTTTGGAGATTGCTTTGATTATGGATCATTCACTACATTTTTACCTTTATCAACAACTTCCTTAACTTCCACATTCATACCAATGTCTAACTTTTCATTTTTTTTTTCTCTTTGATCTACTCATACTCTCCACAAATTATCCATTCAAACTTCTTGGTTTTTTCTTTTCAGGCCTTGCTTCTACAAAATTCTTCTTATCCTTTTCAGCTGTTGTTCTTGCATAATACTTCATTTTTACCCTTTTTACATTTGTACTATCAATATTAATCGTCTCCTGTTCACCTTTGTTAGCAACTGCTGAATCACATAAACATACTTAGTTATGCTCCACTCATTATTACACAATAGTTATTTAATAACCCATTAACATTTATTTAAATATACAATAGAAGTTTTATCAATCAGTTTGTTAGAATATTTAATTATATAGTAATTCTAACAGACTTATATATTATACAATTACAAGTTCTACTAGAACAATACAAGTTCTAATTGTACACTAATTCTAACATAATTATATATTATAAATCAGTATGTTAGAACACTTACTTGTACACTAATTCTAACAGAATTATATATTATACAATTACAAGTTTTACTGGACCAAATAAGAAAATAAACCAAATTAAGAAATTACCTGAATGTCCAGAAGCTATATTATCCTTTCCAGGTTCTGATCTTGAAGAATTTTTCCTGTTTACCTTTGTTTTACTTGATCCAACAATATTTATATGAATCTGTTCACCTTGTTCACCAATTGCTTCATCAAATAAAAACATATAGTTATTTTGAAAATATTTTAACAATATATATATTTTTTTCAACATTAAATTATAAGTGAATAAAAATACAATTAATATAACTCATTCTGATAGAATGATAAAATGTACAATAATTCTTAAAGAATATCATATAATAACATTATAACATATTCTAAAATAATTTGTATTATGAATCATAAACCAAATACAGAAAACTACTTGTAGGTGGAGAAATGATCTTGTCTTTTACAGGTGTTGATATTTTAGAATATTTCATTTTGACATTTTTTTTTTCACTTGTAGTAACAACGTTTATAGGCTTCTGCTCAGCTTGGGCAACAATTGATGAATCAAATAAATAGAGTTATTTAGTAATATTTTCCAAAATAATGATCCATAATTCAACCACATACAAGAATTTGTATGTTTTGATTCCGAAATAATGCCATACATTTACGATCACTTATTTTTAAAGAATTGAAAGTCAAATACTAATTACAGAAGCCATAACATAACCAATAAACCCCCACCCCCAACCCCCAAATCACAGCCATAAAACATAACAAAAACTAACTTTGTATTCTTCAAATATACATAACAAAACCACAATCACATCCTCTATTATTACAGAACCACAATCACATCCCCTATTATTCAAACATTCTAACCGATTTTTCGTTTTCTGTTTGACAAAACCCTAATAAAAAAATTACACCTCTTTTGCATATATTTTATCAACTTTGTTTCTATATAACTTCAAAAACACATAAAAATACTACATTGTTCAAACATTCAAACAGAATTTTAAGGATTCAACCATAAAAAAAAAAAAAAAACAAAAATTACCTCTAGGGGGAGAAATGAAATCATCATCGTCTTCATCTAGATTCAACACCGTTGCCGATGTGTTCTTAAATTTCGTCTTGAAAGCACTCGACCTTGTACTCCTCATTCTACTCCAAATTTTCTTCTTCGAAATATCACAATGCAACTTCAGTAAACAACTCTTGGAGAATCGATAAGTATATACAAAACAAGAACAAAATCTACCAATTTTTTTTTGTTGATTCTAGTAAATATTCTTTAATTTTGTGTTCCGATAGAAATGGTAGTCAAATCCGGGTTTCTGCGATGTTATTGAGATTATACGGTCAATTGAGATCAATATAGGTAGTTTCTTGTTTTAATGGTGATGAGAACTGTATACAGATACCCTTATGGACTAGTTTTCATTTAATGTGATGGTTTTTTATTTTATTTATATTGATTTAATATTATTCAGTTTGTATTAAAAATTTAAAATTTGATTAAACGACATTTAATCCTACATCCATACAATAATTACATTGAATACAATAACTTAAGCATATATATATATATATATATATATATATATATATATATATATATATATATATATATATATATATATATATATATATATATATATATATATATATTGGGAAGGGTTACATGGAAAACAAAAAAAAATCATAAAAATGCATAAAAATAAGACTTAGAAATCACAAATCTTTTTTTTTTTTACTTTATATTCTTAAAAACCACAACTTTTTTTATTTTTTTTTTTTTTTTATAAATTCGTTGAAAAAAAATTTAAAAAATCGATTTTATTTATTTATTTTTTTGGTTCTTTTTTCAAAAACAATTTCAACGAAATTATATAAAAAGTTGCGAATTTTAAGAATATAAAGTCACTAAAAAAATTTGCGATCTCTAACTATTTTTTTTTTATGTATTTTATGATTTTTAGGGTTTTTTGTTTTCCATAAAACCTAAACCTATCTATATATATATATATATATATATATATATATATATATATATATATATATATATATATATATATATATATAAAGGTTCAAATGAGAACCTTTAAAGGTTAAGAACCCTAAGAACCTTTAAAAAATATTACTTCATCTTTCTAACATAAATATCATCAGAGCATTCTTTCACATGATTTCAAACATATCTTCATCTTTGCTTCTTCATTCATCAGATAACATCCACCATTTCCGCCTACCTTACCACCAACGACTTTGCTCCGACGACTTAGCACCGTCGTCTCCTATGTCGATAGCACCACCGCCAGAACCATCTCCTCCGCCGACTTCTGTTACTGCTATAAATGACCACCTCCTTCTCCGATCCTCAGTGAATATCCATATCTACATCAGATATTACTAGATCCACATCATAAATCACCATATCTACATCAGATTTGACTAGATCTACATCAAATTTCCAGTGAAACATCCATACCTGACTATATGGCCTTCTATTCGAGATTCCTACATCACCATCGAACCACCGACATGTACCACCGCAAGATGCGTCATCATTATCGTATCTTCACTACCCCTCCAGATCAGCTTCGCCTCCATAATTTTGTGTCGTTTCATTATTTATGCTCGTGATTCCAGATCTGATTTCCTTTAGATGTAGTTTAAAACCTTCAGATCTGATTTCCTTCATGTTGTCCACATCTAAAACCTCTGAATCTATTTTGTTTATTTGAATTTTGTTCTTCGTTTTGAAGCATGTTCGCAACTGAAACTCTAATCAATATAGTTGTTTACTTTTGTTAAACACAATTTTTTCTACTATTAAGTTGTTAATCCGTGTTTATTATGTTTTCTTATAATGTTTGCATCAAGTTTTTATTCACACTTAATGTTTTATTGTTGCTAAGTTGTGAATTGAATTTAAAATATGTGTTATTATGTAAATGTTTTCTCAAATAATATGAATTTTGATTTTTTAAGCTTTGAACTGTGATGTTTTAATGTTTCAACTATTGTTTAGTTCTATTTAAGTTATTTACTGGGAATGCGTGAATTAATATGTTTTTATGTTATATATACTATGAATGAGAGTCCTAAACCGATTATTAAACTGTGAATGAGAGTTCTGAAAAACTTTATTAAACTGTGAATTTATGTGGTGCACACAATGTATATGATGAATTTTGTATACTAAACTATGAATTGTGTATTTATTATATTAACATATAAATTGTGATTTATTATATTAAGTTGTGAATTTTGTATACTAAACTGTGAATTGTGTATTACGTTGTGAATTTTATTCACGACTTAATATATTAAATTCACAATTTAATACATATAAATGTCTTCATATATTAACGTATAAATATAAGTTTTAATTTGTAAATATGACTGTGAATATAAATGTTTTTGTCTTAAATTGTGAATTTATTATATTAAGCTGTGAATTTTGTATATTAAACTGTGATTTGTCTGTATTAAGAGTTTCAAATTGATATTACTGTTGTGAATTTATATTTTTTGTATTAAACTGTAAATTTATTTTAATAAACTGTGAATTTTACGTATTAAACTATGATTTTTATATTTTAAACTTTGAATTAACTGCATTAAGCTTTGAATATTTATTTAAATTATGAAATTGATTATATTAAATTGTGATTTTTTTTATATTAAACTGTGATTTTTGTGTTTCAAAATGTGAATTGACTGCATTAACTATGAACTTTCTGTCTAAATTGTGAATTGACTGTATTTTGCTGTGATTTTTTTTTATAATTTGTGTTAAAATATGAATGATTTATGTATAAATTTTTGTGTTAATTTTCTTATGAATATATGTATTTTTTAGTTGTATAAATTTTTTAAGAATCCACTAGTTTTTATGATTGCTTTGCATTAAATTCAAAACAAATGAATTAAAAGGCTTTATTAGACTATGAATGTAGTATTTAAGTTGTTAATGCATGACTTTATTTACAGATCTGATTTGGAATAAATGACAGCTACTATGTTAATACAAGTGGTTGGTGGCGGCATGTGGTGGTAGAGTTTGAGTTTTTGACTTCTTTGAATTAGTGAATTATTGTAAAACAGTTTGTATTAAGTTGAGAATTTTTTGCATTAAACTGTAAATGGTGTAACATCCCAAAATTCAAGACCTAAAATTTCGTTTTTATTAAGTTATTATAAAATTGACAGTATAAGAAAACATCCATAATAACACCTCATGTAAAAAAACAAAGTGTCAGTAATAAAAACATGTTATCATAAATAATATCAGAGTGTAATCCCAAAGATCTCATGTGTGGAAAACATAGTGTGATACGTTGCGATCGAGCCGACTCCTTTCCTTGAAAATGAAGTAGCTGAAACCAAAACTAAAAAACGTAAGCACGAAGCTTAGTGAGTTCCCCCTATCATACCACATAATCACATACTGTCGGGAAAATCTGGGTGCCCGGCCTACCATGTTAGGCATATCTGGGTGCCCAACCTACCCTTTCAAGCATATCTGGGTGCTCGACCTACCCTACCAGACATATCTGGGTGCCCGACCTACCCTCCGGTTTATTTCAACCGGTTATGGGGACTATTTCACCCCTACCACTACCACATAATACATAGCATAAACATACTGTCATACATAACTATGAGCTATACATATCATTCACATATCATAATCAAATAAAATGCTATGTGCCAAAACATAGTCTTGCCATTATGCCACGGGCCGCCACGTGGTCTTTCTTGCCAAGCCGGGGGCCACCCCCTCGGTCTCATAGTAAGGTGCCAAGAGCCACCTCATGGTCTTCCATGCAAACATCACAAAGACAACTAGCATACATATACTCTACTTAACTAATCAACATATAGTATGCCAGGAGCCACCTCGTGGTCTTTCATACATAATAGCATACAATGTGCCAGGAGCCACCTCCTGGTCTTTCATGCATAATGCATAAGGCTAACCCCAGGGTCGTCCTATCATACACAACTAAATAGGCCGGCATTGGTGCCTTAGACCCATACAACCAGTGAGGAGACTAACCTCGAACTGCAAGTCCCATAGACCCAAAACTCTAGCTGTTGGATGACAGGTTCCCGAACTGTCAATATCAAAACATCACCCAATTAATAATTGGGTTCCAACACAAAAATCATAAGTCCATGCCTGGGGTAAGTGACTGCTTTACCTCTATCTTAGATTGATTTAAGCCCAAGGCCCAATCCAAAGGCCCAAAAGTCAACTATGAGTCACAACCCAACATAGTTGGGCCTTTAATTATAACCATGTAAAGGTTTGGGCCCAATATCATATAACCATTAAGGCCCAAACTATGGCCCATCTATGGCCTAATTTTCCAAATTGGGCCCACACCCTCATATGGGACTTACCCTAAAGCCCATTTAAATATTCTGGTCCATTGATTGATCATGGATGGCCCATTATTAGCTCAAACACCAAAGCCCAATAGAAAGGCCCAACATAAAGCCAAGTGAAATTACGGTTTCACATAAAGTGACAATTATTAAGGACTTAATCCATTATGTCCTTTACTATACTAGATAATGATATAGAGTAGTTGGGCTTAATACATAGTCCAATCCCGATGGCCCAAAAGTGGGTCCAAATAAGTCCAAGGCCCAAATACTCACAATTAGGGTTTCCCTACCTAACCATAGCCCAATAGGCGCAAACTAAATCTTCAGGCCCATTATGGTTTCATAAGGCCCATTAGGGTTTTGCTAGTCAGGCACCACCCACTACCACCGCGGGTAGTGGTGGTCAATAACGGCTCACCGCGGCGGCCACCAGCTTACGGTGGTGGTTATGCTTGTTTTCATTATTCTTTGCTAATTACAATTACAAAGCTTAAATCCATAATAACACACACACACTAACTAACACAAACACACACAGCCACCCTAGTGGTGGCCGGCGGTGGCACGCGACGGCAGCCACCACCTCATGGCGGTGGCGGTGGCTATTCCTGACTTTCCGGCTAGACAAGACGTACACAACCCACGATTCCGATTTGCTCGAAAGGTCCAACCACCTACTTGATGGCTCACGGCGGCGTACGGAGGTCCGACAGCAACAACAGCGACACAACAACGATCTTGGCGTTCGGCAGCCGGCCTCAACGGTGGCTCACAACCCACATACGACGGGTATGGCTTGCTCCACAGTTCTCCAGTTACCCAGAACTTCCGATGGCACAAACTTGACTAGGCGGCGGCACCCAAAACATAGCAGAGAACCACCGTAGGGATCGACGGTGGCGTCTAACAGAAAAGAGAAGAAGAAGAACGGTGGCGGCGGACTTCGACCAACGGCAGGGGCTCCTCCCCAGTTCGTTTCTCCAGCAAGAAGGTCATGGCGTCCGACGATGGATGCGCATTCCAGCAGCAACAACCACAACGACAGCGAACGCGGTCAGTTCGACGGTCTCCAACAGCAGCGGTTCACGGTTACGGAGTCCCGCAGTCACGGTGGCGGTGACGCTTCAATGGCGACTCGTCCGATCAAAAACAATGAAGAAAAGAGATGGCAGATGGAGGTGTCCTTGGGAGGGTGGCGGTCGATGGGTTTTTTGTTAGGGTTAGGGTTTGGACTAAGAAGCCATCGGCTCTATATACCCCGATCGTTTAACAACTTTTCCATAATGACAATCTTGGTCCCTCCCCATGGGATCTTTTCAAATTAAATCCAATATTTATCCTTTTACCCCTGATTCCATAATTCCCTTTCATAATAAGTCCTAATAATTACCAAACATACCCCCACTTCTAAAATTCTTCTGAATTCAACTCTGTAGTTAACTAAACAACCCCCAACTATCAAAATTCTTCACAAATTAGTTCGGGAATTACATTTATTAATTTATTTAATTATTAAATAAATAAACGGGGTGTTACAACTCTCGCCCACTTAATTTAGATATCGTCCTCGAAATCATTCCTTACCATCCTTACGCGCCCAACCACTCTAGTAACATGGTCACCATCCTGGGCACACCCTAGCTTTCCCAGGATAGCCATGGCCAATCTTTGCAAAGCCCTAAAATCCACAGGTGAACGAATTCCTCGCAACAAGTTCACATCTACACTGGGTGAAATCTATTGTCTTGAGATGGTCTGATTCCCTAACAGACCACTCATACTGAATCATTATCGTTGAATCTAGTCTGTTTATCCCTCAACTAACTACTCAAATTCTGATAACCTGAGGCTCCCACTAGAATACTAAAACCATAGACCCAATTATCCCCACAAGTCATTTAGCGTAACCCAAGCCATCTGTTATTCCGTCCAAACTTGCAACCTTAAACACAAATACTAATATTGCCAATCGCTGAAACTGTCCGAACATTGAACTGCCTGAAGCAGTATGTTGCCACATGGCTGCTTCCCAACATCTACAAAGACCTGCATGGTCTCAATTTGTTCGCCAATCATCTGAAATGCCGGGTTCCGGCCCGACTACGGAGCCAAAGACCCACACGCAGTCGCTCCATGTGACTTCTGGACGAAATCCTTGCCTATTAATGGTTTCCATTAGTTATCTTACCACTTTGGCTCTAACAACATCCTGATCCAAACGGTCGGGTCCATGCGTCGAATCCCGACATCACCAAAATCCAAGGCTAAAAGTGATTGCTACTCGACCAATGGTAGCCTTATATCACAAGCAATATTATACAATCCATTGCTTCCCTGATCCCATAACTGTAGTGGCGCTCCTATAGTCTTATCACTGGCCCAAACAGATCTAATCCATTTGGGTAAATCTGAAATGCAATCTGTGGATTTCCATATTCTCACTGATGCACCTGAACCAGTGGGGTACTACTGTTCCTTCTGCGTCCTAACAACGCACTCATGTTATCTACCAACCTAGTGAATGCTACAGCTACACCTGTAGACTTACAACACTCAATCACTATTTGGCTGCTAGTGAATGCTACGGCTACACCTCCAGACTTACAACACTCTAATACTATCTGACTTCTAGTGAATGCTACGACTACACTTGCAGACTTACAACACTCTAACACTATATGGCTGCTAGTTAGTGCTACGACTACCTCTACAGACTTACAACACTCTAACATTATCTGGCTGCTAGTGAATGCTATGGCTACCCCCGTAGTCTTACAACACTTTCCATATTGGGTCGAACACGCACTCGACCTAACACACAACTGAACTTGAATCCTAACTGGAGCTCTACCCTGGTTCCCGAAACCTGCTGTCTGAGAGTCTCGAAGGATATTTGCTGCTCAGACCCCTAACGAAAGGCCACTGACTTCTTGGTCAATGGTCAAAGGAACTACAATCTAGGGGAAGTCCCGCATAGCTCTCCGGTAATAATCCACTAGACCCAGGAAACTCCGAATCTCGGTTGGAGACCTCGGAATCTCCAACTGCATCACAGCCTCTATCTTGGCCGGATCGACCGAAATACCCTTCTGGTTGACAAGGTACCCAAGAGATTGCACCTCGCACAATCATAACTCACATTTGGAGAACTTAATAAAAAGTCTCTTCCTCACTTAGATCTGACTAAGTCTTCACGGCACGTGAGAATTGAAGGATTCCCAATCCTTCTCGCTTTCTAATATCCCACTGATGACAACTTGTGCTTACCAATGCTAACGGTCAATTACTAGTCAAACCTTAAGATCGTCCATCCTCTGAAATCGTGAAGAGTACTATTGAAATCTGGTCCAGTATAACACCTTAATTCACCTCCCATGCTGACAACTAAAGGCTCTAATCTTCACTCTGGCTGACGAGTCCTCGTTCCCACTTCCAATCTCGCAGCACCACTGAACTCTAACCATACACAACCCATGCGAAAATACAATTCTATTGAACATCCGATGACCAACCACTTATGCATCTAACACTCGCAACTAACACTACCCTCTTCAGGTTACCAGTTCTGTCCTAGCAACGGTAGTGCCTTGAACTCCAAAGTTCATCCATAGACAATTGTCGACCACACCTAAACAATGATAGAACCCCTGAACGCTGACTTCACTGGGGAACTATCACTCCAACCCTGACTGAGTATCTTTTAAATAATACTCCTGCATAGATCCCGACAAAGATCCGGAATGATAATAGTACGCGCGTAACCCACTCCGCAAGATGCGTCCCTCTGTGGGTTCATCAAGGAATTTTCGACATGCAGGATGGCATATATGATCCTTGATAACCTAGAAACTAGTAGGAGTCCAACCCGAGATCTGACTTATCCAAACTCACTCACAATTCCAAAGCAATACAAATTCCCAACATCCACCTAGTAGCACTAGAAGATGACATACCCGCAACATCTAGAGGAATACTGATCACCTTTTAACTGACATGATTAACCCTGCCACACCTGTAGCAGCCTAAGCCCTTGGAGCGACAAACTCCCTTGTGCACTTTCTTGAACATGTTGCACTGACACCGGCCCTGCTGGCCTTTCACTTGATGATCAAAAGTCATAGGTCTCTTTCTGGGACCCTCTACAATACGCACCTAGCATGAACCTCTCTTCTCAAAGTGCTCCAAATCGATCTTGCAACTGCAACCTCTTGGAAATCATATCCTTTAGGGTCTGACACCCTACCACGCTTACTAGCTCACTTGCCAATGGCTAAGCTACAACAACTGGAGCATCCTCTGTCCCCAAACCGGGTCACAAACTTCTCCCTGAATCTTCTCAGATTCTCCAAGACTCTCACTGATTCGAGTATGGATCTTGTGCTTTTAGTAGTATAGGCCCAATACTACCTTCCACACCTATACATACTTTCCTCAGCAATCCTCTCGGATCCTCCAAGTCACTTCCTCAATCTGATACACCCAATTCTCACTAATCCTTGCTACTAACCCATTGAAACATATCCTAGGCTTTCCTAGGTTCCCAAACTCACCCATTCCTCAACTGCTGAAAGATTCCCAGTAATGTCAACTAGCTACCTCGTGAATATAGCCACATGCAACATAGATCAAATAATCCTTCGAGTAAAAGACCCATCCCTAGAACGGTTAGACTTAGACAAGAGTTGTGCAATAGGTTCAAGTCTATCACTCTGAGAATATCTGGCTTGTGTCCCATGTGACTTAGCATATTCACTTAGTAGCTAACTCACATCACCAAGAATCCCACAAAGCACAAAGCAAAAAAGATTCAGACAATGGAAAATCTAACCATCATAATCCAATCAAACCATTCTATCATCTAATTAGGAATCTGTACATGCAATTCAAAGGCTCATACAATCAGGCATAACCTAAACAGGCTATCCTATCACTGACTGATCAGTACTAGCATGCAAGTCTACAAGCACATACAATAGGCATATAAGGCATCCTTCCTAGATCCTTAGCCCTAATCTAGCATGCAGTTATGATAATCATATCATAACATAACATATCATAACATGTATGGGTATCTAGGGGAAAACTTACTTGAGCTTGGCTGATTGCACTCATCACACACCTTGTTCTTTTCAAAGTTCTTTTGTCTTTCAAATTCTTTTCAAACTTTTTTTATAAAAAGATTTTACTTTTGAAAATTTTCATACCAAGTCCTTAGTTTGAGTTTAGACACACCGGGAGTGTGCCCGAATCCCTCAAACCAAGGCTCTAATACCAACTTGTAACATCCCAAAATTCAAGACCAAAAATTTCATTTTTATTAAGTTATTATAAAACCGACAGTATAAGGAAACAACCATAATAACATCTCATGTAAAAACCAAAGTGTCAGTAATCAAAACATGTTATCATAAATAATATCATAGTGTAATCCCAAAGATCTCCTGTGCAGAAAACATAGTGTGATACGCTGCGATCGAGCCGGCTCCTTTCCTTGAAAATGAAGTACCTGAAACAAAAACTAAAAACCGTGAAGCTTAGTGAGTTCCCCCATCATACCACATAATCACATACTGTCGGGCATATCTGGGTGCCAAGCCAACCCTGTTAGGCATATCTGGGTGCCCAACCTACCCTGTCAAGCATATCTGGGTGCTCGACCTACCCTGCTAGACATATCTGGGTGCCCGACCTACCCTCCGGTTTATTTCAACCGGTTACAGACTATTTCACCCCTACCACTACCACATAATACATAGCATAAACATATTGTCATACATAACTATGAGCTATATATATATATATATATATATATATATATATATATATATATATATATATCATTCACATATCATAATCAAATAAAATGCTATGTGCCAAAACATAGTCTTGCTATTATGCCATAGGCCGCCACATGGTCTTTCTTGCCAAGTCGGGGGCCACCCCCTCGGTCTCATAGTCAAGTTCCAAGAGCCACCTCCTGGTCTTACATGCAAGCATCACAAAGACAACTAACATACATATTACTCTACTTAGCTAATGAACATATAGTATGTTAGGAGCCATCTCCTGGTCTTTCATACATAATAACATACAATGTGCCAGGAGCCACCGCCTGGTCTTTCATGCATAATGCCTAGGGCTAACCCCCCGGGGTCTTCCTATTATACACAACTAAATGGGTCGGTATTGGTTCCTTAGACCCATACAACTAGTGAGGAGACTCACCTCGAACTGCTGAAGTCTCGTAGACCCAAAACTCTAGTTGCTGGATGACAGGTTCCCGAACTGTCAATATCTAAACATCACCTAATTAATAATTGGGTTCCAACACAAAAATCATAAGTCCATGCTTGGGGTAAGAGATTTCTTTACCCCTTATCTTAGCTTGATTCAAGCCTAAGGCCCGATCCAAAGGCCCAAAAGTCAACTATGGGTCACAGCCCAACATATGGCCCATTTATGGCCTAATTTTCCAAATTAGTCCCACACCCTCATATGGGCCTTACCCTAAAGCCCATCTAAATATTTCAGTCCATTGATTGATCTTGGATGGCCCATTATTAGCTCAAACACCAAAGCCCAATAGAAAGGCCCAACATAAAGCCAAGTGAAATTACGGTTTCACATAAAATGACAATTATTAAGGACTTAATCCATTAAATCCTTTACTCTACTAGATAATGATATGGAGTAGTTGGGTTTAATACATAGTCCAATCCCGCTGGCCCAAAACTGGGTCCAAATAAGTCCAAGGCCCAAATACTCACAATTAGGGTTTCCCCACCTAACCATAGCCCAATAGGCCCAAACTAAATCTTCAAGCCCATTAAGGTTTCATTAGTCCCATTAGGGTTTTTCTAGTCAGGCACCACCCACTACCACCTCGGGTAGTAGTGGTTAATGACGGTTCATGGCGGCGGCCACCACCTTACGGTGGTGGTTATGGTTGTTTTCATTATTCTTTGCTAATTACAATTACAAATCTTAAATCCAAAATAACACACACACAGACACTAACTAACACAAACACACACAGCGGTCGCCAGCGGTGGTACGCGGCGGCAGCCACCACCTCACGGCGGTGGTGGTGGTTATTCCCAACTTTCCGGATAGACAAGATACACACAACCCATGATTCCGATTTACTCGAAAGGTCCAACCACCTACCTAATGCCTCACGGCGGCGTACGGAGGTCCGAAAGTTACAACAACGGCACAACAATGATCTTGGCATTCGGTAGCCGACCTTAACGGTGGCTCACGACCCACATACGATGGGTATGGCTTGCTCCGCATTCCTCCGGTTACCCAGAACTTCCGATGACACGAACTTGACTAGGCGGCACCCAAAACATAGTAGAGAACCACAATAAGAATCGACGGCGGTGTCAAACAGAAAAGAAAAGAGGAAGAACGGTGGCGGCGAACTTCGACCAACGAGAAGGGCTCTTCCTCAGTTCATTTATTTGGTGAAAAGGTCATGGTGTCCGACGATGGACACGCATTCCAACAGCAGCTACCACAACGACAACGAACGCGATCGGTTTGTCGGTCTACGACATTAGCGGTTCACGGTTACGGAGTCCCACATCACAGTGGCGGTGGCGCTTCGATGGCGACTTGTCCGATCGGAAACAATGAAGAAAAGAGGCGACAGCTTGTGGTATCCTTGGGAGGGTGACGACTGATGGGTTTTTTTGTTAGGGTTAGGGTTTGGACTAAGAAGCCATCAGCTCTTATACCCCGATCATTTAACAACTTTTCCATAATTACAATCCTGGTCCCTCCCCATGGGATCTTTTCAAATTAAATCCAATATTTATCCTTTTACCCCTGATTCCATAATTCCCTTTCATAATAAGTCCTAATAATTACCAAACATACCCCTGCTTCTAAAATTCTTCTCAATTCAACTCCGTAATTCACTAAACAGCCCCCAACTATCAAAATTCTTCACAAATTAGTCCGAGAATTACATTTAGTAATTTATTTACTTATTAAATAAATAAACGAGGTGTTACAAAGGGACTGTGTAAATCTGTATTTTATATAAGTTTTGTGTTAAAATTTGAGAGCATATACGAATGAAAATATTAGACTGTAAAAATTATAAGTTTGCTCTTTTTGTACCAAATACACAAAAAATTAGGATTTAATCATGTTTAATATGAGTATCTTGTAAATATTTACTAATTAATTGGGGTTCTTAGGGCTCATAATTTTTTATGGTTCTCATTTGAACCACTCCATATATATATATATATATATATATATATATATATATATATATATATATATATATATATATATATATATATATATATATATATATATATATATATATATAATCCCAACCCTTTATCAAAAACCATATGATGAAAGTGGTTTGTAGGGAATCAACAAATTTACAACAAGTTTTAACCCTATAACAACCAAAGTTAATTCGGTCATTGATTTTTTTTTTCATTCATGGATGACTTCTTATTTTTCTCACCAAGTTTTTAATTTTTATTTGAACTGAATTATATATATAAACTTTTATTATTCCTTTTGTTTCAAAATTATTACCAAGCTTCCAAACGACACTGCTTAAAAAATACTATATAATATAATTGTCTTAAAATATAACTACATTTTATTTTGTAACTATTGGCATCATTTTTGGTGTGTAAATCTTTTGTTTCCTGTTCATCTTACCTGTATATTCTAGGAAAGTCTTTGTACTAGGTATTTACCACATTTTAGCAATAAATCATGGCAAAATTTATGCTCTAGCCTTATTTAGATTTCATCCCTTGTATGTATATATGTATCATTGGGTTATTGAGAAAAGTAGAGATCATTCCCATTTCATTGCTCTCTTTTACATGGTATATGAGCGCTACAATAACAAATTGATTCTCTCAAAGAACTTGTCATGACTGGTGATAAAGCTTCTGCCAGTTCATTTCTTTCTCCATATGCTCTCACAAGCAATGACAATCTGGGTAAATTGATAATCAATACACAATTGAAGGGACCTAATTTTGAAGAATGGGCAAAGGCAATTAGGGTTTCGTTGTGTGTGAAGAAGAAGATGAGATTTATTAATGGTGCAATCAAGCAACCCGTTGACACTTCAAAAGATATTAAAGACTAGTGGACTGTTAACTCCATGATAGTCTCATGGATATTTAACACGACCGAACCAACTTTGAGATCCATAATTTTTTATATGGAAACCGCGAAAGAATTATGGGATGATATACATCAAAGGTTCTCAGTATGCAATGGCACAAGGATTCATCAGTTGAAGACAGGAGTATCAATTTGCAAATAAGTAGGGAATTCTGTTATGGCTTATTATGGACGAATAAAAAAGATTTAGGATGATCTTAATGATTATGACTATATGTCATCTTGCACATGTAACAGGAGCAACTATAGTCTTAATGTGAAAGTAGTAAAACACAATGAAGAGGAAGAGTTCATCAATTCCTAATAGGATTGGATGATGCTTATTATAGTGCCATCCGATCCAGTATCATATCAACCAACCCTCTCCTAAATATGAATAAGGTGTGATCACATGTGTCTGAGCCAGAGTGAAGGCTTCAATCTTAGGTGCAAGTAATTCAAAGGGGGATCGCAAAGAAGGTACAATCACATGCTTAAATTGCAAAAAGATAGGCCACTCTATTGAAACATGTTATCATATTATCAGGTTTCCAGAAGGGAGAGGATCTAGACAGCAAATAGGATGAGGTTGTGGAAGGGGGCGAGTCTTTGGGCCCTCGTCAAAGGCGAATGCTGCTTATCTAGCTGAACATACGTCATCAACAAGCCCTCTTGGAGATGCAGATAAGTTGGGACTATAGAACTTGAGTATAGAGGATTGGGAGATATTGAAGTCTCTTTGGAACTCGCATAAGTCATCTCCACGGTTATTTGGTAAAGAAAATCTTATTTGGATTTTTGATACAGGGGCGTCATACCATATGACAGGTGCAACTTAACCTTTTTATGAACTTAGAGATATTTATTTGGATCATGTTTGGATGCCTAATGGTGACCATTTGATGGTTACTAAAGATGGAATAGTCATGTTTGGACGATTGAGACTCATAGGCGTATTATTTACACCAAAGTTGCATTGTAGTTTGATCTCTATATCATAGATGACGCGTAACGAAATGTATTTTTTAACATTTATTGATCAGTTATGCTGACTGGAGTGTGTGAAGGAAGAGACACTCTATATGTTATAAAGGATGTTTTCTCAAAACATGTACACAAAGTTGACAAGGGCAATGATGGTACTGGGAGTCACTACTAGAAAGCACACCTTTAATGACACGATATTTACGACACACACTGATTAATGATACGCAAAATTGCATGCCCTAAAAATAATGTCAGATCTTTAGAAATTATAAGAATTTAGGACGCGCATTTTTGTGTGCCCTAAAATTTGTGTCACAAAAAAAACACGGAGGGTGCTTATCAAAAAAAGTGTGTATTATAAGCATGTCCTTTTATAAATATTTTAGGAAACATGCGTTCTCAATTAATAACAAAGAGGGGAAACAAAATCCCAAAAGTTAAAAACCCCGCCTTGTGTTCTTCTCTCCCTTGTTTCCACCAGTCGAAAATGCCTTCTCCTTAAAAAACCCTACGTCTGATTAACACAGAAGCAGGTTCGATTCTTCTATTCTGGTTACACAAAGGTATGTTGTTCATCTACCTCTTCTCCATCCACACTCGATACCTTTTTGTATCTGGAGCCGTCAGCACTATACGTCTCTGTTTCTTCCTCTCATACTGACGATTTAGGGTAAATTCTTCACCATCTTCAGTAAGGGGCTGTTTGTTTTTTTGGAAAAAACCTCTTCAGACCTCTTATTGCTACGCGACGCGACACACGCGCAACACTTTTCATCTCGCAGCTGTTTATTTTTCAGAAGTCTTCGGAGTCAAAAACCTCTGCGCGTGCTCTGTTTGGCGTAACACCTGTACTGCCTCTTCCAACCTCTTCTTCTTTTTTCTTGTTGAAATTTTGATTATATGTTGTTGAAATTTTATTTCACCTTTTTTTTTTGTTTTTTTCGTTTATTCTTGTTGATTTTTTTTCGTTTTTTTTATATTCAATAATGATCATTTCTTGAGAAAATATCATTATTTTTTACTAAAATATCTTTACTTTTTGTTGAAATATCATTATTTTTACTGAAATATCATTAATTATTGCCGAAATGTTATACATTGTTAAATTTTTACGTATTAAAAAACTATTTTTGGTTTATAAAATTAGTTTATTTTAATTTTTAAATATCTGCAGCAGTATGCAGATGTTAAAAAAAACAAACACGCTTATTATTACAGCCTGCAACCGTTTAGTCTACCTCTTCTACTGTAGAGGGTTGCGGAGGTGGTCTGTAGACTTCATGAATTTTTGCTTCAGAAAATCAAATAGCACCTAAGTCATCCAACAACACAAAGAACTATGAGAAACCGCAATCCAAATCGAATTCTATTAGGCATGAGTGGGTAGAGATGACAAAGAAATATACTAACCAAGTTCGATGGAAGGAAAGAACAAAGATGAAATATAGTTCTAGTTGGACTGAAAAACAGTATTTTCTATCATTTAGATCTTTGGGTCATTGTTGTGTTTTTTAGGTAGATGTTCTTCCTCAAATCTCTATTTTCACTCTGTTTTAACATTGATTTAAGGGCTTCTTCCTATATGTGAGTTTTTTTTTCTTAATTCCGTCGTCGATGGCGACACCTAAGCAAGAATCAATTGAGACATTCATGAGCATCACCGGTTCATCTGAATCGGTTGCTATACAGAAACTCACGATAATTACACTAAATCTCCATCTAAATTGCGTCACTCATCATATAGTTTTTGTTTTCTACTTCCTTCTTGATTAATTGTTATCGTTTATTTGATTTATTCTGGTACATATTAGTAGTGTTAACTCGTGCTTATATGTTATCTTGAGCTTGATTTTTAATATTTGAATAGAATGTAGGGGTTAGTTTTTAACTATTCCCTAATTTTTGGTTTCATTCGAATAAACTAATTCCATACAAACACAATTTTGATTTACTATGTTATCGTAGAAAGGGCTAGGGTTTCAAAATTAGTACTTATATACACAAAGTGGTAGGGTTTTCTTCCATATCTAATCTCCATCTCCAAACATTACTTACTACAAAGTTCAATCAAGGTAGCGATTTTTTGTTGGTACCTGTTTGTAAGGTCTATTCTAGCTAATGTATGCTTTCATAGTTATCAACAGGTAAGAACTTAAAATTCTACCACATTTAGACATAAACAATATTGATACTATAGTAATGTGATGATTAAAGTAAAAGTATGTATGTGGAGAAGAGTGACAGGTATCATATATGATACTACAAATGGTAAATCTAGTGACACATGTAGTGGGGAATTATGTGAAGCGAGTGGTGGTCATTGTGTCCTCTGTTATCTTCTTCCAGACACCAGTGTCTCCCATCAACTCACTTGGTAAAATTTATAAATATGGATACTTCTTATAAACTACAACTTGCATTTGCTACTGGCTACTATTTATCTTACCTTCAACATATTAAATTTCGGGAACTGGTTTGGCACTTGGTGGAATTTTCCTGTATTCAAGAGCAAAGAGGATAAATCCAAACCCAAAATCAAAGGCTGTTTGACTGGTAAAATTGGGATTGAAATCAAAAACCTAATTTCTGCCACCAACTTTCTTTTCCAACAAAAATTGGTATTTTTTTCTTATTTAATTTATTAAAATATATTGGAAGTAATAATAATAAATAGAAAATTTTACATACACAGATCAAAGCATGGCTTGCAGACAAGGATGTTGAAGCATTAAGACCAAAATTTACTTGTTGAGGAAGAAGAAGCTGCTCAAAGGAGGTATGTATTTTGTATTTATGTAATATTCATTTTTCATAATTTTCTTAATGATGTTTTTAACTTATTATTATTATTATTATTATTATTATTATTATCATCGTCATTATTATTATTATGTAGGCAAATAGAGATTTTGGAAAGGAAAAAACAAAGAAAGCTAAGACAAAAGGAGCAAAGAGCGAAGGATCAGTCAAAACAAGTCAAACTAGATTTATTTGAAACAACAACTCCATCCACAAAAACATCCAGCTCTCCAACTTCTGTGGAATTCGTTTCATTTACTCCAGATGATGATGATGTCATCGTTAAAACAGGTTATTGCTGATGCATACAACCATTACCTATTTAAACTATACCCATCTATGTAAGCTTTTCACCTAATTATACCATGTGAAAGCTACACACAGTTCTAAGACATCAAATTTTATCATTTTAAAATTATTTATTTAGCTTCTCTACCTAATTTTCTACCGATATGTGTATCCTTTTCAGACCATGAAGCCTTTGATCATCCTGTTAAATGTAAGTTTTTAAAGTCCATTGTTTCTCATTCGCCCATTTAAATTACATAAATTTGCTTATTATGAATGTGCATGCTTTTTGGTTGTTTCTTCAACACAAGGATCCTTCCTATCAACAAGTTTTTGGAGCATGATCAGGCTGCTTGTTAGAATCTTTTTGTTAGGTAACTTTTTACCATTTTCTTAAAATTCATTAAAGTGTTTCCTTACATGAGAATAAAATAAGAGTTGTTATGGTTGGTGGGTGGGTGTATAGCTGTTGTTTTATGAAGTTTTGTTGTGTATTTTAGAAGATGAAATTGAATGTTTTGGTAACTTGTTTGACATGTAATGTTAGGTAACTTGTTTGACATTTAGATGAAACTGAATGTTTTGGTATATATTTGTTTTTTTTATTATGTGTATTCACGTTGTAAATGTGTTTCGTAAATGCACGTCGTAAATGTGTATCGTCACTGGCAACAAAAGTTTATGCCACACAAATGCATGTCATCTTCATTTATGACATTAGATTTAATGATACACATTGCGAGTCGTAAACGCGCGTCGTAAGGTTACGACACACAAGGGAGTGTCATCGTCCTTGATGACAAGGGCGTCCTTGATACGCATTGCGTGTCATAAAGGCGCATCATAAGATTACGACACGTAAGGGTGTGTCATCATCTTTTATGACAGGGGCTTCCTTGATACACATTGTGTTTCATAAAGGAACGTCGTAAGTGAGTGTCGTAACTTCGCGTCATAAATGCATGTCGTAAATAGACAACGCGCAAAAGCGTGTTGTCTGTCGTTATGACAATGCCTTCCTTGACACACTTTTGAGTGTCGTCGGAGCGTTTTACGACACACAATGCGTGTCATAAAAGGGTGTTTTTGTAGTAGTGAGTGCAACATTATGACATAAAAGATTGTGACATCCCTCTATGCGTGTGGTAGATTTACTTTCTCAAATTAATATCCAGTCTAGGAAGGATAAAGTAGAGACTTGTGAGGTGTGTTTGCAAGCAAAACAAACTCATAGGCCATTTGTTTCAAGTGATAATAAATCATCTGATATTTTTGAGTTAATCCATTGTGGTTTGTGGGGTGCATATAGAGAATCTTCATTTTGTGGTTCTAAATATTTTTTTAATGATTTTCGATGATTACTCTAGGGCCGTTTGGACATATTTATTGAAGGAAAAACATGAGGTTTCACGTGTCCTTAAATATTTCTTGGCCATGACTAATCGAAAATTTAACAAATTAGTGAAAATGTTTCGCAATGATAATGACAACGAAATTACTTGTTTGTCTGGGCTAGGGATGTCAAAAAGTCCTGTGAGACCCCGTTCCTGTGGGGACCCCGTCCTGTTTGAGGGAATTTTAAAAAAAAAATGGGGGCAGGGACGGGGGCAAGGTTAACCCCTATTTTAGTTTCGGGGGCGGGGGCCGGGGCCGGGGAAGGCAATCCAGTGCCAAAACCCCCATGGGGACCCGCTAATAAATTACACATATATTTACATATATTAATTATATAAATATAATAAACAATAACATGATTTTGAGCTTCCAAAATTCATCAAAAAACATGCTCTTAAGTTGTTAGTATAATGTTTTAAAATGCCATAATTTTTTATTTTTTAACATGTAAAATTCTTCTATAAATAATTATTTGTTACATAAAAAAGAACTTCTTTTAGCCCAAAAAATGGCAACCCAAAATCAATCGGGGCGGGGGTAGGAAGGTTGAACATTTCGGGGGGTGGGGGTGGGGACGAGGGAACGGGGGAATTTTGGGGGCGGGGGTGGGGGTGCCCTTCCCATCCCATTTACCTCCGTTGACATCCCTAGTCTGGGCATTTACAAGAACTTGGTATTATTCATGAGACCTCTATGCTAGACACACCACAACAAAATGGAAGCGTGGAACAAAAACATCGTCATATCTTGAATGTTGCAAGGGCATTGAGATTTCAAGCCCATTTACTTGTTACTTTCTGGGGTGAATGTGTACTTATTGCATGTTATTTGATCAACAGAACACCTACTCCACTTTTGAAGGGAAAAATGCCAAATGACTTTCTTTTTGTTCGAACACCTTCTCTTGAACACATACGCGTGTTTGGTTGTCTTTGTTATGCAAAGAGCCTTAATCGTGATAAAGACAAGTTCGCAAGTCAGAGTCGAAGGTGTATTTTTATGGTTATCCCGATGGAAAGAAAGGGTGGAGTTTGTATGATTTGGATATCGGGATGAGGTTTGATTCCCAAGATGTGATATTTGTTGAACATGAATTTCCTTTCTTCAAAATTAACAAAGGTGAAGAGGGTGTGTGTATATCTGTGGAAAATGGTGATACCACAACCATGGAATCTCACTGGCTTCCTGTAACTCAAACACAACTCCATAAAGAGATACAAATCATAGAAGAGACTAATTGTGAAACCTCTACTCAACATGCACAGTCCGTGGAAGCCATAAATAAGGATACTTCCACCGAGTTTCCAATTATGTAACTTGTTGTGATTTTTCTACTTCACGTCGTCATTTCCTAGAAGCAATAACTGCAGGAATAA
Source organism: Lactuca serriola (assembly GCF_051521515.1). Classification (NCBI taxonomy): domain Eukaryota; kingdom Viridiplantae; phylum Streptophyta; class Magnoliopsida; order Asterales; family Asteraceae; genus Lactuca; species Lactuca serriola. The sequence goes on along the minus strand of NC_136412.1, from coordinate 258,630,704 downwards.
AGCCTTCTAGCTACTCTGAAGCTATGAAAAGTCCATCATGGAGTGAAGCCATGAAAAAGGAAATAACGACTCTGGAGGAAAATAAAACATGGGACATTAAAACTCTACCAAAAGGTAAAAGAGCATTAGGGAGAAAATGGGTATACAAATTGAAATACAATGTAGATGGTACAATAGAGAGACATAAGGCAGGACTGGTGGTTTTTGGCAATCATCAAGTGGAAGGTCTTGACTATACAAAAACATTTGCTCCAACCTCAAAAATGGTGACCGTTCGAATGTTCGTAGCTATCTCAACAGTAGTGAAATGGGAATTGCATTAGATGGATGTGCACAATGCATTTTTGCATGGTGACCTCAATGGCTTGCGTAAGGTGCACAATATGAAGTTACCCCTGGGGTTTCAAGCAACCGGTTCCGATCAAGTTTGCGCTTGCGTAAGTCGCTCTATGGCTTGCACCAAGCGCCTCAGTGTTGGTTTGTTAAGTTAGCAGTTGCACTCATCCAACACGGGTTTGAACAATCATCATCTGACTATTCTTTATTTACCTATCTGAAAGGGGACGCACATCTGACTACCTTGATCTATGTAGATGATTTAGTTATTGGAGGTAATGACGGAGGTGCCAGTCGTCGTTTTAAAACATATTTGAACACATGCTTTCACATCAAGGATTTGGGAAAAATTAAGTTCTTTTGGGGGTTGGAAGTGAGTTGTAGCTCTATTGGCATATGCCTAAGCCAACACAGATATGCATTAGATATTATATCCGAAACTGGGCTTCTTGGAGAAAATCCTATTAGGACACCCATCTAGCAAAATCACCATTTGGCTCTTGCCAAAGATGCTCCTATGGCGTCACCAAAAATGTATTGTCGCCTGATTGGTCGACTGATTTACTTACCATTATGTGACCTTTACTTTCGTACTCAGTACATATCTTGTCCCCATTCATGCAAATCCACAAGGACATTAGAATGATGCTTTGTGGGTTGTACATTAATTGAAGTCTATCCCTGGCCAAGGTATAGTGTTGAAAACATCTTCTAAGTTACGTCTTAGAGCATATTGTGACGTTGATTGGGCAAGTTGTCCCTTGACTCATTGGTACATGACTAAATATATTTTTTCTCGGTGATTCACCTATCTCTTAGTGCACAAAGAAACAACAGACGCTATCATGTTCTTCGGCAAAGGCAGAATATCGCTCTCTTACTGCTATTACATGTGAGTTGAAATGGCTCCATGGTCTGCTATAGACTCTACAAGTCTCTTGGTCCACTCTAGTGCATGTTTATAGTGACAGTCAATCTGCATTTCACTTTACTCGCAACCTGATGTTTCATGAGCGAACAAAACACTTAGAAATAAACTGCCATTTTGTTCGAAATGAGAGTCGCAGTGGGTTTATTCATCCATCAATTGTTCGGACAATGCACCAGCTAGTCGATATCCTTACGAAAGCTCTTGGGAAGCGTCCATTTGACACCTAACTTGCCAAGTTGTGCATTTCATAGCTCCATGCGCCAACTTGAGGGGAGGGGGTATTGGCATGGTTTTTGGTGTGTAAATCTTTTGTTTCCTATTTCTCTTACATGTATATTCTAAGAAAGTCTTTATACTAGGTATTTACCACATTTCAATAGTCTTTGTACTGTATACCAAGGCAGAACCATCAAGTTTGATACTTTTTACCTTCAGAATATGGAACAAGGAAAACCAAGCTAGGATCTATAAGCTTTAAGAAATCTAACACTTCTCCAATGAGTTCTCCAAAGTGCACCGAAAACACCCAAAAAGGTCAAGAAAGCTCTCAAATGAGCTAGTGTTTCGAAAACACAGGTTAAGGGGGATGATGGCTGAATAAGGGGAGGGTTTCCATGATTTAAGATGTTTAAATAGGGCCTAAACCCAAAAAATCAGGGTTTGAGTCTGGAAATCGTAGGCCCAACGTACCAGGCTGGTTATCCACGATCACATGACCCTAGTATGCCCAACATACACCCTGTATGCTCAACTTACTGGACTAGCCCCATATTCTTCCGATCTTCCAAAAGCCATAACTTCTTTGTCTCGACTCCGTTTTCGGCATTCTTTATATGAACAGAAAGGTAATGAGAAGCCATACACTCTTATCAGCTATCCTTTGCCTTAAAACCTTCCAAACTTAAATCGTTAATTCATGAAAGGTCCAAACCATCACTTTTCCCATTATACATTTAGGCTCCAAAGCACAAACAGAACTCTTGGATCAAATAATCTATAATACCCACATCCAAATGGTTCTAAACCTCTCTTTCCTCAAAGCCTAAAGCCTTATGATAATTGATCTTTGGGTCACGACCCTGAATTAAGAAACAAATCGAAACAAGGTGTTACAACTCTCCTCCACTTAAATTAGATTTTGTCCTCGAAATCATTCCTCACTACTTCCTCTGCAATACTGGCTGATCAAAACATAGTTTTCTTGAAATCCTAATAAGGCTGTGATGTTGCCTCATATCTAAGACTACTCTTCCAGTAATGCAGTCGAAACCCAAGCCTTCGTAGAGATCATAAAATTTAGCGAAGAAACGTGCCTTTCCTAACCAATAGAGAGTAACCATCACTACTCCTAAAATTCAAAAATCAAATAACTTGCCCGACTTCCCGACCTATAAAACCATTCTGATACGCCGACAGTATGACACAACCTCACAATTTGACCGAAAAAAACTCTTCCGAACCTGAATTATCTAGCTGAGTCCACTGGAATACAGAATCATTGACTATATATTTTCGCTGGAAGGACCTTCTATTAATCTGGGATACAAAATCCTCTAACACTTGCTACATCCGACCATTTCGCGCATGGTCACATCATAAGACTCAACTTAGGAGTCCAACTACTGCAAGCTCCCTGAGCCTAAATGACATACATATTTCATCTATCAATCATAGAGTCATCCTGCTCTAATCGTGATCCACACCATAATCAGAACAATTCCTACCAGGATTCACCCCTACTTTCATAACCAAAAGGGCCTTGCCTACAGGTCTCACCCAATCTACACACTCGAACGGGCCTCCCCATAGGTCTCAACCACCTAGGGCTATACAAGCCTAGAATACCGACAGAAGTCCAATAATCATCATTCCCAACAAGGAGTGGTCAACTAACAATATCGGTCTGACTTGACCCATTAATGCGTTATGATCCTTCTATAGCCCAACAATCACTCCTGTAATGGCCTATCTCATCCTAGTGAATGATATGACTCCACCACAGAGTTACAACACTTCCCGATAACCTATCAACCTTGTCTATGCTCTGGCTACCCCATAGTCTTACAACACTTCCCATAACTACCATGGATCTAGTCTATGGTCTGGACGTCGATCTACTAACCCAAAACATAGTCATCAAGAGTCGGAGTCGCATCCGATTATACCCCAATCAGGTTTTCGAGGCATGTTTCCAACCTCATATCCTTTATCAGACAAGAACATACAGAGAGGCTCTAACACAACCCTCAACCTGTATCTGATCATAGATCTATTATGTGCCACGACCGATGCTTCACATATTTAGGCAACATAACCTGAATCCTTATTCCTTGTGCAATCTAAATTCACATTGCAGTTAGAACTGGCCCTCCACTTGCTTAATGTATGAAATTGCTCCTTGTTTCGCACCTAGAACTATTCCCAATAATCCTAACAGTTCTCCCCCACTTGGATTCAACTGCACTTTTTTAACCTCATAATCGATGGATTTCCAAACCATCTCGCAACTTCACTACTCCGCTACTATTTTCCTAATCTTACAAGAACTAAGATTCCACAACCATACAAGCTAGGGTACCCACATCCCATGCTATTTTAAAGGCGTCGCTACCCAAAGCACTTTCTTGTGATAAAATTCCAAATTTTGAGCCACCTCAGCTGATGACAAAAAACTATAAACCCTTGACCGGAACGGACATATCACCAATCCAACTACCCACTTGCTAAAAAAACAAATCAATACACTCAGAACATCTCTAACAAGTCCATTTAAATTCTCTTGACAATCCCAATATCTAAACAAACACATACGGTTAATTCATCACCCATACTCCAGAGTGATGGTTCACTACTGATCTTGCCCTATTAGTGGTATCCATCGGTTCATAGCTTATCAACAATCAGCTGATATCCATCCTGAGTAACCCAAGAACTTCTGAAGTATTATTTTGTTGCCCTAGAAGAGGACAACCAGCTTCCATGAGGTCCTTTCCTAAAATCTTTTGATGCGGGGACCACTCTTACAATCCTAAAAACATAAACATGGACATAACTCCCTTGAACTTGCGTTCTGACCAATCCCTTACTCCTTTCATCAATAAAAGATCTCAACCATCTTAAATTTCAAATACTCGAATGAACTCACGCTTCAGCTCCTTCTGGCTGATTGTGTTGGATCTATCACATCAATTTGACTGCTGATCACCGAGCAGGACACTCAGTTATCTCAAGGGCCAACTCTACTGATGATTTCCGATCTAAATCCAACTCCACCAGATATCTTTCAAATCATGACTCTTGGTATGCAAAATGGCATATGAAGATCCTCAAAATAATAATCAGGCAAACATAGAGAAGCTAAACTAGAAATAATGTCTTACAAAAGCAAATACATGGTCCAAAATAATATATGAATATAATAAGGCACGAGGAAAACAAAAGGAAATGTAGCCGCGATAGTATCCGATGGTACTCGGGTCTCCCCTGCCTACAACTGTAATGTTTGGCTCCTCACTGCTGGGGACCCCGCCCTGCCCTCACGGCCGTCAATGATCCTCAAAGTAACTGGAGCAGGTGCACTCACTTCTCCATTCATTAACCTCAAATAATCAGTCTTCTTTTGGCCCATGTGATTGTAGGGAAAACACATCAGATTCAAGCCTCGAGGACAATCCCTATTGAAATGACCAGTCTGACCACATATGAAGCAACCCCATCCTTTCTCAAAACAGCTCCCCTCATGAGTTCTTCCACACTTAGCACAATGGCCCAGAACCTGATGGCCTCCTACTCTAGAATCCTGAGTCTTGGGCCCTTTTTCCTGGCCCACTGTTGTCTAAATCTGCTCTGACTTCCTCTTCCCGAGGTGCTCCAAATCTATCTCCCGCTCTCAGGATCTAGCTACCATGTCCTCTAAAGCCCGACAAGCTAAAAAGATAACAAACTCCCTGATATCATCTCATTTCATGATATCAAGTCTTCTTCATCTCCTCGTCTGCGACAAACTGTTGAACCAAAAGATCCCTCTCCCTAAACTTGGTAGTGATCTCCGCCACAGTCTCAGTCGTCTTGCGAAGGTCTTGAAAATCCCTCGCCGACTGTTGTAACTCGATGGATGGTGCAAACTCCACCCTAAACCGGGTCACAAACTCATCCCAAGTCATCATCTCAATGGCCTCGCTTCCCAAAGCGAAATCTGCCTACTCCCACCAATTTCGAGCTCTGTATTTCAAAAGACAGAATGCAAATATGAAGATCGACCCCTCAGGGAAGAAGCTCATCTGGAAAGCATTCACCATGTCCATTAACCACCTCCTACTAGCAATGGGTTCCTTCTCCCTAAAGACCTCAGGAGCTCCACAAGCACATAACTCGCAGAAGGAAAGAGTGAGAGCTCCCACAATAGCGAAAAGATTAGTGTGGAACGTGCCCAGTCACTCATCCAAAATATCCACAATACCCTCCTTGACCGAACCGAATATCACATGAGTCTGATCTAAAATGTCGCAGGTGATCTCCAATGAGATAAACTTTGGCATCTTCTTATCAAACGGCTCAGTACCAGCACATGATCCTGAACCAGAACCCGAACCTCCTCCACGTGTGCTCAACATCATTCTGAAAAACAATCATATAAACGATTAGAACATAACCAAATAATTCCTCCACCTATAGGATTCCTAGATTCTCTATGACTCTCCTCGATTTGAGTATGGATCTTGTGCTTTCAATAGTACGGGCCCAATACTACCTTCCACACCTATCCATATTTTCCTCAAGAATTATCATGAATCCTCTAAGTCACCTTCTCAAACTGGTACTCCAATTACTTGCTAAGCAGCATAACTAAACTCACTACTGCAATTCGTAGGCTCTCTTAGGTTCTTAACCTCACCCTGCCATCAGTTGTTGAAGAACTCCTACTAATGTCAGCTAAATACTTCATGAATACAATCACATGCAACGGTTGGGCTCAGACATGAGCTACACAATATGATCAAATCCATCACTCTAAGATTATTTAACCTTTGAAGCATGAAACTTAACGTATTTAATTAATTGTTAACTTACATCACTAATGGGTACCATCAAGCTCAAAGAAAGCAACATTCATGCAGTAACACTCCAAGCCACAAAACAATAAAGGACATCCTAAGCTCACTTACTACTACCATGATAGGTATTCTTACTTCTGGTTGCCTTATGCATGCAAATTATACATAATACAAGATTAAATAGACTATTGAATAAAATACTTTACCCCAGGACCACAACCATACAAGGAATAGGAAATAAGGCTAAATCAATGATTATGGGGTTATATGATCCTAATTGTATACAATTTTTAAAGCATACACTTAGCAATTACTGCTACCAATACAGATTCCAAATCTAGCATAACATCCAATTCTCCTATGCTACAAGACATTACATATCAAGACAATCTATCATGCAATTCCTGAAAGTATCCCTAGCCTCATTCTAGCATGCAAGCATTCATATCATATAACATATCAACATGTACGGGTATTCTGGGAATCACTTACTTGAGCTCGACTGATTGCACACATCATACCCCCTTTTTTCTACAAAAGTCTTTTTAGAGAATTATTTTCTTCAAAAATATTACCAATTCCGCAGTTTGAGTTCAGTCACACCCGAGAGTGTGCCTGTATCCCTCAAACCAAGGCTCTAATACCAACTTGTAACGTCCCATAAATTCATAGTATAATTTTCATTTTAATAACACTAATTCATATAACATTCCATTCCCAAAATCAGTTGATGCGAAACATAGTATTTAAACATCAGAGTCAAAATCATGATTAATCAAATGCGGAATAAACTCTAGGGGATGGTATGCAGTCACGTCGGGTCCTTCCCTTTCGAATCGGAAGTACCACAAACCATAACTATGAAACCGTAAGCACAAAGCTTAGTGAGTTCCTCAAAATACCACACACCATACATATCATTGGGCCTAGCCTATGCATTCGGCCCAACCCATAATAATGGGCATAGAACTTCCTAATCAATGGGCCCAACATATCATACAAATGGGCCTAGCCAGACATACAATGGGCCTATCCTGACATATAATGGGCCCAACCTTCACATGCAATTAGGCCTAGCCGACATGCATGCCCTTGGGCCCAACCCATCATACAATGCAAGAGTTACAAAGACATCTAGCATCCTACATAGCATATCATAGTGGATCGGCATTGGTGTCTTTGATCTACGGGTATAGTGAGAAGACTAACTTCAATCTAGAGATAACTAAATCACACACGCTGCTGCTACCGGGTTCCTCACACTGAACATACCCAAATTATCCCTAATCAATAATTAAGGCAATTTTCCATAGCCCAAGGTCTAATTCATACTCTATCATATTTATAGGTAAAAGACTATTTTACCCTTCCTATATTTGACCCAACAAGTTATGGCCCAAATCCCAAAAGACTCAAGGCCTAAAAATGGACCATTATGGCACCTTGGTGCATACGACTCACATACTACCCTAGTACACCCGACATAAGGTGCTGAAGCCCCAAAACTCCATCTTTAAGTCTTATTCCTTGAAGATCAAATGTCCAAATCCTCATGTTCAAGCCTAATGGACATCTAGAGTCATAAAGTTCCTGACTTTATGACCTAGCATGACTTAATAGAGCACAACACCAAACTTAAGCTTCATAACATAACCAAAATGACCAAGGACTCACTTAAACGTGCTTAATCCTATAAGACTTTACATCCAAGGCTCGGATCTAATTCTAGTGGGTGTCTTAATTAATAAAGTCATCAACTTGACGCCTTTTCTTGGCTCCAATAAACCTAAAACCCAAATCTAGTATACTAATTTCACCAAGAGGTCAACAACTCATGCATGGTTGGTTAACAACCATCAAGATGCAAACTTTATGAACAAGGGACCTCAAAACTTCAAAATAAACAACCTAAAATTTCTGGAGTAGCATTTACTCTCAAGAATCAACTCATGGGACTAAAAAGCACAAAAACCCACTCACAAGCAAGTTCTAACAAATGAACCATCAAGTTTGAGACATTTTACCTTCAGAAGATGCAATAAGGAAAACCAAGTTAGGATCTACAAGCTCTAAGCAATCCAAATCTTCTCCAATGAGTTCTCCCTTCTCCAAACTATACCAAAACACCTAAAAAGGTCAAGAAAACTCTCAAAGGGGATAGGGTTTCGAAATCACATGTTGAGGGGGATGGAGGCTAAATAAGGGGAAGGTTTCCATGAGTTAAGATGTTTAAATAGGGACTAAAGCCTGAAAATTAGGTTTTGAGTGTAGCGGTCGTACGCTTAACATAGTCCTGGTACACCCAACGTACCAGGCTGGTAATCCGCAATCACATGCATCTAGTACGTCTAATGTACACCCTGTACGCCCAACGTACTTGACTAGACCCATATTCTTCCTATCTTTCGAAAGCAATAACTTCTTCGTACCAACTCCGTTTTCGACGTTCTTTTTATGCTCGGAAAGTTAATGATAAGCCCTACACCCCTATCAACTCTCCTTTGTCTTAAAACCTTTTGAACTTAAATCCTTAATTCATGAAAGGTTCGATCCATCACTTTTACCATTATACCCTTGGAACGAACCATGTATAACAAGGTCTGATTACGCGTCTAAGCCACACCATTAAGTTGTGGCGTCCTAGGAGGAGTTAGTTATGAAACTATTTCATATTCCTTAAGATAGTTGTGGAACTCGATACTAAGATATTATCTGCCTCTGTCAGATCAGAGCATATTTATCTTCCTGCTCAATTGATTCTCGACCTCGTGTTTAAACTCTTTGAACTTTCAAAGGTTTCTAATTTAAGTTTAATTAAGTAAATATATCTAAATCTGCTATAATCATCTGTAAACGTCACATAAAATCGATTAGCATCCCTTGTGGTAGATATGAAGGGTCCATACACATATGTGTGTATGAGATCCAACAAACTTCACATCTTTCACAAGACCCAGTGAAAGGTGATTTTGTCATCTTCTCCAAAAGAAAAGACTCACATTTATCATCTGACCTTAGGTCAAATGATTCCAACACTTCATCCTTTTAGAGTTGGTCGATGTGTTTCTTGTTAATGTGTCCACGCTGACAATGCCACACACATGCTTTGTCTACACCATTAGACGAACCAACATGAAATACACTATTGCCCAAGTTATCAACACACGTAACTGTTTCTTACACACCATTATAAGGTAAAGCTTTAAACATAAACACCATTTTTATAAGCTAAAATCGATCCATTCATATCATCAAAAGAATATTTAAAACCTTTCCTGAAAAATGCATGAAAAGAAATAATATTTCACGTCATTTCTGATGAATAACAATAATTTAACAAATCAATCCTAATATCACTACTAAGCACTAGATTGTAAGTTTCAATCTTGGTAATAGGTGAAGATCACCTATTCCCCATGATCAAATTTATTCTTCCATGCCCCACTTCCTCACTTTCTTTTAGTCCCTACAAATGTGAAAACCACATCTTGTATCAAGGACCCAAGATCAAGTAAGTTGTGGGTTATTAACTTGAATAATGTATATACTTGCTGACAATGGAATGACATTGCCATCCTTCATGTCTTGCAAGTATTTCGCACAACTTCGTTTCTAATGGACCTTTTCATTGCAATAGTAGCAAACGAACTCTTTGGGATCACTAATAGCTGGAATATCAGAATTGGGCTTGGGCTTAGACCCACTACTAGACGATCCAATATGGCCCTTTCCATTCCAAATTGATTGAGGATTTGCCTTCCTCTTCATCTGTCTACAAAAATTTATGGAGTTGGGTCAATGTGGTATCTATGTTATTCCAATGATAAGTTAATATAAACTGATCATAACTTAGAGGCAAAGAGTTAAGGCCATATCTATGGCCAACTCTTTGTCAAAACACACATAGAGCTTTTCCAGTCTCTCTACATATCTCTGCATTCTCTATACATGATTGCAGACAGATTCTCCCTCCTTTAATTTGCAAGCCATTAATGCATTGACGATCTCGTACCTCTCTTGACGTGCTTTCTTGTGAAACTTTTCCGTAAGATCCAATAACATCGTATATGGCCAAAAATCCTCATATAACTTTTGCAACTCAGGTACCATAGTTGCAACCATTATGCAAATGACCTTTTTTTCATCGTCATAATGTTGTTTGTAGGCAACCTGTTCCTCTGGAGTAGCAGTTGACTCATCGATTTCGAGTAGAGGTTTATCGTGGACATATTCTTTTCCCTCTTATAGAAGATTCATCTTGAGATTTCGCATCCATTCCATGCAGTTTGGACCAACTAGTTTCTCTTTCGATAAAATCGATAGAAGAGTGAAGTTTGAGTTCTTGGTGGAGGTTTGAGCAATAGTAGCATCACCAGTAGAAGTAGACATCTACAAGATAAGGAAAGTTTTAGTTGATTAATATGATATCCTTAATATTTTAACCTATAATAATTATTTAAGACTAGGATCCAACCATACAATTCACAATATAGAAGAGGTATGTTGTAATCTATTGCAAAATTATAAAGGTAGGTAAAACAATTCACCAATTTCAATATATGAAATTCCTAGATCTTTTGAGATTCATTGAATCTATCATTGGCATGTTTAATCACTGATTATGCTCTTCTATTTGTGACTGAGATACCGATGATCACAAACAAGATGTGAATAACCATACAAACACGCTTGGCAACCTTGAGGTCTTTTATCATCTCAAATTGATGTGTCGGTTAACTAAAAATGCTCCATTAACAACATATAAAGCATGATGTGCATTTTCATGGATTAGCATACTTTTCATATTTTCCTAAAGTAACTATAGTGAGATTTTTAAAGAATGCTCTAGTACTTTTGTATGATTACACTTTTAATGAGGTTATATCCTATCAAACTCGTTCTGCTAACGACCCTCTACCAAACAAGGGATGCGTGGGTGAGATAGGACACTCATTTAATGACCATTTTATATGTCGCTTCCTTATACCACCCTTACAGTGTGGCTTCGTGAATGAGGCATACTGGCGATTCGTCTAACTTATTCTTGTACATATAGTAAAAAACTTTTAATATATATATATATATATATATATATATATATATATATATATATATAAGGTGTATTTTAAAATATCTCAAAATACAAGGTTTAAACTTTTAATTATCTAAATTAAATTTAAACTAATTATGATTTAATCTCTATCTTTTAATTAACCTTTAATTAAATTAATTTAAATCATTAGGGATTAAATAATTATTTTCTATTAAACAATTACTAAAATAATTCAAATTTAATCCTAATACAAACCATTCTAATTTTGGAAAATTAGGGTTTTAGGGTTATCCAATTTTAATTATTCAAAATTTTTAAGGCTATTAAAATAATAATTAAAGAAACTAGGAAACATTAGGATTTTCGAAATTTAGGGTAGAGGCTAGGGTTTCAAGGACCCTAGCCATTTGCGAAAATTCAAGCCCATTAGGGTTTAATTTTAATAAGCCCTAATTATAGTTGATAAAAAAAACTTTAGATACCCCTAATTTGAAATAAAATAATATTATTTCAAATATGACTTTATCTAGTTTTCTCATTATCCACACGGAGAATTCTAGAAACCCTAGAAGGCTCCTAAAATTCGGCCACCACATGAGTATTCTAGAATCTCTTTTTAGTTCAACTTTTGAACAATTACAACTTAAGTCCTTGCATTATTAACTAATCCAATGAATCCCAAAATTAATCTCAATTAATATATGATTAATTATTAATTAAGTAGTACTATTTATAATTAATATATTAATCTCATAATATATTAATCAGTTATTTATTGCTATTTATTAATCATATAATAAATTAATAAATCAACTCTCTCTCCAAAAGTTATTCCAATTAATTATTAGTTTTGAGGGCAACCCCAGAAGGACTTTGTTTTTAATTCAAATATATACCACTTTAGTTGTTGGCTTAAACACTTAATCCAACAGGATATACGTTGCAATATAGACAACACCAGGTCAATAGTACAATTTCGTGGTGGAGTATTGATGACTCTTATTGGTGTTCCACATGTTTTGAAGGTTAAAAATAATTCTATATTTTTTGGCATTATAGACTCGAAAGGGTACAACTATTCATGTTCGAGGAAGATGCTTGGGGTTTCTAAAGTTGTATTAGTGGTAATGAAAGGAATGTGAGTTTCCAATGGAGACGAGAGGTGAGAGATGGGGCCGAGATGAAACAGTTGATGGAGATACATGTCTTGCTTTCTTATTACTATGTCATTAGATCAATACAAACACGTTTGGGAGCTTGATAATTCTATTTTATTTTCGGTTCAAAGAGTTTGGGGTTGCACTGACGATTCGATGTTACCGGATGCAAAAGGTTCAACTAAATGAAACAAGCTTGTTACTCGGAAGGTTAACATTTTTGTATGGCACTTGCTTTTGAATTGACTGCTTCACTTGAGATAATCTTGATATGAGGGAAGTGAATGTTTCTTCTAATGTTTGTCCGATGTGTGGGATGGAAATGAAGAGCTTGAGCCCTTGTTTCTCAAATGTGAAATGGTGAATAAAGTTTAGTAGGTGGTTTGTAGATGGGTGCATATATGTAGGTCGGTTTTCATAAATGTTATTGATGTTGACACTTGGATGTAGGCCTAGAGCATTTCGAAGTCCAAAAAGATAACAATGGAGGTGATTGTTTTTTTTCGCTCGGTAGATGTTTTGGTTATATAATGATGTAGTGTTTCGGAACAAAAAGATTAAGTAGAATAAGATAGTTGAGCGTATTGTTGATTATTTACTTGAATGAGTACAGAAATAGTAAGCTTGCTATCAAATGGATTGACGGGTTGCAAAACTCAATGAATTCCATCGCGATGTAATTGTTCATTTTTTCTCGGGCGCCTTTCTAGTTTTATTTATTATTTTTCTGTTATATATATATATATATATATATATATATATATATATATATATATATATATATATATATATATATTCAGATGTTCAAAAAAATTGGTGCAAAAAGGGGGGATCAAGTTTGAGGGTCGAATGGATTGGAAGATGGTCTTCCTATTTCTGTTGTAGTTTTATAGGGCCAAAAACTCTGGCGATTAGTAAAGCATTATCTTTGTTAATTTTATTCCAAAAACACTTTTATTCATGTTCCAAAAGTTGTTGATAACAATAAATTTTATAAGGAGGTTGTAGTAGCCCCATTATTTATAAAATATAATGAATAATTTAGTTTTTTTTTTTTAGTGTCATAATAAAAATATATTTCATAATTGCACTTGTAATTGCGTCGGGTGGCAAACATCTCAGACTGTAAAAAAAATTGATCAACCGGCTGGAAATAATAAAATCTATATCGAAATTAATTTTCTTTCGGTCAAATATCGAAATTCATCATGAAGACTTTGCAACACTCATTGGTGCTCATTTTCAATTTCGATCTTCCAAGAACATCTTTAGTAGACCAAAAGCTTGGTGTGGTTGAAATCGAGGTACCTCATGGCCCGCTCCTCGTACCGTTGCAAACGTTAATCCATTGTATACAACTTTATATCCGGCTACCTGTATTTTTTATAAACAAACACGAAAATTATTTCATGTTTAAGTTTTTTTAATGTCTATCAAAGTACTTGGATAATAGAAAGTTATCAAACATGAAACCTTACTTGTTTCGTAGCGTCTGTCCAAAATCGCCAAGGTTTAATCACTGTAAGATTCATGGCGTCTATAGAATATCGTGTGCCAGAGACCGGAACAACGGCATCAACATCTCCACTAATATGTTTCAAGTTAAATAGTAATGATTATTTGATGATTTTAAGACTTATTTCGATGATATCAAAAACTCAAATGTACCTATAGAGGAGTATTCGAAGACCCAAGGAAATCAGTCGTTTGTATATCGGAAACATGGTTGATGGGCTATCCTTCCACTCCCCTATGAGGTTGCTGCAATAAAAAGCATACAGTAAAGTAACTTTTGACTTTTTTTTTTCCTTTATTTATTTTTTTTATAGAAAAGACATTGTATTTTTCTTTTTTTTTTTTTCTTTTTTTTTTTTTTCAATTTAGCCATTTTAGAGGTTTTCAAATAATCTTCCCATTTCAGACAACTTTTTTTTTGGGAAAAACCCTCTATTTTTTGTCCTTAAAACCCCTTTACATATAGAGGGTTTCTTTTTTTTTTTTGTTTTGTTTTTTTTTATATAATATTAACCCTGTTTCAAAATGAATCGAGTTGGATTCCTAATGATTTTGAATTACATATACAACTAGTATACTGTATACGTTTATAAAATAACATTAGAAAAAATAATCTTTTTAATTTTTTTTATTTAAAAAAAAAAAGCAATTTAGGCTGTTGTAAGAATCTGACAACTTTCGATATGTTTGACGTGTTTAACACATTTGACACATGTAGGTTTTTCATTTTTGTTAAGGATTTGATTGAATTTCATCTATTTGACCCATTCGAGGTCAAACATGAACCCAAACAGATTTACTTTAGGGCCAGAATTTTCGCTTCTAACCCAAATGATACCGACTCATCATAACAAAATAATTAATAAGCTGACTCGAACCTGCAAGTTTCCCATCGATGAGATAATTTGGTGAGATTTGCATGGAAAGCTTTTTGAACACTCGCAAGATTGAGATAATGTTCAACGTATTCTTCTTCACATGGATCTACTCCACCAGATCTTCGATGATGCTTCTTCCTCACCATTATTCCATCAGGCAATGGCGTACAAGTCGGGCCATAGATGTTGTAGAAATCTATGTTCCCAATTTCTTCCCCAAGTTCTTCTTCTAAGCTATGACAGTAGTTACTATTGTTATTATAACCGCAGTCTCGTGTTAATTTCTGATACGTTTCATCTGAAATCAAGGCATGGCTCCATAGATAATCGTTGAATCCTTTGTCGTCAGTATCAGAGTTCATTATTCCATTCCCTATCTTCAATATATATTTGAAAACACAAACATATATAAGTCATAGTAAAGGTGTCGTATATATCAAGTCATTTTATTAAATCTGGGTTTTATTTTACCATGATACCCTTGAGGTTGATATTTGACGTAGAATGGCCCTTCACATTTTTCTTTGTGATTATATCGGCTAGCTCCGGGATATAAAATCCTGTAACATAATAATTTGACTATATGGTAAAATACAGATCTTTGATGTTGAAATAATCAATTGTATTTATGTAATTAATTTATACCTGCATAACTTTCCCCGATTATGTAAAAGTCATGGTTCTTGTAATGCGGGAATCGTTTGAACCAATTAACGAGGAACACGTATGAATCCTCGGCTACAATTTTAACCAAAAACACTAATAATTCAATATCATCAAAAAAAAACGATGTATCATAAACCGAAAAAAATCGGTTATGGCACATTGGATACCAAACAAGCTATATATAGCTAGAGCTCGTTGATTGGTCAATAGCTATTTTTCAACCAAAAGAAAAAGAAAAAAAAAAAAAAAGAATGCGTGTGTGTGTGTTATAATGAAAAGGGAAACCTACCTGTCCTTTTATCCCCAGACAAGCCATAATCACTTGTTGTGTTGGAGTAAGAGAATCCAACTCCGGCTGGTGACTCCAAAAATAATACATTTGCAACTGTGTACATGTAACATGTCAAAACAGATATAAATTCGATTAAAACATATATATATATATATATATATATATATATATATATATATATATTGTTTTTACGTATACAGTTTTGTTAAACTCGAACCTCTATTCCATGCAAATCGTCGTGAATATAAAGTTTTGCCATCAGCATTAACACCAAATGGCCCAATCTCAAGCATGGCACCAACCCCAAGAGACGAACATCCTGGTCCTATTGTATTACGAGGTTCGTTATATATATGTTTGCATGTAAATTTTGATATGCAGCTAACGTTGTGTCGTAATCAGAAATTAAGTAAAACAGTATAAACGAACGAATAAGATTTCAAGAAACAATTAAGTATAGGTTGGCAGAGTGTACCTCCATTAAGCCAAAGAACAAGTGGTTTAGTGGATGGTTGATGATGAGCTTCAGCAAAGTAGTAGAAAAGGTTTCTACCATTGAAGCTATCAACATTGATGTATCCTGCAAATTGTTTAAAGCTTAACCCTTTTGATAATGGCTGCCCAGGAAGCCCGGCTTTTATGTAATCGTCTTCCATTGTCCTCCCATTGTCATCTGTTTTGATCACTTCACTGAAGCTCGTTTCCATGACCTGTTTCTCATTGATAGTGTTGAGTTGGGTGTGGGTTCTTGTTCGTGAACGGCGGAAGGACATTAGGGTTTCAGCTTGGTTGGCTCGTGAGCCATGGGTGTGACATTTGCATGTAGTCATTGTTACAAGAATTAGTAGAAGAAGTTTGAGTTTTGTTGTGAATAATACATTGTGTTTGCTCTCCATTGCTGAATGGTATTAGTGGCTCTTACTTTCAAGAACTAGCTACATGTCTATTTATAGACGAATCTAGTAAAGTTAAAGTGGTTATTAAGCTTTAGGTTTAATTGTATTTGATCATCATTCATCATACCTCGATTAGATGAACATAATGTGATTGAAATTGATAAGGGAGTGTTTGGATGCGGTGCAAATATAATATTTCAGTTTTTTTTACTGTTTGAAGAAAGTGATTCTGATTTTGCTTTTTAATACTATTTTTTTTTTATGATGAATGATGATTGTGGGGTAAAGTAAAAAGGGAAAGGTTTATGATTCACATGGAGAGTTTTTCTGTGATTTTGGAAGGGAGCCTGTCCACAATGTCATGGTTACGAAGGGTGGTCCATTCCGACGTTTGCAAATTTCTTTTACAATATTTTTGTATTGGTTATGTGAATGTTGAGGATAAGAATGATAATCTTTCAATAATTGATTATTCTATTAGTTATCGAATTTATAATATTAACAGAATTTCGAAAGAAGTTAATGTAAATAGATTTATTTTTTGGAGATATGTTTGAATGATAAGCTAGAATACAAACAGGAAATGGGTGAAATTCGTCGTAAATGTGCCCCTCCTGAAATTGTTGGGTAAGGGATGGGGTTTAATATTTGGGAAAATGTTTGTAGATTTATTTATTTATTTATTTTTTTGGAGTAATGTTAGGATGATAAGAATCCTAATAGGAAAAGGGTGAAATTCATCGTAAATGTGCCCCTTATGAAACTGTTGGCCAAGGGATTGGGTTTAATATTTGGGAAAATCCACCACACTGTGAGTTTTATTTATTTATTTATTATTTCAATGAGAAGCTCTATAGCATCATATCTTGTTGTGATTAATAACAAATTTTATTTCCACGTAATTTGTTAGTGTAATACTGTCAAATCTAGAATTGCAACTCACAACTTGAAACTCATTGTGTGTCGAACTAAATTGAGATGACAAAATAAATGGATCGAAAAAGTTTAAATGTTAGGTCATGGTTGTCAATAATACCATATAAGTCGAGTTTTAATACCAAATATCAAACATATTTAATATATATATATATATATATATATATATATATATATATATATATATATATATATATATATATATATATATATATATATATATATATATATATATATCAAATGTCTAACAATTATTCACTATGAGTTTTTATATTGTCAATTTATAAGTATACTACTGATAATTGTAGAGATGAGCATAGGCGGGTACACGTCTCATTTGGCGAGCACCGGAACCGGAACCCGAACCGACAGTTCCTAGAAAGTTAGAACCGGAACCGGAACTACTCTAGACAGTTTTTAAATGTTTGGAACTAGTCTCGGAACCGGCGGTTCCGGTTTCTGGGAGCCGGTAACCCTGTTACATTAATTTTGTTAACTTTTGTCGATAAAACCGCAATTTAGTTCAATCTAAATCAAATCAATTCAGACCAACGAAGGACAAAATCGGACCAATATATTCTAAATCAGTCTAAGTAACACACATATTTATATTAAATACTATATATATATATATATATATATATATATATATATATATATATATATATATATATATATATATATCAATGTTGTAAAAATCGCGAGAAGGTCCCGATTAATCCCTAGACACTACTCGACCGATTAGAGGTGTCTAGCGATTAATCCATGCATACACAATGTGTGAAGCAGTGGAACCCGATGAAATTTTAACACTTTGAAAAAGTTTTATCTCAATAGAAACTATTTAAGGTATGATTAATCTTTTATTAATCATATTAACCTATTTTGTTATGAAATTAGTGGTATTCTTGAACTTTTATATGATATTATTCATATTTAATTTTTAAAAATCTAACAAATTAGCAATTAATGGTCTCCGATTAATCCGCCAATTAATCTCCGCCTAGCTGATTAATCATTTAACCCCAGTCCACCGACTAGCTAACGTCAAGCGATTTCTACAACCTTGATATATATATAAACCGGTTCTGGCGGGTACCCAGCGGGTAGCGGTTCCGAAAAAACGAGAGCCAGAACCGAAACCCCTTAAGGTGGTTCCATAACTTTAGGAACCAGAACCGGAACCGCTTAAGGCTGTTCCAGTTCCAAAACCGGTAGTTCCGAGGCGATTCTGATTCGAAAAGCGGGTACACGGTTCTGATGCTCATCCCTAGATAATTGTAGTTTCGTTGGTTTAAACTAAAATTAATGTCAATTTAGCCTTACAAACTTTCCTATATATTTTAAAATTTCCCTAACGTGTTTTTTTTTCTTCTAAAGATATAATGTGATGTTTGTCGGGTTTTAAATGTTCTTTTTGAGATCTTAAAGGGGTAAATCGGTTACCCCTTGCTAACTTGACATTTTATCAAAAACAAAAACCTATCACCATCTTCATTACCATCACAACATAAGTTAAACTGAAACGCCGACTATTCTCTCTCTCTCTCTCTCTCTCTCTCTCTAACAATCTTCTACATTCACCTAATATGTTGTAGCTTGAGTTACATGCAAGATTTGTCTGTTTTTCCGTCTCTGTAAATTTATACCAAGGTTATTCCGTTACTTCAAAAAAAACTAAAACCAAATCATTATCTCCAATGGATATGGTCAAAGATGCGAAACAAGATTTCAAGCCACAAAAAAAGAAAACAACTTCTGATGAGTATGATTGTATGTATATCAACAATGAAATTGTGATTGTTTATCATTTTTAGGAGAAAACAGATGGTTCCAGCCTTCCAGGTGATTTGATGAAGGCTATTATAAGACTAGGAGGTAATGATGCTATGACGTTTGATGGTGATCAAGTTTGAAGTTAGTTCCTACTTGTACATACCTATTTCATGTTTTATGTTCTAGTATCGTTATGTTATCTGCAATTGATCTATAGATAGTTTAACTCTTAACCGACATATGTAACACCCGAAAATATGAGGAGCAACTTTGGGTATAAATCACCCTTTTGAGGATTGGACACGGCGTGTTGGAGGCACCAACACGGCGTATCCAGATAAAAAAAGACGCGAGTTTCATTATGGGCAACACAGTGTGTTTCCTCTTGTAACACGGTGTGTTGATGGCTAGAATGAAACCCTAATCTTTCGGGTTTTGCTCCATATTTAAAGAAATGAGGAGGCTAGGGTTTGTTCACCCTCAGTCCCCATCAGCCCCTCAAGCTCTAAAAGAAACTCTAATCATGTTTCCCTCCTATTTTTGAGCTAGTTGGTGTTTTTTGAAGCTAAAGAAGGAAGAAGGTGGAGAAAGGAAGCAAAGATCCAACAAGCAAGCCCCCATTCTTCAGTTTGGCACTCTTCTGGACCTTTGTAAGTGTCCAAGACTCGATTTTTATCATTCAAAGTTGAAGCGGTTAGATCTCATAAAGTTTTTAAGTGTCCCTTTTGCTTCTTGTTCTTGAATGTTGAAGCGGTTAGATCTCATAAAGTTTGTAAGTGTCCCTTTTGCTTCTTGTTCTTGAATGTTGAAGCGGTTAGATCTCATAAAGTTTGTAACTTTATGAATCTTCGGGTCAAGGTGACCTAGTAGTGTCTTGGATCTGGTCTATAATCAAGTTTTGATGCCATGCATAAAGATTAGGTCATAAATCCTCATTTTTACCTATTATGGATTCAAGACATGCATTGGAAATGTATGACTATAAAGCACCAACCTTTGGGATGGTTTTGGTGTTAGACTCACTTCTGGAAAGGATGAACTTTAGACTATAAGGATTAAGTGCTTATTGGTTAAGACCTTGAATTATTAAGCTTTATGAATTGGGTTTTTGGACCTTTTGGGTAGTCCCAATCGATAAAGTTGGAAACTTTATCCTTCTGGATCACATTTTGGACTAGATCTGAGCTTTGGAGCTCCTAGAATTGAAGAAAACAAGTTAATATATTAAGTTGTTGGAACTTCGGCAAACATGGCGTGTTTCGAAGCCAACACGTATGATTTGCCCTACTGTTTGGATGTTGGCAGAACACGGTGTGGCCAAGGGGAATACTGTATGTTAGGTCAACATGGACTGTAAACCTTGACTTTTGAATTTGACCAAGTTTGACCTAAAAGGTATTTCGGTATTTTGGTTGGTATTTGAGACTTTACTATTTTGGTTATATAGGTGGCGGAAAAGTTGAGATTTGGAGACGGGGCTGTTGGATTTTGAGCATTCTAACACTCCTAAGTGTACATGCAACCCTAAATACCTTGGATCTATGTTTTATCTATTATACATGCAAATAAGAACTTCCAAGGTATTATCCTAATCTAGCATACAAAACAATGACTATAGCAAGATAGAATACATACCTCTTTGGTGTAGAAAGTCTTCATGAAGCTTGAGTGCCTAGTGCCCCAAGTGTGACACCTCAAATGGAATCACAATCATCAAAACACTTGGAATGACTTGAGAGAATTCTACACTCATCAAAATCGGCTAGCCCTTTCTTCACACACACTAGTGTGATTCTAGTGACCGATTTTGGTCAAGAATAAGATGCTTATATAGTTAGGGTTACACCATGTAAACCCTAATTGACATGGCCTTTCATTTCCATGATCCATGGGTACAAATACACCATGGAGCATCCATGGACCATCCTATGGGTTTTAGCCCAACTTGATTATCCATGGAGCATTAGCCCACTATACAAGTATGGATGATTTACACAATCAACCCATATATTTAATTAGTCTTCTTTTGATCACTTAATTAATCCTAGATTAATTCTTGATCAATACTAATTAAATAATCTTATTATTCTTATTATTAATATACTAGAACTTATAATATATTAATAACCATAAGTGTCTTATTTCTCTCATTATAGTCTATCCAAGTGCATGATGGTATGCAACCCAAATGGACCATGCCGGGTCGGGTCAAGTCTTACCAAATATAGTTATGGACTTAGATATTAATCCAACAGTCTCCCACTTGGATAAGTCTAAAACTAATATTGCGTATGACTTCAGGAACCAACCGGCAATCGTAGCTCTCAAAAGCTTCTGTCGAACTCTGACCTTGTCGATGAACTCTGACCTTTGTCAGTGACTTGTCCATTAGATAAGGGATCATATATTCCTCCATTCTAGATATCATATGGACTGAGACATGGATTATAATCATTCTCTCTGTCCATTTGTTGTTTCCCGATTTCCGATTTATGACGACTGACTAATTGAACAAATCAAATCAGTCCTGGCCCGGCCGAGCACTTCCATTTGTCATCATCAAATCATCGAGGGGCCCACAGATATCGCTTTTATCCCGAAGGTAAAAGGAATGGATAAACTTCGACTCATATGGCTTGTTCTACTACTTGTTGAATCATACACAAAGGCACGTTTTATAGCACAGAGTTACCAAATGCGGTTTCGTGCAATCAATGTACTATCAACTCATAGTAACAACTCATATCTCTAGGTTTGAAGAATATAAGATATTATCGTCTCATGATCACTCGTGATAAAATCCATGAAGTGATTCCAATGAGCGTGGGTTGAATCCAATACTCAGAACTTATGAGCACTCATGATTGCTGTAGCCTTGTCCAACACCTTAGACCTCTACAACCCATCATGACAGTCTTAATTCATATCTACTTCCAACATATGACCGACTGTGGATAGTTTGAATAACTTAGTCATTCCGGAAGAATAACCCAGTTTATTCGGGAAGTCAAAACATGCAAAGTGAAACACAATAATAATTGAATCCAATATGGTCTCAGAACTTATGAATATAAATAAAACACCTTTTATTTGTCACCATATGATTACACATTATTCATTGTATACTGTTTCAGCTATCAACTTTATTCTTGAATTTAACACAATAGTTGTCCCATGCTCCAAGCATGTACACTATGTTTTCTAAACACTAGTCATGCCATACACCAAGTATGAATACTATGTTTGTCTGTGATCTTTACTTTGTGGACTAGATCCATTGAACATAACTTCAATGATTCTCTTTTCACACTCCCAAATCCTTACCGCAAATGCAAGAATTCCAAATTCATGCCATTTACTGAAATCTGTTAGATTCTAAACTTATATGCATTGATCCTCTTGTAATGATTATGCACAAAGTCATAAAGAATTGACAACAAACATTACAGAGCATTCCAAAGGAGATCAACTTCTTGGAAATATCCTTCTTGCATTAAGTTTCCTTAATCTTACACAGATTGAAAATTCTAACTTTGAAACATTTCCAGATTCCATTTTGACTATCACTTCTGAACAAGAGTTGCCTCCTTACAGATTATGTCAATATGGTCCTTCCAGAATTATCACTATACTTCCAACTGTCCTTGAGCAACCAATCTTTGGTAAACCTTAGATTGTCCTCGACAATTGTTTAATCCTTTTAGTCATATCCAGTTCTAAACCTTTTCCCTTCTTAATGCCCCAGGCATTTTGAAAATTTTAGAACGGATGATTATAGCACATGTAATCGATCCTATATCCGAAGCATATGGGACACGATTCATGATGTCTCACATAAAGACTAAACTAGTCTTTTGCTATAAAATGTCCATTTCAATTTGCCAAGTTCTCATAATTCAGATTATGAAAAGGGATGCCGTAATCATAATCGAATTTTAGAACGCAAATAATGGACCCATATACAGAATTTCCTTATGTTGAGCCATTCCAACATGAAATTCATATATATTTCCTTGACTAAATGATTAAAACCTCACGATCTAAGCTTATAGATTTGAGATGAAGCATAATTTCCTCTCCCTTAATTATAGCAAAACAACTTTTTCCCAATTGAAACTTTTGTTTTCTATAATTAACATTGCTAGCTTGCAATACTTAACATAATTATCATGCTCCCACTATCATGATGATTATTAGCATAACACTTATGCTCCCACTAGCTTTGACATGTACTCAGAAATCAGCTGACTTTCTTACCAAAGTTCAGATTTCTGATATTAGATTGTTTCGATAAGACTTTATCAAAATCATACACCTTCCCTTAGATAGCACACTTGTGTATCTAAACAATTATGAAGAGGGATGCCGTAATCATAATGTTTAGACCTTTTTGCCACTTCTCACAAGTCCATGTTAGTGTGCCGGTTAACCACACGCGCTCCACTAACGACTTTGAGAATGCAAATATCACAATTGCTATCTAGCTAAAATCTACTTAGTGAAAGTGTTTCCTCACCATCATTTTCATGAATCGGAGAGAAACCTTATGACACTTAGATTTACTGGTGTATGTGTTCTTATCCATGTGAGTTGTCAAAATCATAGTCACAAGACAAGGATAATGACAAATCCAAACTCATATGGACTGAACTCAATCTTAATTTCTTGCCACCTGGCAGCTCAAGGGCCTGCCATTGCTTCCAAGTTGTTGTGCAACAAATTGAGAACTCTAATAACTCATATGCAAAACCAACTTTAACTGGAATGGGCACAGAATATGTCAACACGATAGGTTATAAACCTCAAGTTGTGTGCTAGTGAAGAACTTCAGGTTTTATTCTTGATTAGTTCTTGAGACTTTCAAGACCTTTAAGACTCCCACTGTCCTCTTGACCTATAAGACTCCCTTGTCAAATATCCAAGAGATAGTGTGGATTCTAATCAAGACAAACACTTCACACAATTGGCCTTAGTTGGTCTTTGTTTTATCCAAAACATCACAACTTACCAATTTCAAATGAACAAGAGTAGAAAACTTTTACTCTTACATTTGACAAGTGTTTTAAACCTTCTTTTGAGACATGTCACTCAAGTTACAATCTTGGAGTATGACTCTAAGACTTGTATTTGAACGAAGTATAACTCATCTTCTTGATTTAACCATTTCAACAATTCAAGATCCCTCTTCTTAGTCATAAGAATGCACTAAGATTTCCTTAGAGAACTAATTGTGCTATGGTATCTTAATCATTAAGATGATCACAAAAGCTGATACTAAAGTACTCTCCCATCTTTTCAGATTTGAGAAACTTTTATCCTTCTGCCTAAATTGATTCTTCTTATTCGCTCTACCATACATTGGAACCTTTTTTCCAATGTCTCAGAATTACACTTAAGCTTGTAAGTATAATCATATTTACTGTGCTTTAGTAAATCATGACGAATAGTCTTATCAATCTTTTGTGGTGGACTTGACCAGTGCACAAGACTATGTACTCGATCCCTTAGTCCATTACTTGACTCACACATCCATGTGAATAAGTAATTAGTCTTAATTTTCCAACACTTGAAAGTTCTCATTCATCATGCTATACAACTTGCATGATTCCAAGTTCCGGTCCAATTGAAACTTGGGTAATGAGAATCTTTCCTTATTTGGTAAATTTTGACATTACCACAAATGAAAGAATCAATTTCATATTTCCACTTTTGCTATTAATGGAATCATATAAGCAACAATTTTTCCTCAAAAGCCATTGTAAGGATATTTTAAAATAAATAAAATCAAAAAAAAAAATTTCTTTTATTTTAAAACTTTGCGGAAAAATTTATCCTTACAATCCATATGAAAACTTGTTGTTATCTATTCCTAAGCAATATCTCATAACTCCTAAGAAGTAGCTCAAGAATCCGATTTTTCAAACTATAGAAATCCATCTATGCGATCAGATTCAGCATATTCTTTCTTTAAGTTTCTTCACTTTCC
Source organism: Lactuca serriola (assembly GCF_051521515.1). Taxonomy (NCBI): domain Eukaryota; kingdom Viridiplantae; phylum Streptophyta; class Magnoliopsida; order Asterales; family Asteraceae; genus Lactuca; species Lactuca serriola. Next base: position 258,605,228 of record NC_136412.1, on the reverse strand, counting down.
TTTGATTCTTAAACATCACCATGTGACCCAGTCAAGAATCTCAGGATAGAAACTTAACAGAGTTAGATAGTGGACTTTACCTGAAGTAGAGTCAAACTTATTGACTTTAACTTCCTTAGGTAAATTTGGCAGCTTCGCAACCAATGCCCCTTTCTTTGGCAATATAAACATATGGACCCTTTGATAAAGGTGCACAGGACTATCACAGACTTAGCTTTTCTCTTTACCATTTGGTCAACCGAGTTGACTATGGCCGATCCCTTTCCATTGGGAAGAGAATGCTTTACTAGATATCCAATGTCATCATTGTCAATGTCCATAAGGTTTTAGGAAGTTGATCTTAGCAAAGATCATTAAGGGTCTTGTCATAGTCTGTTTCATAGGTGTTCCAAAAGAACTCACTATGTGACTTAGAAAGTAGTTGAACCACCAACTTTCTCAAGACTTTGACACCCAACTCTCCCGGCTTGTCAATATGTGACTACATCTCCAAGATGTGACCACACCTAGACCTTGCCTTGCCAATAGGGCTTGAGTGACCTTAAACTTTTTTTCAAGAACTTGTGGGTTAGGGAGAATAATTGGAAGAGGTGAAGAAGTATGATATCCATGGGACATCATCTTCATTAGGAAAGCTTGTTTCAAGAGATTTGGGAAGATCATAAATGTCTAAACCAGACATCTTTTGGGAGATATTCAAGATAGTTGATCTTAAGTCCTTAATATGACACCCAATATGAAATATTAAGGCTAGGACCCAACAAACTATTTTATAACTTAGAAGAGGTATGCCGTAATCCAAGCTATAAAATATTTGAAGATAGGTGAATGACAATTCACCAATTTCCACCAAGATAAACGAAATGTATTATTAGGTTTTAATTGGTTTTGAAACTCCTAGATCTTTGAGATTCATTGAACTATTCAATGGCATGTTTCAATCTCGAGTGTGCCCTTCAGGTTTTGTGACTGGGATGCCGAGGATCACAAAACAAGGTGTGAAGTAACCATGCAAATCACTTGGTACCCTTAATAAATTACCCCTCAATCGATGTGCCGGTTAACCACACACGCTCCATCGATACTATGATAAATATTAAGTCACCCTTTACCTACCTTGTTAAGTCCAAGTTAGTGTGCCGGTTAACCACACACGCTCCACTAACGACTTTGACAAAGTGTAAAGTGTAATTTCATGGATTAGCACCTTATTCACATTTTTCCTAAGTAACTAAGATTGGGTATTATTAAGAGTTTAGTTACTTAGTATTTTTCATTAATACTTTTAATGAAGGGAGAATTCTAGTCCTGTCAAACCCGTTCGGCTAACGACCCTCCACCAGTCAAGCAAGCGGTGGGTGAGAGTGGACACCCATTAAGTTGCCATTTTATAGGCAACAACCTTATACCCACCTTATAGGCCGGCTTCGTGAATGAGGCGTACTAGCGGTAAGACTGACTTTACTCTTATACATATATATATTATTAACTTATAATATTATAAAGTATAAGGGTTGAATTTTAACTTTTAAAAATTCTAAGGGCTAACTTGGAATTAAAGTATTCATACTTGAAAACTTTTCAAATTCCAAAACTTGAGGGCAAGTTTTGAAACTATTCAAAACTAATTAATTCCATAACTTATGTGTTTAAAGTAGTTTTAATCCAAAAACTCTTCAAGTTCCATAACTTGAGGACAAGTTATGGAAGACTTTAAACTAATAAAAGAACTAACTTTTCCTTTATTTTATAACTTATGGATTTAGTTATGGTTACATATTTTCCTTTAATGAAGTGACTCTTGAACTTCCATAACTTGAGGACAAGTTATGGAGTCATAAAAATTATTCAATGACACAAGACTCTTCATTTTGTAACCATTGCCAACTCTTATGAATTTTATGAGTCTTTAATGTGACTCTTCATGTAACTTGAGGACAAGTTACACAAACACATTTTATACTCAACTCTTAGATTAAAATGGATTGAAAACAACTATTTCACTCAACATTTCTATTAATCTAAGCAACTCATAAGAATAAGATAATTCAAATCAAACTTTTTCATGTAATTAGTCTAAACCTTAAACTAATACAAAACATGAATCTATTGACAATTATCTTTGAAAATGGATTAGCATGAACATTACCACATCAAAAACAAGTTTATAAGATCAAAAACAACTTAGGGTAATGTTCCTAGTCCATTTCTAGCCAAAAAACTCGAAAATATGCTGTCTGGGGGTCCAACTCGTCGAGTGCATGAACCAACTCGACGAGTTGGATCGAATTCATCACTTTTTAGGCATGGAATCGCCGAGTCTCCTGATGGACTCGCCGAGTCTGATGGCCAGACAGCACCAGATTCGTTTTTTCAGCTTCTATTGCAGGTATAACAAGAAAACAAGCCTAGGCTTTGATACCACTGTTGGATTTTGAGCATTCTAACACTCCTAAGTGTACATGCAACCCTAAATACCTTGGATCTATGTTTTCTCTATTATACATGCAAATAAGAACTTCCAATGTATTATCCTAATCTAGCATACAAAACAATGACTATAGCAAGATAGAATACATACCTCTTTGGTGTAGAAAGTCTTCATGAAGCTTGAGTGCCTAGTGCCCCAAGTGTGACACCTCAAATGGAATCACAATCATCAAAACACTTGGAATGACTTGAGAGAATTCTACACTCATCAAAATCGGCTAGCCCTTTCTTCACACACACTAGTGTGATTCTAGTGACCGATTTTGGTCAAGAATAAGATGCTTATATAGTTAGGGTTACACCATGTAAACCCTAATTGACATGGCCTTTCATTTCCATGATCCATGGGTACAAATACACCATGGAGCATCCATGGACCATCCTATGGGTTTTAGCCCAACTTGATTATCCATGGAGCATTAGCCCACTATACAAGTATGGATGATTTACACAATCAACCCATATATTTAATTAGTCTTCTTTTGATCACTTAATTAATCCTAGATTAATTCTTGATCAATACTAATTAAATAATCTTATTATTCTTATTATTAATATACTAGAACTTATAATATATTAATAACCATAAGTGTCTTATTTCTCTCATTATAGTCTATCCAAGTGCATGATGGTATGCAACCCAAATGGACCATGCCGGGTCGGGTCAAGTCTTACCAAATATAGTTATGGACTTAGACATTAATCCAACAGGGGCCTCATCAGATATTGATCAGATCAGGAGGTGAGTTCTCTTCACTGTACTTTTGGGTCCAAAGCACCAAGTCCAGCCCTATGGATCGTTATCCTGGTTTATCGTATGATTGTGTATTGTAGTGATCTGTTAGATATGTGTCTTGAGAGATAGGATGATGCTATGCATAGTGATCAATAAATCTTCCTGTTTGTCTGTTGACTGAATATATGTTTATATGTTATGTATATGTCGACATATTGTGTTGGGTTGAGGTTGTTGTAATGCCCGGTTCTTGGTATGTAGTTATTTCTCAATTTATTCATTTTTGTATAGAAACTCGACGAGTTAGAGGCCCCAAAGTCGTCGAGTAGAGATGGATTGGGATGCGGGTTAAGAAGTCTACTCGACGAGTTGAGAAGTCTCAACTCGACGAGTAAGACTGGCAGAATGAAACCCTAATTTTCAGGGTTTTGCACCCTATTTAAACACCTTAACCCCCATAAGTTGGCCTCATTTATAGCTTGCATTGTCCCAAACCCTAGCCACGAAACCCTAATTCACTTTTGAGAGTTCTAAGCCATTTTTGTGCATTCTTTGTGGTTTTGAAGAAGAAGATACCTGAAGAAGGAGCAAGGACGTGTAGGAGGAGACTGGATCCAGAAGTTGAGCTTCATTTCTTGTTCATTTGAGTTATAAATCTCCTACCATGCTTATAGTATTCTTAGATCTAGTTTTTGGATGTTTTCTCCATATTTTGGTCCAAGAATGTTGGTCTTTGGGACTTAGACGTCCCATGTGGGCAAACCTTTTAGATTTAGGGTCTTTAGGGGACTTCATGGCATAAAGGTGCCAACTTTATGGCCATGGAAGTCCCATGCAACTTGTGGACCATCTTTTTGTCCTTTTGAGCCAAGTAGTCTATGTATGCAAGTAAAGATAGGAACTTTACGTGACCAAACTATCCCTAGAGTCCAGATCTATGACCATATGGCTTATCTTGAAGTTTTGATGGTTTTTGAAGTTGGAATTAAGCCATTTTGAGCTAGGGTTTTTGAAGGTGGAACTAAGCCATTTTGAGCTAGGGTTAGGGTTCATTTCTTCTAGGATGGGTCTTAATGGGTAAAGTCGGAAACTTTACCCTCCTAGAGGTGTATTCGACCCAGATCTGGAATATGAGACTTAGATTCACAGAATAATGGCTTAATACATCAAGATAGCTTAACAGACTTAAGAACTCGACGAGTTCATAGAGAAACTCGACAAGTTGGGTCGAAGTGTCCCGATTCTGTAAAAGGAGGGACTCGATGAGTTTAAGGACGGACTCGACGAGCTGAGTGGGAAAGTCCCGATTCTGTTGATAGGAGGAACTTGACAAGTTCGTGAAAGAACTCGACGAGTTGGATCGCGATTTCAAGGTTTTATGATATACGGAACTCGGCGAGTTGAGTCAACCCAGAATGTTGACTTTGACCAGAATGTTGACTTTGACCTGGGTGATGACTTTGACTTTGACTTTGACTTTGACCAAATTTAAACCTTAAGGGGTTATGAGTATGAAAGGGTAATTAAAGGAAATCTTTTATGTGTAAGAGTTTGAGTGGGGTTGATTTTAGAGCCGAGGACAGTTCAACTACTTTACAACATTTAAGGTGAGTTACCTTCCACTAGAAGTTGGTCAAAGGCACCAATGTCGGCCCACTAGTAGAGATGATTGTCTTTGTGATAATTGTATGGTATGCCACTATTTGTTATGCTTTATGTGCTAAAATGCTATGATATTATGTGATAGTGGTAAGAGGGGTGAAATAGTCCCTGGAGCCGGTTGAAATAAACCAGAGGGTAGGTCGGGCACCCAGATATGCTTAACATTACGTTTGTGCTATGTATTATGTGGTAGTGGTAGGGGTGAAATAGTCCCCATAACCGGTTGAGATAAACCGGAGGGTAGGTCGGGCACCCAGATATGCCTGACAGGGTAGGTCGAGCACCCAAATATGCTTGGCAGGGTTGGCAGGGTAGGTCGAGCACCCAGATATGCCTGACAAGGTAGGTCGGGCACCCAGATATGCCTAGCAGTATGTTATTGTGTGGTATGATGGGGGAACTCACTAAGCTTTGTGCTTACAGTTTTCAGTTTTAGTTTCAGGTACTTCCTCTTCGAAGGGAAAGGAGTCGGCATGATCGCAGCGCATCACACTACATTTTCCGCACATGAAATCTCTGGGAGTTTTACTCTGATATTGTTTTATCATGACATGTTTTGATTATGGATACATTGGTTTTGATATGAGTTGATTCCATGTTGTTTTCAGACAATGGTTTTACAATTATTAAATTAAAAATGAAATTTTTGGTCTTGAATTTTGGGATGTTACAAGTTGGTATCAGAGCCTTGGTTTGAGGGATTCGGACACACCTTCGGGGGTGTCTGGACTCAAATCGAGGGTTTAAGAAATTTTTACAATGAAAACAATTTTTCTAAAATTTAAATTTAAGGTTTTTTGAGAAAGAATAAGGAGTGTGATGTGTGCAATCGGTCGAGCTTAAGTAAGTTTTCCCCAAGATACCCATACATGTTTGCTATGATATATGATATGATTATGAGAACTACATGCTAGATTAGGGCTAAGGATCTAGGAAGGATGCCTTATATGCTTATTGTACGTGTATGAGAACTGCATGCTAGATTAGGGCTAAGGATCTAGGAAGATGCCTTATGTGCTTGTTGTATGTGCTTATTGAACTGCATGTTAGTACTGACTAGTCAGTGATATGATAGCCTGGTTAGGATATGCTTGGTTTTGGTTACTAAATGCCTGAATGATGCTTGCTTTGTGCTTTAGGAGTCCTAGTTATCTTTAATTAACTAGTAAATGAATACGTTAAGTTACATATTACGAGGACTAAATAATTTAAGAAGGTTAGGTCTAGCCCTATTTCACAGCTCTTGTTTGAGTCCAACCATTGTAGGGTAGGACCTCTCATTCGAAGAATTATCTGGTCTTAGTAATATGTAATGGTATTCGCGGACTAGTTAAGGAGAGATAGCATGGACTTCTTATCCAGCTGATGGCAGAGAGTGGGCTGGAGATTATCCTAGGGTAAGCCTAGGATGAGATTAGTACAGCGAGTAGTAGCAGTGAAAGGGACTTGGTGGAGTCAAGGCAATTCTTGTGGAAAGTAAGGATAGATTTAGAAGGTAGTATGGGCCCGTACTACTGAAAGCAGAGGGTCCGTACTCGAATCAAAGAGAGCTGAGATTAAACCAATGAACTTGTAGTAAGCATGAGTTATCTCGATATTATGTATGACTCTGATGACTATGTGGTTTGTTTCAGAATGGTGATGATACGTCACGGAGCAGGAGGTTCAAGGTCTGGGTCAGGTTCGGGTACAGGTTCCGAGCCAGTTGATGACGGATTGTGTGAGTTCATTGCATCCAATATTATGAGAGGCATCCTTGACGCTATCCCGATGATTATCGGGTTGATCAAGGAGGGTATCATTAAGCTGATGGAGGATCGCCTTACGGGATTCAGGAGTGACATGGCACTTGGCCAGTCAGGGACTCGCATGCTCTCCTTCAAGGATTTCAGGAGATGCGGGGCACCAGAATTCAGTGGGGTGAATGACCCCATTATGGCGAGACGATGGATCGCAGACATGATTCTGCGCAGGTGATGAGCTTCTGCCATGAGGGATCGCAGGTCAAGTTTGTTGCTGGTTGTTTAAGAGAACGGGCTAGAGGCTGGTAGGAGGCAGTCAGTGATACATTAAGAGCTCCAGCCATTGAGGCTATGACCTAGTCGGACTTTATGACCAGATTACGAGATGAGTTTATGCCAGTTGTGGAGATCCAGCAGCTAGCCAGGGAGTTCTTGGATATAAGACAGACTACTAAGTCAGTGGCGCGGATCACCACCAAGTTCAGGGAGAGGGCCTTACTTGTACCTCAGTACACGGTGATGAGGAGATGAAGAAAACCTGGTACCATGACATGTTGAGTGCTGACATTCAAAAATATGTCAGCTACTCGGCATGCCCAACTTTGGATAACATGATAGCGAGGGTGAGGAAGAGGGAGATTAATATAGAGCACATCAGGAAGAGGAAGGCGGAGACTGGGCAGACGACTGGGGTTTCTGGGAAGAAACACAAGGGATTCGACTCGAGGTCGAAGGGCCAGCAGGGCCGGAACCACTGTGGGAAATGCGATAGGCCACACGAGGGTGTTTGCAGAGTCGGGGGATCGGGCTGCTACAAGTGCGGCAAGACTAGGCATTTTAGCAAGGATTGCGTAGCCCCTACCCCCACCATTCACACATCAGACCTGATTTTCTTTCATTGCAATCAGAGGGGCCAAAAAAAGGCCAACTGCCGGAGATTGACATCAGGAGCGCCGGCTCCAGCAACCCTGCGGATCACGGATGCCCGACAGGGCAAGTCAGATGCTCCAGTGGTGAGGAGCCGAGCCTTCCAGCTGACCGTCGAGGAGGCGCGTGCCACACCGGATGCAGTGACGGGTATGTTTTCTTCTCCCTTACTTTTATTACATGTCAGTTTTGATATTTATATTCTATATGTTTTGTTTAGGATCGTTCCATGTGAATGGCATCCCAGTACATGTATTATTTGACTCGGGGGCTACTCGATCATCCGTATCTCTTGCACTCAGAAAGAGGATTGTTGACTCTTCAGGCATGTTGGATTTTCCTTTAGAGGTTGAGATTGCGGATGACCGATCAGCCCAGGTATCAGAGGTTTACATCGATTGTGTCTTGAGGATGTATGACGAGCGTTACCTCGTTGATTTAGTTCCCATACCTTTGTGTGGGAACAAGGTTATCATAGGCATGGATTGGTTGAGCCCTAATGGTGTGGCGATCATCTGTGAGCAGTAGTTGGTTCGTGTCAGGACCCTAAGTGGGGGAGAGTTGGTGATTCAGGGCGAGAGGCTGCAGTGCGGGCCGACTTTGTGTTCAACAGCAAGAGATATGCGCTACCTTTAGTAGGGTTGCGCAGGTTATGTCACCTATATTATGGATTCCCGAGAGGGGGGTAAGGCGACCATGAGCGGTGTGCCAGTTGTGAGGGAGTATCCGGATGTGTTCCCGGAGGAGTTGCCTGGGATAACTCCGGAGAGACAGGTGGAGTTCAGGATTGACCTAGTTCCGAGTGCGGCTACGATAGCCAAGGCACCATATCGGTTGGCTCCTCCCAATATGCAGAAGTTGTCTACACAACTGTAGGAGTTGTTAGACAAGGGATTTATCAGGCCGAGCAGTTCACCTTTGAGAGCCTCGATTCTATTTGTGAAGAAGAAGGACGAGTCACATTGGATGTGTATAGACTATCGGGAGTTGAACAAGGTAACGGTGAAGAACCGTTACCCACTCTCGAGGATTGACGATCTCTTCGACCAAATTCAAAGGGCATCTTGGTTTTCCAAGATCGATTTGCATTCAGGCTATCACCAGATGAGAGTCAGAGATGAGGATGTACAGAAGACTGCTATCCAGACTCGCTACGGTCATTATGAGCTCGTGGCGATGCCCTTTAGGCTCACCAATGCCCCTGACACGTTCATGGACCTCATGAACCACGTATGCAGACCGATGTTGGATCGTTCTGTGATAGTCTTTATTGATGACATTTTGGTTTACTCCAAGACGCAGGAGAAGCACGGGGAGAACTTGCGAGAGGTGTTGGATACCCTGAGGAGGGAGAGATTGTACGCCAAGTTCTCCAAGTGCGAGTTCTGGTTGTGCGAGGTGCGGTTTTTGGGGCACCTTGTCAACCAGAACGATATTCTGGTCGACCCGGACAAAGTGGAGGTCGTGATGAGATGGGAGGTTCCAAAGTCTCCCTCCGATATTTGGAGTTTCCTTGGTTTAGCAGGCTATTATAGGAGATTCATTCAGAACTTCTCCAAGATAGCAGTACCCCTGACCCAGCTGACGAAGAAGGTTGTTGTCTTTCGCTGAGGGCCTGAGCAGTAGGCAGCGTTTGAGACTTTAAGGAAAAGGTTGTGTGAAATAATCATTATAATCGGGTGACTGCTTCATCTTTAAGATAATGACTTTAATGACATGTTTTTTCGAAACACCGGCGATGCACAATACTCAAAAAAAACAAATTAAGTTACTAAATAAGAAAGAAAATGAAAGTTTATGAAGTCACAATGTCATTAACCCTAAGAATGGTACATCATATAATTTTGACGGTTCATATTAAACTTGTTCCAAAGCCCATCATGTTAGGGTAACTCCTTGAGCAATAGTAAAATTTTAGGCATTACATGGTTTTAAGGTTTGAACATTGGACCTCATGTATGGAATTTTGCACCTCAACCACAAGACTTCTTGTAACACACACTTCTAGGTATTTTTCATTTTCAACCCAAAATTTATTTTCCTTGCTAATCAGGCTAGTACGCTTGGCATACGTGGAGTGTACGTCGAGCGTAAAGGCTTATAAGGGTTGCATGTTTTGCTGAGTACGCTACAAGGAGTATGCCAGGCATACTCAAGCTGGTCCCAAAATCCTAAAATCTGGGGTGTGACCCTTATTTAAGGTCATTAACTCCCCTTGGACCTCCTTATAGCCAGCCTCCATCCCTCTTAGCCCCTATATCGAAACCTTAATCGTTGAAGTGTGAGTTTGAAGCTTTTGAGTGCTATTTTGGTGATTTTGGTGGTGAAGTAAGATCATTGGAGAAGTGGTGGTGCACTCAAGCTCTTGGATCTAAAATCTACACATCATTGTGAATCTTCAGTAGGTATAAAGTTCAAATTTTGAGGCTTGTTTTGTTAGATCTTGCTAAGTTGCATGTTTATGACCATTTTGTCCTAAAAACCTTGGTCTAATGAGTATGGCCTACTCCAAACCATTTAAGCTATCCTTTTAGACATCTTGGGTGTTTGGTGACATAAAAATCCAAGCTTGGTCGTTTGTATTCTTCCATGCAAGAGTTATGGGATTTTAGAGAGTATTATAAGTTAGGGTTTTAGTTTTAAGCTCCCTTTTTCCATGCAAAGGCATAAAGTTAGAGACTTCATGGTTTGGAGTGCCTTTTTATGTCAAATCTGAGTTGGGATTGAAAGTTCTTAATGAGTTAAGACCTCAAAAGTGATTTTTAAGGGATTGATAGTTACGTCGTGCGTAACTTAGGTTACACACAATGTAACCTCTTCTAAGCTCGTCAATTGGAATAGTGATCTACTCCATGCGTAAGTCAACAAAGGTTTGAATTTTGACTTTTTGTGTTTTTAGTCAACTGTGAGGGCTAGACTTGGGAAGGGAAAAATGGTCTTTTGCCCAAGTGATAATTAGACTTATATTTGGACTAGTAGAGTTGGAGTATTTGCCTTAATTGTAAATTAGGGTTATCTAATGTGATTAATAGAAGGAGTCTATTACCAGTAGACCGGGAGTGGGATTTAGCATTGTTCTACGTTAGGTGAGTCTTCTTACTGTGCTTGTGGGTCGAAGGCACTAATGTCGGCCAACTAAATTATATATGTAGCATGTTAACTATATTTGTGAATTTTGCATGTTTGTATGATTGGGTTGAAAGATACCCTAAGGTTGGGCCCAATGTTGTATGAATTGGGTTGAAATAAACCCTAGGGTTGGGACCATGAGTATATGATGGGTTGAGAGAAACGCTAGGGTTGGGCCCATAAGTGTATGTTGGGTTGGATCATACCCTAGGGCTAGGCCCAGATGTATGTTTGGTATGTAGTACTTTGGGGAACTCACTAAGCTTTGTACTTACAATTTATGTTTATGGTTTCAGGTACTTCCGGTACAAAAGGGATGGGCTCGACGTGATGGCACAACATCCCACTCATGATTCTGCACTTGTTTTCATATGTACTTTGATGTTTTGTTGACATTTTATTTTTTGGTTGACTTTGTGATGCCTGATGTGTGAATTTAATGGTTTTAAGAACAAAAAAATTTATTACTATTTGTGTGTTGTTATAAGTTGGTATTAGAGCCTTGATTTGATGGATTTGGGCACACTCTTGAGTGTGTCAAAACTCAAACTGAGGAATTGGTAATCTTTTCAAAAGGAATGAAATTTTAAAAAGATTTTTTTTACCCAGTAAAAAGGGGGTGTGATGCGTTCAATCAGTCGAGCTCAAGTAAGTGGTTCTCAAAATACCCATACCCATGTGTTACGATTATTATACTAGATATGTGAACTGCATGCTAGAGTAGGGCTAAAATACCTTCAGGAATCATATGATAGGATTGCCTGATTTGTGTGATGCCTAATAACCTAGGATGGTTGGATGCTATGTGTTACTTAGAATTAATATCGACTCAGTTAATTGTTATTTGTATGCTTTAAAAGTTGTATACATTTCGGTTCATATAGCACTAGAACTTGGTTGTGGATTTAGGGTATGATCATTATTCGACAGTGTATGTGATCCTATTTTGTGTACAACTTGTATGCATAAGGCAACCAATGGTGTTGGTTGAGGTTCTCAGTATAGCAGGGCGGTTGAATTAAGAATTACTAGGAAAGCGTCGGAAATGCCATAATATGATTTGTATGTTGTTTAAAATAAGGATTATGTGTATAGAACTATTATGGTGACTTAGGGGATCCGGGATGGTTGTTGAGGAAAGTGCAGATAGGTATGGAAGGTAGTATTGGGCTCATACTACTAAAAGCACAAGATTTGTACTCGAGGAAAGAACTGTCATGGAACTTCTAAGGGGATTATAAAGAAGAAGTATCCTCGATATTTTACTAATTGTTTGTATGTTTTTTTAGTCACAATTGAGTATGGTTTCCACTCGAGGAGGAGCTTCTGGATCTGGTTCAGGCCCTAGTGTCAAACCAATTGATGAGCAGTTGTGTGAGTTTATCACTTCAGAGATCAATCGCGGTATCATGGAGGCCACCCCTATGATTTTTAGTACCATCAAGGAGGGGATTATAGAGCTTATGGATGAGTGACTCATGGCCCTTCGAGCGGAGATCGCTTCAGGTCATCTAGGAGCACGGACTCCCTCATTTAGTGAGTTCAATGCTTGTGGAGCTCCAGGGTTCTTAGGGTACAAGAACCCAATTGGCAGCCATCGATAGATCGCTGACATTTAAAATGCTCAAAGAACGAGCTTCTGCCCCGAGGGAGAGAAGGTGATATTTGCCTCCTGACTTCTAAGAGGCCGATCCCGTGACTGGTTGGAGGAGGTCGGTTGTGCTATGGGGATTGGGGCGGTGGTGGCCACGTCTTGGTAAGAGTTTGTTATGAGATTTCACGAGGATTTTGCCCCAATGATTGAAGTGCAACTTTTTGTGAGGGGGTTTCAGGACCTTCATCAGACTACAGAGACTGTGGTGGAGATCACTGCCAAGTTCCGAGAGATGGCCTTGTTGGTTCTGTAGTATGTTATGGATGAAGAGATGAAGAAGACGAGATATCATGACATGTTGAAGGATGAGATCAGAGAGTTTGTGAGCAATTCGGGGTGCAATACCCTGAATGATATGATTGCGAGGGCCCAGGAATGGGAGATCAAGTTGGAGCTTCGTACGAAGCGTAATTCGGAGCAGGTACAGACAGTAGTGGGTGAGGCTAAGAAGCCCAAGACTTCTGATTCACACACCAGAGGCCAGAAAGGCCGGATTCGTTGCAGCAAGTATGACAAGCCGCACAGTAGAGCAAGTCGAGCAGTATGTTCGGGTTGTTTTAGATGTGGTCAGACCGGTCGTATGAGAAGGGATTTCCCTCAGGGTGCACTGATTTGCTTTCATTACATTCAGATTGTCCATAAAATGGCTGATTATCCGAGATTGTCAGGAGGGGCAGTGGCGACGCCTACACCAGCCATCTTAAGGATTACTGATGGCCGCCAGGGAAAGACGGAGACACCTGTGGTGAAGAGCAGTGCATTTCAGTTGACTAACGATGAGGCTCGAGCAGCACCGAATGTGGTTACCTGTACGTGATTTTATCATATCCTTTATTGTTTCTTTATTTATGTTTATGGTATATCTGATTCGTACAGGGACTTTCTTAGTCAATGGTATGACATCTCGTGTTTTATTTGATTTGGGTGCTACCCGATCCTTTGTATCTCTTGCGCTTAACAAGAAGTTTAGTGATGCTCCCGAGATTCTAGATTATTCATTGGAGGTAGAGATTTTTGATGATTGTTCTGTGAGTGATTCAAAGGTTCATCGTGGATCTGCCATGAACCTATTCGATGAGAGATATTCTATTGACTTGGTACCAATTCCTCTACGAGGGTCGAAGTTCATCATCAGGATGGATTTGTTGGGTCCTAATGGGGCCATGATTGACAGTGAGCACCAGCTAGTGAGAGTTCGAACCCCAAGCGGGGGAGAAATGGTTATTACCCGACAAAGGAGCTTTTCATGGGCCGACTCTCTGTTCAGATACGAGGGCCAAGAGATATCTTTAGTAAGGTTGTTATGGGTTTTTGGATTATGTGGCGGATACTCGGGTTGGGGGCACGAAGATGTTGAGTGAGGTGCACATTGTTCGGGATTCCCTGATGTGTTTCCTGAGGATTTGCCAGGAGTTCCTCTTGAGAGGCAGGTTGAGTTCAGAATTGATTATTTTCTAGTGCGGCCCCGATAGCCAAGGCACCGTATCATTTGGCACCATGGGATATGCAGGAGTTGGCTACGCAGCTTCAAAAGCTGCTAAACAATGGGTTCATTAGATCGAGTAGTTCACCATGGGGAGCACCAGTCCTATTTATCAAAAAGAAGGACAACTCATACACGATGTGCATTAACTATTTAGAGTTGAATAAGATAACGGTGAAGAACTGTTACCCACTTTCGAGGATCGACGACTTATTTGACCAGCTCTAAGGTGCATATTGGTTTTCCAATATTGATTTGCAATCAGGTTACCATCAGATGAGGGTCATGGGCGAGGATGTGTAGAAGACAGCCTTAAGGACTCTTTATGGTCATTACAAGTTCATGGTGATGCCATTTGGACTCACCAACACACCAGCAACATTCATGGATCTCATGAACCGGGTATGCAAACTGATGTTGGATCGGTCGGTGATCCTGCTTATTGATGATATTCTAGTCTACTCCAAGACCAAGGAACAACACAAGGATCATTTACGGGAGGTATTAGAGACCCTAAGGACAGAGAGGTTGTACGTTAAATTCTCCAAATGCGAGTTTTGGTTGCACGAGGTGCAGTTATTGGGGCACATCGTCAACTAGAAGGGTATATTGGTCGATTCGGCCAAGATCGAGGCAGTGATGCGATGGGAGGTTCCGAGAACCCCATTTGAGATTCTGAGATTTCTAGGTCTTGTGGGATATTATCAGAGATTTATCCAGGATTTCTCTAAGATTGTTGTGCCATTGACCGCTTGACGAAAAAGAATGTTACTTTTCGAAGGGGCCCGATAAGTAGTCAGCTTTTGAGATGTTGAGGCAGAGGCTATGAGAGACCCCGATTCTTCTGCTTCTTGTGGGTATGGATGATTATGTAGTTTATTGTGATGCATCTATCTCGGGTTTGGGAGTTGTCCTTGTGTAGATAGGACATATGATTGCATACGCTTCGAGGCAGCTCAAGCCTCATGAGGCAAGTTAACCTACGCATGATTTAGAGTTGGGGGTTGTTGTTTTTCCTTCAATATTTGGAAGCACTATCTGTATAGGGTTAGGTGTACTATCTACACTAACCACAAGAGCTTGAGGTACTTGATGGATCAACCGAATTTGAATATGCAGTTGTGGAGATGGTTGGACGTGGTAGAGAAATATGATTACGAGATCATGTACCATCATGGGAAGGCCAATGTTGTGGCTGATGCCTTGAGTCGTAAGGCAGTGAGTGCACCTATCGAGTATATATGTATGAGGATGGTTATTATTTCTGCTCTGTTGGATTTGATCAAAAAGGCTCAGGTGGAGAGATTGAAAAATCAAAGTTGGAAGGTATAACGGATTATGGGGCAGATTCCTTTATTCGTCAGAGATGGTCAGTGTTTGTTGACTCAGTACGGTAGAGTTTGGGTTACGAATACTGGTGGGGTGAGGTAAACAGTGCTAGAAGAGGCTCACAAGTCGGAGTTTCCGATCCACCCAGTGGCCACGAAGATGTATAAGAGTTTGAAGTTGAGTTATTGGTGGCCTTGTATGAAAAGGTAGATAACATGGTTTGTGAAGCGGTGCCTAACTTACCGGAAAGTCAAGGCCGAACATCAGAGACCCCAAGGTAAGATGCATTTGTTACCCTTTCCCATGTGGAAATTGGAAGAGATCACCATAGATTTTATCATAAAGTTTCCAAGGACGGTACATAGAGTTGATTCTATCTAGGTCATTGTTGATAGATTGATCAAGAGTGCTCATTGCATATCGATTGCCAAGAGTATATCTACTGAGAAGTTGGATGACATTTACATTTAGGGGGTGGTGGTTTGGCAAGGAGTGCCAGCTTCGGTGGTCTTGGACCTGGATGTTCGTTTCACCTCTAGGTTTTGGGGGAAGTTTCATGAGGAGTTGGGTACTCAGTTGCATTTCAATACAACATACAACCCCTACATCTATGGACAGATTAAGCAGACAATTCAGACGCTAGAAAATATGCTCCTGGCGTGCATGCTAGACTTTAGTGGGAGTTGGGATATTTACCTTCCACTAGCTGAGTTCTCCTACAACAGAAATTATCATGCCAGTATTGATCGACCACTTTTCGAGATGTTGTATGGAAGGAAGTGTAGGACCCCGGTTTGCTAGGGTGAGGTCGGGCATTAGTTCATGGGGAGTACTGAAGTGGTGCTCAAGATCACCGAGTTAATACAACAAGTGTGTGACAAGTTGCGAGTCGTGGAAAGCTGGCTGAAGATTTATGCAGAATGTCATCGTTCGGACCTCGAGTTTCAGGTGGGGGGGGGGGGGGGGGACTTTGTGCTTCTGAGGGTGTCACCTTGTAAAGGTGTCATTCGGTTTCGGAAGCAGGGCAAGTTGGGGCCCGAGTTTATTGGTCCCTTCAGGGTTACCGATTGGATTTGCTTGATGAGCTCAGCCAGATCCACAACACTTTACATGTCTCCTAGTTGCGGAAGAGTTTAGTCGATGATTCTGTAGTGATTCCTTTGGATGCCATTCAAATCGATGAGCATTTGAACTATGTGGAGAGACCGATTGCGATTCTTGATAGGAAGACCAAGACTATGTGCAACAAAGTGGTGAACCTGGTGAAGGTGCAATGGCAACACCAAAAAGGCTTTGAGTGGACGTAGGAGTCTGAGGATGAAATGAGGGAGCACTACCCAGAGTTGTTTGTAGCAGCAGACTTCAAGGACGAATTCTGAATTAAGTGGGGGAGATTTTTTACACCCACTTCCAGGTATTTTTCATTTTCAACCCAAAATTTATTTTCCATGCAAATCAGGTCAATACGTGGGGCGTACGTAGAGTGTACATCGGGTGTAAAGGCTTATAAGGGTCGCATATTTTGTTGGGTATGTTGGGGTACACAGGAAGTACGTCGGGCATACTTGAGCTAGTCCCAAAAGCCTTAAATTTGGGGTGTGACCCTTATTTAAGGTCATTAACTCTCCTTGGACCTCTTTATAACCAGCCTCCATCCCTTATATCGAAACCCTAATCCTTGAAGTGTGAGTTTGAAGCTTTTGAGTGATATTTTGGTGTTCTTGGTGGTGAAGGGAGATCATTGGAGAAGTGGTGGTGCACTCAAGCTCTTGGATCCAGAATCTACATATCATTGTGAATCTTCAGTAGGTATAAAGTTCAAATCTTGAGGCTTGTTTTGTTAGATCTTGTTAAGTTGGAAGTTAATGACCTTTTTGTTCCAAAAACCTTGGTCTAATGAGTATGGTCTACTCCAGCCCATTTGAGTTGTCCTTTTAGACATTTTTGGTTGTTTGGTGACATAACAATGCAAGCTTGGTCCTTTGTATTCTTACATACAAGAGTTATGGTATTTTAAAGGGTATTATAAGTTAGGGTTTTAGTTTTGAGCTCCCTTTTGCCATGCAAAGGCATACAGTTGGAGACTTTATGGTTTGGAGTGCCTTTTGAGATTAGATATGAGTTAGGATTGAAAGGTCTTAATGAGTTAGGACCTCAAAAGTGATTTTTGAGGGATTGTTGGTTATGTCGTGCGTAACTTAGGTTACACCCAACGTAACCTCTTCTGATTTTGTCAATTGGAATGGTGATCTACGCCATGCGTAAGTCAACTAAGGTTTGACTTTTAACTTTTTTGGGTTTTTAGTCAACTATGAGGGCTGGACTTAGGAAGGGCAAAATGGTCTTTTTCCTAATTGAGAATTAGACTGGTATTTGGACTAGTGGAGCTAGAGTATTTGCCTTATTTGTTAATTAGGGTTATGTGATGTGATTAATAGGAGTTTAGTATCGGCAGATCGGGAGTGGGATTTAGCATTCTTTTACGCTATGTAAGTCTTCCCACTATGCTTGTGGGTCAAAGGCACAAATGCCGACGCACTAAATTGTGTATGTAGGATGCTAACTTTATTTGTGACTTTTTCATGTTTGTATGATTTGGTTGAAAGATACCCTAGGGTTGGGCCCCAAGGCTAGGCCTAATATTGTATGAATTGGATTGAAATAAACCCTAGGATTAGGCCCATAATGGTATATTGCATTGGATCATACCCCAGGGCTAGGCTCAGTTGTATGTTTGGTATGTGGTACTTTGGGAAACTCACTAAGTTGTGTGTTTACAATTTATGTTTATGGTTTCAGGTACTTCTGGTTCGAAAGGGAAGGACCCGACGTGATGACAGAACATATATCTCATGATTTCGCACTTGTTTTCATATGTACTCTGATGTTTTGTTGACATTTTATTTTGTGGTTGACTTTGTGATACATCATGTGTGAATTTAATGGTTTTAAAAACGAAAAATTTTATTACTGTTTTTGGGTTGTTACACTTCTATCATGTTAAATTCTTGAATATGATAAATCAACATAGTTCAGGGGCTGAATTGTAAAATCTAGAAAGTGTAACCTTAAGCTATCCATACCGAACAACTTCATATTTATTATGTAAGAGGTAAATCAAATACTCAACGATGCAGCTGGATATAAAAGAATTGACCAAGTAGGAAGGAACTCTCATGGAGGAGTGAAACTACAACTAAGCAACCACACACTATGATTGCCAAGGCTAGACTCAAACCTACATATTGCAACATGGTCGGGGTTATCGGGGATCTTAATACCCTTCCCATACTTATGAAGTCCGGGTTTGAAAACAATAATTATTACACTCCCCCTCTTCTAATTATGGGATTCTTCATTCTCAAGAGGATTCCATGGTCAAATTGGTTTGGATACATGTTTTTTTAGCCCTATTTAAACCAGATCTTTTGTTTGTACTAAATCTCAAACATACCACCCCATAAACAATCGCGCCCTAGGAGCCAAATATAATTTCCTTTATGTACAACAACTTTACATTTATATGGTGGCATTGGTGCAGATGCTCCAACCGGTCTCAGAGCCCTATAAATTTTGTCATGAATTCTCCCTTGGTTGTATCACTTTTTTTTCCTACACTCTAGCTTATCGTTTTAAATTATTTGGTGTTTTGCATTTTGTTTATTCATCTTATCATTTTATTCAAATTTAAAAACAAATCTTCCAATCTTTAGGCCTACTTTTTTAAACATTTTTTATTTCTATTTTACAATCACAACTTCAACCAATCTAAATGATGTGACCCGATGGTCCTAATGATCTAGAAGACTAGAACTATTTGGTTTGGACTCTAAGCTACTAATCCAGCATATAGTAGAAATTATATGTAACACAACCCACTCAAATTCATCCACATCGCACAAAAGAAGAAAAGAAAAGCTGTTACTCTCTGCAACTTTAAAGCATATGGAAGCACTTGTAAACTCCAAAAACTAACTTATAAAGTATCTAGCTCAAATTAAAGTAAAAGTCCGACTTCAATAGATAAAGCATACTGTAGACCAAAAAAAAAGTTCTGAAACATATATCTATCAACAAAAGCTACAAATCTTTAAAGGGTAATGCCCAGAAGGCCCAAAGGACTGGAGGAATCACTTTTATATATACGACTAAAGAAACAAAATCCGGGGCACCTCAAAACAAAAACTTGCAACACCAAAACCCTTATCAACACAAAAAAGTAAGTAGAATCAAAAGCTCAAATGTCCTAATTAATTAACTGTCTTTAAGCAGTAATATAGAAAAAGAATGGCTCACAAAATTCCAGTTACATTCATAGAGAAATATATATCCCACAAAAGGAACATTAATAGGTTTTTAAAATCTTATCATATGGTGTTCAGACTTTGAATAAAATCGAGGAAGATCAGCTCACAGGCTGCTGATGGTGGTTGTACCCGTTTGATTCATAAGTGGAAGCATCTGCACCTCCATACATACCGGAATCTTGAGTCTGTTGTCCACCATATCCATAACCACCACCACCATAACCACCTTGCTTCTGGTAGTAGTTTCCATTGGAACCACCCATCCTCTGTCATTTCAAATACACAAAGTTAAAATAAAATATATCAGAAAATATCATTCTGGGTCCCCATTTATTCCACATTAAAGTGGATATATAATCATAACCTAAATAAATCAGAAAATCATTACAACAAAGAAATACGCAAGAAAGGTCATACGTTATAATAAATGTTTCAAGTTATTTTAGAAAATAAAATCGCATGACATAAATATTTTATAGTTTTTAATTCTACTGTATATACTGTTTAATAATAACTAATAAATCTTTGTTGGAGTACTTGACTTTTAGATGTAGACAGTTATTCTTTTTTTTTTTTTTTTTGAAATGACCACCAACCTACTACAACATTTTAAGCATCTTTTTTAACCTTAAATGGATTATCAACAATTAATGCTCTTACATTTATTAGTTTCTAGTAAACTAGAGATTTGACTCAGCATCTTTTCTATTGCAGTAACTCTAGAAATTATACTATTAGGCAATCATAATCAAAATAAGTTATTGCTTTATAACTGACTTCAAATTAATTATCACAATATCAAAAATACACTTTATCAAAAAAAAAGTAATCAATTTTTAAATAAGTTAACAATCTATATTATATATCAATATCAATCTAACTTTTAATTCCATTAGCCAAAACAAATATATACCTGTCTGTTAGCAGGAGTTTTACCCCACGATATACGAACAGTCTGCTTCCCTATCACTGTCCCATGCATGTTCTGAATTGCATCCTCGGCACTGCTTCTATATAACACAAATCCAAAATAAATAAATAAATAATTAACAAAATCAACACTCCCAAATCTTCTATTAATTTTACTGTTCGGAATCTTTAATGTTTACTACTTCCTATTTAATACTATTTCTTTTAATAATAATATATATATATATATAAGTCTAAAAAGCTAAATAAAGAATTACCTGCTTGCAAATTGCACAAAACCACATCCTTTTCCTAGAGGTATTTTAATAGATAAAATCTCTCCACATTGAGAAAATGTTTGCCTCAAGTCTTCATCAGTAACCTCAGAGTCAAGTCCCCCTACAAATATCTATTGAAAAAAAAAAGGTTAAACATTTCAGTAAACTAAAACAAATTAAGAAGTTAATTCCGATCAAACTCACTGTTGTGTTTGAAGAATCTCCATCAGACTGAGAGTTTTGAGGAATAGCACCAAATCCACCATTTCCACCAGCTAATAAAACAGCTAAAAGTACAAAACAATTACATATGCAGTTTTTTAAAATCAGTTTGGGAATGCTAAATATGGATTTACCTTGAGATGAGTATTGTTGTTGTCCATATTGTTGTTGAATAGGTGCCTTTTTAGGGGTTGCAACACCAATGCGCATAGGCCTACTTGAACAATACTGACCATTCATTTCATTCATAGCCCTTGTTTTTTCATTTTCATCACTAAACCTAACAAATCCATACCCTTTTGAACACCCGGTGTTTGTATCAACAACAACTTTGGCACCTTTCACAGAAGGATATCTACCAGCAAATGTTTCATAAAGAATTGTATCAGTAACATCTGGAGCTAAATCTCCTATGAATATAGAAAGATCTGAGCCTATTTCTGCGCGTTTTTCTCCAGTACTGAAGCTAGCCCAGTTCAATCGGAAAGCTTGATCTGTAGTTGGCATCATTGTTCCATTGTAGCTTTGAAGGACTTTGTCTGCAGCTTCATGAGACAAGAACTCGATGAATCCATAACGCTCTGATTGACCAGTCTGCTTGTTGCGAATCAGCTTAATGGATGATACCTGCAAATTTCAATTAGGGCATTAAACACAGAAATCCAATTTCGAGAGACCTTCAAGGATCTTAATTTCTTTGGGATTTATATGCAACGAAATCTATAAAATGTTTGCATATGAAGACTACTAGTTTTGGCATGGTGAGAAAGGCTTTTTTTGGAATGAGAAGAATAAATCTAAATCCCTTCCTGCTACCGAATTGTACTCTTGGCTTTTCAATTCACACAAAATACATTCCACAAACGACAAAAGTACATATTCACTGAATAAAGAATCAACGTTGCACAATAATGGAAAGAACGCGGAATAAAAAGTCAAAACCCTAACCTCGCCGGTCTGTGCGAAGCACGACTGAAGGTAAGCTTCGTCCATCCAGTGTTGTAGATCGCCAACCCAGATCGTCTTATTATCTTCGCTCGAAGTCTGAATCTGATTGCCTTTTTGCGATTGTTGCGACTGCTGTTGCTGATACTGCTGCTGCTGATAATGATAAGGCATGTAGTGTGGCGGTGGTTGTTGGTACATCATCGCCGGATGATGCATCCCCATTGACGCAGCCGCCGCCGGATACTGCTGCATCGCTAACCATTGTTGTTGCTGGAACTGCTGCATCGCCAACCACTGTTGCTGTTGCTGCTGTTGTTGCTGAGTCAAATCACCGCCGCCGCTGCCGTTGGTTGGCTGCATCTTGAAATCCTTTTCTGTGTTAACTCCTCTCCTCTCCTCCGTTATCTTCTCTTCTCTCGTACCTAAAACTCTGCGACGGTATATTAAGGTGTAGAGAGAGGAAGACGACGACGGAGGGCTGGCCGGAGAGACGAACCAGAGTTCCTTGTTTGTGAGAGGGAAGGATGAAGGGAAAGAGATGTGAAAGACGGCTTACGAAGATTAAGAAGAATATCTAAATCTTACACTCAACCTCCTCCATCTTTTTTCGTTAGTAGATTTGAAGTCCCTTTTGATTCTATAAATCCAATTGCAACCCAAAACCATCAAATCTCTTGAATGAACATAAAAGGTTCCATTACTCATTTTATAATGTCATATTCATTTTATTCTTATATCAAGTGAATATAAGTTGTTGGTTATAATCACATATCCATTTGATGTTGCAACGTAGCCAACAAAATAGACTTTTCCTTTAAACAAAACATTAAGATATCTGGTATGTATGCTTGTATGCATCCAAAAGATTAACATGACATGATATCTCACATGTAAATATCGTCCTAAATATATATATATATATATATATATATATATATATATATATATATATATATATATATGGGGAATTTTTCTTGATTTGTAATGTGGTAATGAAACTGTATTTTTAGAATAAATACTTTGTAGATAATACATATATTTATCATAATCTAACTTTTTTTGCTTTAAAATTTTAGACATTTTGTCACATACATAAGTAATCATAAAAAATATATAATAAATAAAAAATAAAAAACATAAAAAAGTGGTTACTTGTTTTGACATTTTGGTCTATTGAAAGAAGCTTAGGGTAAGCATAAAAATTCATGAAATACAAGATTAAATCCATAAAATAAAAGGGGTGTAAGTGTAAATAAGATGTGAAAAAAGGGGTTGTTGGATCTGGGAAATTGCCCTATGGTATTTGCTGCTGCATTGTTTTTCACGAGGATTATTTAGGGCCGTTGGATTGGAGGATTTGTGATTTTCGGCAATCAACCGTACCTATTGAAGGGACTTATGTCTGATTAGCCAACAGCTACTTGATGTGGGGCCCACTATCATAGATCTTGATCCCAAATATAAATATAAATTACACTTTTAGTAAATCTGAGAAAGAATCTTGACTGTTGATTGATAGATCGACGGTGAGGAGAGAGATCAAGTGGGAAGAAGGAGTATTAATAAATAAGGTCAAAATTAGGGCTGTCCAGCACCACGTCGCATGTGATACAAATTATCCGCCGTTAACGCGGTAACTCGTTTTAAATTCGTATGCAATTTAAAATAGTTACTTTCAAATCTTTGAGATATTGCAAAATGTTTATGTCCGTCATAAAATAAAAGTTTAGTGAAAACGTTATTTAAAAAAAATTCCCTCTTTATTATTGGACAAATAACTGGTATTTTGATGACATGTACGTTGGTATGACCCTTTATTGTTGACATTTGTTATTATGGACCCTCCCCATCCACCCTTGCATAACGTTTGGCGGTATGCCTTCTGTGATGAACCCTCCAAATGGTCGTGCTAGTAAGGGACGTTTTGAGTTGCTCTTATATTTTTCTTAAGGAATTAGGGGATGTCAAAAATCGGGAAAATGACTTATAATCCCAACGAAGTTTTCAAACCGTTTAAAAAACTCAATTATATTTTGTTTGTTCAAGAAAACCCAACGAACTTAACATTTTGTCTAAAAATACCCAACTAACTTACACTTTCGTTCACTTCTCATTTAGGGTCAACCGGCTAATGAAAGTCAACGAATAACATAGCTTATGACGTGTAATTAAATATCGGAAAATGATTTTTAAGACCAACGAAGTTTCAAAACCGTTCAAAAAACCACAATCATCTTTTGTTTGTTGAAAAAAACCCAACAAACTTACGCTTTTGTTTAATTCTTATTAGAGGCAACCATATTCATTACGTATACAACTAGTTGGAAAATGACATGGCATTATATTTAATGACATGGAATAAACATGTTAGAATTGCCCTTTATATATCGATTTAGGGCTTGAAAAAGAGAAAAACGAACGGTGTCTGTGTACGATCTCTTGTAATAGCTACTTCTTATTCTTCCTCTCAATCGTTGATGTCCAACTCAAGATCTACAAAGAAGATACTTGATGATGAAAACCCTTGTGGATGTGGACGCCTTTCTTTGATTTGGACATCTAGAACGAAGGATCATCTAGAGAAAAAAGTTCAAGGCTTGTTCGAACAGATGGGTATGTGTAATTGAAAACTTTATCATGTCCATATTCTATATATTTGTTTAGTTTCTTTCATAAACAAAAACTTATTAAAATGAACATGATAAAGCTTTCAATTACACTTACCCATCTATTCGAACAAGCCCTAAACATTATCTCTAGATGATTCTCCATTCTAGATGTCCAAATCCAAGAAGGGCGTCTACATCCACAAGAGTTTACATCATCGAATATCTTCTTCGTAGATCTTAAGTTGGAGATCAACGATTGAGAGGAAAAATAACAAGTAGCTATTACAAGAGATCGAACACAAACATCGTTTATTTTTCTCTTCTCCAATCCCAAAATCAATATATAAAGGGCAATTCTAGTCTGTTTATTCCATGTCATTAAATATAATGTCATGAAATTTGCCAACTAGTTGTATACCTAATGAATATGGTTGTCTCTAATGAGAATTGAACAAAATTGTAAGTTCATTGGGTTTTTTTCAACTCACAAAATGATTGGGATTTTTTGAACGGTTTTAAAACTTTGTTGGTATTAAAAGTCATTTTCTGATAATTAATTAAATGTCATAAGCCATGTCATTTGTTGACTTTTATTAGCCGGTTGACCCTAAATGATAAGTGTAACTTAGTTGGGATTTTTTAGACAAAATGTTAAGTTCGTTGAGTTTTCTTAAACAGACAAAACATAATTTGGGTTTTTTGAATGGTTTGGAAACTTCGTTGGGCTTATAATTCATTTTCCCGTCAAAAATCTATAAGAGAAAAGTTTTGAACTCATCATCATGTACACCCAAATCTTTCTAAGGTTATTTTATCAATTTTGATGAGGTTGATGAGCTGAGTTCTTACATTTGTATGTCATTTGAGCTAAGGAATTGAGAGAACATTTGATGGCTTGTTGTACTTGAAAGTTCAATGTCTCAATGAGAAAATATAAAATATACACTACAAAAAATAGAAGCATTACTGACAACATGTCGATGCTAATAATCCGTTGCTAAAGCCCTTTTATCGCTAGTACTACATGTCGACGACGATGCTCCGTGTCGTTGCATATACCGTCATCGTTAAAACATTTTTTTAATATTGCAGCCAATCTATAAAAACAGTACTTCAATTACTATTAGAATCTATAAAAAAAATATTAAAATGGTAGAAAAATACAAAATCCAAATTATCATATAAAATACTTAATATTAAATCCATAAAATATTTAAGGGCATTAACAAACATACAACATTAACATAATATAAAAACTAAACATAAACTAGCTACTCATGATTGCCATCTCTGCGGACTTCAGGCCCATTGTTCTCCTCATCATCACCCCCGTTATCCCCACCATGTTGATAGTGTGACATCCCCATATTTTATCGGCCAGAAAAGACTGTTTTATTTATTTTTATTTTAAAACAAGATTTATTTATAAATGCGAAATTTGTCCCATAAAAATATTTCTAAAGAAATGTTTTTTCCATTGATTATTATAAACTTTGGGATGTCATAACTTAATCATTATAGGTAATCATTATAGGAAAGCTGAGAATGGACGTGGGAGCTTGAAGACAAGATGAGGGAGCACTGCTCATACTTGTTCGTAGCAGCGGACTTCGAAGACAAAATCTAATTTAAGTGGGGGAGATTTGTAACGCTTGTGTTACAAGTAATTTTCCATTCTAACAATAATTATTAAAAGTTGGCAAATTGGTCCCTACATTAGGCATACAAGTCAAGTACGTCGGGCATAGGTACCTTGCATGTGATTGGGAGCCTCTCACGGACGATGGACGTGCGTGCATATACGTTGGGTGTACGCAATCATGGGACAAACCCTAATTTTTAGGGTTTGGACCCTATTTAATGAGCATTACAACCTAAAACATGTCCTTACATCCAACCTCCATTCCTCTATACCCTAAGATCAAATACCCTAGCCTTGGGAGTGAGATTTGAAGCTTTTAAGTGAGTTTTGTGCATTCTTTTTTGTGAAGGACGGTCATTAAAGAAGTGGTTTTGCTCTCAAATCTTTAGATCCAGCAATTTCTCATCCTTGTGTATCTTTTGGAAGTATAAAGCTCCGACCTTGATGCATATTTCTTTAGATCTTGTTTAAGCTTAGATTTCCACTCTTTTCGTCCCAAAACCTAGATCTTTGTAAGTATGGAATACTCCAAAGCCTTTAAGTTGTCATTTCAAACGTTTTATGGTATTTTATGTCATAAAAATGCAAGCTTGGACCTTCGTTTTCTTCCATGCAAGAGTTATCGAGTTGTAAATGGTTGAATGAGTTAGGTTTTTTATGTTGGGCTCCTTATAGCCATGCAAAGGCATAAAGGTCGCAACTATATGGACTTAGACATTTTTTTTAGATATGGATCTGAAGTTTGGACATTAGGTCTTAAGGATTTAAGATCTTAATAGAGGTTTTGAATCCAAATGTGTATTTGGGCGTAATTTGAATTACGTTGTGCGTACTGCATCTTTGTAACACCCCAAATTCCTGAGGTACCATTGAAGGACGTAAAGTATAAATTAAGGAAAGGGACTCGACGAGTAGGCATGCTTACTTGTCGAGTCGGGGCGGGATTGGGTCGCTGACTAAGTGGCCAACTCGCCGAGTCGGCGACTTGGACTCGACGAGTTGGTGCTAAAGAGAGAAAACCCTAATCCTAGGGGTTGTGCCCTATATAAAGCACATTATAACCCACCCTCAGCCTCTTTGCTACCCTTTTGAGATCTAGAAACCCTAGAATCGAGTGAGCCTCCATTAATAGAGAGAATAAAGCTTTGGAAGAGAAAATCTTGGAAACGGGCTTGAAGATCAAGAGGCTTGGTGCAAAGGAGTGGTGTAGATCCGTGATCTACTTCAGTTGGAGCATATATTGGAGGTAATAACCTATTGCTTGGGCTCTTTTTCATCTAGATCTATTATCATTTGAGATTTGGGGCATTTTTGGTATGATTGAGAGTTATTTAAAGTTAGAGGCTTAGATCTGAGGTTGCTACTTCATATATAGGCTTGTGATGGTCCAAAATGTCATAAAGCTTCTGTCTAAGAGTTGTTGGTGAAGCCCCTTTGTCATAAACCCTAGCCCTATATTGTTTTGGGCCTATATCTCCTTGGTTTCACATAAAGTTTGCCACTTTATGTGAGGGTTAGACTATAGAAGAGTGGATCTATGGATTTGAGCTCCTGCATGGCTCGAAAAGCCACTGTATGGATTGAGAACTAGAGAGACTCGGCGAGTCACATGGGTGTACTCGATGAGTTGTATGAACATGAGCATGGACTCGGCGAGTTGGAAGAACAACTCGGCGAGTCTGTTGAAGATTGCCTTGGACTCGGCGAGTCTGTTCTTGGACTCGGCGATTCTGGTCGCGGAACCCTAACCTCTTCTAGTTAAAGCCTCGAATCAGTGAGTCGAGGGGTGACTCTATGAGTTGAGCAGGATGGGACTCTGAGATCGTTGGACTCGACAAGTCTTGGGGTGACTCGACAAGTTGAGTCGTGTTCTAAGAGTTTTCAGAGTATAAGGACTCGACGAGTCAATGGGTTGACTCGGCGAGTAGAGTCAGTCAGGAAGTTTGACTTTGGCCTGGACTTTGACCTTGACCTTCAAGGTTGTTACGGTATTTGGTTATTTGGTTCTTCATTTCAGGTGAGTTATCCTCACTGTACTCAAGGGTCTAAGGCACCAAGGTCGGCCCTTTGAATTGTTGTTTAGATCTTGTTATGTTATGTGATGATATGCTTGCTAGTATCCTGGTAGATAGGATAATGATATGAGGATATGCCTTGTTAGCTTAGTATCCTAGAGGAATGGATAGTTAAGTGATGGCTAGTTCTGTTGGATCAGTGCCCTGGTAGTTGGGTAGTGGTTATTTATAGACCGATAGTTGGTCATGCCTTATGTACGCTGGTAGGAGGTTAGCTGCGGGTTATGTATGTTGAGCAGTAGCAGAGGGTATTCCATCCCGGTAGGATGATAGCGCCCTAGTATGTTGGTTTTGTAGACTGTTATGTGGTTTCCTGTTATGTGTGCATGTTGCTAGTGTAGATTGGCATTCCAACCCGATGGTTGTAGGCCAAGAGTATTCCATCCAGATAGGATGATTGGACTCATAGTAGTTTGGCATTCCAACCCGATGGTTGGGGGGATTGGGGTATTCCATCTTGAGGGATGATTGGACCCATAGTAGTAGTAGTAGTAGTAGTAGTAGTTACTGTATGTATAGGAAGTGTGGCATTCCAACCCGATGGTTGTGGGCCAGGAATATTCCATCCCGGTAGGATGATTGGACTCATAGTATGTTGGTATTCCAACCCGATGGTTGAGGGGCCTGGGGTATTCCATCCTGAGGGATGATTGGACCCATAGTAGTTATTATTGTACATATAGGTGTATGGGCATTCCAACCCGGTGGTTGTGGGCCAAGAGTATCCCATCCCGGTAGGATGATTGGGCTCATAGTATGTAGGCATTCCAACCCGATGGTTGAGGGCCAGGGGTATTCCAATCGGAAGGTTGATTGGACCCGTAGTATGTTGTTATTTGCTGTATGCATATGTTTATGTGTGTATGGGTACTTTGGGGGAACTCACTAAGCTTTCGGGCTTACAGTTGTGGTTTATTATTTCAGGTGCTTCAGGAGATCGTGGCAAGGCGAAGACGTGATCGTACCGCTCCTCATGTTTTATGATTTATGTGATATGGTTCTGGGGGATACTCTAATGTTTAAACTATTTTGAAAACAAGATGTATGAACTTAATGGTTTTGAATGAAATAAAATGTTTTAAATTGGTTGGAATTTTTTGTCGTTACAATCATGGTCTTGTATATCCTTACACATCATAAGTTTGTACATGAGTGTGCGAGATTGTACGCGTGGCGTACTACTTTGACTCAGCTTTTGGGCCACCCTGGACCTTGGGCCATTAGGAACTTTGGACTTCGCTAGGTTGATTGGGATTGCAAGGGCAAAATAGTTTGGCCTAAATGATGAATTGGACCATTATTTATAGGGTAAAACTCTAATTATTAATTAGGGTCGTTATTGGGTTACGCTTAGTGTGAGGATCCATGTTCGCAGCAGCTCGAGTGTACGATTCAGTTATCTTCAGTTAGAGGTGAATCTTCTTATCACTCTAGTGGGTCGAAGGCACCAATGTCGGCCCACTGATTTGTGTGTGTTGGATATATATGATTATGTGACTATGACTGATATGATTGAATAATATATGTACATATATATATATATATATATATATATATATATATATATATATATATATATAAAGAGAGAGAGAGAAAGAGAGAGAGAGAGAGAGAGAGAGAGAGAGATAGAAATAGAGAGATCCAATATAGGCTCAGAGTCAATATGGACTTGGGGATTGATACGAACCCGACACAACTACTTGTTGTCATATGGGTTGATACGGACTCGACACAACTACATGTTGTCGTATGGAGTTGATATGGACCCGACACAGCCACATGATATTATATGTACATATATATTGTATTTGGTATTTTGGGGAAGCTCATTAAGCCTTGTGCTTATAGTTATGTTTATGGTTTCAAGTACTTCCAATTCGAAGGGGAAGGGCCCGGCCTGATCACATTGCATCCACTCATGTTTAATTTTTGTTATGATTTGGATTTGTACTCTAATTATTACTCTTATATTGGCATACTTTGTTTTGGATTGTTATGAATACTTGACGGTTTTCGATTAAGTTAAAAATGAAAATTTTATCTATGATTTTGGGGTGTTACAAATTGGTATCAAAGCCTTGGTTTGATGGATTCGAGCATGCCTTCGGATGTGCAAGAACTCAAACTGAGGAAATGATAATCTTTTCAAAGAAAAATGAATTTCTAATAGATTTTACAAAAAAAGGATGTGATGCGTTCAATCAGCCGAGATCAAGTAAGTAATTCCCAAAATACTCATACTTATGTGTTATGATTAGTATGCCCGATATATGAATTGCATGTTAGAATATGGCAAAGGGTACTTTCAGAAAATCATATTATAGAAATGCCTGATTTGTGTGATGCCTTATAGCCTAGGAGAATTGAATGGTATATAATACTTGGAATTGATATCAGCTCAGGTAATTGATAAGTGTATGCTTTGAAGTTATATACAATTAGGAATATATAGCCCGAGAATGATCAGTTTAGCCTTATTTCATGTTCCTTGTTTGGTTGTGGACTTAGGGTAGAATCATCATTTAATAGTCTATGTGATCCTATTTTGTGTATAACTTTCATGTATAAGGCAACCAACAGTATGGATTGAGAGTTTGTAGTATCGGGCGATTAAGGGAGAATTCTTAGAAGAGTTTATGGAATGTTATAATAGAACTTGTATGCAGTATAGCATAGTATTGATATATGGATTTAGTGGGGTGACTTAGTGTTGGATTTTGAGCACTACAACACTCTTATTGTGCACATGCAACCCTAAATGATTTGGATCTATGTTTTCTCTAATTATACATGAATTTTGGTTTTTCCAAAGCATTCACCATAGCTAGCATACAATTGAAGCTATATAATAAAAACTCTGTTTGGATGCTTACCTCTTGAGTAGGGTAGACTTATTGACCTTTGAAAGTTTGAGCACCTCAAGTGTGATGCCTCTAATGGTTCACAAACACCAATATGCAAGAGGTGCTTAAGAGAATAAGTTACTTATCTCAAAAAGATGGTGTAACCGATTTTGGCTCATAAGGGTTCTATTTATAGTGTGGCAAATGCTAGGGTTACACTTTGTAAACCCTAATGCTCCATGACTTTTCACATTCTTATGCTCAATGGGTTTAACCTCCATGGACTATCCATGGATTAACTTATTGGTTTAGCCCATCCAAATAATCATGGATCATTGACCAACACTACAAGAATCATGGATTTACATAATCAATCCCCATATATTTAATTAGTCTCTTTTGATCATAAAATTAATTCCAAATTAATTCTTGATCAATACTAATTAAATAATATGATTTCATATATTAATATATTATACTTGTAATATATGAATAAATCATAAATAACCTTATTCTCAAAAGTCCATTCTGTCAAATTGCATTAGTAAAGGCAACCCAAAAGGACCATGCTACTATCAGGTCAAGTACATCTCAGTTATAGTTATGGGCTTAGACACAAAATCCAACAGTCTCCCACTTGGATAAGTCTAATAACTATAGTTGCCAATGTTACTTCAGGATCCGACTTAGCAATCGTAAGCTTTCAAAAGCCTCTGCCAAATTTGACCCAGTCAGTGACGCATCCTTTAGATAAGGGATCATATAATCATCTGTTCTCAAGATATCATCTAGAAAAATACATGGAACAATGTCATACTTATTGTCCAGCAGTTTGTTTCCCGATTTCTGATTCGTCTAACATAGAAGATAATTGAACACATCAATTTAGTTCTGACCGGGCTCGGTACATAAGTCAAAATAGAATCATCGAGGGGGCAAAGATATCGCTTTTAATCCTCTTAGGATAAAGGGGAACAAATAAACTTCGACATTATATGCTTGTACTAACTACTCATTAAATCATGCACAACAATACGTTTTATAACATCAAGTTATTGATGTGTTTTCGTATCATCAATGCACAACTAGATCATAGTCAACAACTCATATATCTAGGTTTGAAGACTTATATGATATTATCATCTCACGATCACTTGTGATAAATTCCATGAAGTGATTCAAGTGAGCACGGGTTGATCCAATACTCAAATCTTATTTCAGAAGTACTCATGAACGGTGTAGCAAATTGTTGCTATGCCTAACGCCTTAGACAATCTACAAGCCAACTCATGGAAGTCTTCTTTCATGCTTACTTCCAACGTATGATCGACTGTGGGTAGTTTGAATAAATCTTATTATTCTGGAAGTCAAAACATGCAAAGTGAAACAATAGTAAACAATTGACACAAGATAGTAACTTTACTTATAAATAAAACTTATCATATTCAATCATCAAATGTCAATTACCATTTAGCTATTAAAAAAATTCGGTTTATCTAACCACTAAAACTAATATCGTCCGTTATCCCAATGCCCCTTGCATGCTGCAAGTGCTTAACCCTTGTCAGTCCCTTTGTAAGGGAATCTGTTGGGTTGTCCTCTGATGATATCCTCTTTACCACGAGGTGTCCTTCTTCTACTTGATGTCTTATAAAGTGGTATTTTCCATCGATATGCCTGGATCTTCCATGATCTCTCGGTTCCTTGGTTAAGGAAACTGCCCCTTCATTATCGCAGAAAATCTCCACAGGCTCCTTTATGGATGGAATGACTCCAAGGTCTTCGATGAAGTTTTTCAACCATATCGCCTCCTTCGATTCTTCGCTTGCTGCTATGTACTTTGATTCGCATGTTGAATCAGCTACAGTCTCCTGCTTGGAACTTTTCCATGTCACTGCTCCTCCATTCAGGGTAAATATCCAGCCCGACTGAGAGCGGAAATTATCTCTGTCGGTTTGAAAGCTCATGTCGCTATACCCTGTTACTCTCAAGTTATCACTCCCACCGAGAGTAAGGACCCAATCCTTAGTCCTCCGTAGGTACTTAAGAATGTTCTTAATCGCAGTCCAATGAGCTTTACCAAGGTTACCTTGATATATGCTGACCATGCTCAAAGCAAAGGCCACATCAGGGCGAGTACAAGTCATAGCATACATGATTGAAACAACTGCGGAAGCATATGGTAATAGACTCATTTCTGCTGTTTCAGCCTATGTACTCAGACTCTAAGTCTTGCTCAGTTTGGTATTTCCTTGGATAGGTAGGTCACCTTTCTTGGAGTTCTCCATGTCGAAACGTTTCAACACCTTGTCCAAGTAGGTACTTTAACTAAGTCTTATTAGTCTTTTACTCCTGTCTCTCAATATCCTTATCCCTAGGATGTAAGCAGCTTCTCCGAGGTCCTTTATCGCGAAACACTTCCCAAGCCAGGACTTAACCTCCTGCAAGGTTGGGATGTCATTTCCAATGAGCAGTATGTCATCTACATACAATACCAGAAAGCTCACTATACTCCCACTAGCTTTGACATATACGCAAGACTCATCCTCGTTTCTCAAAAATCCAAACTCTTTGACTTTCTCATCAAAACAAAGATTCCATCTGCGAGATGCTTGTTTTAATCCATAAATAGATTTCTCAAGCTTACACACTCTATTAGGGTACTTTGCATTGAAAAAAACCTTTGGCTGACTCATGTAAACATCTTTAGCCAACTTTCCATTAAGGAAAGTGGTTTTTGACATCCATTTGTCATATTTCATAGTCATGAAATGTAGCTATGGCTAGCATAACCCTTATAGATTTAATCTTCGCTACTAGTGAGAAGGTCTCATCATAGTCAACTCCCGGAGTTTGAGTAAAGCCCTTCGCAACCAGTCACGCCTTATATGTGTGTACTTTCCCATCTATGTCAGTCTTCTTCTTGAAGATCCATTTGCACCCGACTGTCTTACGACTCGGTACATTGTCAACGAAGTTCCAAACTTGATTGTCATACATGGACTGAATCTCGTTGTCCATAGCCTTTTTCCATTTTACAGACTCGGGGCCTGCCATGGCTTCCCTGTAGGTATTAGGTTCATCCAAATTTACCAGTGTGCTATCACTGATAAATGTATCACCTTCAGTTATTATATGAGAACCATATAACACAGGTGGAACACCAACTCTACTGGAATGCCTGAGAGGTACGGACTCGTCAATTGGCTCAACCGAAGTTTCCTCCTCAGGTTGATTGCTAGTGTTTGAGGTTCCTTCACCGCTTGACTCTTGAAGCTCTTCAATGTCAATTTGCCTCCCACTGTCCCCTTGGCATATGAGTTCTCTCTCACAAAAAACTCCTTTCCTCGCGAAGAAGACAACATTTTCACTCGGTCTATAGAAGAGATACCCAAAGGACTTCTATGGGTAGCCGATGAAAATACATCGCTTACTCCGAGGTACGAGCTTGTCATGAGTCTGGCGTCTCACGAAAGCCTCGCAGCCTTAAACTTTGATGTGGTCTAACGAGGGAACCTTCCATGTCCACATCTCGTGAGGTGTTTTGGAAAACTTTTTGGTAGGGACTATATTAAGGATATGGGCGGCAGTCTCTAAGGTAGACCCCCAGAATGAGATAAGTAACGAAGCTCGACTCATCATGGAACGAACCATGTCTAGCAAGGTTCTATTGCGCCTCTTAGCCACACCATTAAGTTGTGGTGTCCTAGGTGGCATCAATTGTGAAACAATTCCACATTCCTTAAGATAGTTAAGGAACTCGATACTAATATACTCTCTTCCTCGATCGGATCGCAACATCTTTATCTTCCTGCCTAATTGATCCTCCACTTCTTTCTTAAAATCTCTGAACTTTTCAAAGGTTTCTGACTTATGCTTGATTAAGTATACATAGTCATACCTACTGTAATCGTAAGTAAAAGTCACAAAGAAGCGGTTAGAATCCATTGTGGCGGTTCTGAATGGTCCACACACATCAGTGTGTATGAGATCCAACAGACCTTTAGCCCTTTCACAAGTACCAGTGAAGGGTGACTTGGTCATCTTTCCAAGTAAACAAGATTCACAAGTGTCATCCGACTTTAAGGCGAATGACTCCGAAACTCCATCATTTTGGAGTTGGGTTATGCGCTTCTTGTTGACATGTCCAAGACGAAAATGCCACAAGCATTCCTTATCCAAATCAATGGAAGAATCAATGTGTAACACATTATTTCCTAGGTTATCTACAACATTCACAGTTTCATATACACCATTGCAAGGTAATGCTTCAAAATAAACTACACCATTATAATAAGCATTAATAGTACAAATATCATTATTTAAAGGAAATGTAAAACCTTGTTTGTACAAACTATGAAAGGAAATAATATTCCTCGCCATATCGGCCGAGTAACAACAATTATTCAAATCTAAATTTAAACCATTACTAAGCAATAAAGAGTAAACTCCAATCTTGGTCACAGACGACATTTTCCTATTTCTCATGATTAAGTTTATCTTCCCGTGCTCCACATCCCTACTTCTTTTTAGTCCCTGCAAATCAGAACAAATATGAAATCCACAACCTGTATCAAGAACCCAAGAATCAAAATGTTATGAGTTATTAGATTGAACAATGTAAATACCTGCAAAGGAGGGTTTGATCTTCACATCCTTTATGTCCTGCAAGTACTTGGGGCAACTTCGTTTCCAATGCCCTTTTTCATGACAATGGAAGCAATCAACATCCTTCAGATTGGAAGAGGAATTAGCGGAACCAACTTTGGTCCCACTAGAAGAGGATCTATCAAGAGACTTTCCATTGCAGCTCTTGGAGGGAGCTTTCCTCTTCTTTCCCTTCCCATGTCTAATTGCCATAACAGAGGCAGAAGTAGTAGGAGTACACACAACCGATTTTCCTTTTAGGTTGCTTTCTGCAGTCCTTAAAAGGCCTTGAAGCTTGCTAAGAGTGACCTCCTCCTTGTTCATATGATAGGTCATACGAAACTGATCATAACAAGAAGGTAAAGAGTGTAGAATAATATATATGGCAAACGCTTCATCAAAATTAACATTCAATTTAAGCAGGCGGTCCATGAATCTCTTCATCTTTTGCAAGTGGGCCGATCACTTTGATGATATCTTTCCATAAAATTGTGATACATTTCATAGGGATAGTAGTCCTCATAGGACTTCTGTAGCTCAACAGTCATGGTAGAAATCATTAGACATGACACCTTTGTCACATCCCTCTCATGAGTAGTGTGTTCAATGATTTGTTCAGGAGTGGCAATGGTTACATAAATCTCCTTAAGCTCTTTATCCAGGACATATTCTTTTTCCTTATAGTGAATAGCCGTTCTGATGTTACGAATCCAATCATTGAAGTTCGAGCCATCGAAAATGACTCTCCCACATAGGTTCATGAGGGAGAAAGAGCCTGAAGGAATTGGTGTGGAAGCATTGTTTGGGATAGACATCTGAAAAGAAGAAGAATAAAGTTTTGGTTAGATGATAATCCTTAATATTACACCGAAAATGAAATATTAAGGTTAGGACCCAATACAGTATTCTACAATTACGAAGAGGGATGCCGTAATCGAATTGTAAAATATTTGAAGGTAAGTAATTGGCGATTTACCAATTTACACTTGATAGTCTCGATGTCATTTACCACCTAATCAATGTGCCGGTTAACCACAAATGCTCTATTGATTAATGATAATTTACGAGCTACCCATTGTCACCCTTTATTAGTCCATATTAGTGTGTCGGTTAACCACACACACTCCACTAATGACCTTTATAAAGTGCAATGTGCAATTTCATGGATTAGCATCAAATTCACATTTTACTAAAGTAACTAAGATTGGGAATTTTATGAAAACATTTAATTACTTTATTTACTTCATTATACTTATTAATGAGAGTTTAATGTCTTATCAAACCCGTTCGGCTAACGACCCTCCACTAGTCAAGGGTGTGGAGGGTAAGAATGGATACCCAATGGTGGTCATTTTATATGCCACTTCCTTAAACACCTCTTATAGACCAGCTTCGTGAATGAGGCCTACTAACAGTAATACTGACCTTTTCTTATATATATATATATATATATATATATATATATATATATATGCGTGTATTTTAAACTTTTAAAATACTAGGGTTCTAGAATTTAAGATTTCAAAATTAAACTTCTAATTAAATTTTAAATTCCAAAACCAAGAGGACATTTTTAAAGCTTTTCAAAAATACTAGGTTAAATTTTTAATACTTAAATTAACCATTAATTTTATCTTTATCAAAAATTAAACCATATCATTACATTTGATAAGGATATCCAATTACCTTTTTAAAAAATTCAATTGTAGGCAGAAAAACGAATTAATGTAATTATCCTAATCAAGCCAAGATTGTTGTAACATCCGAAATTTCAGGTATTATATTTATTCAATTTAATTTCTAGTTTTGTGGAAGAACTCAGCGAGTTGATGCGTAGACTCGCCGAGTAGAGACGCGAATCATTATCCGGGTGGACGGTTGGACTCGGCGAGTCCACGCTGTTTAATGAAACCCTAATTCCTCGGATTTGGGGCCTATTTAAAGGGCCTTATGGCCATCAATTGCGGCTACCAGACCCCAGAGAGAAACCCTAAGTGAGCTAGGGCGTTTGTGAGAGGAAAGAAGTTATTTCTTGATCTTTGTTGGTGTTTTTGAAAATAGAAGAGGACCAAGACAAGAGGAGGCTGAAGAGGGTGCTAATCTAGTGATTCCAGGGCTCAGAGACTTCATTTTGAGGTATTCATTCAACCCCTTCTTCAGTTTATGGTGTAAATCTTAGAGTTAGGGCTTTTTAGCCCCATTAGAGGATGGTTATTTGGAGTAATTGGTCCCTTCTCATGTTGGTGTTGTAGATCTGGACCCAAAGAGGTCCAGAGACCCTTTTCCCTTGAGCTTTATGGGTATTAATGGAGGTTATGAACTTAGGATGTCATTTTAGAGGCCATATCTTCAAATAAGGACTTTGAGCCTTTACATGTGCACCAAGATGTTAGCTTTACGTGATTATAATGCTTTGGGAAGCTAGATCTATGGTTTAGAGGAGCGGATCTGACCTCAAGAGGTCAGTTCAGCTTGAGCATGGCATGGACTCGCCGAGTCCAATAGCCGACTCGGCGACTAGGACAAGGGTTTTCCCGATAATCACACAGTTGGTGACTCACTGAGTTGGGGAAGCGACTCGGTGAGTCAGAGGGAATCTAGAAGACAAAGTGCACGATGGTACTCGCCGAGTCAGGAGCCGGACTCGGCGAGTTGGGTCGGGACATTCCACAGTTGAGATCAGTGATGATTTGCAGAGTTGAGGTTGACTCAGTGAGTCGAATGAGGACTAGGAGAGTGAAGAGCATGTGTGGACTCGCCGAGTCACAGTTGCGCACTCGACGAGTTTGATCAAGGTTGACCGTTGACTTCGTTGACTTTTAGGGTTAGTCAATGTTTGGACCATAGAGTCATCAGAAGGGTATGATAGTCTTTTAC
The DNA here is from genome assembly GCF_051521515.1 of Lactuca serriola. Classification (NCBI taxonomy): domain Eukaryota; kingdom Viridiplantae; phylum Streptophyta; class Magnoliopsida; order Asterales; family Asteraceae; genus Lactuca; species Lactuca serriola. The sequence goes on along the minus strand of NC_136412.1, from coordinate 258,566,719 downwards.
CCTTCCTAGAGGATGTATTGAGAGGAAGAGATTAGCCTAGCCCTGAGGGTTGTATTAATTAGAGTATTTATTTTATGTGATTAGGCAGGGGCTAGACCAGAGTTACCGAGTCAGAGATTTACTGAGATATCCGAGGTGAATCTTCTCACTATACTTTTCCTTGAGTAGGTAAATAGAGTTATGTGATACAATGGTTGTATGCTATACATGTGTTATGTGTTGCTCTGCATTCTTCTATGTGATTTATGATGTGTATGTTTGCAAAGTTAAAACCTGAGGGTTCACATAGTTTGGGTGCACGGACCCACAGAGTTATAGCCTCGAGTGGCTAATATGTGTTATATGTGGTATTTTGGGGAACTCACTAAGCTTTTTGCTTACAGTGTTTTATGTTATGTGTTTTAGGTACTAGTGAGGATCGCGGAAAGGCGTCAGCTTGATCAGTACACACACGGGATTCTTATGCTATGAGATCTTGGGATTGATATATGTTACGAACTGAGTTTTAAACAATGGTGCTTTTATGAATAATGAATGAAATATATTTTTATAAAATGCGAAAAATTGTTTTGGAAATTTACGTTGTTACAAGTTGGTATTAGAGCCTTGGTTTGAGGGATTCGAGTACACCTTCGGGCGTATTTGAACTCAAACTGAGGATTTGAAAATATTTTCAAAAGAGAACCAAGTTTTCTAAAAAGAGTAAAAGATTTTTTTGAAAACGCAAAGCAGAGTTGTGTGTACGATCAGTCAACGCCCGAACGGTGATTTCCCAAAATACCCTTTTGTTATATGTTTATGAGATTGATATGATGTATTCTCGTGCTAGAGTGGGCTAGGTATTCCTATTAGGACTAGAGTGGCCTGATTTGTGATGCCTTAGCCTAAGGAGAGATGAGCTGCTATGAGATGCTTGAGGGTGAGTAGGTAGCAGTGAGGAGCTTATGAGAGATCTGTAGAGAGTGGGTTATGCATAATAGAGTACTTGGGACTTGGGATCCTAAGAGGAGGACTTGGGGTGTATACTGATACGGTGCGGACAGTAGTATTGGGCCCGTACTACTGAAAACACCGGGGCGGTGTACAGTTCAAGTAAGAATCTTCGGGATGCCAGGGATCAAGGAGGGATGGGTTATCGAGTACGAGTATGCTCAAGTGAGTTTCTAATATATCGTATGTTGTATTTCAGAGGCAGATCATGGTGAGGACACGTCATATGCAAGAGAGCAGCGAGACTAGTGATGAGGAGATCTGTCGGATCATCCATGAGTAGGTGGCTGCGGCCATCAGGGCAGAGATACCAGAGATGTTCGGGTCTATTAAGACCACGTTGATTGAGACTTTTGAAGAGCGTTACGCCGCTCTTTCTGAGGCTGCTGTTGCAGCGGCCACTGCAGCCGTCGCTGCTGCTAGGCCGCAGGGGGGTGACTCGTTGTTGTTCAGAGAGTTCAGCAACACGAAGCCACCAGAGTTTGATGGGACGCAGGATCCGATTGCAGCGATGAGATGGGTATCTGACATTGAGGGGTGTTTCTATACTTGCTCGTGCCCGGAGCACTTGAGGGTTCGGTTTGCGCTGAACCAACTTCGCTTGGGGGAAAAGGACTGGTGGAAGTTCGTGACAGCACACTACTCTCCAGCAGAGCTTGCTGCGGTGACCTGGGAGAGGTTCACCACCATGTTTCGTGATGAGTACGTTCCCTCGGTGGAACGAGATCGGTTGGCACAGGAGTTTTTGACCCTCAAGCAGGGTACAGAGTCCGTTACGGTTATTACCAGGATGTATCATGAGAGGGCGATGTTCTTCCCTGAGCACGTGTCTACTGAGCAGGCACGTATGAGCCGTTATTTGAGTATTTTGAGGAGAGACATTCGGGAGTTCGTGGCGAACTCCTCGTACCGGACATTTGTCGAGCTTCAGGCAAATGCCCGGAAGAGCGAGATCAAGCTAGAGACTCAGGCTAGGGAGGAGGCGGAGTCTCAGGGGAGGGATCGGCGACCGACACAGTCCCAGCCGGCAGCCAAGTGGGCCAAGCCCGCTGATTCCAAAGCAGGGAGCCAGAAGGGCCGCACTTGTGGAAAGTGCGACAAGGGTCGTGATGGAGTTTGTAGAGCGGGATCTTGCTACAAGTGTGGCAAGGAGGGGCATATGGCCAAGGACTGCCCCAAGGGGTTTGCAGTGTGTTTTCACTGCAACCAGACTCGACACCGGAAGGCCGAGTGTCCGCTACTGCGAGGGACAGCACAGGGAGCTTCTCTGGGGTCTGCCCCTACTGCTGTTAGAGTTTCTGATAGTCGGTCGATGAAGACCGAGACGCCGAAGGCTCGGGGGAGAGCCTTCCAGTTGACTGCGGAGGAGGTCCGCGCAACGCCCGATGTCATGGCTGGTATGTATTCTTTCGTGTATTTATTTTAATGTTTGAGATTTTGTGCTTATATTATGATATGCGTAGGTACTTTTCTTGTGAATTCTATACCTGCTTTGGTGTTATTTGACTCGGGTGCGAGTCGATCTTTTATATCGTTGGCTTTCAGTCAGCACATCAGTACTAGTCGAGAGGCGTTGAGTCGACCTCTGAGAGTCTCCATCGCCGACGAGAGAGCAGTGTATGCCACGGAGGTGATTCGAGGATGCGTACTCGAGATTTTCGGTGTAGATTTTCCTATTGATTTGGTCCCGATTGCGATGGGGGACGTCTTTGTCATCGTAGGCATGGATTGGTTGAGCAGATTTGGAGCAGTTATCGACTGCGAGCGGCAGCTGGTGACCATACGAGACCCAAGTGGGGGAGTTCTTACGGTGTACGGCGAGGGTACCCGTCCCGATTCAGCGTTTTGTTCGGCTGCCAGAGCGAGGCAGAGTCTACAGCAGGGTTGTAGTGGTTTTGTAGCATATGTAATGGATATGAGGGTTGGTGCAGAGAAACCGAGTACGGTTGAGGAGGTCCCGATAGTGCGTGAATTCCCGGATGTTTTTCCCGAAGAGCTACCGGGTGTGCCTCCTGAGAGGCAGGTTGAGTTTCACATTGATTTGATTCCGGGGGCAGCACCTATTGCCAAGGCGCCCTATCGCCTTGCACCTCCAGAGATGCAGGAGTTATCCTTGCAGCTTCAAGAGTTGCTGGGGAAGGGGTTTATACGGCCGAGCAGCTCGCCGTGGGGAGCACCGATCCTATTTGTGAAGAAAAAGGATGGTTCGCACCGAATGTTCATAGATTATCGAGAGCTGAATAAGTTAATGGTCAAGAACCGTTATCCTTTGCCGAGGATCGACGATTTGTTCGATCAGCTGCAGGGAGCATCTTGGTTTTCCAAGATTGATCTGAGATCTGGATATCATCAGAGGAGGGTGCGCGAGGAGGATATCCAGAAGACTGCATTCAGGACTCGTTATGGGCATTATGAGTTCGTGGTGATGCCATTCGGGCTCACCAATGCGCCTGCAGCGTTCATGGATCTCATGAACAGGGTATGCGGACCGATGCTGGATCGATCAATGATTGTGTTCATTGACGACATTTTGGTGTATTCGAAGTCCAGGGAGCAGCATGAGGAGCATTTGCAAGAGATCCTCAGCATGCTGAGATCAGAGAGGCTTTACGCCAAATTCTCCAAGTGCGATTTTTGGTTACGAGAGGTGCAGTTTCTTGGTCACCTCGTTAACCAAAAGGGGATTTTGGTCGATCCGGCCAAGATCGAGGCGGTGATGAGTTGGGAGGTGCCGAAATCTCCTTCTGAGATCAGGAGTTTTCTAGGGTTGGTCGGCTATTATCGGAGGTTCATCAGGGATAGGGGTGCAAACGAGCCAAGCTACTCGCGAGCTACTCGAGATCGGATCGTTAAAAGCTCGACTCGAAACCGATTTTAAACGAGCCCGAGCCGAGCTAGAGCTTAATATTAAGCTTGTTTATTAAACGAGCTCAAGCTCAAGCCTATGTCACAATGCTCGATTAGGCTTGCGAGCCTAAATGAGCCTTTACATAATATTATTATTATTATTATTATTATTATTATTATATATATATATATATATATATATATATATATATATATATTAAAATAAAAACATATTTGGGGAATTATGAATTTTGGGTATTAGTAAACGAACTTTTTAATGAGCTCGAGCCGAGCTTCAGCTTATTTAGGCACGCCCGATAAAAACGAGTCGAGCCCGAGCCCGAGCCGAGCCGAGCTTGTATAACTCTTTACGAGCTCGAGCCGAGCTCAATAAAAGAAAGCTCGAATCGAGCCGAGCTCGAGCCTCATATAACTTAAACGAGCCCGAGCCGAGCCTAGCCAGGCTCGGGATCGGCTCGGCTCGTTTGCACCCCTAATCAGGGATTTCTCCAAGATTGTTGTTCCTCTCACCAGGTTGACCCGGAAGGGTGTGGTGTTCAGTTGGGGCCCAGAGCAGCAGGCCTCATTTGAGACTCTTCACCAAAGATTGTGCGAAGCCCCGGTGTTGACTCTTCCAGAGGGGATGGAGGACTTTGTGGTGTATTGTGATGCATCGATATCTGGGTTGGGCGCGGTGTTGATGCAGAGGGGGCATGTGATCGCGTACGCATCGATGCAGCTGAAGCCCCATGAGGCAAGGTATCCCACCCACGATCTAGAGTTGGGGTTGTGGTGTTCGCCCTCAAGATTTGGCGCCATTATCTGTATGGGGTTTGGTGTAGGATATACACGGACCACAAGAGTTTGAAGTATTTTATGGATCAGCCAAACCTGAACATGCGTCAGAGGAGATGGTTGGATGTGGTAAAGGATTATGATTGCGAGATCCTGTACCACCCGGGCAAGGCTAATGTGGTAGCCGACGCCCTGAGTCGTAGAGCAGAGAGCGCCCCGATTCGGGATATTTGTATGAGATTGACGGTGATGACTCCGGTGTTGGACACCATCAGAGGGGCTCAGGCTGAGGCAGTGAGACCGGAGAACCGCAAGAGAGAGCGAGTTATCGGACAGGTGTCGGAGTTCATGACCGATAGCTGAGGGCTTATGACCTTCCAGGGTCGAATTTGGGTACCGTTTGTTGGAGGAACACGTACCATCTTGATGGAGGAGGCACATAGATCGAGATTCTCGATCCCTCCCGGGGCCACTAAGATGTTTCTGGATCTTAAAAGGGAGTATTGGTGGCCCTGTATGAAGAGAGATGTAGCGTGGTTTGTTGAGAGGTGCTTAACCTGTCGTAGGGTTAAGGCCGAACATCAGAGACCGCATGGTAAGTTGCAGCCGCTGGAAGTCCCAGAGTGGAAATGGGAATAGTTATCCATGGATTTTATCACCAAATTGCCGAGAACGGCGAGGGGCGTCGATGCAATTTGGGTGATAGTAGACCGCTCGACAAAGAGCGCTCACTTTCTTGCCATTAGTGAGAGTTCTTCTATGGAGAAGTTAGCAGAGATATATGTGAGAGAGGTGGTATCGTGACATGGGGTGCCGATCTCGATTGTGTCAGATCGAGATGTGCGTTTCACTTCCATATTTTGGAAGAAATTCCATAAGGAGTTGGGTACGAGGTTGCATTTTAGTACCGCATAACACCCACAGACTGACGGTCAGAGCGAGCGGACAATTTAGATGCTCGAGGACATGCTTCGAGCATGTGTGTTGGATTTTGGCGGAAGTTGGGACACGTATTTGCCCTTAGCAGAGTTCTCCTACAACAACAACCTTCATTCGAGCATTGGTATGCCACCCTTTGAGCTGTTGTATGGGAGGAGGTGTCGGACTCCCATTTGTTGGGGAGAGGTAGGGCAACGAGTGATGGGTAGCACGGAGATCGTGCTTCAGACGACAGAGCAGATACAACAGGTCAGGCAGAGGTTGTTGACCGCCTAGAGTCGCCAGAAGAGTTATGCGGATAGGCGACGATCCGAGCTTGAGTTCCAGGTCGGTGATTATGTTCTCCTGAAGGTATCTCCTTGGAAAGGAGTGATCCGATTCAGGAAGAGGGGCAAGCTAGGACCCCGGTATATTGGGCCATTCAGGGTGATCGCGAGGGTGGGCAGGGTAGCATATCACTTGGAGCTACCTGCAAAGTTGGAGCGGATTCATAATACCTTCCACGTGTCTCAGCCGAGGAAGTGTATAGCCGACGAGTCGGCGATAGTGCCGTTAGAGGATATTCAGGTGGATACGAGCCCGAACTACGTGGAGAGACCAGTGGCGATTGTGGATCGGAAGATCAAGGTTCTGAGGAACAAGGAGGTGCCACTGGTGCAGGTTCAATGGCAACATCAGAGAGGATCCGAGTTGACTTTGGAGCCAGAGCGGGAGATGCGTGAGCAGCATCCGGAGCTATTTTAGGGATGAGACTTTGAGGGCGAAGTCTGATTCAAGTGGGAGAGAATTGTAACATCCGTAATTTCAGGTATTATATTTATTCGATTTAATTTCTAGTTTTGTGGAAGAACTCGGCGAGTTGATGCATAGACTCGCCGAGTAGAGATGCGAATCATTATCCGGGTGGACGGCTGGACTCGGCGAGTCGCCCCAAGGACTCGGCGAGTCCACGCTGTTTAATGAAACGCTAATTCCTCGGGTTTGGGGCCTATTTAAAGGGACTTATGGCCGTCAATTGCGGCTACCAGACCCCAGAGAGAAACCCTAAGTGAGCTAGGGCGTTTGTGAGAGGAAAGAAGCTATTTCTTGATCTTTGTTGGTGTTTTTGAAAATAGAAGAGGACCAAGACAAGAGGAGGCTAAAGTGGGTGCTGATCTAGTGATTCCAAGGCTCAGAGACTTCATTTTGAGGTATTCATTCAACCCCTTCTTCAGTTTATGGTGTAAATCTTAGAGTTAGGGCTTTTTAGCCCCATTAGAGGATGGTTATTTGGAGTAATTGGTCCCTTCTCATGTTGGTGTTGTAGATCTGGACCCAAAGAGGTCCAGAGACCCTTTTCCCTTGAGCTTTATGGGTATTAATGGAGGTTATGAACTTAGGATGTCATTTTAGAGGCCATATCTTCAAATAAGGACTTTGAGCCTTTACATGTGCACCAAGATGTTAGCTTTACGTGATTATAATGCTTTGGGAAGCTAGATCTATGGTTTAGAGGAGCGGATCTGACCTCAAGATGTCAGTTCAGCTTGAGCATGGCATGGACTCGCCGAGTCCAATAGCCGACTCGGCGAGTAGGACGAGGGTTTTCCCGATAATCACACAGTTGGTGACTCACTGAGTTGGGGAAGCGACTTGGTGAGTCAGAGGGAATCTAGAAGACAAAGTGCACGATGGTACTCGCCGAGTCAGGAGCCGGACTCGGCGAGTTGGGTCGGGACATTCCACAGTTGAGATCAGTGATGATTTGCAGAGTTGAGGTTGACTCAGTGAGTCGAATGAGGACTAGGAGAGTGAAGAGCATGTGTGGACTCGCCGAGTCACAGTTGTGCACTCGACGAGTTTGATCAAGGTTGACTGTTGACTTCGTTGACTTTTAGGGTTAGTCAATGTTTGGACCATAGAGTCATCAGAAGGGTAGGATAGTCTTTTACCCTTCCTAGAGGATGTATTGAGAAGAAGAGATTAGCCTAGCCCTGAGGGTTGTATTAATTAGAGTATTTATTTTATGTGATTAGGCAGGGGCTAGACCAGAGTTACCGAGTCAGAGATTTACTGAGATATCCGAGGTGAATCTTCTCACTATACTTTTCCTTGAGTAGGTAAATAGAGTTATGTGATACAATGGTTGTATGCTATACATGTGTTATGTGTTGCTCTGCATTCTTCTATGTGATTTATGATGTGTATGTTTGCAAAGTTAAAACCTGAGGGTTCACAGAGTTTGGGTGCACGGACCCACAGAGTTATAGCTTCGAGTGGCTAATATGTGTTGTATGTGGTATTTTGGGGAACTCACTAAGCTTTGTGCTTACAGTGTTTTATGTTATGTGTTTCAGGTACTAGTGAGGATCGCGAAAAGGCGCCGGCTTGATCAGTACACACACGGGATTCTTATGCTATGAGATCTTGGGATTGATATATGTTACGAACTGAGTTTTAAACAATGGTGCTTTTATGAATAATGAATGAAATATATTTTTATAAAATGCGAAAAATTGTTTTGGAAATTTACGTTGTTACAATTGCCAAAATCAAAAACTCAGGGATCTGACTGGTCAACTCGTCGAGTCTGTGCAATGAACTCGTCGAGTTCCACATATGAACTCGTCGAGTTCTATGAACAGAATGACGATTCTGCTCCCTTCTCCTTTGAACGATTCACAATTGCATCAAGTTCAACCGAAAAACATCCTAGTCTCTGATACCACTAATGGATTATGAGCATAACTACAAAGCCTATGAGTTAATGCAACCTTAAGATTAAGGATCTAGGTTTTCATTAGTTGAACATGCAAACTTGAATATCAAAGAGAGAAACCCTAATAGCATCTATATAATCAAAATTGACCAAATAAAACGGTTTAGATGTGTACCTTACTTGCTATGTAGTAATAACAAGAAAACTTTGTAGATCTTGAACTCTTGAAAGCAAGTGCCTCAAATATGTCACCTCTAATGGCTTACAAATACTTTTTGCAAGAGGATGAGAAGGAGAGAGGAGAGAATGCTTTTAGAAATTCGCCTCTACTAGGGTTCTTCCAAGGTGGTTGAAAATCCCAAGGCTAAGCCTCTTTATATACTGTAGGTTGCTTAGCCCAAAGCTAGGGTTTTCAGGTGGAAACCCTAATTTCCTGCTTAAGGCCTAAGCAACCCATGGACTCTCTAATAAGAAGCCTTGGATGAAAACTTATAGGGTCTCCCTATAATTTTCGTCCATTCCTATCTATGGAGTCCAAGAGCCCAGTTTCACAACTATCAATGATTTGCAAAACAACCATTGTACTTTTAATTAATTCCTTTAATCCCAAATTAATTTATGACCAAATTAATTAAACAACATGACTTCTAATTAATATATTATTTCCATAACATATTAATAAATCATTTATATAAATTTATTATTCTAAATAATAAAATCAACTTCTCTCCAAAAGTCATCATGTCAAGTTGCAAGAGTGAAGGCAAATCTAAAGGACTTGTGTTTCTATCAATTCAAGTATATACCAATTATAGTTATGAGCTTAAACACCTAAGCCAACAGTTATCACAATGTAATTACACTCTGATATATTTTAATAAATAAAAATGAAATAAAATTGGGCTGAAAATATGAACATTACACAATCACTTGTTATTAGTGGCTACTTTAATCTTTTTTTGATGCAAAATGTAAAATCAAATGTATGGGAATATTTGTATGTCGCTCTTGAGAGTTGACCATTTGACTTCTTAATTAATGATCTGTAGGTACAACAACTAAAGCAGAACCTTCTCAAAACGGATAAAAACTATGCTACTCAAACTGAGAAGGAAACATGTATGTATTTTGTATGTTATATTATTTATGTACTAAGTTCATTTATCTTGATTTTTTTTAATATAATTTAATTAACTTCTCTGGTATTACCTTTGTTTTTACCATTACCATCTAAAGTTTGAATGGATTATTTTATTTATTTATTTTTTGTGAAGTGGTTGATGCAATCATGATTTTGGGTGAATACATGGAAGATGAGGCCATGGTTTAAGCTTCTAAGCAACAATCTTATGTACTAAGTGTAACAAAGCTGTTTTGTTTTGCTTTTTTTATAACATTAGATGCAAGAAAGAATAATGTACTTGTGTTGATTTGTTTATCATAGCATCCCATTTTTGTTTCTTCTTATTACAACATTTTTTTTTTTAATTCTAACGATTATAAGCTTATAACAATGTCATCCAAATACAATTAAACAAATCAATTTTCACTAAAAAGGTATGATGCTATAACACACATACAAAATAAAAGTACATTGCTAAATCTTGCATTTAGCTCTTTTTTTATTACAAATTCAAACCATGCGTCTTGAAGCATGAAAGTCTCAGAAGAAATTTGTTATGTTAATACTAATATCTTTATATATATATATATATATATATATATATATATATATATATATATATATATATATATATATATATATATATATATATATATATATATATATATATATAATAAGACGCTCGTATCATTCTAACATTAAAGAATTTATGCAGCTATCCCTCTATAAAAGATCAACCAATTACACATAAGATGAGAAAATATCCTTATTGACCTTGATGTTGAGATCCTAGTTGATCCATCATCTAAGATGCAATTTTATTAATTATAACAATTTTTGTTAAAAAAAATTCTATTTAGTTGTTTTAAGAGCAATCGGTTACTTACAACCCATTTTTTATGTAATTTTTAATGACAATTCTTTTTTGAAATATTACATTTTTATCAGGCTATTTCTCATTCGCAAAAAGTTACAAAAACTTCTGATGGCATTTGTTCATCAAAAATTGATTTTTTTGTTTTTAAAAACAACCATCAACTTTAAGAAACATTCAAGAGTTCTTTATCAAAATACAATGTTTTAATATGAAGTAGTTTAAAAATAAATTTATTAGAACTCATACGAGATTTTTTACTAGTTTTAATAAAGTCTAAAACTTTTCCATGAATAGAAACTAATAAATAGTTTTTTCAATCATTTTGGTTGGGAATATATATATATATATATATATATATATATATATATATATATATATATATATTCTTTTTTGTTTTTATTTAATGAAAAAGTTAAAAGATTTTTTTTAAAGTTTTTTATTTTCTTGATGTGGTATGCAAAAGCTTACTTACAACATTTTGCTATTATAAATGCTCTTATTTGCTATTTATATACTATATTAGGAATAGTATACTTTACATCTTTTAAACATTTACCACAATATTTTGTATATTTTGATAATTTTGCTCTTTTTGTGTATACTTTGCCAATTTTGATCCTTTTGTGTATGTTTTGTCAATTTTGGTTCCTCGCCTATTGCAATTAAAAATCGGTCACATGTCTTTTAATATTTGCTACTTTAAGTTTCTTTGACCCTTTTCGCCTTCATTTTGTCCATTTTTTCTTCTTACTATTTATTTTTCATTATCACACATGTTTTAATATTTCTCACTTTGAGTAAACGTACAAAAACAACCTCGGTGATGCCGGTGGTTCCCCATGGGCTCACTGCTAATAATGAAGTGATTTTTTTTGGTCATAATATAATAACTTAACCAATGCTCTAAATTTTCAAAGTGGTTGTCAAGAATCCAGTGTCTACTAAAATGTGTTTTTTTTTTTTTTTTTTTTTTCGAAACAGGGTATAAGAATCAGAACCACTCCATTTAATACCACAACATCTTTCTCTACAAACACAAACTCCACCTGCAATGGATTCCATCGAGAATGAGGTAACTCACGACTTCAACCCTTTCTTCCGTGTTTACAAAAGTGGTCGCATCGAAAGAATTACAGGAACCCCGATCATTCCTCCATCGCACGATCCCATAACGAATGTTCTCTCTAAAGACGTCGTCATTTCACTAGATCCCAAGATCTCCGCCCGTCTCTACCTACCATCCACCGCTGCCACAGCCGTCGCTAAACTCCCACTCCTCATCTACATCCACGGTGGCGCTTTCACAATCGAATCCGCCTTCTCCACTCTCTGCCACGCCCACTTAAACTCCGTAACAGCCACCTCTGGCGTAATCGCCGTCTCCATCGAGTACAGACTCGCACCGGAGCACCCAATCCCAGCCTGCTACGAAGATTGCTGGGAAGTTCTGAAATGGGTCGATCAAGCACCCGATCCATGGATAAAAGACCACGCCGATCTGAACCGGGTTTTTTTAATGGGCGATACCGCTGGGGCTAACATCGCACATAACATAGCGGTCCGAGCTGGCGTAGATGGAACCGGACCCGGTTTGAAGATTGTGGGCATGGCGTTAATTCACCCGTATTTCGAGTTCAGGCAACCGGGTAAACTATGGATGTATATTTGTCCCGATTCAAGTGGGATTAGTGACCCGAGGATAAATCCGGCTGCGGAACCGGGTTTGCTGGAAAAGATAGCGTGTGGGAAGGTGCAGGTGTGTGTAGCTGGGAAAGATAGGCTTAAAGGGTGTGGATTGAGTTACTACGAGACACTGAAGAAGAGTGATTGGAATGGAGACGTGGAAATTATGGAGACTGAAGGAAGAGATCATGTGTTCCATCTGTTTGATCCTAATTGTGAGGACGCACGCAAACTCAAAACTTTGTTAGCTTCTTTTTTTCAATCGAATGGCAAGTAATTATTTAGGTATTATGTCAACATAATAAAATAAAGATAAAAGATAAAAATAAAAAAATGCGTGCTTGTAACGTATTGTCGTAATAATATTAATAATAATTGTATTCGACAGAATTTGGATAGTTTTTCTTTTCTGTAAATATAAAAGGTCTTGTTATATGTTTCCAACTACTATCGAGATAAGATGTCAGAGCCAATAAAACTAGAGTAAATTATACGAATGGTCTCTATGGTTTGGGGTAATTTGCACGTTCGGTCCCTAACTTATTTTTTTAACTCTGAAGGTCCTTACTGTTTGTTTTTGTTACACGTTTGGTCCCTACTATTTGTTTTTGTTACGTGCTTGGTTCTTGTCTTGCCTAAAAAACTATTATTTAAATAGAGAAAAATGATGGGGTGAGTAAGGTAAGATGAGGGTGTCAGGTTGAGGGTGTGTTTATTTAAATAAATTAAAAAATCAAGGGCAAAGTAGTGCTTTTAGGTAAGATAGGGACCAAATGCGTAACAAAATCAAACAATAGGGACCTTCCGAGTTAAAAAATAAGTTAGGGATCAAACGCGCAAATTACCCTAAACCATAGGGACCATTCGTGTAATTTACTCATAAAACTATTGTGAGAAGTTTTGAGATTTCTAAATACCCACATTTTATATTCGAATGGACCAAAATCATTTTAAGAATTGAGACCTAAATATTATGGATTTTAGACAAATGTTAGTTTTCTTTATTATATATAAAATGATAAATACTTAAAAGGTTAATCAAAATTGAGAATTTTATATATTTAATCACTAATTTATTTTTATATAGTCTACTATTCAACACGTTCAAATTATTTAAAAATATTAATATGATGGAAGATAGTAAGTTTCTAGTCAATATCGGTATTTTTTGAAAAAAGTTTGAATGCCGCCTAAAAAAAGTTTATTGAGTGTTATGTACAATTGTAAGAGTTAGGTGTTGTTTGTTTTTTTTTTAAAAACCACTTCAGACCACTTACTGTTGCGTCGTGCAGCACACATGCAACACTTGGTCCTTCGCAGTTTTTTGTTTTTTAGAAGACTTCTGACTTAAAAACTGTTGCGCGTGTGCTGCATGACGCATCACTAAACCAACTGCTTCAAACCTCTTCACGCCTTAGTTTAACTTACCGCAGCAGTTTGCAGACGTTAAAATACAAACATATTTTTTATTACATGCTGCAGCCGTTTGTTCCACCTTTTCTGCTACAGAGGATTGCAGAGGTGGTCCACAGACTTCACTAATTTTCTCTTCGAAAAAACAAACAACACCTTATTTACTATTACAAATCATTAAACTTATCTTTATCTTCATCTTCATATCTTAATAAAAGAATATATATATATTTATTCTTATATTGACAAGTGTCATATTATTAGAACTCATCATTAATATTATATGTCATATATTATATCATTTGTCAACCTATTAATTATCCATTTTAAATTTTAAATTTTAAAATTTAAATTTCTTATTCTAATTACATTAAATTAATTATTGATTCTTCATTTTAGATTTTAAAATTTCTCATTTTAATTATATTAAATTAATAACATTAGATTAAAAAACAAAATAAAATTAATACATATTATAAGGTGATATAACTTCACATATTTATTTAAATTAACGAATTTAGTTTTGTATAACTAAAAAAAATATCTATTAAGTATAATTTATTTAAAATCATCTTTCGACTTAATCTCTGTCAGTTTTCTTACATGGTTAACAAAAGAGATGATGGGGAAATCCATAAGAAAATTGAAAAGTTCTCACTTTCTTTTAAATATCAATCCATATATTGTCTAACATAAGAGTCCTTATATAGATGAAGGTTTGTGTTTTTCGTTCATTGATATATAGATTATCATTTTCGATTTATATCAATTTTTAGTAGTTTGAATTATGATTGAGATGATGAACAAAAACATTTGTCCAATATCTTACAATTTTTACACATATAAGATATTAACTTCTTTTTCATTATATATATATATATATATATATATATATATATATATATATGTGTGTGTGTGTGTGTGTGTGTGTGCGCGTGTGTGTGTTCAAATGTTTCTCATATTTATTGTGTGCTATAATGCACCAATAAGAATTTTGTAAAAATTATATGTATATTAAATGATATTCATTCTTATAATTCCTTATTATGAATACTAATTAAATTTGTATTAATGTCAACAATAATATTATTTAAAAATGAATTTGTATCAAGAAGAATAAGATTGTATTCTAGCAGAATGAGAGTGTATTAGAGTAGAATACAATCTCGTTCCTTCATATTTCATGCAACTTTATTGTATTTAAGTTAGTGAGTCATGAAACAAAAAATGGACCCATACATAAAAGGGAGAATTTCATATATGCCATTCTTAAACATCAAAATACAATATTTACCCAACTTAATTTCTAAATATCATATTTACCCTTCATAAAAATTCTAAATATCATATTTACCATTCATAAAATTTCAAAATATCATATATGTCCTTTTTAAACATCAAAATATCATATATGCCCTTCTTAAATATCAAAATATCGTATATGCACTTTTTAAACATCAAAATATCAATGATAATATCTAAAATATCCTTCATCTACAACATAATAAAAAAAAAACTAAACAATCAAAATATACATTCCATAGAGAGGGATGAAGATGAATATTTTTGTTTGTCAAGAGGACGACATTCCAACAATTTAGAAGTTCACATTCCATTAATATAGACGTAAGGATAATATTGTTAATTTTTTTAATTATTATAGTAATTTTAAGTTATAAAAAATGATTATAAAATATTAAAAACATTATAAAAAAGGATTTGGGCAAATATAATATTTTAAAGGTTTATGAAGGGTAAATATGATATTAAGAAATTAAGCTAGGCAAATATGATATTTTGAAGTTTAAGAGGGGCATATATGAAATTCGTCCATAAAACCTAGATGTGAATTCATTCAGAAAGAATGTTATTGCTGACATTAATGACGAATTTAATTAGTTTCTATAAAAACATAATTATAATTCTGGATATCATTTAATATACATGCAATTATAAAAAAAAAATTCAATATCTATCTTTATTTAATTAAATAATAAATTTATTTTACTAAATTCCTATTTGTATTTTGTAGCACACATAATAAATATATGAAATACATTAATATATATATATATATATATATATATATATATATATATATATATATATATATATATTGAGAGAGAGAGAGAGAAAGAAATAGAGAGAGAGAGAGTGAGTGAGTGAGTGAGAGAGAGAGAGCGGTTAAAATGTTTGTCATATTTATTGTGTTTTATAATGCATCAATAGAAATTTAGTAAAAAATAAATTATTATTTAACAAAATAAAGATAGATATTAAATGATTTCCATAATTATAATTCATTTTTTATGGAAATTAATTAAATTTGTCATAACTCATATCTAAGTTTTCATATATGAGTTCGTATTTTGTTTAGTGACTCATTCACTCAAAATAAAACAAAGTTGCCTGAAACATGGAGAACGGACATACAACTTTGTCATATTTTTGTGAGAAATAGCCATTCTAGAACAAACATTTGATCTGTTTCATTCTCTCCTATTTACTACGGCAACGAAGAATCAAATTATTACTATATTTATTCATTTTTCTACTTCTTTTTGTATTTAGAAATAATTGGCAAAAAAGATGGAGAAAAATCTTTTTCTTTATTTGAAAAACCTATTCTGACCTTTTTTTCGATTAGAATCGATGGAATCGTCCATTATGATACATAAGAAAAATAAATAAAAAATTGTCTGTAAGAAAATAAACGTTTAAGTTAGTGAGTCTATAAACAAAATACGAACATATACATAAAAAAATGTTATTGCTGATATTAATGACGAATTTAATTAGTTTCTATAAAAACAGAATTATAATTAAGAATATCATTTAATATATATACAATTATGAAAATCATTTAATATCTATTTTTATTTAATTAAATAGTTATTTAATTTTACTTAATTTCTATTGGTGTATTTTAGCACAGAATAAATGTAAAAAACATATAAATCTGGCTAATGAATATATATATATATATATATATATATATCCAATAATTTTTCTTCTACCCTATTTTCCTCTTCCACTTTTGGTTTATGATCGTCACCTATACACCAACATTGATTCGTGGTTCGTGATAGTGATTGTGGTTCGTTGTTCATCCCATAAACTTTGGAGAACCTTATTGAATAATCTTCAAATATTCTTCACATTCAAAGAAAAAGAACAATGAAATGACCTAAATGCCCTCATGTGAGGAGAACATGTCTAGCCTTAAGGTGTAAAACAAACAAAGACAAATGAGATAAGGACCATCCATATAAAGCTTTCCAAACGAAAAAACCATTTACTTAAAAAAAATCCTAAATAAAAACCATTTGTTCTATATTTCTTAAATAGTGCATACTAAAGACCATTTTTTAAATTTGGTCTTATACTTTTGAGAAACAAAAAAATAATCCTACACAAAAATCATATGTGCTATACTTTTTTAAATCGCAGACCTTTTCTTAAATTTTGTCGAGTATGGATAAAAAAAAAGACCATTTGTGCTAGATTTTTTTAAATCAGTCACATAGACAACTTCTAAAATTTGTCTTATATGGGAAACAAAAAAATCTTTGTGAGAAATAGCCATTCTAGAACAAACATTTGATCTGTTTCATTCTCTCCTATTTACTACGGCAACGAAGAATCAAATTATTACTATATTTATTCATTTTTCTACTTCTTTTTGTATTTAGAAATAATTGGCAAAAAAGATGGAGAAAAATCTTTTTCTTTATTTGAAAAACCTATTCTGACCTTTTTTTCGATTAGAATCGATGGAATCGTCCATTATGATACATAAGAAAAATAAATAAAAAATTGTCTGTAAGAAAATAAACGTTTAAGTTATTGAGTCTATAAACAAAATACGAACATATACATAAAAAAATGTTATTGCTGATATTAATGACGAATTTAATTAGTTTCTATAAAAACAGAATTATAATTAAGAATATCATTTAATATATATACAATTATGAAAATCATTTAATATCTATTTTTATTTAATTAAATAGTTATTTAATTTTACTTAATTTCTATTGGTGTATTTTAACACAGAATAAATGTAAAAAACATATAAATCTGGCTAATGAATATCTATATATATATATATATCTATATATATATATATATATATATATATATATATATATATATATATCCAATAATTTTTCTTCTACCCTATTTTCCTCTTCCACTTTTGGTTTATGATCGTCACCTATACACCAACATTGGTTCGTGGTTCGTGATAGTGATTGTGGTTCGTTGTTCATCCCATAAACTTTGGAGAACCTTATTGAATAATCTTCAAATATTCTTCACATTCAAAGAAAAAGAACAATGAAATGACCTAAATGCCCTCATGTGAGGAGAACATGTCTAGCCTTAAGGTGTAAAACAAACAAAGACAAATGAGATAAGGACCATCCATATAAAGCTTTCCAAACGAAAAAACCATTTACTTAAAAAAAATCCTAAATAAAAACCATTTGTTCTATATTTCTTAAATAGTGCATACTAAAGACCATTTTTTAAATTTGGTCTTATACTTTTGAGAAACAAAAAAATAATCCTACACAAAAATCATATGTGCTATACTTTTTTAAATCGCAGACCTTTTCTTAAATTTTGTCGAGTATGGATAAAAAAAAAGACCATTTGTGCTATATTTTTTCAAATCAGTCACATAGACAACTTCTAAAATTTGTCTTATATGGGAAACAAAAAAATCTTAAAAATATATGGTATATTTTTTAAATCGCATAGAGCCATAGACTATATCTCAAATTTTATTTTATATCTATGAGAAATAAAACAAAATCCTAAACAAATCATGTGTTATATTTTTTAAATCGCATAAGACCATTTCTCAAAAATTGTCTTATTTTTATGGAAAATAAAACATTTGACTTCGGCATCTAGAAGCCACCCATAGGGTCCCCCCACGTCTACAGTAGACAGATGGGATCCGCTTAAAAAGAAAATCCTAGAACTTATTTATTCATGACAAGTGAAAACTGAAAACTGAAAATCATAATTCATCGTTAGCTTCTTGCATCTTCGGCAATCGACATGGACACGTCCACCGACGAAATCATCAAAGAAGTCCCCGGTTTGGTTCGTATATTCAAAGACGGTCGAATCCAGAAACTTTACGTTCCCAATATTGTTCCCGCCGGCACCGATCCTTCCTCCGGCGTCATTTCAAAAGACGTCGTGATTTCACAGGAAGTCAACATCTCTGCTAGGCTTTACATCCCAAACCCCACAAAATCCAACCAAAAACTCCCGCTTTTAATCTTCTTTCACGGCGGTGGATTCGTCATCGAAACCACCACCTCCTCCATGTACCACAACTTCCTTAACCTCGTCGTTTCAGAATCCAATGTCGTCGCCGTCTCCGTCGACTACAGACTAGCGCCGGAGTTTCCCCTCCCGATCGCCTATGAAGACTCATGGGAAGCGATCAAGTGGGTCGCGGAGCATGTCAACGGAAATGGTCCAGAGCCGTGGTTGAACGAATACGCCGATCTTCAAAACATCTTCATCGCCGGCGACAGTGCCGGAGGTAATATAGCCCACCACATGGCGATCCGGGTCGGATCGGATACCCCATCCGGTTTAAGGTTCCAAGGTGCTATCTTGCTTCACCCGTATTTCTGGGGGAAAGAACGGGTGGGTGACGAGTCCGATTGGATTAAACCCGAAATAGTTGCTTATCTGGATGGCTTGTGGGCATTGGCTCACCCGGGAAGTAGCGGGCCGGATGACCCGTTGATTAACCCGGATATGGATCCAAGAGTAACGGGTATGGGGTGCTCCAAGATGCTGGTTTGTATCGGCGGAAATGATTTTATGAGGGCTAGGGATTGGAATTACAAAGCAGTGATTGAAAAAAGTGGATGGAAAGGAAAATTACAAGTTGCAGAGGACAAAGGGGAGGAACATGTGTTTTTCCTAAAAAACTCTTCGGCTGCAAATGCTTGTACTTTACGAACTAGAATCTGTACATTCATAAATGAGGTCTGAGAGAACGTATTGTAAACTAAAATAAATATGAATGTTTTTATCTAAAGACAAGGTTTATGTATTTTTTTGGGATTTTAGTTTAAATCTTGATTTTTTTGGCTTTGTGGTCCTTTTAGATTAGTTTCATTGTAGAATTGGTTTCCGATAAACTTGAAAAGACTATTTTGCCCTTTTAATTTGTTTTTTTTTATTTACTTAAATTTTTTTTTCATTTATTTAATTATAAATGTTAAATCAAATCAAGAAGGGAACCCACCTCTCTCTCTCTCTCTCTCTCTCTCTCTCTCTCTCTCTCTCTCTCTCTCTCTCTCTCTCTCTCTCTCTCTCTCTCCACCGAGACTACTCCTAGGCTCCAAGTTATTCTACATGAACAAGATCTGAGTTTTGAACAGATTTTCTACCTCTAACAAAACCTAGAAACTAACTTCCTGTTCAAATTCAACACACACATGCATACACCTGTAGAAATGGAACACAAATCAATGGTGATGGTGGTGACTTGCGACGTTTCAGTTTTATATCTTCCCCATCTCTAGATTCCAGTTCCTATTTCAACATCAGTCTAATTTTAATTATGATTTCAACAGCAAGGAGGTGGTGTAGGGCTCTCGAAAAAAAAAACGAAGGCCCCTAAATCGAAGACAACATTTGATTTTCAACCACTACCACCATTAACTGCCCTTAAATCGATCATAAACTTCCAACATTTGTTCAACCTCAATGTGGATTCAGCCAATACGATACCAACAGAGAAGTTAGGGATAAGTTTGAACTTATACCCAACTCAATTTTGTTTCTTGAACAAGGACCAGAAACCCTTCAAAAACCTAGAAATTATGTTAACCACATCCAATAAATGATGTGCGTATTCGATTTGGAAAATAAAGGAACAAAACTTGTTCAGGGATTTGGGTAAATGGAAGGGATGAAGAAAGGAACGAAGCTTATTTTGTCATCTTTTTTTGATATACATCATATTTTTTTTTCAATTGATCGGGAAGAAAGGAACGAAGGCAGCTAACGGGAAGCTCCGGTGGTGGCTGAGAAATCACGAGGAAGGGAGGGACAACCGCTCTCCGGTGAGCCCTCGCTGGTTCATTTGATTTGGCACCAGTAGCAACACACGATGGGGAGGAGGAGCAAAGCAGTTGCCAATCAAGGTGGTGTTTTTGGATCTGTTATGGACAGCGGAAAAGAGCGAAGAAGAAAGAGAGACGACTGTTGGTGGTTGTCATCGCCGAAAATGGTGGGGAGAGGGGCTGCTCTGGTAGCTCCTCGTTGTTTCTTCTTTCCTAATTCAACAGAAAACGTGGCAGGCAAAGGGTTAAGAGGTAATGACGATCTTTAGGGTGTTTGGGTGGCGTTGCTCGGTTGGAGGAGGAAGGAAAATGTAGCTCCGGTGGCCGCCAACCTCTTCTTTGGCCGATGGTGGAGAAAAACGGGAAGGAATGAAGGAATGAGAGAGAGAGGGAGGTAGGTCCCCTTCTTGATTTGATTGAACATTTATAATTAAATAAATGAAAAAATATTTAAGTAAATGGAAAAACAAATTAAAAGGGCAAAATAGTATTTTCAAATTTATCGGGGACCAATTCTACAATGAAACTAGTCCAAAAGGACCACGAAGCCAAAAAAGTCAGAGTTTAGACTAAAACCCCAAAAAATACATACACAAGGACCATTTTTGCAATTTTGTCTATTCTAAATTGTAAAATGTTAATATTTTGATGGACTTTTTGTTGAATTTACAAATTAATCTTTTCACAGGCATTAATTTTTGGATGTAATATTTTAATGTTTTAAATAGGATAGCCGAGACCTTTTGTTTGATCCTAAATAAATAAATACCCCAAAATATTTGTTTAATAAGTTCATTAATTTAAACATCAACATTTATTACAAAAATAATATATATATATATATATATATATATATATATATATATATATATATATTAAAATTATCCATTCTTAGTACAGTATCTACCACAAGCTACTGTTCCTTGGTTAGTTAGTATACCTGGGTTGGTTTAATCTCACCGATCCACCGCCTAAAACGTCTACGTGTTCTGATTTTGGTCTTCTCCACCTTCTCTCTTCTGTTTCGTCTCCACCCATCACTGTTCCTCCGCGAATGCTTTTCTTCGGTTTTCGATTTGTCTTCATCGTCTTATGGTCGTCGCCTCCAAATTCTTCCTACCGCCTCTCTTATCAAGTGTTAGCAATCTACCGCCTCTTCGCCACGGATAGACCTTCCCGATCCTTCCATCACCTTTCCATCACCACTCTATTTCTCTTTTGGCTTCCCTCTCCTTTTTCCATATCTTTCATCGAACTCCATGTCTTGCCCTAAATCGCCGCTTTTTGCACAGGTATATAGGAGGGTTGAACAAGCGAAACAACCATACAGGTGCTTCCATGGTCGTCTCCCTTTTATCGATTGGAGCTTCACAAAATTGTTAGGATACGTCTCTCTAAAAACCCTAATTACTTCATAATTTTATTTAGTTTTATTTCTTATGCCTACCGTATTTGAGTAATTACATTTTTATGATTTCTGCTTTACAGGTGTTCAAGAAAGGGGGATATCAGAATCAACCATCTAAAACCACAAGGACAACGTAGCATTAACCACCTTAGAGCACCCAAAACCCCTATCATTTCATTGTTTCTGATTCTATCTATATGTCTTCCAAACTCGATTTCTCCAAAAATTCAGTGATCATTTCTCTTATCGTCTCATTTGTGTGTCTTTTCTAGGGCTAAACTGTGAATGGAAAGAAAACAAATATCGCTCGGGAAACGAGAGAAGGGAGATCGATGCTGCCTCACTTGCTTTGTATCTGGAATTGACCCCCTAAAAGTCACACTTCTACATTCGATTCACCGTTGTTCGCTTTCGCTGCTCAGGTCTTCAATCATCAGGTATGATTTCATTGTTTTTAATTCTATCTATCCGTCTTCCAAATTCGATTGCTTCAAAAATTCAGTGACGATTTCTTTTCTCATGTCATTTGTGTATGTTTGCTAGGGCTAAACTGAGAATGGAAAGAAAACAAATATCACCCATGAAGAGAGAGAAGGGAGATCAAGGTTGTCTTCATATCCCTATCAATAAATCAGAAAATAAAGAAAACAAATACCTCTTTCAACGTATGTATTGTATCACTATTTGTCTCTTTAGATCCTGATTTTACCATTGTGTGCGACTGTATAGGACTACATATGTATTATTCATGAATTCTACATGCTTGCCATGTTATCACATATGAAACCCACCAGATCAGTTGCTTATTTACTTCATACAGTTGATACTGATGTTCTTATCAATCAGGTCTCTAACATATACCATCCTAGCTACCAGGATGCAAACATATCAAAGCAATAACATAACAACAAATACCCGGATCTCAATCCGATAAGGGCCGGCCTTGGTGCCTTAGACCCTGTTGATATAGTGAGGATAACTCACCTCGAAACTGCCGACTGAACAGATAACCCAAGCTGCTCCGATTACTGATACGACCTCCACCACTGGACAACCACCAAGGCACTGAACTCAAAACAATATCCAACAATTACCAAAATGCCCCTGGAAATCACTGGTCAACCCTTGGTAAAGTCAAAGTCAAAGTCAACCCCTGACTGACTCTACTCGCTGAGTCAACCCGATGACTCGCCGATTCCCCATGCTCAGAAATTCCCCAAACCGCGACTCAACTCGCCGAGCCACCCCGAGACTCGCCGAGTTCAACAACTATGAGTCCACTCACACAACTCACCGAGTCATCCCCTTGACTCACCGATTCACAGCTCAACCAGAAAAGATTGGGACTCTTCGACAAGACTCGCCGAGTCCAAGAACAGATTCGTTGAGTCTAAGGCTATCTTCAACCTACTCGCCGAGTTGTTCTTCCAACTCATCGAGTTCCAGGCCATCTTCATCCAACTCGCCGAGTCCCAGCCTATCTTCAAGCAACTCGCCAAGTCCACCCATGTGACTCGTCGAGTACCACCGGGTCTGAATCCATACAGAGGCTTTCCAAGCCATGCAGATGATCCAAACCATAGATCTACCCTTCGTAAGGCCATCCATCACGTAAAGTGGCAAACTTTACGTGAATCCAAGGAGATCTAGGCACTTTGCACTCTAGGGCTAGGGTTTGGGAAAAAATAGCTCCTTCAAACACTCATCAACAGGGACTTTATGATATATAGGACCATCACAAGCTTAGATCTGAAGTAGCATCCTCAGATCCAAGCTTCTATCTCACTTTAGATGCCATACCAACCACCACACATGAACCCATGAATAAAATAACTTAAGGAAATGGTTCCTTACCCTTGGAATGAGCCCAACCAATTGTAGATTGCTGTTTCCCCCAAGCTTCCTGATACAAGCCTCCAATCTTCAAGCTTAAAGCACCAAATACCCTTCTCCAAGCTCTAATTCACTCAACAATGGTGTTTTCTCACGAAATCAGGGCTTCTGGAACTCAAGGGGTGATAAGGAGGCTGGGGAGGAGACATAATGTTCTTTATATAGGGCTCAACCTCTGGATTTAGGGTTTTCTCCACTCAGCACCAACTCGCCGAGTCCACCCATGCTACTCGCCGAGTTGGTCATTTAACACGCGACTAGAGTCGCGACCCTACTCGCCGAGTCCACTCTTGGACTCGCCGAGTCGCTCCTTCCCATTTTACTCTTTTAGCCCTTCAACTTTACTCTTGCTATTCCGGGATATTACACATAGCAACGTACTTTATTTTTTACTTCTAATATTAACTGATTACGTTTGTGTATCGGTTAAAAATCTTAGTTCATCCCTATTCCAGGTAAAAAAAACTAATTACATTGATTTTATCTACAAAAAAAAATTGCTATGTCCTAAAATTTACCCTTTTCTTTATTCATGGGCATTAGTAATGAGAAAAAAAATGTGAAAGAAACGAAAGTAGAATGCTATAATATAATACACAAATTAATGAAAGTAGTTTGTTATTTGTTGCAGAGTGCTGTGGACGAGGAGTTGGAGAACTTAAACGAAGTTGTAATGAAGCGTTATGACGGTGGAGAGTCAAAGGGAAACTTTGACCCCGAAAAGCATATATAGGCTTATTTACCTGTTAGACTCAATGAGCAACAAGTGACAAATTTATTGCAATGTATAATTCCCATTTCAATTCTTTGGGGTTACTTTGCTTACATGTCAATTTTCATTAAGATTGTTGCTTTTTTTTCATCCCTTCTGGTCAACAAGCCCCTATATATGTAATGACCAAAAAACCCTTATTTAACTCTGAAAAAATTCCTTCGGACCCATACAAAGCATGGGTCTCTTCTTTAGTTTAATATCAAAATGATCACAATTCCCTACCAAACAAATTACTGAATCAAATGATCTTTGGCTTAGAGGTAAAGAGACATAAGTGGTATTTAAGAGTATATTAGTTTGCTGGTTCAAAAAAAATTACATCTTCATTTTGATTCAATGAATATTCTTAATTAAAAATGGGGTTGAATGTCAATTTATTATTCCATTTAAACTTTAAGACCACTCAGAATGGACAACCAATGTTC
Organism: Lactuca serriola; assembly: GCF_051521515.1. NCBI lineage: Eukaryota > Viridiplantae > Streptophyta > Magnoliopsida > Asterales > Asteraceae > Lactuca > Lactuca serriola. Next base: position 258,541,747 of record NC_136412.1, on the reverse strand, counting down.
CCGTTAATCTGAGGTGGACGTCCCACAATGTCAGTATAACGCGCAAAACACCGACGTCGTTATTAGGCGTTATAGTACCGGGCGTTTTCATGGTAACGGGAAGAAACGGAGGAAATACGCATCGTTTTTCTTGCATTGGTCATAAAATGGACCGCTACTAAACATCAAAATTGTAAAAGAAAAAAACACTTTATATTTTTTTTGACAAAATTGTAAGAATGGTCCCTGTGGTTAGGTCGAAATTGTCACTTTGGGCCAAACATGTTTGGACTAGCATTCATGGTCCAAAGGTTTTCATTTTCTTGCCACTTTGGTCCAATTTACTTTAATTTTTTTTGTAATGACCATTTTTCCCTTTGTTTTTACCTTTTTAGTTTCTTTAATTTATTTAAATTGTTTTATAATTAAAAGAAAATTAAAAAAGAGAATCTATCTCTCTCTCTCTCTCTCTCTCTCTCTCTCTCCTGATATACATACATTCTCTATCTAGATGAACACAAAAACAATAAATCTAACATACAAGACACATACAAAATAAGAATTTCTTAATCCTAAACTTTTAACCATGAAGAGATCGAGTTCATGGTTTAGAATGGAATCCAAGATATACACAAATTGCCACCTAAACACATGAAGTCTTTCCTTCTCCGTCTTCAAGATCTGATGAATCCAATTAAGCATTCTTGCAATTTTATCTCAATAAAAACCTGCAAATTAAATCCAATCACACAAAAAACGATTGAATCCAAAAAGAGGTTTCCAGTTAAGCACTAATATTTGATTACCTCATCTGCCATCAAACTCAATCAAACCCAGAATTGATTATTCTGAAGATCTGAAATTTAGGGATGAAGAGAGTGGTATAATTATTTTGAAGACCCAAAATCGACTACCTACTCTATAATCAAACCAACAGAAGGGCAAAAATGTGTTTCAAACAATCGAAATTAAAAATTAGGTGAGAATCCTTTCGCCCCTTTTAGGTTGAAACCAAACAAGCAATCCAAAATCATGTTCATCAGGGGGCCACGAAGTCTAAAGTCCGACGAAAGTGAGCTTACCAGGTCTAAAGTCCAACAAGCAGATCTAAAATCTTGTTAATGATGGAACGTAAGAGATGGAGAGAAATGAACACGACAACAAGCGTGGGTTTGTTGACAAAGATGGAGAGAAATCCTTCACCCCCTTTAGGTTGAAATCCAAATCGATGGAGATGACAACGTTGTGGGTAGGTGGAAATCGAAATCAATGAAGATGATGGCGGTTTCAAGATGAACAGAACACAAGCCCTAGCACCGCCGGAGTTCGTGGGTAACGGGTGTTTTAGATCTGCCATCTCCTGAGAATCGACAAGCTTCGTCTTTTAGGGTTAGGGTTTCACTGCCAGAGCTTCGACTTGGTGACGTTCATCTTTTCTGTCGGTGGTGTTCATCTTTTCTGCCGATGGTTTTTAGGATTTCCGGCGAGAGTGATGCTTGGGGGAGGGAGTAAGGGTAGTGACGTTATCAAAGAAAGAGAGAGAGAGAGAGAGAGAGAGAGAGAGAGAGAGAGAGTGTGTGTGTGTGAGAGAGAGAGAGAGAGAGAGATTTTCTTTTATTTTTATTTTTTAGTTAGGGAAATAATTAAATAACAAAAAGAAAAGCAAAACACAGATAGAAAAGGGCAAAATCGATATTTTATAAAAAAATCAACCTAAAATGGACCAAAATAGCAATAAAATTGAAGCTTTTGGACCATAAGTGCTAGTCCAAACTTGTTTGGCCCAAAGTGGCAATTTTGGACATAACACATGGACCATTCTTGCAAATTTGTCTTTTTTTTTTTTTTTTCAAATTTCTCTCTCTCTCTCTCTCTCTCTCTCTATATATATATATATATATATATATATATATATATATATATATATATAGGTTGTAAAAATCGTTCGGCGGCAGCTCGGCGGTCGACTGTGGTCAAGCGATTAATCGGTTTGGCAGGGATTAATCGGGGACCATAAATTCGTAATAAAATTATTTTAAAACTTAATATATCCTAAGTATGGGTGTTTGTTTGGATGGATCGGTTTGATCCAATCCAATTAAGTAAATCCAAATTGATTTTGGTTTTCCAAATATAGTTCCGAATAGTTCAAACTAAATTCAAATCCGATCCAATTACAATTCGGTTGGATCGGTCTTCATAATTCGGTTTTCAAAAATTGAAACATTTTAAAATGACATATAATTATAATATTATCCAATTTTTACACAAGAAATAAAAACCAATTATTTAGTTGTGATTTAAAATTTATAAACAACTACTAAGAAGGTATAGTTTAACATTTTATAGATAAAAAACTTTTGAAAGAAAATACATATTAATATTTTTTATCAGGTAAAACTTTTTAAACTTATTTGAAAAAATAAATTATAAAATCAGTAAATAATTATAGATATATTAAAAATAAATAAATAATAAATTGTTATTCGTTTTTTTTGGACTATTCGGTTCTTATTTTATAAACCAAAACCAATTCAAAATCCAAAATAATAATTCGGTTTTGTTGAAAACAATCCAAAATCCAAATATCCGAACCAAATTGTCCAATTGGACAATTCGGTTTCATCCAAATAGTGAACAACCCTAATCCTAAGAAAAAATAGTATTTGAAAATTTAAATTTTTTAAATTTTGAAATTTTGAAATATTTTGTATAATATTTGGAAATTTAAATATTTAAAAATTTAAAATTTTGAAGTTTTAAAAATTTTGGTGTAATATTTGAAATTTTGAAATTTTGATTTTTTTAAAATCTTCCCGCCAAGGACCGCCGAGGACCACCTACCATGAGTTTAATTGATATTGACCAATTTCCGCCAAACACCTCTAATCGTAATCAGTTGCAGACCGCCAGGCCGATATATATACAAGGTTAGATTATTGTGTTTTAACTATCTATTGTGTGCCTGTATGATTGATTGTAGACCAATCATTTTATTTATTTTAAGAAAGTAATTAATGCATATTATATGTTGAAAATATAATGATTATTAATTAACTATTCAACATTTAATATGCATTAATTATTTTCTTAAAATAACTAAAATGATTGGTCCAGAATCAATCCTGCGTGCACATAATAAATAGTAAAAACCTTTGAACCTAACTTCCTCTCTCTCTCTCTCTCTCTCTCTCTATATATATATATATATACATACACACACACACACAAAGAGACACATTTTCAATTCAAATATCACTCACCATTTCTCACTTTAAATTTTTACATATCCTCAATTCATTTTTTTACAAAAAAAAAATCATATGGATCAAAATCCCAACACTCCTTCTCCAAACACAAATACACCTCTACTTCTCGGTTTGCACAATATGAGGTGTACGCGAACATCCTCAACACTTAGCATAATTTTTTCAATCCCGCTTCACCCCCACCACAATTCCCTACAACCCTTCCACAAAACCGTTTCAACACATTCGCTACAATGCAACAAAATAACACACAACCACCACCCACGCAAGAAACGGTACCCGAGACGCAAGCGAGGGGGAGCCGAAAAAAAACGGCCACCAAAGGGAGAGCATGAAGGAAATAGAAAGTGGTCGCGGTGGAGCAATCGGAAAATGAACCTTCAACATGGTGGAATGCGGAGGAAGAATACGTGTTGGTGGTGGCATGGTACGGGACATCAAAAAATCCAACGCACAGAAACGATATGAGAAAATTTGCTTTTTGGGAGGCCGTGATCGAGAAATTTCGTAGCATTTTGAAGAATGATAGAGACTATCGCAATCATGATATGTCGAGGAGCAAATGGACTCAAATAAGCAAGAAGTGCACCAAGTTCAATTCCGTCTACAACAAACTTTCATCACACAAGCAAAGCCGATTTTGACGTTTATAGAGCAGCGAGGGACCAATTTCATGTCGAGACTGGTCACGTTTTCGAGCACGAAAAGATTTGGGAGATTGTCAAGGAAGACCCAAAATAGAATAAAACAGACACATTTACGAAACAACAATCGAAGAGGTCTCGTGGCTCGGGTTCGGTCGAAGTTTCGGACGCACGCACGTACATCAACCTCAATGAGGACACAGATGTGATATCGGATGACTTCAACGACATTGAAGAGATCTCCCCACCTCGATGACCGATAGGCCACAACGAAATGAGTCGTGCTCAACGACACGCGGAGGAAGGCGAAAGTAGACGTCGAGAGGAAGCTGAAATGAAACAGAATTTTGACGATCACAACGAAATCACGTGTAAAAGATATGAGTTGTAACGGGATCATTTGGAGTTCCTTCGTCGAGAAGTCGAGGAAGATCGCATTGAGAATATGTCACCGAGACAGTTAGAGGTGCTCCGAAAAATGAAGGCGAAGATCAAGCAGAAATATTTAGGCGAAGAATAGTGTATCGGTTTTATAATTTTAAATTTATTATGTTTTCGGTCAATGTTTTTTTACGTTGGAATGTCGTTTTTATTTCTAAAATGGTATCTTTAATTAAGTATTATTTTAATTATGTTTTATTTAGTTATATGTTTTCTAAAAAATATTATGACATAAATTATAAAAATAAAACAAAATAGAAAAATAGAAATTAAAAACATCAAAAGTAAATAAATAGAAAATGATAGGTGTTATCGCATGTTATTTGGTGTTACATATTTTCACTTTGAGTGTTATAACACCAAAAATATGACTAGCATGATGAGATGGACACTTAAGGTGTGATAACATGTAATAACATGTTACGCACACCCAATAGCCTAAACCGTAAGAGCAAATGGTGTAAATAGAAGATTTAGATGTTATCTATTAAGAGTCACCTCACTTTAACTAAACTTGTCTTTGAAAGTTTGGAAATTTGTTTTATGTCTTTCTTTAAAGCTTTTATAGACAACTAGTGTCGATTAGAGCCAAGTTTTTTTAGGAAGACGAACGACATGAAACTTAATTCGGGTAAATGAGACAAGATCGTGAGTTCCAAAGAGAAAGGAGAGTTGGGGTTGGGAGCTTGTTTGCTTTCGGCTGACTGTTGTTATAAAAATGGAGGTAAAGGTTCGATAATGAGAAAAAATATTTATGGAATGAGGTAATGAAAAACACTTATCGTGCTAGTGGGTGTGTGAGGTTTGATGGTGAAAAACAGAAGATGGGTAGGGTTTGGCCAAACATTAATTAATTGTTGCTTTTATGAATCGTATTGGTGAAAAAGGATTACTCCTATCTAAAATACTTAGTTTTGTAAGGAGTCGTGGATGGGAAATACGAATCTTAAGGACCGATTTCATGTTAAAAAGATTGTTTAATCAATTACATATGGCATAATGCAACCTAGCAGTGGGCGAGGTTGCATGGAGGAGACCAGTACGAGGTATATGGTTGAATCAAATCAGCTCTCAGACTTAATGTCGTATATGGATGCATTTGTTTCGACCGTGAAAGTAAACAAATGATTCTCGGAGTTAATTTTGGATGAAGTAGTTTATGTGGCATGTATGAGACAACATATTGATGATGCCATGTTGGGAGATGACAATATGCCCACTCGATGGAATAGTTTTGGTCTCACACAGTTAATGTCTTAATTTGGAGGGTATTACTTAAGGATCTGTACGACAGTTAATTTGGAGGCTATAAGAGTAGGTATTCCTTCAACATTATGTTTGTGTGGTGATAAAGAGATAAAATGCTAAGCACTTGTTTTTATAGTGTGGCATCGCAAATCAGGTGTAGCTTAATTAATATGATTAAATGGATTAATCATTTGTTTCAGTTTATTCACACTATTAAGGACATGTTTAGTGGTTGAGGAGTGGAATTCCACACATGAGGTATAGGGTTCAAGCTCATGGCACGTCCAAAATATTACTAGCTTTCCGTAATTGACCTCCTACGTGGACCGCTCAAATTGTATGGCTTACCATTTTTATAGACATGTTCAACTATATGGATAATGTTTATTATATGTCAACAAACACATTTGTTCTTCCAGCACAACTACTGAATTTAAACCATCACCAGGAAAACAAAAGAGTGTTGGGTCATTTAATGCCTGAGGTTTTAGCTAATAATCATAACATAGTCTCGTGTGAAGTGGCATCCAAATGAATTTTAATTCAAAGTACAAAATAAATATTTCATACAAACCAACATGACCTTCGAAGCAACTGTAAACTAACAAATGAAATACATATAACGGCTAGGGTTTCATATTATTATCAAAGAGAAGTACAAATACAATGAAAAGGAAAGACATAATATAAAGACAAACTAATTAGGGTTTCCTAGCGAAAAAAGCCCAATCATAAAACCCAATACAAAATAAAGCCCAAAATATTATTAGGTTAACACCCCCCTTCAAACTCACAATGCAACAGCAATAAGCATTGAGAGTTTGTCAGACAGAAAATGGAATCGAGGAGCAGTCAACGGCTTCGTAAGAATATCAGCAATCTGCAAAGAGGAAGGAACATAAGGAAGGGAGATAGTGCCCTTCTGGAGATGATGACGTGTGAAATGACAGTCAGTCTCAATGTGCTTTGTGCGCTCATGAAACACTGAATTATTGGCAATCATTATCACACTCTCGTTATCACAATACAAAGGGGTAGGCTGAGAGATGTGAACGCCCATATCTGCAAGAAGCCATCTCAACCAAACAATCTCACAAGTGGAGATAGCCATGGCTCGATACTCAGATTCTGTAGAAGATCGAGAAACAACATCTTGTTTCTTGCTTTTCCATGATATCAATGAATCTCCAAGAAAAACACAATACCCAGTAGTGGACTTACGATCATAAATATCACTATCCCAATTTGCATCACTATAGGCACGCAACTCAAGAGAGGATGAAGAAGGAAACATAAGAGTGCGGAACTGAGTACCACATAAATATCTCAAAATACGAAGAACAGCTCCCCAATGAACAGTAGTAGGAGCTGTGACAAACTGGCTAACCACATGAACTGCATGAGCAATATCCGGTCTAGTGACAGTCAGGTAAACCAAACTCCCAACAATGGTACGATAAAGACTTGGATCTGATAATGGGACACCATCAGTTGGAGAGTACTTTGCATTACTCTCTATAGGCGTATCAACTATTCGATTATCTGTGAGTCGTGCACGTTCAAACAAATCTGAAATATACTTCGTTTGAGATAAAAGATAACCCTTTGGAGATTGAGCAACTTCAATCCCCAAGAAATAACGAAGTAATCCCAAGTCTTTCATAGCAAAACGGTGAGCCAAATCACGCTTTAAAGACTTTATACCATCATGATCATCACCGATAATAATCATGTCATCGACATACAAGGAAAGAATAATCCGCCCTGCATTCGTACATCGAATCAATAGAGCCGAATCATGGTTACTTGGTTGAAAACCAAGAGAAGTAATCACCATAGAAAATTTCTCAAACCAAGCACGAGGGGCTTGTTTGAGGCCATATAGAGCCTTCCGAAGTCGACAAACTTCACCTAGTCGGTGAGCAATACCAGGGGGAGGAGACATGTATACTTCTTCATGAAGATCGCCATTCAAGAAAGCATTCTTGACATCCATTTGATAAATCTTCCATTGACGAATGGAAGAAACTGCAATCAAGGTGCGAACAGTCGTCATTTTTGCAACAGGTGCAAACGTCTCCTCATAATCCATACCATACTTTTGCGCGTACCCTTTCGCAAAAAGTCTGACTTTATAACGCTCAACGGATCCATCAGACTTTGTTTTGATTTTATAAACCCAACGACAACCAATCGTGTGTTTTCCAGGTGGAAGCGGAACCAGATCCCATGTATGAGTCTGATAAAGAGCTGCAAGTTCCTTAGCCATAGCAGTCTGCCAAAGGGGATCAGAAATGGCCTCTTTATAGGATGTTGGCTCAGAGAGACGATGTACATTAGCAATAAAAGAGGCAAAAGCCGGTGAGTAAGAGGAATAGACAAATTCAGGAAGCTTTGTGGACTTCTTATTACGATAAGGTCTCGATGGAGGGGGGTCTTGATGATTTGTAGGCAGAGGATCAACGATAGGTGCTTGATCAGCCACATGTGGTGGATCAGCAGCAAGTGGTGGATCAGTGACATGTAGTGGATCATCAATGTCAATGCTAAACGGATCAATAGTACAGAGCTGCTCTCGGGTTGCATCATGTGACCGAACAGGAATGCTATAGAATGGAATATGCTCCAAAAAGGTGACATTGCGAGATACATACAATTTCTGATTTGAAGGATCATAGCACTGATAACCTTTCTGACCAATACCATATCCCAGTAAAACACAAAGAGCTGATTTTGAAGACAACTTATCTCTCTCTACATGAGGCTTCAAGACAAAACATGTACACCCAAACACTCGTAATGAAGAATAATCTAGGAGTTGTCCAAACAACATTTCATAAGGAGACTTCCCCGAAGTGTACGCAGTAGGAATGCGATTAATAACATAAGTAGCGGTATGAACAGATTCTCCCCAAAACATATTGGGAACTTGAGCAGAGAGTAGTAAGGATCTAGCAGTTTCTAGGAGATGTCGATGTTTTCTTTCTGCAACACCATTCTGCTGAGGAGTGTCTGTACAAGATGATTGATGTATAGTGCCATCAGATGCCAATAATTGTTTAAAATCATTGGAGGTAAATTCTCCTCCCATATCACACCGAAAACATTTTATGACAGCAGAATGTTGAGTCTTGACAATAGCTCTGAATTCACTATCTATGGTGAAAAAGTCAGACCTGCGCTTCATAAAATAAACCCACGTATAACGAGTGTAATCATCAATGAATGAAACATAATAGTTAGCTCCTGACTTGGAGGTTATCGGAGAGGGACCCCACACATCAGAATGCACAATATCAAAGGGAGCAACAGAACGAGTGACACTTTTATTAAACGGTAAAGCAGAAAATTTTCCCAGTTTACAACCACAACAATCAGAAATATCATCAAATTTCAAAGAGCCTAACACACCAGTGGAACCCAAAAATATTAAACGAGACGCTGAAACATGTCCGAAACGAGAATGCCAAAGATAAAAAGGAGACGATGAAGGGTTTAAACGAAAAGATGACAAATCGACACTAGATGCAGCAACATCAGCAACATGTAGCTGCTCCAAGACATAAAGCTCCCCAAGTCTACGGCCTATCCCAATCACCCTCCGAGACCGAATGTCCTGTACACAGCATAATGAATCAGAAAAGAAGACCCAACAACCAGATTTACACAACTGACTGACCGATGCAAGATTCAAAGCAAGTGTAGGAATGTAATACACATCTGTTAAAGATATATAAGGAGTGACAATAGAACCAACACCCTCTACTGACATGGGTGTAGCACTAGCAGACATAACAGAGACAGGTGTACGAGAAGATAATGAAGCAAAAGATGAAAAATGTGGTGACATGTGATGAGATGCACCAGAATCCAATATCCACAAGGATGAAGGAATACCTGACGTGTTGGATGAAGACAGACCTGAATGAGACATGGAAGCTGACATGGCAGTTGGATTGGTAGCTAAGAACTGTCTGAACTGCTCAACAATCTGTGGATCCAAGGATGATGGTGGTGTGAAATCTGTTTCATTCTCAAGTGAAGGTGTAGCAGCAACGTACTGTGCTGGCCTAAAAGATGAAAAAGAGGGACGTGACTGTCCAGAAGACTTGTTCTGCTGTGAAGACTGAGAGTGTGCTGGTGATCTTGTTTGTTGTTGCTGTTGATTTCCCTTGCTTGTCAGTAAAGGACAATTTGCCTTCCAATGGTTTTTCTTCTTACAGAAAGCACACTCATCAAATGCAACTCTGGGACGATTTTGGTTTGAAGACTGGGTTCGTTGTGAAACAGCAAAGACAGCAGGAGTGGCTGTATTGGGAGCTTTGTCAGCATGGGACTTGATACGAGTTTCTTCAGCAATCAACTCATGAACAACCGAATCAACAGTGGGAAGAGGTGTACGATGCAAGATTGATCCACGCAGACCTTCAAAATCTGAATGTAATGCCATCAAGAACTGAACCAAATGTTGATCTTCCGTTCTATCAATATAAGGCTTAAAAGCCTTCAACACATCAGGTTCTGTAAGAGCTAACTGATCCCACAAATCCGACATAACTGCATAAAATTCCTAAACACTAAGATTGTTCTGTTGGAGGGCTCGAATATCAAACTCTAACTGATACTGCTTTGCAAAGTTAGACTGAGTATACAACCTAGCCAAGTGATCCCAAACCTCCTTTGCCGTGTCATACTTCGCCAACTGAGTACAAATAGACTGGATGACAGAATTCTTAATCCAAGTAATGATCTTGGAGTTATCAGTCTCCCATAAATCCAGTAAGGTTTCATAATTAGCGGCCTTCTCGTCTGTTGGTCTCTTCTTGTCACCTGTAACAATCCCCCACATAGTCTTGCCCCGCAAGAAATGTTTCATAACATAACTCCAATAGGCATAGTTTTTGCCATCAAGTTGAATACTAATGGACTGAAGAGAATCATCTCTTGGGGCCATATTTCAATATCAGTCAAATTGTAAATACGAGTAGTAGCAAAAAAATGATCAAGATCTCGAAATCAACAAAGCTAGACGAAAACGAAACCCTCAAAACCGACAAACGAACAAATCAAACCAAACCAAATACATAAACGAGCAAAAAAGGCATACCCCAAAATTGCAAATGGTGACAATGAACAATACACGTGAATAGTGCCGATGAATAGTAACCGTGAACAGTACTCGTCGGTGAACAGTGTCGATGAACAGTAATCGGTGAACAGTAACTCCGATGAACAGTAATTTCGCGATGAACAGTAATCGTTGAACAGTAACTCCGATGAACAGTGTCAGTGAACAGTAATAGCCCCGATGAATAGTGTCGGTAAACAGTACTCGCCACAAAAAAAAAAACGAAAAACTACAGATAATCAACCGAGCTCTGATACCATGTAAACTAACAAATGAAATACATATAACGGCTAGGGTTTCATATTATTATCAAAGAGAAGTACAAATACAATGAAAAGGAAAGACATAATATATAGATAAGCTAATTAGGGTTTCCTAGCGAAAAAGCCCAATCATAAAACCCAATACAAAATAAAGCCCAAAATATTATTAGGTTAACAACAATATGCACTTAAACTTCCAAGGGCCACTAGAGGAATCGTTTTCTAGACACCATGTGTACTATTACAACTTGGATAAGCATAATCATGGAATACTGCATGCATTCAAATAAATGATTAATACCAATTTAAGTTCTTTATCCCCTCGGTTGTATGGTAATCTTTGTTTTTGTTTTTGTTTTATTTTTATTTTTATTTTATTTTATGATTTCATATGTTTATATAGTATATTCCGCCTCCTTCTTTAATTTATTTTGATTTTTTTTTTTGTAACTACAAGCCTTCCTCAAATGTTGTATATGTACCCTCATGATATATGCGACCCAAAGGGTGACTTGAAGGGCACCATGCTATTAATGGTTTCCATGGACGGAAACAACCGTCGTTTTACACCCCTTTCCGAGTAGTCGTCTTTCACTCTTCCCTAAAAAATGCTCAATTTTAAGTTTGGGGAAGGGATTTCCTATCTTTTTGTAAAATGTTTTTATTTTGTCATTTTTATTTTAAAAATCCAAAAAAAAAAAATTTAATTTTTTTTAAAATCCAAAAAAAATTAGAAAAGTTTAAAAAATCCAAAAAGATTTTTCATTTATGTTTTTATTGGTCATTTTATTTCTTTCTAGTTTTTTCTAAAATAAGTTTTGTATATTACATATAGAACAAGCAAGAGTAAGTGCATGGAGACCTATTCATGGTTCCTATTAAAACAACATGATTGCATCGACCACTCAATACATTTAATACGTTTAACCTTCATTTCTGATAGGACACCAACGATTGTTCTGACAATTGCGAATATTGTCACTGATCGTTAATCGCTAATAGTGACAAACATCATCTATAATAGAGATAATACGTAATATTTATCAATCTAAGATAAAAATATGAGATTTCGCATTAAAATACATAAGAAAAATAAGCCAAACTGTATGTAATGTATAAAAATAAGTGTGAAAAATTATGTTATTTAAAGAAATAATAACATATTCCGAAAGTATGTATCGTGCCGATCCCAGAAATATAAATTTCTTAAAAGTATGACTTTATATGAATGAGATATGAATTTTCTAAAATATCAAAATCAACCGCGCACAAGGAACGTATGACCTAAAAAGTTAAAGGAAAATCGGTCAAGTTTTTGCCTAAAATCTATAAAGGAGAATCGAAGTAGTTCTCGATACAAGACCAGTGAGGCAAGGAATACAAAAAACGGCGTCTGTTCGAGAGAGATATGATTTATTCAAAATCATTTAAACATATAAAAATAAGGGATAAAAATAAAGTCGGAAGTAGCCAATGCAATCTAAAATAAAGTCGTATTACTCGTCGATAGCTACGCGTGTAAACAAAAAACGTCAAAATGGAGCTCGTATGAGGAAGATACATAATTTACAAAAATCCGCATTTCAGGTGCATGCATAAGCGCGTAGTGCCCGACGTGAAAATCCTCTTGAAGGGTGACGCAGACCTACTAGAATCAAACACGTTGCAGTCATACACTGGATCGAAGTAGCGTGCCTTAAAAAGTATGCATCGCCTCTTACTTTTTCAGCCTATAAATGTTGCCCCTGTCCCCTCACTTCCCCATTCACTCACAAACTAGTTTCCTTAGAATGGTTTCTTTTCTTCCTATATTTCTTTTAGAAAATGTTTCATTTTATTATTATTATTATTATTATTATTATTATTATTATTATTATTATTATTATTATTATTTAAATCTTTTTCCCTTGACCCCGAGCAGTCTCGACCCCTTGACCAGTTTTTGACAAGAAGAAAATGTAGATTAAAGCACACTTCAAGGGTGAGTTTCATGGTCCGTTTTTCAAAGCTTTTCTCAAATATAGGGGGAATACATGTTAACTTACTATCATATCAATATTATCGTTGTGTTATAAATATTATTATTTTTACACAATATAATTCCTATATATCATCACTCTCATAAGCTTTTAAGATATAATATTATGTCTGGTAGATATCATGTCCAAATATTTATGGATAATATTATACCTAGTTAGTACTATACACAAACTTTATGATAAATATTATACCTAGCCGTTACTCTGACAAAATCTCTAGGGTAATATAGTACCTAATCATTCTTCCGACCCAATCTAAAAGATAACATTGCATATAATCGTTACGCTGCCGAATTCTCATAGATAATTATAGTATTTATGTCTTCACTCAACTCAAAAGGGTAATTGTAGTAAATTATGTCATCACTCTACTCGATTCAAACAGATAACTATAGAAATATTATATCGTCACTCCACTCAAAAGGATAATTGTAGTATACTATGTCATTAACCCACTCAAACAGATAGTTGTAGTTTATTACGCCGTCACTCCAATAGGATAATTATATCATACCGTCACTCTGTCAGTTGGATTTGATTAGATATTTATAATCATAAATAAACTATAAAAAACATTGAAACTCTATTCATGTCTTAAGTAAACAATTTCATAGGTTAAGATTGAACGGTATCCATTTAACCTACATTAAGTATAAAAGCTCACCATCGGTCAACCAATTCTTAAGAATAGAAGCACTCTTTTCCCATAAGCATACACCTGAGATAAGAATACACTAATACTTCAGTAGTACATAAGACAAACAATAAGAAAAATACGAAAGCTATAAGTACCTATGAACAGTAGAATACTATTTTCGAATTAAAGGTACCTTATAAACATAAATTAAAATACTTATACAATTTAACCAAGTTACACATGAAAAGTATTTTCAAAGTATACAAAACATTTGAACTTACCAAAATTATGATGACCTTTTCAAAATTACATGTATTCCTAAGAAACCGAGAGATGAAAGATCGCACTCTCTCAAGCAACAGTCGGTCGATGGAGCTACTGGAAGTCTATTACCATTTATTTTTATGCCTAACTGTCAAGACACCTTTTGTATTAGAAATTTAGTATTTTAAAGACAAATTTTGATGCGATATTTTTATCCAAAATGGAAATGATATTTATGTTATATATATATATATATATATATATATATATATATATATATATATTGTTTTTTATTATTCAATGTATGTTTAATATATGTGATCCAACTTTCGAATGTCGTGCAGCCCGGCTTTTCCATCATTGACCTAGGGTGTGATAATTGTCATCGTCATTGAAAATATATTCTCAAATGTTCAGCATGTTGTGTATGGTCATTGTATTTTTTGAAACTTGTGACCAAAGTTCAAGAAAAGTTAGAACCAAAAGTTTTGTTATGGAAAGTAGCCAAAGCATACAAAGTGTTAGATTTTGATGAGATTTTTGGAAAAAAAAATAATAAGAATACTTAAAAGCCAAAAATCCAAACAAATGGTCAAGGGCATATTTCTATGGTCCCAGTTATAATCTTATGACACCAAACAACATGAACTCCACTAATGCGTTATCGATATATGCATGTAAAATGTCGAAAATGATACTTATATAGTTCATTTACATGGAGATTCAATAATGGTATTTTCAACGCCAGAACAAGGAAGTACAATCTAGATGATTGTTAACGAACCAATAATGGACAGACACCTAGCTGAAAGGCCCAAAAACACTAACAATATTCCATCACAAGAGAGGGTCCATTCATTTTCCTGATTTGACCATTTGAAGACTTAAAGATTTCAAAGATGAGGTTTTTGGGAAAAAAAACTTATGCTACCGCATGGAAGGGTAATGACCATGACATGGTCATGACACATAATAAAGAAGCATGTATGGCTGGATTCCACGACTTAGCAAGATGATGGCCATGACATGGTAGCATACCAAACCCAATATTTAGGGTTTCTCCCATATTTAAAGACCTTAACCCTTGGATTAGGGTATTCTCTTCAACCTGCATTCCCCCTTTTCAAACCCTAGCCTCCCTTCCATTTTTGTGAGTTTATTGGCTTAGTTTTGAGCTTTCTTTCATGATTTTATGAAGCTTGAGGAAGAAAGAACTCCATCTTGGTGCAAGGAAGCAAAGAGCTAGCTTAGATCCATCATCTTCTTTAAATTCCTGAGTCATTTGAGGTATAAAGTTTGTATCTTTACCTTTGTTCTCTTTGATTCAAGATTATGATCTTTATGAATGGTTTTGGTCCCTTTCATGTATGATTTTGGAGTTTGAGGAACTCCAAAGCTTATTATGACACTTTCAAGGCTCTTGGACTTTTGTGGAGTAAGAAAAAGGTCCAAGTTTAGGTTATCTTAAGTTCGTGCACAAGAACTTGGCCTTTGAAGGACTTAATGGATTTAGGTTTGTAGATATTGCTTTGTGGTGATGCCTCAATGGGTAAAGTTGGAAAGTTTATTGGTGGAAATGATTTTATGAGTCTGACTTATGGGGTGCTATCTTGCTTCATTCGTATTTCTGGGGTAAAGAATGGTTGGGCGATGAGTCCGATTGGATTAAATCCAAAATGGATGCTTATTTGGGTAACTTGTAAGATTTGGTGCACCCAAAAAGCAATGGATCGGATGACCCGCTGATTAATCCAGATATGGATCCAAGGATAACAGGTATGGGTTGCTCTAAGATTGCAACGTCCCAAAATTTAAAACCAAAATTTTCGTTTTCATAATAATAAAACCATCAACCAAACATGTTTATAAGACCATAAGGGAAAACCAGACTATGCCAATCAATCATCCCAAATACATCAAGGTGGAAATCATGGAGTGTGTGATGTGATCATCTCAAGCTCTTCCCCTTCGATCCGGAAGTACCTGAAACATAAACTAAAAGCCTTAAGAATGAAGCTTAGTGAGTTCCACAAAATACCTCATACCATACATATCAAACATACAGTGGGCCATGCCCGATAGCCATCAGGCTTGAGCCCTGCTCAAATCATATATGTCTCTGTTGTGATAGGCCCCGCCCATCACACCTATCAGGCCCCGCTTAGCATCAGGCCTCGCCCGACATACATAAAATACACACACACACACGTGCAAGGTCACCCAAACAACTAGCATACAGATGATCATAATCCATGGGTCGACATTGGTGCCTTCGACCCGCTAAGCACTGGGAGGAAACTCACCTCAAACTGTTGAAAAATCAGATAAACGTTCGGACTACTGATCCGGGAAATCTCCGCACTAAATATCACCAAATAATTCCTTATTTTAAATTTTGGGTTATAAACCATAACCGAGACTTTAAATTCATAATTCTCGATTCTAAGCATAAAAGACCAATTTACCCTTCCTCAAATGGCCCAAACTAAGTAGCACCTGAAGCTCTAAAATGGCTCAAGTCCATAAGATATTCAAGGCCCAAAATTCTATAGCCCATGAGTGACCCAAAATCGAAGGAGGCCCACAGCTAGGTGTACACCATGCGTACCCAACACGCATGCTCCGCGTACGCGCGTTGACCCGGAAGCAGGATGTTGACCCAGTACGTGTAGTGTACTAAGGAGTACGCCTGACATACTGGACAGAGTCCTAAAAGCTAGTCAAGGGTCTTAATCCCTTAAGACCTTAACGTCCAAACCTCATATCTACATAATTTTAAGGTCTAAACATGTAAAGTTGGCAACTTTATAGTTTTGCATGACTTAATGGGACCCAATACTCGCTTTTGACCATTGAGACCCATAATAAGAGCCCTAACTCATGCATGGTCCAATATAACACATCAAGATAGCATTTTTATGCACAAGGAACATCAGAGAGGCTAAGATCTAGCATTCCTAACTTCTGGAGTAGCTTATACTCCGAAGCATGACTTAAGGCAGCCTAAAATGCACAAAATCAATCCTTAAACTAGATCTAACATAAAGAACCATCAAGTTAAGAGCTTTAAACCCCCAAAATCTTTCTAAGTTGGTGATGGTTCTGGATCCACAAGCAACTTCCAAGATCTCTTCTTCCTTCAAGATCACCAAAAACACCCTCAAAGGTCACTTCCAAGCTCAAAACACTCAAATGGCAATTAGAGTTTCATTCTCATGGTTTGGAGAGGTGGAGGTTGATCATAAGAATGTCCAAGAGTAACTTAAGGTGTTTAAATAGGGCTTAAACCTAAAAAATTAGGGTTTGTCCCAGGTGGCTGTACGCCCAACGTGCGTGGATGCCTCCACGACCAAGTTATCGGCCCAGTACGCCCAACGTATTCCTCACATACGCCCAATGCACTGGCCAGGGATCCAAATGAAAAAAAGTTTTAAGTTTGAGGGAAAAAGAGGAATACCTGGAATTCAAATGTTACAACTCTTTCCCACTTGAATCAAACTTCGTCCTCGAAGTATGTCGCTGCAAGCAACTCTGGATAATGCTCCCTCATCTCAACCTCAGGCTCCCACGTCTATTATGAACCTTTGTGGTGCTGCCATTGCACCTTTACTAGAACCACCTTCTTGTCCTACATATCCTTCATTTTCATGTCAAGGATGGCAATCGGTCTCTTAATATAATTCAGGCGATCATCCACCTGAATATCCTCCAATGGAACCACTGCAGAATCATCAACCAAACATTTCCACTGCTGAGAGACGTGAAACGTGCTATGGATCTGATTGAGCTCTGAGGGTATATCCAAGAGATAAACAACCTTTCCCACCCAGGCCAAAATCCTAAAAGGACCGATATATGTTGGATTAGGTGTCTAAGTTCTTAACTATTTCTGGAATGTACTTGACCCGATTAGCTGGTCCATTTGGGTTGCATGACATCATGCATTTGGATAGACTAAAATAAGAGAAGTAACACTTAAGGTTTATTAATATATTATAAGTTCTAACATATTAATAGTATTATTTAATAAGTATTGATCAAGAATTAATTTGGAATTAATTAAGTGATCAAAAGAAGACTAATTAAATATATAGGTTGATTGTGTAAATCATCCATACTTATATAGTGGGCTAAGGCTTCATGGATTATCAGGTTGGGATAAAACCCATAGGATGCTCCATGGATGCTCCATGGTGGTTATAGAACTCAGGGGTCATGGAAATGAAAGGTCATGACAATTAGGGTTTACATGGTGTAACCCTAATTGTAACACACAATATAAACATCACCTTGTTCACCAAAATCGGCCACTAAGCAAGACAAGTGAGGGCTAGCCGATTTCTAAGTGTTATTCATTTCTCTCTAAGTTATTCCAAGTGCATTTGGTGTTGTGTGAGACATTTGAGGCATCACACTTGAGGTGCTAGGCTCACAAGGCTTTCAAGGAATCCAATCTGCTACAAGGTATGTTTTCTTGTTTACTTTTATGATTAAAAGTTCCCATGTATGCTTGATAGGATATGAACCTTGGAAAACAAAATTTTCATGTATCATATGATGGGTTTCGAGCAATACATCATTCCTATGCTGTACATGCAAACCCTAATAACTTTTGGATCTAGTTTGTCTAATGAACATGCAATTGAATATCCAAAACTATAAACCCTAGATCTAGCATACAATTAATCATATTAACATAAAATAGGGTTTAGATCTAACCTTTGATTGTTATATAGCAATAACAATCAATTCCTTGCTTTGATTGGCTTCCCCATAGAATTCGTCCAACCTATTATTCCAAGGTGATCCATAACCCAATTACAATTATCTTATAATTACAATTCCAGTCCCCTAAGTTTAATTAATATATTTTAGCCATAAAAATTAATTCTTAATTAATTATTGACTAATATTAATTAAACAATATGATTTCTCCTTTAATATATTATTCTCATAATATATTAATAAATCATAATTAATCTTTTCTCTCCTTAATTCATCCTACGTATTGCTATGGTGAAGGCAACCCAAATGGACCATGCTCATAATTGGGTCAAGTACATACCAAAATAGTTATGGACTTAGACACTAATCCAACAATCTCCCACTTGTATAAGTCTAGTAACCATAAATGCAAGTAGAATCCGATTAGCAATCGTAGCTCTCAAAGACACTGTCGAAATCTGATCTTATTAGCAACCTGTCCTTTAGATAATGGATCATATATTCCTCCATTCTAGATATCGCATAGACATGAGACATGGATTATAATCATTCTCTCAGTCTATGTGTTGTTTCCCGATTTCTGATTTATGACGAATGACAACATACTACAATTGAACACATCAACTTAGTCCCGGCTTGGCCAAGCACTTAGGGTGTCATCATTAAATCATCGAGGAGCCCACATATATCACTTTTATCCCACTTTAGGTAAAAGGAACAGATAAACTTCGACTCAATGCTCGCTTGTACTCACTCACCGAATCACACATAACAATATGTTTTATAACACCAAGTTACTGATGCATTTACATATTATCAATGTGTAACCGACTCGCAAGATACAACTTACACATCTCGGTTTCAAGAATATAAGATATTATCGTCTCACCAATCACTCATGATAAAATCCATGAAGCGATCCAAGTGAGCGTAGGTTTATTCCAATACTCTAATATTATAGCAGCACTCATGAACCCTGTAGCAAACTTTTTCTATGTCTAAGACACTTTAGACAATCTACAGTCAGATTCATGACAATCTTCTTTCATTTCTACTTCTAAAGAATGAGCGACTGTGGAGGGTTTGAATAATCTTATTATTCGGGAAGTCAAAACATGCAAAGTGGAACACAAGAATAATACTAATCATATATGGCCCCAAACCTTTGAGTATAAATAAAACACCTTTTGGTTAATCACCATATTGATTACTCATTATTTGTTGTTTCGGGTAATCAACTTCTTACTTGAATTATAACAACAATTGTCACATGCTCATAGCATGCACACTATGTTTTCCTATGGTCTTTACTTTGTGAAATAGATCAAATGAACACATTTCCAATGATGTTCATTTCACAATTCCTGACCCATTAGTGCAAGAATACAAAATTCTCGCCACTACTAGAATATGTTAGATTCTAACATTTTATGCAACGGTCCTTTCGTAATATCACAGCGCCAAAGTCACCAAGACCTTGCAAATTAAATTGCAAAGCACTATATTGGAGATTTTTACAAGACTGTTCCATAGTCATGAAGTCTCATATTCAAAGTACATTCCTTTGAACATCCTTCTTGCATAGAAGTTTCTAATTTAGACATAGATTTTTAACGTCCAACTCCCAATAAGGAAACATTTCCATATTTGCCATATGACAACTCATTTTAAATAGAGTCTTATCTATTCATAATAATGTCAATATGGTCCATCCATGACTATACTTCCAACTGTCCACAAGCGACCAATCCTTGGCGAACCTTAGATTGTCCTTGACAGTTGTTTAATTATATTTTAGTCAAAACCGATTCTATTTCCTTTTTCCCTCTAAATTCCCTAGGCATTTGGAAGATTATAGAACGGTCGATTATTATAGCATATGCAATCGATCCTATACCCGAAGCGTATGGGATACAATTCATAACGAAAAACGTGATACTTTACTAGTTTCTTACTATAATATCATCATAATATTTCTATTTTCCGTGTTCTCAAAATTCGAACTATGAAGAGGGATGCCGTAATCATAATCTAACTTTGAGAATGCAAATAATAAATATACCCTTGACTGAATTCAATTAAAATTTCTCGATCTAAGCTTTTAGATTGGAAATGAAGTATAACATTGTCTCCCTTAATTATAGCAAAAACAACATTTCAACTCCTGTAACTTTGCAAAGTGAAACTTTTGTTTTTCTATAATTAATGTTGCCAACTTGAAATACTTAAATAATAATCATGCTCCCACTAACATGATGATTATATCCATTCCAGCATAACATTTATGCTCCCACTAGCTTTGAGACGTATTCAGAAACCAGCTAAACTTATAGAAAACAATACTTATTGACTTCCAAAGTTCATCTTTTCTAACACGATATGCTTCGATAAGCCTTTATCTAAGCTTCTCAAACTTATACACCTTCCCTTAGATAGCTCACATGTGTGTCTAAACTATTTTAGAACTTATATTACTAAGTCCCAAATGTTCGGACCAATTGCCAAATCTCACAATTCGAACTATGAAGAGGGATGCCGTAATCATAATTGAATTTGAGGATGCAATTTACATAATCACTATCTCCTTAAAATCTCTCTTAGTGAAAGCGTTTCCTCACAATCATTTTCATGAAGGAGAGAAACCTTATGACACTTAGATTTTATGGTGCATGTGTTCCTATCCATTTGAATTTGTCATAAGCATAATCATAAGATAATGTTTGTGACAAATTCAAGCTCTTATGGACATAACTTGTTCATTCTTAATTTCTTGCCATCAAGGGTCCCACCATTGTTTCCAAGTTATTTAGCAGCTCACCTATGCCAGTCAATGTACTTTCATTGAACAAGGTGTTTGCCCTTATGCAGTCAATTGAGAACTCGTAGAACTCATATGCATAATCATTCAACTAGATTGACATAGAAATAAAATTTTGTCAACACGATAGGTTACAAACCTCAAGTCATGTGCTAGTGTCTAATAGATTTACTTCTTGATTTGTTCTTGAAACTTTTCAAGACCTTTAGACTCCCACTGACCTCTTGACATATTAGATTCTCTTATCAAGAAACATTTCTTGATAAACAAATATCCAAGAGTTAGTGTGTGTCTGTATCAAGACAAAAACATTACACACATTTGGTCTTAGTTGGTCCTTATCTTCTCCAATACATCACAACTTACCAATTTCAAACGTGCAAGAGTAAGAAAAACAATTTTCTACTTCACATTTGATGAGTGTGTGTCACTCAATTCACAATCTTGGAGTACCATTCTAAGACTTGATTTTGGAACGAAGTATGACTCATCCTTTTGATTTAACCATTTCAACAATTTTCGATTCCTCTTCTTAGCCATACTAGTGCACTAAGATGTCCTTAGAGGATCAATTGCGATATGGTTCTTAATCATTAAGGTGATCATAAAATCCGATAAAAAGTACTCTCCCTTCTTCTTAGATTGGAGAAACTTTTATCTTTCTGCCTAATTGATTTTTCTTATTAATTCTGCCATTCATTGAAACCTTTCAATGATTCAGAATTACACTTAATCTTGTAAGTATAACCACATTTACTAGACTTTTAGTAAATTATGACGAATAGTCTTATTGTTATTTGTGGTGAACTTGACTAGTGCACAACATTGTGTTCCAATCCTTTAGTCCTTCACTTGACTCACATACTTGTGTGATCAAGGAATTAGTCTTAATTTCCTAAGTGCCAAGATTTCCATACATAACATGATTCAAATCATATGATTCCAAGTTTCTGTCCAATTGAAACTTGGGTGATGGGAATATTTCCTTACTTAGAAAAAATTGACACTTCCATAAATAACATAACTAAGAATCACATCCATTTATAGAAATGCACAAACATCAATTATTGCAAGGATATATATATATAAACAAGACAAATTAAAAAATTTATTTTATTCATAAAAGTAGCGGAAAACACGTCCTTACAATGCAAAATCATCTGAAAAACTATGTAATCAAATATTCCTAACAAATTTATCATAACTTTCTAAGCTCAAAATATGATCTTCGAATCCATGTGATAGAGATCCATTTCTTCGTGATCAGACTTATCTTGCTCTTCCATCAAGCTTCCTCTCTTTTCTTTGATCCTGCAAAATATTCAAATGTAATCTTATCACATTATGTGTTAAGAATCTACGAATAGGAACTTAAAGGAGTTAGATAGTGGATTTTTTTACCTGAAGTAGAGCCAAACATCTTGACTCTCCCATCTCTTAGATCTGTCAGGTAGACTGGGCAGCTTCGTCTCCAATGCCCCTTCTCTTGGCAATAAAAGCAAATTGACTCTTTTGGAACAGCACACAGAACTACTTCAGACTTTGCCTTTCTCTTATGATCAAACTTTTCGACCATGGAATGCCTTTCGTTGCCATTGCCTATATCTATAGAGGTCTGGAAGGCAGATCCACCAATCAACTTTGCTTTTCCAGTGCGCCAAATCATCGCTGATTCAGCAGCAATAATCAAATAGGTGACATCGATGAGGGTCATGTCATGGTCTATCATATAGTACTCTCTTACGAACTCACTATATGAGTCAGGAAGTGACTGAAGAACCTAGTCAACCGCCAACTCACCTAAAATCTCGACACCCAACATCCTTAACTTGTCAATGTGTGACTTCATCTCTAAGACGTGTGCACACATAGGTTTCCCATCTTCGTGTTTACTTGCCAAAAGGGCTTGATTGAGCTTGAACTTTTCAAGCCTTCGAACTTGTGGGCCAAGGAGAATAATTGGAAGAGGTGGACGAAGTGAAGCATGATCTCTGGTTCCTCGATCATATCGTGGAATATCATCTCCATTTGGAAAACTTGTTCCATGGGATTTGGGAAGACCATTATTAGATTCAGACATCTACAAAACGGGAGAAATTCAAGTCAAGTTGATTAGAATCCTTGATGTAACACCCAAATGAAACATCAAGGCTAGGATCCAACACAATACTCTACAACCTAGAAGAGGGATGCCGTAATCTAGTCGCATAATATTTGAAGGTAGGTAAATGGCGATTTACCAATTTCCACCATGAAAAACGAAAAAGAAATTTAAGTTTTAAAAGAAATTGAAACTCCTAGATCTTTTGAGATTCATTGAACTTTTCAATGGCATGTTTAATCTCGATTATGCCCTTTAAGTTTGCGACTGGGATGCCGATGATCACAAACAAGGTGTGAATAACCATACGAATCTACGAGGTATACTCAATGCTACTATCACCTAATCAATGTGCCGGTTAGCCACACACGCTCTATTGATGTATGATAAACATCGAGCCACCCTTTGCCACCAATGTCAATCCCAAATTAGTGTGTCGGTTAACCACACACGCTCCACTAACGTTTGACAAGGGTACGAAGTTTAATTCCATGGATTAGCATACAATTTCACATTTTGCTTAAAGTAACTAGAATTTGGGAATTTGTAAAAGCATGTAGTTACTTTGTACTTCATTATACTTATAATGGAAGGTTTCTTTTTGTCCTATCCTACCCGTTCGACTAGCGACCCTCCACTAGTCAAGAGTGCGATGGGTAAGAGTGGATACTCATTCAATCGCCATTTTATAGGCAATTTCCTTAAACACCCCTTATAGACCAACTTCGTGAATGAAACCTACTAACGGTAAGCCTGACTCTTTACTCATATATATATATATATATATATATATATATATATATATATATATATATATATTGTGTAGGTTGTATTTTAAACTTTTAAAATACTAGGTGGTCTAATTTAATTAATTATACTCTTAGTTTAATTAAATATAAACTAAAACTTTATGGATTTATTAACTCTCTTTATTTATACACTTTAATTAATTAACAAATCCGTAAGGGTGTAATTTAAACTTTTCAAAATACTAGGGTTTTAGAATTTAACATTTCAAAATCAAATTTTAAATTCCAAAACTTGAGGGCAAGTTCTGAACTTTTTCAAAACATGAGGGTTCAGAATTTAACTATTTCAAAATTAAACTTTTAATCAAAATTTAAATTCCAAAACTTGAGTGCAAGTTTTGAAACTTTTCAAAACTATCTAGATCAAATTACAAATAATTAAATTAATCAAATAATTTGAATTATCTAAATTTGACCTAATTTAACTTTTCACAAGATAATTCAAATCAAAATTACAAATAATCAATCTTTATCTAATAAAACAAATAATTATCTTAATTTTGACAATTATCCATTAATTTGATTATAATATCAATTACCATAACAAAAAATCTGATTTTTATTTGAATAAAACAATTTATGGTAATTATGCAAAGCAAATTAAGGCAAAATTATCGAAATCATGCTGTCAGACTGGATTCACGAGGTGAATAGAATGTTCACGACGTGAATCTGGTATAATTCAAAAAAAATTCGTTTTTCAGCCAATTTTCGATCAAGTAAGCATCAAATTCACTAACAAACAGCCCTAGGCTCTGATACCACTGATGGGTTTCGAGCAATACATCATTCCTATGTTGTACATGCAAACCCTAATAACTTTTGGATCTAGTTTGTCTAATAAACATGCAATTGACTATCCAAAGCTATAAACCCTAGATCTAGCATATAATTAATCATATCAACATAAAATAGGGTTTAGATCTAACCTTTGATTGTTATGTAGCAATAACAATCAATTCCTTGCTTTGATTGGTTTCCCCATAGAATTCGTCCAACCTATTATTCCAAGGTGATCCATAGCCCAATTGCAATTATCTTATAATTACAATTCCAGTCCCCTAAGTTTAATTAATCTCTTTTAGCCACAAGAATTAATTCTTAATTAATTATTGACTAATATTAATTAAACAATATGATTTCTCCTTTAATATATTATTCTCATAATATATTAATAAATCATAATTAATCCTTTCTCTTCTTAATTAATCCTACATATTGCTATGGTGAAGACAACTCAAAAGGACCATGCTCATAATCGGTTCAAGTACATACCAAAATAGTTATGGACTCAGACACTAATCCAACATCATAGATAAAACATAGATCCAAGGTTTCTAGGGTTGCATGTACACCATAGGAGTGTTAGAAGGCTTAAAACCCTTCAGTGGTATCAAAGCCTAGGCTTGTTTACTTGATACTTGATGCAAACTTGTTTTTCAAAAGCCAAAAACTTCCCAAACAAGGAAACTCAACGAGTTCTGGCCAAAAACTCGCCAAGTTTATGTGTTATTGCATGAACTCGATGAGTTCCTTGTTGAACTCGACGAGTTTGTCATCCAGTGAGCAGTTTTTGGAGCTTTGCTGCTGGAAATGGACTATAAACATTACCCTAAACTGTTTTGGTGGTATAAAACTTGTTTTAGATGGTGTAATGGTTATACTAATCCATTTTCAATAGCAATTATCAAAATTTCAAGTTTTATTTGGTTAATTTTATGATTCTTGAAATTGTTGATATGCTTGTTCATGAACTTATGAGTCTAGAAGATCATAGGAATTATTTGTAACTTTCTTGTTAGTTTAATTCATGATCATTATGTGTTTTAATGAAATCCATAATTTTCCTCAAGTTATGGATTAGCAAAAGTCACACTTTTAAAATCTATTTTTAAACACATAGGTTACATAAAATGAAAAGTCTCTCATTTTATTAATCCATTAACTCATAAGTTATGAAAGATGAAAACTTTTGAAAGTTACAAAACTTGTCCTCAAGTTTTGGAACATGTAAAGTCACTTTAAAAACTTTAGTTCCAACCCCTATAATTTTAAAAGTTAAAATTCAACCCTTATACTTTATAATATTATAAGTTTAATAATAATTATATATGTATAAGAACAAAGTCGTTTTACCATTAGTAGGCCTCATTCACGAAGCCGGTCTATAAGGGGGGGGGGGGTATAAGGTTGCTGCCTATCAAAATGGCAGCTTAATGATTGTCCACTCTCACCCACCGCTTCCTTGATCGGTGAGGGGTAGTTAGCCGCACGGGTAAGACAAGGACTTTAAATCTTCATTAAAAGTATGATAAATATAAAGTAACTAAATGTTTTTATAAATTCCCAATCTTAGTTACTTTAGGAAAATGTGAATAAGGTGCTAACCCATTAAATTACACTTTTCACTTTGATTAAGTCGTTAGTGGAGCGTGTGTGGTTAACCGGCACACTAAACTGGACTTAACAAGGTAGACAAAGGGTAACTTAATATTTATCATAGTATCGGTGGAGCGCGTGTGGTTAAATGACACATCGATTGAGGGGTAAATATTAAGGGTACCAAGTAATTTGCATGGTTACTTCACACCTTGTTTTGTGATCCTCGACATCCCAGTCACAAAACCTGAAGGGCACACTCGAGATTGAAACATGTCATTGAAAAGTTCAATGAATCTCAAAGAATCTATGAGTTTCAAAACCAATTAAAACCTAATAATTTATTTCATTTTTCATGGTGGAAATTGGTGAATCGTCATTCACCTACCTTCAAATATTTTATAGCTTGGATTAGGACATCCCTCTTTTAAGTTATAAAATATTGTGTTGGGTCCTAGCCTTAATATTACATTTGGGTGTTTTATTAAGGACTATCTTTATATCTAATCTAAACTTGTCTTTCTTCTTTTTTCAGATGTCTTCCAACAATGATGCTTCTGGCTCTAACCCTACCGACTCCTTCTCTCTCATGAACCTTTGTAGAAGAGTCATCTTTGATGGATCCAACTTTATGGATTGGGTCAGGAACATCAGGATGGTCAATTGGTATGAGGACAAAGAATATGTCCTTGACAAGGAGCTTAAGGTACCTGAGCCGTCTGCTTCTCATGAGGAGATCGCTGAATATGAGGCACACGAAAGAGATGCTACCAAAGTGGCATGCATCATGTTGGCCACTATGACAGCCAAGATCCAAAAGTCCTATGAGGACTACTATCCTTTTGAGAAGCACCAGGATTTGATGGACCACTACCATCAAAGTGCTCGTCAAGAGCGATATGAAATCATCTCCTCTATGATAACAACCTGAATGAAGGATGGTGAACCCATCACAGGCAGCATGTAGAAAATGCAAAGGTATGTGGACCGTTTGCTGAAACTGAATGTGAACTTCCCCGAGGAGTTGGCAATAGAAATCATTTTGCACTCCTTACCTTCATGTTATGATCAATTTCGTATGACATACCACATGAACAAGGAGGATGTTACACTCAGCAAAATTCAAGGGCTTTTGAAGACCGTGGAAAGTGGTCTTAAAGGTAAGTCGGTTGTTACCACTCCTACTCCTACCGCGACACCTGTCTTGGAAATCGGGCAAGGCAAAGGAAAGATAAGGAAGATCCCTTCGAAGGGCACCAAGGGTAAGACCCTTGATGGCTCCTCTTCAAGTGGAACCAAGAAAGGTTACGTCACTCCTTCTGCTAACCCTAAAGAGGCGGAATGCTTCTATTGCCATGAAAAGTCGCACTGGAAGCGAAACTGCCCAAAGTACCAGCAAGATGTGAAGGATGAGAAAGTTAAACCCAACCATGCAGGTACATACACTATTTTGTCTTATAATTCAACCTATTCTAATTCTTGGGTCCTTGATACAGGTTGTGGTATTCACATATGTACTGATTTGCAGGGACTAAGAAGAAGTGAGAATGTGGAGCATGAGAAGATAAACTTAATCATGGGGAATAGGAAAGCTTCACCTGTCACCAAGATTGAAGTTTATTCTTTATTGATAAGTAGTGGATTAGTATTAGATTTGAATAAATGTTGTTACTCGTCTGAAATGGCGAGAAATATTATTTCCTTTCATGGTTTGTACAAATCAGGTTTTACCTTTACCTTTTCATTTAATAATGATAGTGCTGGTATTAATGCTTTCTTTAATAATGTATTTTATTTTAAAGCATTACCTTGTGATGGTGTATATGAAACTATGTCGGTTGTTGATAACGTAGGAAATAATGTATTGTGTATTGATTCTTCCAGTAGCTTAGATAAAGCATCTTTATGTCATTGTCGTCTTGGACATGAAAGCAAGAAACGCATAGGCCAACTCCAAAAGGATGGAGTCTTGGAGTCGTTTGACCCAAATTCAGATGATAGTTGTGAATCTTGTTTGCTTAAGAAAATAAAAAAGTCACCCTTCACTGGTACTTGTGCTAGGGGTGAGGGTTTGTTGGACCTCATACACACTGATGTGTGTGGAACCTTCAGAACCGCCACAAGAGATGCTAACCACTTCTATGTGACTTTTACTAATGATTTTAGTAGATATGGATATATCTACTTAATCAAGAATAAGTCAGAGACCTTTGAAAGATTCAAAGAGTTCAAGCAAGAAGTGGAGAATCAGTTGGGCAGGAACATTAAGATGCTTCGATCCGATCGAGGTGGTGAGTATCTTAGTGCAGAGTTCCGTGACTATCTTAAGGAATGTGGGATTATCTCACAATTGACACCTCCCAGGACACCACAGCTTAATGGTGTGGCTGAGAGGCGCAATCAAACCTTGTTGGACATGGTTCGTTCCATGATGAGTCGAACTTCGCTACCAATCTCATTTTGGGGGGTATGCCTTAGAGACTACTGCCCATATCCTTAATCTAGTCCCTACAAAGAAGGTTTCCAAAACACCTCATGAGATGTGGACCGGAAAAGTTCCCAATCTGGACAACAACAAGATTTGGGATTGCGAGGCTTTTGTGAGGAACGAGTCTCACGATAAGCTCGAACCTCGAAGTGAGAGGTGTATTTTCATCGGCTACCCACATAGATCCTTTGGTTAGCTCTTCTACAGATCTAGTGATAATGGGGTCTTTATAGCAAGGAGAGGAGTCTTTCGCGAGAGAGAATTCATGAGCCAAGGAAACAGTGGGAGGCAAATTGACCTTCAAGAAATTCAAGAGTCAAGTGGTGAAGGAACCTCAAACCCTAGCAATAAACCTGAGGAGGAAAATCCTGTTGATCCGATAGAAGAGTCTATACCTCTGAGGCGTTCCACGAGAGTTAGGAATGCACCTGAGCATTACTATGGTTTCCATATTACTGCGGAAGGTGATACACTTGTCAGTGATAGCACACTGGGGAGTCTGGATGAACCTAACAGCTCTGCGGAAGCCATGGCAGGCCCTGAGTCTACTAAATGGAAAGAGGCAATGGACAACGAGATACAACCCATGTATGAAAATCAAGTTTGGAAGTTGGTTGACAATGTACCAGGTCGCAAGACAATCGGATGCAAATGGATCTTCAAGAAGAAGACCAGTATGGATGGTAATGTACACACTTATAAGGTGCGACTGGTTGCAAAGGGATTTTCTCAAACTCCAGGAGTTGATTATGATGAGACCTTTTCACCAGTAGCAAAGATTAAGTCTATTAGGGTTATGTTAGCCATTGCTGCATTTCATGATTATGAAATATGGCAAATGGATGTCAAAACCACTTTCCTTAATGGAAAGTTGGCTGAGGATGTTTACATGAGTCAGCCAGAGGGTTTTGTCAATACAGAGTACCCCTAATAAAGTGTGTAAGCTTGAGAAATCCATCTATGGATTAAAGCAAGCACCTCGCAGATGGAATCTTTGTTTTGATGAGAAGGTCAAAGAATTTGGCTTTTCAAGGAGTGAAGATGAATCTTGTATATATGTCGAGGATAGTGGGAGTATAGTCAGCTTTTTGGTGTTGTATGTGGATGACATACTACTCATAGGAACTGACATCCCAACTCTGCAGGAAGTTAAGTCTTTGCTTGAGAAGTATTTCGCTATGAAGGACCTTGGAGAAGCTGCCTATATCCTAGGGATAAGGATTTTGAGAGACAGGTTTAAAAGACTAATTGGACTTAGTCAGAGTACCTACTTGGAGAAGGTGCTGAATAGATTCAGCATGCAGAATTCCAAGAAAGGAGAGTTACCGATCAAGAGTAACGCTAGACTGAGTAAAACTCAGAGTCCGAGTACAGAGGCCGAGATAGCAGAAATGAGTCGAGTATCGTATGCTTCCGCTGTAGGCTCGATCATGTATGCTATGACTTGTACTCGTCCTGATGTAGCCTTTGCATTGAGCATGGTCAGCAGATATCATGGGAAACATGGCAAGGCTCACTAGACTGCGGTAAAGAACATTATCAAGTACCTGCGGAGGACTAAGGACTGGGTGCTTACCCTCGGTGGGAGTGATGACTTGAGAGTATTAGGGTATAGTGACACTAGCTTCCAGACCGATAAGGATAATTTCCGCTCTCAGCCAGACTGGGTCTTCACCTTAAACGAAGGAGCAATTTCTTGGAAAAGTTCCAAGCAGGAAACAGTGGCTGATTCAACTTGCGAATCAGAGTATATAGCGGCAAGCGAGGCAGCAAAGGAGGCTATATGGCTAAAGAACTTTGTCGGAGACCTTGGAGTTGTACCAGCTATAAAGGAGCGTATGGAGATTTTCTGTGACAACAATAGTGCGGTTGCCTTAGCCAAGGAACCATGAGATCATGGCAGATCCAAACACATTGATTGAAAATATCATTTCATCAGACACCGAATAGAAGAAGGACTCCTCGTGGTAAAGAGTGTATCATCGGATGAGAACCCGACAGATCCCCTCACGAAGGGACTGGGCAGGGTTAAGCATCTCCAGCATGAGAGGCGCATAGGGCTGAAGGATGATATTAGTTTTAGTAGTTAGATAGATTTGAAATGTGTAAAGTGTAATTGACATTTGATGATGAATAAAAGTTGTGTTTATTTATGAGTAAAGTGTTGCTATCTTTTGTCAATCGTTTACTATCATTTCATTTTGCATTTTTGACTTCCAGATTAATTATGTTATGGTATATCATATTATTCAAATTCTCTACAGTCGGTCATATGTCGGAACTAGATATGAATCAAGACTGTCATGTAGTTAGTTGTAGATGTCTAAGATGTTGGACATTGCAAAGTGTTGCTACAACACTCATGAGTGCTCATAAGTTTTGAGTATTGGATTCAACCCACACTCACTGGTATCACTTCATGGAATTTATCTCAAGTGATCGTGAGATGGTAATATCATATAAGTCTTCAAACCTAGAGATATGACTTGTTGCCTATGAGTTGGTTATACATTGATTGTATGAAAATGCATTGGTAACTCGATGTTATAAAACGTGCCTTTGTGTATGATTCAACAAGTAGTAGAACAAGCATATGAGTCGAAGTTTATCTGTTCATTCTTCGATTAGAAGCGATATCTGGGCCCCTCGATGATTTTGTGTTGACCCATGTACCGGGCCCGGTCAGAACTAAGTTGGTGTGTTCAATTAAGTTCTATGTCAAACAAATCAGTAAATCGGGAAACAAACTGCTGGAAAATAAGGAAGACATTGTTCCATGTATTTTTCAGGCTAATATCTAGAACAGAGGATTATATGATCACTTATCTTAAATGGCGTATCATCATCATCTCAGTTCCGAGAGACCTTAAAAGAGCTACGATTGCTGATCGGTTCCTGTAGTCATTCTTGCAGTCATAGTTATTAGACTTATCCAAGTGGGAGACAGTTGGATTAGGTGTCTAAGTTCATAACTATTTCTGCAATGTACTTGACCCGATTAACATGGTCCATTTGGGTTACGTGGCATCATGTATTTGGATAGACTAAAATGAGAGAAGTAACACTTAAGGTTTATTAATATATTATAAGTTCTAATATATTAATAGTATTATTTAATTAGTATTGATCAAGAATTAATTTGGAATTAATTAAGTGATCAAAAGAAGACTAATTAAATATATGGGTTGATTGTGTAAATCATCCATACTTATATAGTGGGCTAATGCTTCATGGATTATCAAGTTGGGCTAAAACCCATAGGATGCTCCATGGTGGTTATAGAACCCACAGGTCATGGAAATGAAAGGTCATGACTATTAGGGTTTACATGGTGTAACCCTAATTGTAACACACTATATAAGCATCACCTTGTTCACCAAAATCGGCCACTAAGCAAGACAAGTGAGGGCTAGCCGATTTCTAAGTGTTCTTCATTTCTCTTTAAGTTATTCCAAGTGCATTTGGTGTTATGTGAGACATTTGAGGCATCACACTTGAGGTGCTAGGCTCACAAGGTTTTCAAGGAATCTAATCTGCTACAAGGTATGTTTTCTTGTTTACTTTTATGATTAAAAGTTCCCATGTATGCTTGATAGGATATGAACCTTGGAAAAAAAATTTGCATGTATCATAGATAAAAGATAGATCCAAGGTTTCTAGGGTTGCATGTACACCATAGGAGTGTTAAAATGCTTAAAACCCTTCAATATATTGATGGGTTTTGAGAATAAAAAACAATCCATATGTGTGCATGCAACCCTAATATTCTTGGATCTATGTTTTCTCTAATTGAACATACAGAATATCAAAAGGAAAACCCTAGGAAG
Source organism: Lactuca serriola (assembly GCF_051521515.1). Classification (NCBI taxonomy): domain Eukaryota; kingdom Viridiplantae; phylum Streptophyta; class Magnoliopsida; order Asterales; family Asteraceae; genus Lactuca; species Lactuca serriola. The sequence continues at coordinate 258,508,688 of NC_136412.1, read as the reverse complement.
TATATGCTATTTTTGAAAATCATAAAAATAGGGTTAGAATACATACCTTAATTTTTATATTGTAATAACGATGAATTCCTTGAAGATCTTGAACTTTGAGAGCAAGTGTCACAAATATCACACCTCTAGTAGATCACACCCAAAACTTAGCAAGAGGATGAGAGATGAGATAGGAGGAGGGAGCTTGAAATTAGGCTACTCTTCTTAGGGTTTCAGGTGGCCGAAATTGTGAAGGAGCGAAGCCCTTTATATAGTGAGGTAGCTTAGAGCCAAAGATTGGGTTTTAGGAGAAACCCTAATTCCCTTCGCTTAAGGACTTAACAGCCCAAGAACTCCCATTAGATAGGCCTTGGACGAAAATTATAGGGCCTTCCTAGAAGTTTTCATCCAACCCTTCTAGAAGGTTCTAGAGCCCAATTCCACAACTATCAATAAATTGCCAAACAACCCCTACACTTTTAATTATTACAATTAATTGCAATTAATTTTTGATTAACTATTAATTAAATAATATGATTTCTAATTAATATATTATTTTCATAATACATTAATAAATCATTTATTTCAATTTATTATTCAAATAATAAATACAACCTCTCTTCAAAAGTCATTGTGTCTAGTTGCTAGTTGTGAGGGCAACCCAAAAGGACTGTGTTACTATTAATTCAAGTATATATCAATTATAAGCCTAATCATTATATTTGCCAGTATAACTTCAAATTTTGATTAGCAAATTGTAGCTCTCAATCCACTGTCGAACTCTGACCTAGTCAGTGATGTGTCCTAAGATAAGTGATCATATAATCCTCCGTTCTGCAAGATATCATGTGGACAAATGACATAGACTAGAATCAATCTCATTGAACAAAACTTTGTTTCCCCATTTTTGATTTGTAATGACAAAGAACTGCAAATCAAACACATCAAGTTAGGCCTTGTCGGACCCGACACTATAAGTCAACACCAAATCATTAAGGGGCCCAAGATATCACCTTTCCCGTTAGGGAAAAAGGAACATATAAACTTTGACTTATATGCTTTTACTATTTACTCATCAAATCATGCACAACAATACATTTTATAACATCAAGTTACTTATGCATTTACATATTATCAATGCACAAACAACTTGTAAACAACAACTCATATATCTCCGTTTAAAGATTATACGATATGATTGTCTCATATTTACTCGTGATAAATTCCATGAAGTAATTATTTGAGCGTGGGTTAATCAAATACTTAAATTCTCCATTTCAAAAGTACTCATGAATGTTGCAGCAAACCATTGTTATGTCTAAACTCTTAGACAATCTACAACCAAATTCATGACATTCTTGATTCACTACTTACTTCCAAAAGTATGATCCACTGTGGATGTATGAATAATCTAATTATTCGGGAAGTAAAATATGCAAAATGAAACATAATAATAAACAATTGACAAATGATAGTAAACATATTCATAAATAATTCTCCATTACTTAATCATCAAATATCAATTACATTTCCTTTGTTACAAGTTTCGAAATACCTATCTAACTACTAAAACTAATATCATCCTTTAGACTAATGCTCCTTGCATGTTGAATATGTTTAATCCTACTCAGACCCTTTGTGAGGGGATCTGCAGGATTCTCTTCTGATGATACCCTCTTCATGACGAGGTGTCCTTCTACTCTATGTCTGATAAAGTTGTATTTTTTGTCGATATGTCTAGATCTGCCATGATCTCTTGGATCCTTTGTCAAGGCAACTGCTCCTTCATTATCACAGAAAATCTCCATTGACTCTTTTCTACCTGGTATAAATCCAAGGTCTCTGATGAAGTTCTTCAACAATATAGCCTCCATTGATGCTTCGCTTGCTGCTATATAGTCTGATTCACAGGTAAAATCAGCCACCGTCTCATGTTTGGAACTTTTCTAAGTTACCGCTCCTCCATTAAGGGTAAACACCCAACCAGATTGAGAAAGGAAGTTGTTTCTGTCTGTCTGAAAGCTACCATCACTATACCTAATCACTCTCAAGTCATCACTGCCACCAAGCACAAGGACCCAATCCTTTGTTCTTCACAGATACTTAAGAATATTTTTGACCCCTATCTAATGAGCTCTACCTGGATTTCCCTTATATCGACTAACCATGCTCAAAGCAAAAGCCACTTTAGGGTGAGTACGTGTCATAGCATACATGATCGATCCAACGGAGGAAGCATATGTAACTCGACTAATTTCTACTCTGCATTTGTACTCGGACTCAAAGTCTTACTAAATTTGGTATTACTCTGGATAGGAAACTGCCCTTTCTTGGAATTCTCCATGCTAAAAAGTTTTAACACTTTATCCAAATATGTGCTTTGACTAAGTCCAATTAGTCTTTTACTCCTGTTCCTTAAAATTCTGATCCCTAAAATATAGGCGGCCTCTCCTAGATCCTTAATAGAGAAACACTTCCCAAGCCAATATTTAAGCTCTTGCAAGGTTGGATTGTTGTTTCCTATGAGTAGTTTGTCATCAACACACAATACCAGGAAGGTCATTATACTCCCAATAGCTTTGACATATACACAAGATTCATCTTCACTTCTTAAGAAGCCAAGCTCTTTAACTTTCTCGTCAAAGAAAATATTCCATCTGCGAGAAGCTTGCTTCAGTCCATAGATTTATTTCTCAAGCTTACACACTCTACTGGGATGCTTAGCATCCACAAAACCCTCTGGATGACTCATGAAAACATCCTCAACCAACTTCCTATTAAGGAAAGTGGTTTTGACATCTATCTGCCAAATTTCATAGTCATGAAATGCAGCTATGGCTAGCATTCCCCAAATAGATTTAATCTTAGCTACTAGTGAGATGGTCTCAACATGGTCAACCCTTGGGGTTTGAGTAAATCCTTCGCAACCAGTCAAGCCTTGAAAGTGTGTACCTTTCCATCCATGTCGGTCTTCTTCTTGAAGATCCATTTGCACCCATCAGTCTTCCGACTTGGTACATTGTCAACCAAATTCCAAACTTGGTTGTCACACATAGACTTGATCTCACTGTCCATTGCCTCTTTCCACATGGTAGACTCAGGGCCCACCATAACCTCCTTGTAGTTAGAAGGTTCATCCAAATTTACCAGTGTACAACGTGTCAACATATGTAGTAATATGGAAACCATAAAACTCAGGTGGCATTCTAACTCTGTTGGAACGTCTAAGAGGTAATCACTCATCAATTGGTTCAACTGGAATTTGTTCCTCAGGTTGAACCCTAGTGTTTTTAGAGGATCCTTCATCACTTGAATCTTGAATTTCTTCAAGATCAATTGTACTCCCACTGCCCTCTTTAGATATAAGCTATCTCTTGCGAAAGACTCCCCTTTGTGCTACAAAGACCACATTGTCACTAGGTCTATAGAAAAAATATCCAAAGGACCTTTCTCGGTAGTCGATGAAAATACATCTCTCACTACGAGGTTCAAGCTTGTCGTGAGTCTCTCGTCTAACGAAATCTTCCCAACCCCAAACCTTGATATGTGCTAATGAGGGAACCTTCTCTGTCCACATCTCGTGAGGTGTTTTGGCAACCTTCTTTGTTGGGACAAGATTAAGAATACGGGCGGCAGTCTCTAAGGCATACCACCAGAATGAGTTTGGAAGTGAAGCTCGACTCATCATGGAAAGAATCATGTCTAATAAGGTTCGATTACGCCTCTTGGCCACACCACTAAGTTGTGGTGTCCTAGGAGGTGTCAGTTATGAAACTATTCCACATTCCTTGAGGTAGTCATGGAATTCGATACTAAGATACTCACCACCTCTATCGGATCTAAGCATCTTGATCTTCCTACCCAATTGATTCTCGACTTCTTGTTTGAACTATTTTAACTTTTCAAAGGTTTCTTACTTATGCTTGATCAATTATCTATAGCAATATCTGCAATAATCATCAGTAAAATTCACATAGAATCGATTTGCATCCTTTGTGGTGGATCTGAAGGGCCCACACATATCTGTATGTATGAGATATAACAACCATTCACCTCTTTCACAAGAACCAATGAAATTTGATTTTGTCATCTTTCCAAGTAAACAAGACTCACACGTATCATCTAACCTTAAGTCAAATGATTCCAACACTCCATCCTTTTGGAGTTGGGCGATGCGTTTCTTGTTGACATGTCCAAAATGACAATGCCAAAAGCATGTTTTGTCTAAACCATTAGATGAATCAATTTTTAAAACACTATTACCTAAATTGTCTAAATGGAAGTTTTACATGAAAGTAAAGTAAAAGAAAAGCCATTGTTAGAGAATCATGAAGAAATCCAGCACAAGAGTGTGAACGAGAAGTTCCTCAAGGGGCGACTGTCAAAGAATTTTCCTTCTTTTTTAGCAGGTGCTACTCCAAAAGGTGTACCAAGAGATATGGGTGTCTATGGCCTCTATTCTATGAAAATTTTCACATGCCTAAATGGTTTCATAAATATGGTATCCCTAATGGATGGGTGGGAACACAAGGGTAAAGTTGTCATTTGTACAAAGTACAAAGCTTTTTCAAGCCACTAAAGATGGTGATAATTTGTTGGTAACATTTACGTGGCCATAATGCCCCGGTTCTAAGATATTTAACCTTTGAAGTTTGATTTTGTTACAGTTATGTGAAAAATGGCCAATTTTAACCCCTTTTCACATAAATGGTAATAATGCCCCTGTTGTAAGATATTTTAAATTGTCAACTTTGATTTTTGTTTGATTTATGTGAAAAAGGACCAATTTAACCCTTTTTTCAGATAAATAATAATGTGTTTAAAACAACTTCATTAAAGTGGCTTCAATTTGGCCTTGTTATTTTCCTATGAAGACCATTTTTTGATTTTTTTTTTCCGATTTTTGCTTATACTTATCCCAACTTTGGTTGCGACTTGCAAAAATTCTTTCTCCTTTTTAAAAATAAACAATCACTATTTTTAGTTTGCAGTTTTCAGTAATGAAAGTTATTAAAGTAAAAAGTATTTCTTATGATTAATTTACACTTGGTTCTGATCTCACTATTTTTAGACCGGTGTATGTGATTTTGCTGCTAGGCTGCCAAACGGGCATTTGCTTTCACCATTTTTCAATTTCAACCCCAAATGTGGAGTACTCAGAGAACCCTTCTCTAAAACTACATCATATTACTCCAAAAACATGCTACATGCATATTCATAAACAATATTTTACATTGATAGTTTAATTACAAAAGACTGGATACATACCGACTAAGTTTTAATATATTACATAACTACCCAGGAAATTATAATTTTATACATACATGATCACTAAATACAAAAGTAATATTATTAACTATTCTAAATCCTCCAATAGTATGTGTCTATACTGGATTTTTATTACATGCAATAGTTAAACACTCAGAGGGATAAGTGGTGACGCTTAGTGAGTTCAAAAAGAGATACAATATAATGTTATGCCATATATATACCAATATGACAGAAGCAAAAAGGAGCAAAAAACAACAAAGGCATATGCGAATCATGTGACAAGCTTTCCATATCAACAAATGATCTGATTTAAAAATTTACAATCAATGAGATACAATAATTTCAACTTGATATACATCAATAAGACTTCAGCTCAAGTGGCACAGAAAATACAATTTCGGATTATCATTTTGTTAGAATTTACAGGCTCTCAGCCTTATCTAGCATTCTGCCAATACCAAAATGATGCTTACTCATTCACTTCATGGTCAAAGGCTACATATCAGTATGAAAGTGATGCTTATTCGTTCACTTCATGGTCAAAGGTATAGCTCCATTATCATAATAACACGGGAAAGCACATTGCACATATAACACATAACATACAGTTGTTCCTATAATTTGAACTCACCATGAAATAACCGAAGGTTAAAATGGTAATTTGAGCAGCACTTCGTTTATATAAATAACTTTTTTCAATGAAAACTAGGAGTTTTATTGAAAACTGGGCCTTGCGAGGGTTGAGCTTCAAGCCGAAAAGATGAATTTCTCAGGGTCTTCGGGCACTTCGGGACGTTTTTTGGGTGTTAGGTATGATCCTGGGGCTTCGGGTGATGTTGAAATAGCTTAAAAATGAATTTAGGGGTAAAAAGTGTGAAATTTCCAAACTAAACCGGGAGGGTTCGCACCTCCCTTTATATAGGGTGAGGCTTCGGCTGAAGGGGGGGGGGGGAAGGAGGGACATGCGACATCGTATGCGAGGGGGCGAAGGCTAGGCATCGGACAGGAGATGAGACACGCGTCTCGGTTCAGAGGCCTCCACTGCGATGACACGCGTCGGATGCTAGGGCGAGGTGGCTCGCTCTGGAACTTCGCATGTGCCACGAGTTAGACATGGGGCAGGCATGCAAAGTTGGGTGACGTGGCCAATTCCGAGCCAAGCATGCGAAGCTTCTTGGATTTGTGCCCAAATCTTCACAAATTCATAACTTCCTCATACGAAGTCAGATTTTGACGCTCTTTTTATGAAAATTTTTGATTTAACGAATATTACGACTTTCATTTAGATCATTAAATCTAAATAGTATTTTATTGAAAACTCACTTTTTACGCTAAATAGTGTTTTGCCGGTTTTGTCGCGGATATTCGATTGGTCATAACTTCTTCGTTATAACTCGGATTTCGATGAGCTTTTCGCCTAAATGTTTCTAACGAGATAGTCTACAACTTTCAATAACATTATTTTTATTTATTTTCAACTTTATATTTTCATTAATTTCAATAGTTGACTTTTGATCGGAATCCCATAAGACTTCCAATACTTTTCGATTGATTCTAAACATAGTTTTACTTCATATTCGATTGGTCATAACTTCTAAGTATAATTTTTAATAATATTATTCATTTTTAAGCTAACAAGCTTACAAAACACGATAATTAAACTAGGTTAATAACGTGTATTCTACAAATACCTCCTCCTTTTGAGGATTTCGTCCCCGAAATTACAACGGTTTAAACAAATGGGGATATTTCGCTCTTATCTCATTCTTATTTTCCCAAGTATAATTTGGGCCTCTATGGTCTTTCCACTTGACAAGCACCAACTCCACTTCTTTGTTACGCAATTAAGTCGTTCTTTCGTTTACGATCTCTTCAGGCTCTTCTACATATCTTAAATTATTATCCGGTTTCAAATTGGATAACGGAACCGTTTCATCATATATGCTTAAACATTTACATAGATAACTCACATGAAACACATCATGAATACCTGCCAAATCTTTCGGCAATTCCAAGCGGTATGTTTGCTTACCAATTCTCTGGATGAGTTTGAAAGGGCCTACAAATCTAGGACTCAATTTTCCTTTCTTCCCAAATCACATAATGCCTTTCCATGGGGATACCGTCAACATTACAAAATCACCAACCTGGAATTCTATGGGTCATCTTCTCTTTTCTGCATTGGACTTTTGTCGATCCTGTGCCACTTTCATTCTTTCTCGTACAATTTGAATCTTGGCAGTGGTGTCTTGAATCATTTCAGGTCCTCCAAGGATTTTTTGTCCTACATCACGCCAACATAATGCAGTGCGGCATTTACGACCATATAATGCTTCATATGGCGGCATTTTGATTAAAGTGTAGTAATTGTTGTTATATGAAAATTCGACAAGAGGTAAGTATTTGTCCCAATTACCACCAAATTACAGGACGCATGCATGAAGCATATCTTCCACTGTTTGGATTGTTCTCTACGACTGACCATTTGTCTGGGGATGATAAGTTGTGCTGAGAGCAATCTGAGATCCCAATTCACATTGCATACTAGCCCAAAAATGAGAAGTGAAATGAGTATCACGATCGGAAATAATCTTTAGTGGCACACCATGTCTCGCAATAATTTCATCTAGGTATACTTGTGCATATTTCTCCATTGGAACTGTTTCACGCATGGCAAGAAAATGTGCACTCTTAGTCAGCCGGTCGACAATTACCCAAATATTATCATTCTGTCTAGCAGTCTTTGGCAATTTGGTAATAAAATCCATGGACAGATCTTCCCATTTCCACACAGGAACACTAAGAATTTCTAGAATTCCGTAAGGCTTTTGGTGTTCTGCTTTGACTAGTAAGCATACTAAACAATTCTTGCATGTATCTTCCAATGTCTTTCTTTAATCCAGGCCATCAATAATCAGCCCGTACATCAAAGTACATTTTACTTGTACCAGGATGTATTGACAGTTTAGACTTATGGGCTTCATCTAAAATCTTTTGTCTTAATCCACCAATCTCTAGAATCCGTATCCGATTCTTAAATACCTTCAATCCTTGTGGGTCATCAAGTAAAATATGAGCACAATGTACCATCCCTTCCTTCTTCACATTTTCTGGCTTTAAGGCCTCTACTTGCCATTTCTCTAGTTCATCAAGAATAGTGAACTTTACTATAGTGTGAGTAATAGTATAACACATAATATTACTATAAACTTTTCTGCTAAGAGCATCATCAGCTACATTGACCTTTCCAGGATGATACAAAATTTCATAGTCATAAACTTTGATCAACTCCATAGCTCGTTGTTGTCTCATATTCAGAGTTTGCTGACTGAATATATACTTGAAACTTTTATGGTCGGTAAAAAATTGGCATTTTGTACCAAAAAGATAATGTCTCCAAAGTTTTAGGGAAAATACCACTGCAGTGAGTTCAAGGTTATGAGTGGGATAATTCTTTTCATAATCTTTCAGTTGTCTTGAGGCATAGGCTATCACTTTACCACGTTGCATCAACACACAACCGAGTCCCCACCCAGAAGCATCACTCTATATGGAGAAATCATTATCACCTTCTGGAAGTGATAAGATTGGAGCATGAGTCAAAAGATCTTTTAAAATTGAGAAAAAAATTTATTGGGCTTCATTCCATTCAAACTTTGCTTCCTTTCGTGTAAGACTTGTGAGAGGTACATCTATACGTGAGAAATCTTTGATGAATCTCCGGTAATACCCCGCGAGACCCAAGAAACTATGTATTTCAGAAGCATTATGAGGCGCTTCCCAATTCTGAATGGCTTCAATTTTGGAAGGATCTACGGATATACCGTCACCAGAAATCACATGGTCGAGAAATTGAACTTTGTGAAGCCAAAATTCACATTTCGAGAATTTAGCACATAGTTTCTCCTTTCGAAGAAGTTCTAATAGTTCATGTGTAACACCTCGGTTATTAAAATAAATAAATAGATAAAGTTGATGAATGGATAGTAGCCCTAAAATCAATAATTGTATAATAAGAGTTAGTCTCGAGGAGTTAAATGTTACAATATTAGAAGTCGGGGGCTAAATATGTAAGTTTTGGATTGGTTTTGTAAATAATTATGAGGACAGGGACTACTTGGTAATCTATTAGGACTTAAATTGAACAGATTTTGGAGGCTTAGGGACTAAATGGTAACATTTAGAGCTGAGTTGTAAGGATTATAGATGGTAGGGGTTAGAAAGGTAAAATATTGATCTATTTCGAATTAAATTGGAGCTCGAGGGACCAGAGTTGGAATTATGCGAAAGATTTAAAGTGGTCAGGGATATAACCCACCACCCTCACCATGTCAAACCCTAAACCTAAAATCTTCCAATCGCCATGAGTGATGTAGCCGCCACCACCTTGTGACTCCCTAGTTGCCATCTTCCTTTTCCTCATTCTCTTCCTAATCCAACCAGGTCGCTATTCCTTGCCGGCGACGCTGTGTGCGACAAGGACCACCGAGACCAGATTTTGGAGCTATGAATGGCTTGTGCGGGGCTGTTAGGAGTTAGACGAGCGAAGCTGCTGCCACCACTCCGCTGTAGCGCTATTCATCGTTGCCTGCATTGCCTCGTTTCGTGGTAGTTTCTTCTCAGTCATGACCACCACCGCTGTTTGGCTCGATTCGACTACTCAGGTCGCTACTCCAGCCACTACAACCATCGACATCTCGCGCCGCCGCCGTATCTCCCGACCGTTGTGGCTGTCACAGCCAAAAACCTTGTTGCCTTCGTCTTTGCACGCCATCAGGTGGGCTGTGATTATGTTTGCGACGTGTGAGGGATAGTTTTAGCCAGAGACAGAGAGAAAAACCCACCATGGCAGGCAACCATGGTGGTTATTGCCATGAAACAGTTCCTGCCACCACAAGCTACCGTGAGGTGGTGACTATGAGAATTAATCTTCCGATTGGGTGTGTTTGTGAAGTTGTTTGCAAAACGTATGGTCAGAAAATCAGAGATCCGCCACCACCATCGTGAGGTGGTGGCTGCTGCCGCCAAGCATCGTCGCCGGCCACCATGGTATGGCTGTGTGTGTGTTAGTTAGTGTGTGTGTGTGTGTGTTTATCTTTGGATTAAACATTGTAATTGTAATTAGCTTTAGTTAATAATAAAACTAATAATAACCACCACCGTAAGGTGGTGGCCGCCGCCGTGATCCGCCATCGACCACTACTACCCGAGGTGGTAGTGGGTGGTGCCTCGCTAGCAAACCCTAATGGGCTTAGAGATTGGATTTGGGCCTATTGGGCCATGTTTGGGTGGAAAACCCTAATTATGAGTATTGGGCCTTAGACATATTGGGCCCACTTGTGGGCCATTGCGATTGGATTGTGAATTAAGCCCAAATTATTCCATGCCATTTATCTAGTAGGGTAAATGAATTAATGGATTAAGTCCTTAATGGGCTAAGTAAGAAAACCCTAATTTTGAGAAGTTATCGGGACACACACACGAGAATTATTTAATAAGTGAAATATTAAATAATAATCATTGGCAGAAATTAATCTAAGCAATAATACACTTAATGGATTAAGTCCTTAGTGGGTTAAGCTCTTAATGGGTTAAGTGAGAAACACTTAACCCTAATTGTCATTTTATGTGAAACCCTAGTTTCACTTGGGCCAAGAGTTGGGCCTTTCGATTGGACTTTGGTAATTGGTTTATTATTAGGCCATCCCAGAATAATCAAATGGACTAGAGTAATTAGTTGGGCTTTAGGGTAAGGCCCATATGAAGGATTGGGCCCAATTAGAAAAATTGGGCCATAGTTGGGCCTAGATAGTTGTATGATATTGGGTCCTTAGAATGAGACATGTTGGACTGGACTAAACAATTGGGCCTTAAGGGAAGTCCATGTAGAGGTTTGGGCCCAATTTGGAAAATTGGGCCATATGTTGGGCTTTGATCGCTAGTTGACTTTGGGCCTTGGGCTTGGGTAAGCCAAGCTAGGGGTAATTTGTAATTACCCAAAATATGTATTTATAGTTATGTGGTGGAGCCCAATTGTTAATTGGTGTTATTTTGATATTGACAGATCGGGAATCTGTCATCCAACAACTATGGTTTTGTCAGCGGGACTTTAGTAGTGTGAGGTGAGTCCTCTTCCAGTAGGAACGGGTCTAAGGCCACAATGCCGACCCGTTTAGATGTTAGTAGTACTGGGCGGGGCCCGATGTAGTGGTTTATCTTACATGTTATATGTCACGTGTTCCGGACTTCGGTCCGATGTTGGGCGGGGCCCGATGCAGTGGTTTAGCTTACATGTTAAATGTTATGTTTTTTGGACTTCGGTCCGATGCCGGGGCAATCCCGAGAAGTAGTTATGTATGCTTGATGTCTTTGTGATTCATGCATGTTTATGTTATGTGTTATATGTTCCGGACTTTGGTCTGATGTCGGGCATGCCCGATGTAGTATATCTGATTATGTTATATGCTTATGTTTATGTTACGTTAAATCTATACCGGACTTCGGTCCGATGTCGGGCGGGGCCCAGGTTATACCGGACTTCGGTCCGATACCGGGCGGGGCCCGATGCAGTGGGCGGGGCCCAAATTATTCCAGAATTAGGTCCGATGCCGGGCGGGGTCCGATGCAGTGGGCGGGGCCCAAGCTAGTCCGGACTTCGGTCCGATGTCGGGCGGGGACCGATGCAGTGGGCAAGGCCTAGTATGTGTTATATGAGTTATTGTATGGTATGTGGTAGCTTGGGGAGACTCACTAAGCTTCGTGCTTACAGTTTTCAGTTTTGGTTTCAGGTACTCAGTTTTCAAAAGAAGAGCTCATGAAGATTGCAGTGCACACACCATTTGTTCAGCCTGTGATGTTTATACTCTGATATACTTGACAATTGTTATAATATTTTGAGATACATTGCTTCTGATTTCTATATGAGGTTTATTGATTATGTTTTTTTATTACTAAATTAAACGAAAATTTCAGACTGTGTTTTTGGGACGTTACAAGTTGGTATCAGAGCCTTGGTTTGAGGGATTCGGACACACTTTTGGGTGTGTCTGAACTCAAAATAAGGAAGTGGTATAAAGTTTTCAAGAGAAAAACCATGTTTACAAAAGGATTTTGAGAAAAGAAATCAATTTTAGAAAAAGTATAAAGAAAAGAGTTTTAGAAAAAGCGAAAAGAATTTTGAAAAGAGAAAAGGGTGTGGTGCATGCAATCATCCGAGCTCAAGTAAGTACTCCCAAATTGTCCATACAAGTTTAGGCTATGTTATGATTATCAACTTTATTAGAACAACATGCTAGGTTAGGACTAAGGATCTAGGAAGGATGGCTTATGTGCCTATTATATGTGTTACAGCTCGATGAAAACTACATGCAAGTACATAATTGTCAGTATGATAGCCAAAGTAGTATATGCTTGATTATGTGTACTCGATGCTTGAATGCTGCTTGCTTTGCGCTTCTAGGAGTTCTAGTTGTCTTTCACTATGTAGTAAATGAATATGTTAAGTTACATATTGCAAGGACTAAATAATTTCAGAAGTTTAGGTCTAGCTCTATTTCGCAGCTCTTGTTTGAGTCAAACCGTAGTAGGGTAGGATCTCTCATTCGAAGAATTATCTAGTCTGAGTAATATGTAATAGTATTCGCAAGCTAGTTAGGGGAATAAAGCAGGGACTTCTTATGCAGCTGATGGCGGAGAGTGGGCTGGTGATTACCCTAGGGCAAGCCTAGGATGAGATTAGCAAGAGATCAGTAGTAGTAGTAGAAGGGACTTGGTGGAGTCGAGGCAGTACTTGAGGAAAGTACAGATAGATGTGGAAGGTAGTATGGGCCCGTACTACTGAAAGCAGAGGATCCGTACTCGAATTAAGGAAGGCCAAGATAAGACCAAGGAACTTGTAATGTTTTAGATCCCTTGAGTACGATGAGTATTATGATGTTAGTGATGATATGTTGCCGAGTATAGTGACGCTACGTGGTAGACCATATGGTAGTTCTGGTGTCGACGAGGGATCAGGCTCGGTGTGATCCTCAGTGTGATCAAGGAGGGCATTATAGAGATTGGTGATGAGAGGCCGAGTACATTATGCACTGAGATAGCAGTCATGATAGAGACCCGTACGTTGATGTTTCGGGAATTCAGAGTTTGTGAGGCTTCAGATTGTTATGGGGATTAGGGACCCCATTGTTAGCAGCAGATGGTTGGCAGATCTCACCAACACTTTTAGTACCATACATTGTCTCGAAAGGAGACAAGATCAGAATTACTTCCTGTCTCTTGAGGGATAGAGCACGAGATTGATAGGAAGAGGTTGGGAGTGAGTTGAGTGATGATGCGGTTGATGCTATGTCATGGGATGACTTTTAGACTAGATTCTAGGCAGAGTGTGCCCAGGCGATTGAGGCGCAGCAGCTGGCACAAGAGTTGTTAGAGCTCCACCATACGACTGAGACTGTGGCAGAGCTCACTGCCAAGTCTCGGGAAAGAGCTTATAAGGTACCACAATATGCGACAGGTGAGGAAACGAAGAAGGTAAGTTATCAAAACATACTCTAGAGTAATAGCAGGGAGATTGGGAGTATATGGGGGTGCAAGACCCTGAATGATATCATTTCTAGAGCTTGAGAACGAGATATGGACTTGGAGCACATTGGTAAGAGGGAATCAGATAAGTGCTTATATTGAGGGGTCTCGGGAGGGGACCCTAGATTTTGGATTAGCTTTTGAGAGACCAACAGGGTTAGAATCAATACATCACATGCGCGAAACTGCACGATAGAGTCTTGCGTTCCAGGGGTTGAGTAAGTGTGACTCTGGGTTATCTTTCGTTTGTGTTTGAATTATACTTACAAGAAATGGCATATGCCGATTGCATACCGAGAATTATTAGCGGATAGCGAAAGATCAGATCCCAAATCGCGGGATTGGGAGAGTACATCGTTATCTTGGTTTATTCCAAGACTGAGGAGCAGCACGAGAAGCACCTGAGGGAGGTGCAAGAGACTTTGAGAAGGGAGAGACTTTTTGCAAGGTACTCCAAATGTGAGTTCTGGTTGCGTGAGGTGCAATTTCTTGGGCACCTTGTCAATCAGAAGGGTATTCTAGTTAATCTGGCCAAGATAGAGATCGTGATGCAGTGGGAGATTTCGAGGCCTCCAATTGAGATTCAGAGTTTCCTGGATCTAGCGGGTTATTCTCGGACATTTATTCGGGTTCTTGGAGGTGGTGTGATCTTTTGGATTAGCTGGTGTTGAAACCCTAGCAAGGATAAGCGTGAGTTCTAGCAGATTGGTCATGGAGAGTAGGAAGAATTGAGAATTTTTCCAGTTTTGGGTGCTGTAGGGCATTTGCTGAATCAAAGTGGGGAAGAATCACTGATAGTTGCATATTTAGCATAGATTTTTATCATTTATTAGATAATTTATTGCATATCATGGACAAAAGATACTTAAAAGTGTTTGAATTGTGTTTTCAGTCCAAAAGCGAAGCTCAGAAGCAAAAGGAAGCAGATGATGCGGTTTGGGAGCTTGGGATTTGAACAAAGAAGAAAAACACCAAAAATACAAGGTACTCGGTGAGTGGGGTCGACTACTCGGCGATTCTCATCGAAGATTCGAGAGGATAAAGACTCCGTGACTTACCGTGTACGGGAATTAAGGGATGGACTCGATGAGTCGGTCTTGGACTCGGCGAGTCGGTTCGAATCTATAAAAACAGCTGTCCAGATCGACATAAATTATTCTGGAACCTTTCTGGAGAAAAGAGCTGCGATTGGAGAGTCAGAAGAACCCTAGAGATCGAAGATACAACCTAGAATTCAATTCTGAAGGAGATTTGAGGCAAATTCTCATCATTCTACTTAATCTATTGTTTTCAATCATGGTTAAAGAATTAGAATTCGTTTTATTGTTGTTAATTACCTCAATCATGAGCTAAAACTCTTAAACTTTTGTTTGGGGATACAATATTGAAACTATGGTTTGATTTGTGGTAGGATTAATTCAATATTGGTGATTTTGTTAATTTTAGCTTGTTAAAGAACCTTGTGTGTGAATGATAACTATTTTTTTGTTAATAGGAAGATAATTAAATAGTATTAATATCTTTTAATTGTCAACCTCATATGTTTATGTGATCACTTTATCATATGTCTAGGATTAATGAACATGAAACTAGAATTAATAAGAAAGATAGGTAAATTCATGTTTGAGCTTGTGTGATGACCATCAACAAGAGGTTAACTAAAGGAACAAATTAGTTAACTATTACAAGTCTAAATTAACCCAAATAAATAACCTAGTGAATTGAATTAAATTAGACAAATGGCCACAGTTTCAGTTAATTTGTTCTCTAAGGATTAGTGCAGTGAACGTGAATCTAATCACTTGAATCAGTAGCCAATAGAAGAATTAATCCATTGCACTATTACCATAATATCAACCATAGGATCAATTGTGTTGAACTAAACAGAAGTCTCTTTCTTTATTGAATTTAGTTAAATCTTTGCTTTTCTAGTTTTTAGTCTAAGTAATAGTACTAAGTTTCTAGTCTTGTAAAACTAGAGAAAACCCCTATTTATTATTTAATTTAGATAAAATTAGTCTTTAGTTTTAATTTACCATTCCCTGTGTTCGATACCCTACTTATTTAGCTTTACCACAATTCATAGGTCCACTGCCTTTATGTGTTCATTTTATAATTAAAAGTAGGTTTAAAACTAGTTGAGTTTAGACACATCAAGTTTTTGGCGCTGTTGCCGGGGAACGGTTCTAAATTAGCACTAATTTTTATTTTTATCGATCCTTTGTGTGGGATTTATCTTACAAAAAGTTAAATTCTTAGGTAATTTAGTAGTTAGTATAGGTTTTAATAAATATACGTTTTAATAAGTAATTAGAAAATTTTTCTGTTTTTACCTTGAACTCGCTGAGTGCACTCGTGACAACTCGGCGAGTCCATCGCTGATCACAGTTTTAGTTTTAATTTTATTTTTGTTCTTTTTACGCGTTTTTCCTGTTTTATTTGCAGTTGTTTCATGACCCAAGGAGCTGATACACCTTTGGTCCTTCCACTAGAAGACTCGGAATCCGCACTAAGGAGGAACAAAGGAAAATCCGTTGCAGAATCCATTTCTTCAAAGAACTCGCCACTAAAGAATCTAAAGTCCGTTTTCAGTAAGAAGAAGAGCAGCAAATCAGGAGCTTCCAGCGCCTCTATAGCAATAGAAGACCTGATCAAAGAGGACACCAAGTACGAAACCGAAGGAGAAGAAGACCCCACTTTCAGGCACGAATCCGACTTTGACGACGAATTAGCCATTATCATGGCTAACATCGATGAAGTCCCCATGGGGGAATGGAAGAAGAGGATGCGTGACGATACCGGTCTGGGACTTGTGCAACCCGCAATTCCTGCTACTACTACTTTCGAGCTAAAGGGCCACATACTTGCTCAACTCAAGGAGATTCCCTTTTATGCAAAAGACCATGAGGATGCCTACAAGCAGTTGGATGAAGTCAATGATGTAGCTGATTACTTCAATGTTCCAAATGTGCCACGCGAGACCCAGCTACTTCATATGCTTCCAGTCACATTCAAGGGTGCTGCAAAGGATTGGCTCAAGTCACTCCCTCCCGGGTCGGTCACCACATGGGCTAAGATGAAAGAAGAATTCACAGACCATTTTTTTCCCACCTTCTAAAATAGCCAAGTTGAAGAAAGCTATTGCCAACTTCGAGCAACAACCCGGAGAGTCCCTTTATGAGGCGTGGGAGAGGTACAAAGGTCTTCTCAGAAATTGCCCACACCATGACCTTAATAGCCAACAAGAAGTCTCCATCTTCTATGATGGAGTCAATGTTACCACAAGGCAGTTACTTGACTCGCAAGGCCCGCTCACAAAGAAGGCAACCCCGGTAATCAAGGAATTAATTGAAGAATTCTCTAAACATTCTAGAGAATACCACAACCCAAGAAATGAAGTAAGTCAGGGGGTAATGAACTCGGTCACTGATGGCATGGTGGCGATGATGGCTAAGCTCGATAGTTTAGATAGAAGGATGACAAAAATGGATTAAACAATCCATGTTATTCGAGTTGGATGCGAGAACTGTAGAGGACCTCATCTCACGAAGGATTGTGACTTGGATGAAAATGGAAACAAGAAGGCGCAAGTGTTCTACTCAAGCGGAAATAGATACGATGAGACTTGGCGGAAACCCAAGAAGGAATGGCTTCCGTATGAAGAATAAAAAAAGGCAAAGGAGGAGAAATACAAGCAGAAAGAGAGGGGTTTCTATCAAAAGGAAGAACCGGTGGTGGAAAAGAGGGTCGACTTAGAAGAAATGTTCACAAGATTTATAGCCGCGTCCGAGAAAAGACACAATGATCATGATGCTGCAATACAAGAGACCAGAACTATACTTAGGAATCAACAAGCATCTATTCTAAACATTAAGAAACAGCTAGGACAACTTGCACATCAAGTGAATGAGAGAAGACCGGGTGAACTTCCAAGTAAAACCGATAATAATCTGAGAATGGAGAATGTGAATGCTATAACCTCCAGCTATGGAAAAATTTCACTCCTATGACCCCTGCACAGAAGGTCTCAACTAAGGTGCATGCAGAAAAGACAGAAGAGTCGAGTTCAGCTAAACCCGACCAGACTCGCCGAGTCCCTCTAATGGACTCGACGAGTCCATGCACTGATCACAAATCTGTTGTTTCCTTAAAGCCTTACAACCCTCCTTTTCCATTCCCAATCAGAGCCATACCTGATGAAAAGGTTAAAGCATACAGAGCTTTCATGGAACATGTCAAATCCCTTCAAGTCAACATCCCATTTATGGAAACAATGCTTCAAACACCCAAATATTTGAACTTGCTAAAGGGTCTCTTTGCTGCTAGAAAAGATTTGGCTGAAGTCGCGGAGATAGTATTGAGTGAGCTACCAAAAAAGAAGGGCGATTCGGGAAGCATCTCGATTCCTTGCCAATTTGGAAATATAAGCATTGACCGATTCGGGTGCAAGTATTAACTTAATGCCTTTTTCTTTCTTCAAGAAGCTAAATTTACTGGAGCCAAGGCCTGTTAATATGAAGATCCATTTAGCGAATAAGACGATTATTCATCCAAGAGGTGTTTGTGAAGATATTCTCATTAAGGTTGACAAATTTGTATTTCCCGTGGACTTTATAGTGCTTGATATGGAAGAAGACCCCAAAATTCCAATTATTTTGGGGAGACCATTTTTGAATACCGCATGCGCATTGATAGATGTATGCGAGTCCACGCTAACATTGAGAGTAGGAGATGAGTCAGCAGTGTTTAAAGCTATACCAGAGATTAAGCAAGAAGACACAAGAAAAGAAGAAGTTTCTTCTATTGATTTGGATGATGAAATACTACAAAAAAAACTTGCACTCTTGCATGAAGAAGATCCAAGTAAGTTTTTGCTATCGTCTTAAGAAAACTTTGATGCTGATAAAGACTTAGAAGAGATGGAGAGGTTGCTTGGGGGAGTTGATCCAGAAGAAACAAAGGATTTTATGGAATACGCTCCGACTCGCCGAGACGCTTTGACAGACTCGACGAGTCCCGTCGAAAAGTGCAGAGAAAAAGACAGCCTTGACTTGCTTCTTACCAGCTCCTTGCATGTTCTTGACATGAAGATTTTTCCTAATACTTTGGAAGGTCCAGCAGCAGATGGCGGAGTTTTTGAAAAACATTATGACTTCCAAAATGTTCAAATAGCTTACCTTAATTCAATTATGCAAGAAGATGAGGGAACTCAACTTGACGAGGAGGCAAGCTTGGGAGAAAAGGAGAATGCAAAGGCGTGGAATGGTGATACTAATAACTCATCCACAAATAGAGTGATCAAGTTAACCAAACCTTGAGCCCGAGTGTTTTCTACATATGAAGTCATTAAGTTTGAAGAAAAGGAAGTTCAAAGGATGGGTCCGAAGAGTGGGGTGAAGAAAAAGAAGGCTGGAAAACGGATCAAACATACAATTAAAGAAGATGCGACACGAAAAAAGAGAGAATAATTGCGATGGGCATATAAGAGGAAGGTGCACACTTATAAGACAAAGTATAAACCAGAAAAGATAAAGCGTGAGTTCCCGATGCAACACAACGAAGAAACATAGAGCGGGAAGGAGTCCAGCTAACGACTCCTTAAAAAGAAGCGATTAGCGGGAGGCAACCCGTCATTAGAGTTTGATTTCTTTTCTTTCTTTTATTTTCTAGTTTAGTTTTTCGTTTTCAGGATTTTTAAATCTTCATCTTCTTCATTATTCAAAATGATTGCTTGAGAGCCTACATGGTTTGAGTGTGGGGTGGGCTGAAGTTAATTTTTAAGAGGAAATAAAGTTTTATAAAATTTATTATTAGTTTTTGAAAAAAAATCAGTGACTCGGCGAGTGGGGTGACTTACTCGACGAGTCCATTCAAAACTCAGAGATCTAAAATCGCGACACGACTCGGCGAGTCAAACCCCAACTCGACGAGTCGACGTTATTTACTGAAAAAAGATAATAAATATTTTACATTGGGTAAATAGGGTTTTAACCCTAATTTCAAACACACACAGCCGACACACTCGACGAGTGCAGCTCTCTCTTGGCCTCTTACTTGGTGGATGGCGCGGTCAAGGACCGGAAAACCTCCAAGATTAACGGTGGAATGTTCGTGACCCAGTTAGCCAACTCCTATGGGTTGATGACCTGCAGTGCAAGGAACTTGATGACAATGATTCCTTCCCCTCCCTTTAATCCTATTCTTTTTTGGAGGGCAAGAGTTATTGAAGATTACGGGGGAGGTCATTATGCTATCCCGCATGACGATCCGGTGGTCGTGCCCGAGGCACCGGAAAGGAGGGTTAGATCGAGACATGAGCGGGAAGTGGAGGAGGAACCGCCGGTGATTCCGGTGGACAATGATGAAGTGCCAATGGATTGGTACAATGTCGAGATGAGGCGGCTACAAGACCAAATGGCGAGGGGTATAAATTTCAGCAATGAATCCCACGTGCGGCTTTTTGACCATTTTCATATTCCACACATTGATGGGGGTAACTTCCCCTACATACCATCTTGGGACGAGATACTTAATGAAAGGCGGAGTGGAGCTGGTGGGAGCGGGGCTGCACATGGCAATGATGAGGAAGAGGATGATGATTAGTTTTTTTTGTTTTGATTGAACAATTTGTTTTTGTTTTTATTTTGTTTGGTGTGTTTTGAATTCTTAATTAGGACTTAATTTCATGTTCTTGATGTTTGCCTTGGTGTCTTTCAAATTTTGGATTAGGAATGCTTGCATAAAGGGTTTAGAGTTTGAGAGAAAGAAAAAAAGAGTGAAAAAGAGTCAAGAAAGGGCGAAGTTTAGAATTAAGGTGTTGAGTCTGGTCCTAGGGGACATGAGTGAATAATTCTAGAAGTTATGGGAAGTTCTTGAGGTTTATCACAAGCTGGAACAAGTGCAGAACTTTTATTTTTCCACCTAACACAGACTCGTCGAGTGCACTAAGCAAACTCGACGAGTCGTAATATATGTTCACACTTTCGAGACTTTCCACGACTATACTCGACGAGTCGTTTTTATGACTCGACGAGTCACTTATTTTTACACCGTGAAGACTGCTGATTCAATGTTGTTGGACATACCACTTGACCACTTATTCTTTGCAATCAATTCCTGAAGATTTTACAGTATTTTTCCTACACATTTGGAGCTGCCCACATGCGATTTGATGCCCAAGACATGGATGAGTTGTTCCCATGTCTAAAGTCGATTGAAGTAGGAGCTTAATAGAAGATGATCAGCCTAGCAACTGCTATCCCAGGGGAGTTTGTTCCAATTCCCTCTACATTTCATATTTTTATTATTTTTCATGCATAATATGCAATGGGGACATTGCAAAAATTAAGTGTGGGGTAGGGGGTTGATTTCATCTTAGTAAATTTAGAATCCTAATGTCCTAATTTAGGTTAATTTTTAAATTTTTGCATATTAAAAATGTTACTTAGGATTTAATTTAGAAAATTTTGGTAAAAAGTAATTAGGATTCCATGTTAGTGTTATGTTGATAATTGCATGAAGACCCAAATGTTTAGTTGAGCCTATATACGTTCTAGTGTATTTGTGGCTTCCTTATTCCAGTGAAATCATGGGACAAAAACACGACCTTTCTTAGCCCGAAGGATGCAATATGTTTAGCATCGTGTACCAAAAATGTATCCAGGAAAATTATTATCGTTAACCAATAAAGGTTGAAGTTGAGCGCCCTTGCTTAAGCATGTAGGGTTTTTAGTGAAAAAGTGAGGTACATGTTAAGAAAAAAAAGATAATTGCAAGAAAAGTTTGAGAAATTTTGGAGCAACTAAAGTGAAGATTAAAATATCAAAATTCCAAGAGTTCAAAAATTGAAGATACCAAAAATCAAATCAAACAAGGAGGTGAATTCAAAGAAATCAAAGATCAAATTATCAAGGAAGTGAAGAATTCAAAAGAGCTCCATAATGGTATCATAAATTGTAATTCTAGATTATGTATGCTTGGGTTGCTCAACCAAAAACACCTTGAGGATAGGAGGTTTTCTGCGGATGGATTCGGAGGGATGCATAAAATGAGCATTGTTCGGGATAAGTGGGTGGATGTTTATGAGGATTGTAAGTATTTGGAATAGGGGTTTTTAGGAAAATTTTAGACACAAATGCATGCGTTGCGGTCTTTGCATAATGGCTGGGTTAGATTGGAGTTGTCCTATGTGATTTTAATGTGCTCAAATTCAGTTTTTCTTGAGGGCAAGCAAAAGTTAAGTGTGGGGTATTTTGATAGTTGCATATTTAGCCTTATATTTCGCATAGATTTTTATCATTTATTAGCTAATTTATTGCATATCATGGACAAAAGATACTTAAAAGTGTTTGAATTGTGTTCTCAGTCCAAAAGCGAAGCTCGGAAGCAAAAGGAAGCAGGTGATGCGGTTTGGGAGCTTGGGAGTTGAACAAAGAAGAAAAACACCAAAAATACAAGGTACTCGGCGAGTAGGGTCGACTACTCGACGAGTCTCATCGAAGATTCGAGACGATAAAGACTCCGTGACTTACCGTGTACGGGAATTAAGGGATGGACTCGACGAGTCGGTCTTGGACTCGGCGAGTCGGTTCGAATCTATAAAAACAGCTGTCCAGATCGACATAAATTATTCTGGAACCTTTTTGGAGAAAAGAGTTGAGATTGGAGAGTCAGAAGAACCCTAGAGATTGTAGATACAACCTAGAATTCAATTTCGAAGGAGATTTGAGGCAAATTCTCATCATTCCACTTAATCTATTGTTTTCAATCATGGTTAGACAATTAGAATTCGTTTTATTGTTGTTAATTACCTCAATCATGAGCTAAAACTCTTAAACTTCTGTTTGGGGATACAATATTGAAACTATGGTTTGATTTATGGTAGGATTAATTCAATATTTGTGATTTTGTTGATTTTAGCTTGTTAAAGAACCTTGTGTGTGAATGATAACTATTTTTCTGTTAATAGGAAGATAATTAAATAGTATGAACATCTTTTAATTGTCAACCTCATATGTTTATGTGATCACTTTATCATATGTCTAGGATTAATGAACATGAAACTAGAATTAATAAGAAAGATAGGTAAATTCATGTGTGAGCTTGTGTGATGACCATCAACAAGAGGTTAACTAAACAACCAAATTAGTTAACTATTACAAGTCTAAATTAACCCGGATAAATAACCTAGTGAATTGAATTAAATTAGACAACTGGCCACTGTTTGAGTTAATTTGTTCTATAAGGATTAGTGCAGCGAACGTGAATCTAATCACTTGAATCGGTAGCCAATAGAAGAATTAATCCATTGCATTATTACCATAATATCAACCATAGGATCAATTGCGTTGAACTAAACAGAAGTCTCTTTCATTATTGAATTTAGTTAAATCTTTGCTTTTCTAGTTTTTAGTCTAAGTAATAGTAGTAAGTTTCTAGTCTTCTAAAACTAGAGAAAACCCCTATTTATTATTTAATTTAGATAAAATTAGTCTTTAGTTTTAATTTACCGTTCCCTGTGTTCGATACCCTACTTATTTAGCTTTACCACAATTGATAGGTCCACTGCCTTTATGTGTTCATTTTATAATTAAAAGTAGGTTTAAAACTAGTTGAGTTTACACACATCAATCACCTAAGGATTCTGAAGCAAGAGCGGTTATGAAGATGGGATAAGTTTTGCATCCTTGTCAGGAAGGAAGAAAGCCCAAGTGGCTGTATGATTTGAGGATAGTGTGAGATGGAAGTTCTGAAAAAACTTGCCAATAAGGAGATCATTCCCGTAATGTTTGCCAGCAGCCTTAGGGAATCAGGTTAGGGATTCCAGTCAGGACATGAGTTCAGTTGAGTGCAGGTCAAGCACGTGTCGATCCAGCATGGAGAGTGTTGTTAGTCTGCGGGTGTAGCCGTAGCATTCACTAGCAGCCAGATAGTGTTAGAGTGTTGTAAGTCTGCGGGTGTAGCTGTAGCATTCACTAGCAGCCTGATATTGTTAGAGTGTTGTAAGTCTGCGGGTGTAGTCATAGCATTCACTAGGTTGGTGTATAGCATGAGTGCGTTGTTAGGACGCGGAAGGAACAGTAGTACCCACCAGTTCAGGGGTAGCAATGAGGTTATGGAAATCCACGTATCGGATTTTTGAAATATCTGGATGGATAAGATCTAATTGAGCTAGTGGTAAGACTGTAGGAACGCCACTGCAGTTTTGAGATCGAGAAAACAATGGATTGTTTAAGGTTGCTTGTTATATAAGGCTACAATTGGTCCTGTAGCAATCGCTTTTAGCCGTGGTTGGGTAACCTCAGGATTCGATGTATGGAATCGATCAGTTAGATCAGAAGGCCGTTAGGGCCACAGTGACAAGATAACTAGTAGCAGTTAGTTCAAAGGATTTCGTTCAGAAGTTGTGTGAGGCGACTATGTAGGGGGATTCCTTTGGCTCCGCAGTCGGGCTGGAACTCGGTATTTCAGATAATTGGTGAACGAACTGAGACCAGGGAGGTCTCGTTAGATCTTGGAGAGCAGCTATGTGGCAACATACTGCTTCAGGCAGTTCAGTGTAGTTTCAGTCAGTTCATTGTTCAGGCAGATCACTGTTTCAGGCAGTTTAGGGTTTCAAGCAGTTCAGTGTTTTCAGGCAGATCAACGTTTCAGATAGTTTTAGGTATCCAGTAGAAATGGTATTTTAGGATTTCATGTATGGTTAGATTCATGGATAGCTTGGGGCATGCTAAGTTACTTGCATCAAGATTATATGAGTTTTGGCCAAGTATAAGTGAATCACAGGGATAAATGGATCTGTGATTTTGTTTCTCTAGCGGGAGCCTTGAGTTATCAGGAGATGAGTAGGCAACTGAGAGACAAGTAGGATGGATACGACAATAATGATTCATTAAGGGTGGCATGTCATGAATTCAAACCATCTCAAGGCAGTAGAATTCAGATGAAATAGATATGATCTTGTGGCAAGGAATTCGTTCACCTGCAGAATTTAGGGTTTTGAGAAGATTGGTCATGGTTACCCTGGGAGGGCTAGGGTGTGCCCAAGACGGTTACCATGTTACTAGAGTGGTTGGATGTGAAAGGAAGGGCAAGGAATGATTTCGAGGATGAAATTCAATTTAAGTGGGGGAGAGATGTAACACCTCGGTTATTAAAATAAATAAATAGATAAAGTTGATGAATGGATAGTAGCCCTAAAATCAATAATTATATAATAAGAGTTGGTCTCGAGGAGTTAAATGTTACAATATTAGAAGTCGGGGGCTAAATGTGTAAGTTTTGGATTGGTTCTATAAATAATTATGAGGACAGGGACTACTTGGTAATCTATTGGGACTTAAATTGAACAGATTTTGGAGGCTTAGGACTAAACGGTAACATATAGAGCTGAGTTGTAAAGATTTTAGATGGCAGGGGTTAGGAAGGTAAAATATTGATCTATTTCGAATTAAATTGGAGTTGGAGGGACCAGAGTTGGAATTATGCGAAAGATTTAAAGTGGTCGGGGATATAACCTGCCACCCTCACCATGTCAAACCCTAAACCTAAAATGTTCCAGCCGCCATGAGTGATGTAGCCGCCACCACCTTCTGACTCCCTAGTTTCCATCTTCCTTCTACTCATTCTCTTCCCGATCCAACTAGATTGTTATTCCTTACCGGCGATGCTGTGTGCGACAAGAACCACCGAGACCGGATTTTGGAGCTGTGAATGGCTTGTGCGAGGCTGTGAGGAGTTAGACGAGCGAAGCTGCTGCTGCCACTCCGCTGTAGCGCTATTCATCGTTGTTGGCGCTGCCTCGTTTCGCGGTGGTTTCTTCTCAATCACGACCACCACCACTGTTTGGCTCGGTTTGACTACTCAGGTCGTTGCTCCAGCCACTACAACCATCGACATCTCACGTCGCCGCCGTATCTCCCGACCGGCGTGGCTGTCATCGCCAAAAACCTTGTTGCCTTCGTCTTTGCACGCCACCAGGTGGGCTGTGATTATGTTTGTGACGTGTGAGGGATAGTTTTAGCCGGAGATAGAGAGAAAAACCCACCATGGCAGCCGACCATGGTGGTTATTTCCCTGAAATAGTTCCTGCCACCACAAGCTACCGTGAGGTGGTGTTATGCGAATTAATCTTCCGATTGGGTGTGTTTGTGAAGTTGTTTCCAAAACATATGGTCAGAAAAATCAAAGATCCGCCACCACCACCGTGAGGTGGTGGCTGCTGTCGCCAAGCACTGCCGCCGGCCACCATGGTGTGGTTGTGTGTGTGTTAGTTAGTGTGTGTTAGTGTGTGTGTGTGTGTGTGTGTGTTTATGTTTGGATTAAACATTGTAATTGTAATTAGCTTTAGTTAATAATAAAAATAATAATAACCACCACCGTAAGGTGGTGGCCGCCGCCGTGAGCCGCCATCGACCACTACTACCCGAGGTGGTAGTGGGTGGTGCCTCGCTAGCAAACCCTAATGGGCTTAGAGATTGGATTTGGGCCTATTGGGCCATGTTTGGGTGGAAAACCCTAATTATGAGTATTGGGCCTTAGACATATTGGGCCCACTTGTGGGCCATTGCGATTGGATTGTGAATTAAGCCCAAATTATTCCATGCCATTTATCTAGTAGGGTAAATGAATTAATGGATTAAGTCCTTAATGGGCTAAGTGAGAAAACCCTAATTTTGAGAAGTTATCGGGACACACACACGAGAATTATTTAATAAGTGAAATATTAAATAATAATCATTGGCAGAAATTAATCTAAGCAATAATACACTTAATGGATTAAGTCCTTAGTGGGTTAAGCTCTTAATGGGTTAAGTGAGAAACACTTAACCCTAATTGTCATTTTATGTGAAACCCTAGTTTCACTTGGGCCAAGAGTTGGGCCTTTCGATTGGACTTTGGTAATTGGTTTATTATTAGGCCATCCCAGAATAATCAAATGGACTAGAGTAATTAGTTGGGCTTTAGGGTAAGGCCCATATGAAGGATTGGGCCCAATTAGAAAAATTGGGCCATAGTTGGGCCTAGATAGTTGTATGATATTGGGTCCTTAGAATGAGACATGTTGGACTGGACTAAACAATTGGGCCTTAAGGGAAGTCCATGTAGAGGTTTGGGCCCAATTTGGAAAATTGGGCCATATGTTGGGCTTTGATCGCTAGTTGACTTTGGGCCTTGGGCTTGGGTAAGCCAAGCTAGGGGTAATTTGTAATTACCCAAAATATGTATTTATAGTTATGTGGTGGAGCCCAATTGTTAATTGGTGTTATTTTGATATTGACAGATCGGGAATCTGTCATCCAACAACTATGGTTTTGTCAGCGGGACTTTAGTAGTGTGAGGTGAGTCCTCTTCCAGTAGGAACGGGTCTAAGGCCACAATGCCGACCCGTTTAGATGTTAGTAGTACTGGGCGGGGCCCGATGTAGTGGTTTATCTTACATGTTATATGTCACGTGTTCCGGACTTCGGTCCGATGTTGGGCGGGGCCCGATGCAGTGGTTTAGCTTACATGTTAAATGTTATGTTTTTTGGACTTCGGTCCGATGCCGGGGCAATCCCGAGAAGTAGTTATGTATGCTTGATGTCTTTGTGATTCATGCATGTTTATGTTATGTGTTGTATGTTCCGGACTTTGGTCTGATGTCGGGCATGCCCGATGTAGTATATCTGATTATGTTATATGCTTATGTTTATGTTACGTTAAATCTATACCGGACTTCGGTCCGATGCCGGGCGGGGCCCAGGTTATACCGGACTTCGGTCCGATACCGGGCGGGGCCCGATGCAGTGGGCAGGGCCCAAATTATTCCAGAATTAGGTCCGATGCCGGGCGGGGTCCGATGCAGTGGGCGGGGCCCAAGCTAGTCCGGACTTCGGTCCGATGTCGGGCGGGGACCGATGCAGTGGGCAAGGCCTAGTATGTGTTATATGAGTTATTGTATGGTATGTGGTAGCTTGGGGAGACTCATTAAGCTTCGTGCTTATAGTTTTCAGTTTTGGTTTCAGGTACTCAGTTTTCAAAAGAAGAGCTCAGGAAGATTGCAGGGCATACACCATTTGTTCAACCTGGGATGTTTACACTCTGATATACTTGACAGTTGTTATAATATTTTGAGATACATTGCTTCTGATTTCTATATGAGGTTTATTGATTATGTTTTTTTATTACTAAATTAAGCGAAATTTTCAGACTGTGTTTTTGGGACGTTACATCACGAATGTGAATGGCATGATCAGATTTAGACTTCGAATAAATTAGAATATCATCAATGAATACGATGACAGATTTATCAAGCATTGGGCGGCATACACGATTCATCATATCCATGAATATAGCAGGAGCATTTGTCAAACTGAATGGCATGACAAGGAATTCAAAATGCCCATATCGAGTACGGAAAGCAGTCTACGGTATATTCGGCTCGTGTACTTTCAACTGATGATAGCCATATCTCAAATCAATCTTTGAGAAATAGCTAACACTATGAAGTTGATCAAACAAATCGTCAATGTGAGGTAGTGGGTACTTGTTCTTGATAGTTACCTTATTTAGCTCACGGTAATCAATACATATTCACATCGAACCATCCTTGTTCTTGACAAACAACACTGGAGCACCCCAAGGAGAGGTACTCGTTCGAATAAAGCCTTTGTCATGTAATTCCTGCAGTTGGATCATCATTTCTTTCATTTCAGCTGGCGCAAGACGATAAGGAGTCTTTGCAATCGAAGCAGCACCAGGCACAAGGTCAATTCAGAATTCTATTTGCCTATCTGGAGGAAGTCCAGGAAATTCTTAGGGGAAAACATAAGGATATTCATTAACAACGGGAACATCATTTATAGTTTTATTCTCCTCTTTTGAGATATCAACTGTATGGGCCAGATGGATAGAACACCCCTTCGATATAAATTTACGAGCTTTTAGGAAAGAGATTATTTTTACGATTTTAATTCTTTGATCACCGTAGACATAAATAGGATTCTCCCATTCAATAGGAATGCATACTATGTTTTCATAGCATAAGAGTTTTGCATGGTTCATTGACAACCAACCCATGCTGAGAATAATATCAAGGTTGGGCAAGAAGATAGGAATCAAATTATCAAGAAAATTATAGTCTTCAATTTTTATGACACAATCCCTATAGACTTTATCAGCAAACATATACTTCCCACAGTATCTACATGAAATGGTTGCGCAAGTGCATAGCAAGCAATTTGAAAAGAATGCGCATATTCATGAGACACAAAAGAATCTGAGGCACCAGAATCATATAAGATGTTAGCAAATCTAGATTTAACTAGAAATGTAGCGGTCACAACATTCGGGTCTTCACGTGCCTCCTCCGTGGTAATCTGAAATGCACGACCTTTAGCTTTTGGCACCTCCTCCTTTTTAGTTGGAGTACTCTTTGGTTGTTGGACAGAAGCTTAACTTCCTGCCATTTGACTAGTAAGAGTAGGGCATAAATGCTTCCTGTGGCTGGTAACACCACAAGAAAAACATGTAACATTCTTCATCGGACAAAGGGACTTCATGTGGCCTATTTCTCCACATCCAAAACAGACCACTGATCCTTTTTCTAATCTACATTCGCCCAGGTGATTCTTTCCACAATTTCGACACGATGACGACTGAAGAGAAAAAGATTGTGACCTGCCGCGGCCACGAGAGGTATTATGAGATTGCACTTATTTGCTAGGTTCAGATCGAATAGATTGAGTTGATGGAGTAGAGGAAACATGAACAATTCGATCAATATGTGGATGCTTCGAAACAGAAAGAGTGGCACCACTTATTTCTAAGTCATGTTCGCGCTTTAGAGCATACTCAAGAGCTTTATCAAATGACAAAACACCCCGATTAACCACGAAATCGTGGATTTCATACCGTAGCCCTTCCATGAATAACTGAATTTTATCGTCTTCAGTTGGAAAATATTTTGCAGCAAACCGTGTTTTTTGATTGAATTGAGTTTCATAATCATTCACAGTCATTCCACCCAGTTTAAGTTCAAGGAATTCTTTCTCTAATCTTCTCCTTATGTCTATAGGATAGTACTTTCCTAGCAAGCGAGTTTTAAACATTTCCCAAGATAAATTCTCTTGGTCATACTTGTTGAGAGCTTCAAATGTTGCTTCCCACCAGACCAAGGCTTCTCCGATGAGCATTGCAGAAGCATAATTAGCCTTGTCTTCATCAACCACATGAGAGATACGAAATACTTTTTCTGTGTTCTGGATCCATGTAAGAACAACAATGGGATTAAGAACACCTGAAAACTCCGTAGCACCATTACTCTTGAAACTTTTGAATGAGGGACATTTCACCTCCCCTTTTGAAGATTCTATGGTGACGTTCTCTTTTCCTTTATCATTATTCTTCTTGTGTTCTTCGAGAGTCTGTCAAATAACACCAGTAAGTTTATCCAAGATTCACTCCTCACGAGGGAATACTGGAGTATTTACTTCATCAGGATAAGAATCTCAACCCACATCTGGTGTATAGCTACTCACATGTTCATCCATTGCTTTGAAATTTCAGATGAATATAGTAATTTAGAATATTAGGATTTATTATTACTTAATACTTCAATTAAGTCTTTCCTATGGTTTGTATCCATATTCTTACAGTGAATTCGTTCATATATTGAACTTCCAATAGTTTAAGTCTAAATACCAATTCATGGGATTTAGTTCACTTAAACTACTGCTCTGATACCATGATTGAGAGAACCCCTCTCCAAAACTACATCATATTACTCCAAAAACATGCTACATGCATATTCATAAACAATATTTTACATTGATAGTTTAATTACAAAAGACTGGATACAAACCGACTAAGTTTTAGTATATTACATAACTACCCAGGAAATTATAATTTTATACATACATGATCACTAAATACAAAAGTAATATTATTAACTATTCTAAATCTTCCAACAATATGTGTCTATATTGGATGCTTATTACATGCAATAGTTAAACACTAAGAGGGATAAGCGGTGACGCTTAGTGAGTTCAAAAATAGATACAGTATAACGTTATGCCACATATATACCAATATGACAAAAGAAAAGAGGAACAAAGAACAACAAAGGCATATGTGAATCATGTGAAAAACTTTCCATATCAACAAATGATCCGATTCAAAGATTTACAATCAATAAGATACAACAATTTCAACTTCATATACATCAATAAGACTTCAACCCAAGTGGCACAGAAAATACAATTTCAGATTATCATTTTGCAAGAATTTACAGGCTTTCAGCCCTATCTATCATTCTGCCAATACCAAAATGATGCTTACTCATTCACTTCATGGTCAAAGGCTACATATCAGTACCAAAGTGATGCTTATTCATTCACTTCATGGTCAAAGGTATAGCTCCATTATCATAATAACACGGGAAAACACATTGCACATATAACACATAACATACAATTGTTCCTATAATTTGAACTCACCTAACCGAAGGTTAAAATGGTAATTTGAGCAACACTTCGTTTCTAAAAATAACTTTCTTCAATGAAAACCGAGAGTTTTATTGAAAACGGGCCTTGCGAGGGTTGAGCTTCAAGCCGAAAAGATAAATTTCTCGGGGTCTTCAGGCACTTTGGGATGTTTTTCGGGTGTTAGGTATGATCTCGGGGCTTCGGGGGATGTTTGAATAGCTTAAAATGGATTTAGGGGTAAAAAGTGTGAAATTTTCGAACTAAACCGGAAGCGTTCGCACCTCCCTTTATATAGGGCGAGGCTTCAGCCGAAGGGGGGGAAAGGAGGGACACGCGGCATCGTATGCGAGGGGGCGAAGGCCAGGCGTCGGACAGGCGGCGAGACACGCGTCTCGGTTCGGAGGCCTCCAATGCGATGACATGCGTCGGATGCGAGGGTGAGGTGGCTTGCTCCGGAGCTTCGGACGCTCCACGAGTCGGACACGGGGCTGGCATGCGAAGTGGGGTGACGTGGCCGATTTCGAGCCAAGCATGCAAAGCTTCTTGGATTTTGTGCCCAAATCTTCAAAAATTTCATAACTTCCTCATACGAAGTCAATTTTCACATTCTTTTTTATGAAAATTCTCGATTTAACGAATACTACAACTTTCATTTAGATCACTAAAGCTAAAAAGTAGTTTATTGAAAACTCACTTTTTACGCTAAATAGTGTTTTGTCGGTTTTCTTGCGGATCTTCGATTGGTCATAACTTCTTCGTTATAACTCGGATTTCGATGAGGTTTTCGCCTAAATGTTTCTAACGAGATACTCTACAACTTTCAATAACATTATGTTTATTTATTTCCAACTTTACATTTTCGTTAATTTTAATAGTTGACTTTTGATCGGAATCTCATAAGACTTCCAATACTTTCCGAATGATTCTAAACATAGTTTTACTTCAAATCTCATAAAAAGTATCTTGTTAGAACTCAACACTTAAAATCATATAATTTTTAATAATATTATTCTTTTTTAAGCTAACAAGCTTACAAAACACGATAATTAAACTAGGTTAATAACGTGTATGTCACAAGTAGATACTTCTAAAACGAAAAATCGAGAATGGAAGACCTTACTGTATAATATGGTAAGCTGATGATGGAACTAAGTAAATATAATTATGTGTATGTGTGTGTGTATATATATATATATAGGGAGTGGTTCAAATGAGAACCACAAAAGATTAAGAACCTAAGAACCCCTATTAATTGGTAAATGTTTACATGATATTCTTATTAAACATGTTAAAATCCTTAATTTTTTTCTCTTTTTGATATGAAAAGAGCAAAATTGTAATTTTTGCAGTCTAATATTTTCATTCTTATATGCTTTCATATTTTAACACAAAACTTATATAAAATACAAGTTTATACAGTCCATTTATAGTTTAATACATAAAATTCACAATTTAATACAAACCATTTTACAAAAATTCACAAACTCAAAGAAATCAAAAACCCAAACTCTATTACCACCACCAAACGCTGCCAACAACCACCTGTACTATCATCGTAATCAGCATTTCTTTTAAATCAGATCTGTAAATAAAGTCATGCATTAACAACTTAAATATTAAATTCACACTTTAATAAAACCATTTAATTCACTCATTTTGAATTAAATGCAAAACTACTAAAAAAACTAATACATTCCTACATGCTTATACAACACAAAAAATAAATATATTCCGAAGAAAATCAACAAAAAAATTATATATAAATCATTCATATTTTAACATAAATTATAAAAAATTCACAGCAAAATACATTCAATTCACAGTTTAAACAGGAAATTCACAGTTTAATTCAACAAAATACATTCAATTCATATGCATACCTTCAAATTTATAGGCTATTGCTAATTCTTTGAAAGTTTATTTACATAAATTTTCACAAGATAAATTTTACGTACTTTATTTAAAATTAGATAAAATCATATTTGTGTATAATGCTTCTTTTATCTTATATTTGATAAACAAACAAAAAACTTATAAATTATCACAACATAATATCAGTCAATTCACAGCTTAATATAGTATATTTAAAGTTTCATATACAAAATTCACAGCTTAATATAGTCAATTTATAGTTTGAACAACAAATTCACAGTTTAACACACAGAAAGTCACAGCTTAATACATAAAACTCACAGTTTAATATACAAAAAGTATGCATTCACAACAATGTTATTAACTTGAAACTCTTAATACAGTCAATTCACAACTTAATACAATAAATTCTGAGTTTAATATACAAAATTTACAACTTAATATATTCAATTCGCAGTTTAAACAGGAAATCCACAACTTAATGCATTTAATTAATAGTTTAAAACACAAATATCACAATTTAAATTTTACATAATTTATTCAAATTTAGATACAATCATATATGTGTATAATGCTTCTTTCATTTTATATTTCAAAAGCAAACAAAAAAAATTATAAAATAAATCCACAACTTAATACTAGTCAATTTACAACTTAATACAATCAATTCACAATTTAATACACAAAATTCACAGCTTAATATAGTCAATCCACATTTTAAACAGAAAATCCACAGCTTAATACAGTCAATTCACAGTTTAAAACACAAAAATCACAGTTTAATAACTAAAATTCACAGCTTAATGCAATAAATTCACAGTTTAATACATAAAAAGTATGCATACACTGTCATATTATCAATTTATAACTGTTAATACAATAAATTCACAACTTAATACAAAAAAAATTCACAATTTTAATATACAAATATCACAAATTAATATAGTCAATTCACAATTTAAATAGTAAATTCACAATTTAATGTGGTCAGTTCATAGTTTAAAACACAAATATCACAACTTAATACACCATTTCAATATAATGATTTGTTTATAATTCACAACTTAATACACCAGTTTAAACATGGATTCGTAACTTAAAGACTCACACTAATTTATTTAGGCATTTCATCAAACACCTTGTATGTCAAAGTTTAAGAATTATAAAGCTGTAATTGTGTGTATTGATACGAGATGGATTACATGTATATATACAGGGGAATGCTAACTGAGGAAGAGATATACTCTCCTATACATACGGTAAGACTATTGACTATTGACTATGGACTTTTGACTAGATACACAGTTATATACACGTGGTTTATTCTAATGCTATTACCCCCCGGCAAGCTCATGAGCGGGACGAACTTGAAGCTTGGAACGTAGAAAGAAAATTCTATCCTTTCCTAGTGGTTTAGTGAGTATGTCTGCAAGCTGGTCCTCGGAAGCAACATGACATATCTTGAGCTGGCCAACTTCTACTTGTTCTCTGATGAAATGAAAATCCAAGGCAATATGTTTAGAGCGTGTACTAATCACCGGATTTTTAGTCATAAAGATTGCTCCAACATTGTCACAGATCAGTAGTGGAGGAGTTGTAATAGGAGCACGAAGGTTGGTGATGAGTTGCTTCAACCACATTAATTCAGTTGTAGTGTAGGCTAAGGATCTGTATTCAGCCTTTGTGCTGGAGCGGGCAACAACTCGTTGTTTGTGAGAGGTCCAGCTTATGAGATTAGTACCGTGGAAAATAGCAAATCCACATTGAGATCGGCTGTCATCAAGGTCAGAGTTCCACCCAGAATCAGAAAATGCATGAAGACCTTTTGCATTTGTTGGGGAAAAATGCAAACAGTAATGAAGTGTGGCATTTAGATAGCATAGAATTCGTTTTACTGCTTGCCAGTGATTATTTGTAGGACAATGCATGAATTGGCAAACACAATTCACGGAGTAGGCGATATCCGGTCTTGTGATAGTAGCATATTGTAGAGAACCAACAGTTTGACGATAAAGTTTAGGATCATGAAAAAGATCTCCAGCTTTAGTAAGATGTTTATATGGATCAGCAGGAGTAGAGATTGGAGATGACAGAGACATATTGCAACGATTGAGAATTTCTTGAATGTAGGACTGTTGTGAAAGAGTAAGACCATCTTTTGACTTTTGAATCTGTAAGCCAAGAAAAAAAAAATTCAAATCGCCAAGGTCCTTGAGAAAGAACATCTGATTTAAATCTGTGATGAACTGATTGAGTTTGACATCATCAGTACCTGTGACAATTAAGTCATCAACATATACCAAGACATATATAGTGTATTGCGGTGTAATATGAACAAACAGAGAGGTATCAGATTGACATGCTCGAAATCCATGTGTGACTAATTAGCTTTTGAGCTTATTGAACCAAGCACTTGGAGCTTGTTTAAGGTCGTTCAAAGCCTTGTGTAAGCGACACACGTGATTAGGTCGAGATGGATCTTCAAAGCCCTTTGGTTGCTTCATGTACACCTCTTTAGATAAGTCCCCATTTAAGAATGCATTGTTAATGTCTATTTGTCGAATTCTCCAACCGCTAGAAAGAGCAATAGAGAGAACTTATCTGATTGTTGTGTGTTTGATAACGGGGCTGAATGTGTCAAAGAAGTCAAGCCCTGCCTCTTGACTGAAACCTTGTGCCACTAACCGTGCCTTGTGTCTAGCAATTGTCCCATCAGAATTTTTCTTTACTTTGTAGATCCACTTACAACCAACAACATTAGAATTAGTAGGACATGCAACAAGGGACCAGGTATGATTTTTCATGAGAGCCTCATACTCTGCTTTCATTGCATCTTGCCAGCATTTGTGTTTAACTGCTTGAGAAAAATTCGAAGGTTCGATGATAGAGGGGGATGAAGTAACTATATGAAACAGTTTAGGTTTCAGTGAATTTTTGCGAGCCCTAGTAACTGTGACATCCCCATTTTCACGGCCAGAAAAAACCGATTTTGTTTATGCTTTATAAAAGTCAGAGTACTTCTTTTCATAAAAATGTTGTGGAATTTGTTCCCAGAAAAACACGATAAATACGTTATTAAAACATTTTCGAAGAAACATATTTTATTCATTTTAAAACATTTGGGATGTCATTGTCAATACAGAAACATAAGCATAAACAAAACTTACATTTATTTACACTAGTGATCTACATCTCTTTAATCTCTCAGTGTAATGTGACTTCATATCAACATCTGTGATATAAATAAACTGAGTGGGTCAGGTTGGGAAACCTGGTGAGTACATAGGGTTTTCAACCCACAATAATATAATTAGTATGTTTAAACAATCAAGCAATTAAACCCAATTACCCATCCTCATTATCTTCTTTACTCTTAAGGATCTACCCTAAGAATCAGCTATTTCTCGTTCATTCATTCCTAAGGATTATCCTAAGGAATCGGCACGAAGTCCATCGTTACCAAATCTTATAGATTACAACTGGTGAACACGTAGTCCAAAACATCTGGTAAACACTTAGTTCAAAAGTAACTAGTGAGCACACTTAGTTCAAAATACCTAGTGAACACACTCAGTTCAAAGATACATAGTGAACACACTCAGTTCAAAATACCTAATGAGCACCTAGTTCAAAAACACCTACAGGTTACGAGCTTACTAGCATTCCACCGGACCGTCTAGTATCGCCCATGGTCATCATCTATACTCCACTAGATGACTGGATCACTGACAACATTGATGTCTCCCATCGTGTTATCACAAAACAACTATTTTATCTACCCATGTTTTACCCAACACATTTTGTAGATATAAAATACATATACAGTTTAAATCATTTAAAACATGTACAAAAATCTTTCACCCAGCATAGACAGCAAGTATTCAGACAATATGTACACACAACACGTAATTTATATTAAAATACTTCATATCTATGTGTAAGATGAAAGGGACTATGCACTCACCTGAGAAGGTGGTGACTCGGTACTCGGACAGCGCTTCGTTTACTTTAAAATAATTTCCTTCGCCGAAACCTAGTATTATTACCACTAGATTTTAGTTTAATATTTACCGTGACTAATTATTAGTCTTATTATTATTATTATACAAGCGTTTAAACAATACTTTCCAACCACTATGTACAGACAGGGGCCAGACATAAAACATCGGAGGGCAGGACCATTTTGGCATATAGCACTTCTGAAATCCAACAACCCTATGTGTCCCTTTAAACCAGATTCCCCGTACCGCAAGTAGTTAAAAAGATATTACACTGACACTTATATAAGTCATAATAATAGCTCAAATATTTATTATAAATTTATAATAACAATACTAATTTTAAATATAAACTATATTTAAAATAGGGTAAGCATAACTTACTTACAAGGGGATTTTAGCTAGGAGTCGGGCTCTGCAGGGGCAGAACTTCGTCGCTGAATCTTTCTAAGAAATATTGTTGCAGCGCTTCAGCGCTCACCTTACTATACTAAAATTATAGAAAGAGAAGTCGAATCACGAGGGACCGAAATGCTCGGGGGATAAGGAGAGAAAGACTCTTGAATCAAGAGAATGGTGCAAGAAATATGAGAGCCCAAGCCTCTTATTTATAGTAACTGAATTTACAAAAACTACCCTTCATAATTACTTAATGACCTTATAGTTATATAAACAACTAAACACTCCTTTATAATACTGTTTTAAATAGATTTAACGATATTTGCACTAAACTAATGTCGAAAGAACTCAACATTAGTCTTATAATGACTGCATCGTCGATACCTTTCTAGTGATATATACATATGTATATATATGTGTACGTATATATGATTTATACTTTATTTTAATACGTAAATATGCTATTATAATTTGTAACTCATTCATACGAACTCCGTTTTTGACGTTCTTTATATCCACGCGTAGGTGGAGACGTACTCTACAACTTTCGTTTAGACTTTGTCGGATAATTTTGACTTTATTTTTAACAGGCCGGGACATGATTGGTCTGTTAAATCCTCATAACTTCTTCATCCAACATCCATTTTCGCCCATCTTTTTCTCGTTATGCTACTCTTAATGAGATCTTCAATTCTTGTTCAGGTCATGTCGGCTAAAAATCGCTCGATCTAATATTCAAATTTCGGGCTGTACACTGCTAATCCGAAACTTCGAAAAATCATAACTTCTTCATACGAAGTCAGATTTGGGCGTTCTTTTTATCGAAGTTCTTAGTTTAACATATTCTACGACTTTTGTTTAGAGCGCCAAGGATAAATCTCGCTCTATCGTAAATTCATTATTTACGCCTCCCGGTATCGAGCCGGTTCCGTCGCGAAACTTCGACGGGTCATAACTTCTTCGTTATAACTCGGATTTCGGCGTTCTTTATATGTACGGAAACCTAGTGACATATACTACAACTTGGTTCAAATTATTTATAAGCTTCTGTCGAAAAGTCGTTTTCGACACTTATTACCTCTAATTTGACTAGCCCGGATCTGCGGGCGTTACAGTAACCATGAGATGCTGAGTTGTATCAGAAGGATGAAAAAAAGAAGGTATGGCATGAGGTGGAGGAGGGATAGGAGAAGAAACAATGGAAGGAGAAGAAATAGCGGAAGGCATCGATGTTTGGTCGGTTGGAGTGATAGGGTTTTGAGATGAGTTAGGATGTGGGCTTTGGATGATTGGGCTGCTAAGAGAAGTAGAAGGGGGAGGCGTAGAAGGGCCAGTGTTAATAACAGGAGGTGGGCTTGGTATGTGAGCAACAATGTTTGGCAAAATGTCCATATTAAAAGAAGTGGGCTTAGTTTGAGGAGGCGATTTTGGCACGTATGGAAAGACATCTTCATCAAAAACTACATGTCTGGATATGTATATTTTTGATGTTGGTGGATGATAACATATATACCCTTTGTGGGAAGCACTATATCCCAAAAAATGCATGGTTTAGAACGAAAATCTATTTTGTGAGGATTATAGGGACGTAAATACGGGTAGTACAAGCAGCCAAATGTTTTTAAAAAGGCATAATCTGGAATTTTGGTATAAAAGCGTTGGTATGGAGACTCGTAGTTTAAGATAGGGGTAATAGTTCGATTGTTTAGATAAGTGGCAGTTTTGAAAGCATGTTCCCAAAATACATGAGCAAGAGAGGATTGGGCTAACAAAGTGAGACCTTTTTCCACAATGATTCGATTTCGTCTTTCAATGGCCCCATTTTGTTCTTGTGTATAAGGACAAGAGACTCGATGCATGATGCCATGAGACTTGAGGAAGGCAGAGACATTACAATACTCTCCTCCCCAAGCACTTTGTAGTGTTTTTATATCACAAGAAAACTGAGTTTTGACCATTTGGCTAAAATGTAAAAAGGTGGAGTAAACTTGCGATTTATGAGAAAGGAAATAAACCCATATAAATTTAGAACAATCATCCATAAACAAAACGAAATATCGATTTCCATTCATAGAGAAAACGGGAGCGGGTCCCCAGACATCAGAGTAAACCAATTCAAAAGGCTTTAAAGAAGTTACATGTGAAACTGGAAGATGCAACCTATGACTTTTTCCTAATTGAAAAGAGTCACAAACATTAGGAAAACTATTTTTTGAAACAAGAAGATTAAAAGTAGAAACTAAGCAACGAAGAAGTTGTTCGTGTGGGTGAGCCAGCCTCTTAAGCCATCCATTAAGTGAGACTCGGATGTTATTGAAAGCTTTTGGTGAAGAACGGAAACTGTGACATGGTAATCGATATAGACCTTCCTTTTTATCCCCTTGGATCAGTGTTTGGCCCTGAAACGTCTTAACAGAACAAGATTTAGGCCAAAACTCCATGTAAACATCATTATCATCAGTTAGTTTGGACACACTAAGGAGATTTTTAGTGAGTTCAGGAACAATTAGCACATTTGGCAATTTGAGATTAGGCAAAGAAGAAGATCCAACATGAGAAATATGTAAATTTTTACCATTTCCAACTTGAAGTTTGTCACTCCCTGTGTACGCATCTGCAATTTTAAGCTTAGAGATATCAGGAGAGACATGATCAGTCGCCCCTGTGTCAAAGTACCACGAGGGATCAATGACTGTCGAGGGACTGTGTTGCTGTGTCAAGTGAACTTGACGAGGGTTATTCCTCGGGTTTGACCTGCGTGATGGAAAATCAGTCTGATTTCCACGATGCCAACAATCAATTGCCTCGTGTCCTGGTTTCGTACACAACTGGCAAATGGATTTCTTCTTTCGTGAATCTGTGCCTCGAGTAGGGTTGGATGAACCTGAACTGGAGCCATTGTGAGAAGAAGAAGAACGGTAATTTGAGGGATTTGAGCGATTTACATTGAGTGCTACCGCTGATGTCTGAGTTACAGAGGCAAGACGAATGTGTTCTTGCTCCAATCGAGCTTCTTCCTGTAACAATAAGCCATCAAGATCATCAACATTTAATACCTCTGATTTCATCATAAAAGCAGTAAAGAATGCTCCGTATGAGGAGTTATGGCCGTTGAGAATATAGCCAATTAGATCGTTATCATCAATAGGATGAAGATTTTCAGCCAAAGAATCAAAAATTGATCGTTTTCGTTCTATGTACTCAATCATTGTCATTGAACCTTTTGTAAGGGTTTGAAGTTGAGTTTTGAGTTGTAAACGACAAGCCCTGGTTTGGTCTTGAAAGAGTTCCTCCAGTGTCAGCCACGCAATTCGAGAAGAGGGTGAGCGGGCAACTAGAGCAGAGGGATTTTCCGACACAGTTGACTTGAGCCATAAAAGAACAAATCGATCTCTCTTTTTCCAAGTAGAATACTCTGGATTTGGTGTTGTGGTAGCTGGTACAGCAGCGACTGCCGGAGATGTGGCGGTGGCTGGAGTTGCTGGAATAGCCTCAACATCAATAGTTTCAGTCGATGGTTTGGGATTTAAGACGTAATCTTCCAGATCAAAGGTTTCTAGAGCCGATATAATCGTTGTACGCCAGAGAGAATAGTTGTTGCGATCCAGTTTGATGTTGATAGCTGGAATTTGGAAATTTAGGGTAGAGACATTGGTGGTGGTAGCGAGATGAAGAAGATTAGAGGTATTCGAAGCCATGGAAGCAATAATTAAGAATATTGAGTATCAAGAGATGAACTCTAATACCATATAAAGCTATAATTGTGTGTATTGATACGAGATGGATTACATGTATATATACAGGGGAATGCTAACTGAGGAAGAGATATACTCTCCTATACATACGGTAAGACTATTGACTATTGACTATGGACTTTTGACTAGATACACAATTATATACACGTGGTTTATTCTAATGCTATTAAGAATAAATAATATTTATTCCTTAAGTTCCATAGAATCAGTCTCATGATAACAGTTTGTTTACTATATATTATACTATGTATTTTATTGTTAAATTAAAGCTTATATAATTTAAGAATTAATGTCTCTATAATTCTTAATTAGTCACCATCTTTATATGATTCTTAATAACCAATAACTTATATGCATCAAAAGAAAAGTAAAAAATGGAAAAGAATACATACCATCATTATATATTTATAAAGCTAGCATTTTTCCTTTCACCACATTCATTTGAAACTCTCATTCATTTTTCCTTTCACCACATTCATTTGAAACTCCCATGACTTTTCAATTTCTTTCTAATAATGATTATAAGTTGGTTAATAAGGTTAAATAAATATAAAACCTAAAGTGTAATCATATATAAACTAAATTTCAATGTTAAAAGAATATATTTTCTTCTACTTATAAACTTATGTTTTTAACTTTTAACATATTATACTTAATTTATTAGGTCTAATATATTGTTGTATGTAAACCATTATAATTTTAAAGCTACAATTTTTGAACAATTTGTATAAAATACTTAAATTGTTAATTTAAATATAACCTTATAGGATCAACTTAAATATAAATTTTAGTTCAACTTAAACAACCTAAAGAATATTTTGTAAATAGTTAAAAGTGATAAATTGCAGTGTCTTTCTAATAATGATTATAAGTTAGTTAATAAAGTTAAATAAGTATCAAACCCAAAGTGTAATCTTAAATAAACTAAATTTCAATATTAAAATAATATTTTTACTTCTACTTATAAAGTTATGTCTTTAGCTTTTAATATTACTTAATTTATTAGATTTAATATATTGTTGTAAGTAAACCATTATCAATTTAAAGCCACAACTTTTGAACAGTTTGGACAAAATACATAAATTGTTAATTTAAATATAACATTATAGGGTCAACCTCAATATAAAGTTCAGTTTCACTTAAAAACCCAAAGAATATTTTGTGCATAGTTAAAAATGATAAATTATAGTGCTAAATGCAAAAACTAAATTGTAATATCAATTTAACTAAAATATTTCCTAAAGATACTTTTATAATCGTTAAAAGTTTTTAAATAATTAGCTTAAAATAACTTACAATAACAATAGTTAAAAATAACTCTGTATAAATGATTATATTGTCACCTTTAAAATCAAAAAAATTTGTTTGATGTTTTAAATAATTATAATGATAGAAATTAAAACGTTAAACAAATCAATTTTAAAAAATTAATTAATAATAACTACAACTTTAAATAACATTAAACTATATATTAAATTTTATTTTATTCATAAGTAACCCGTGGGTAGAGGTCATTCAAAAGATTGAGGTTATGTAGTTTTAATAGATGTATATATTATCATATAATTCAAAACATAGTAAATTACATGAATGGTCCGTATGGTTTAGAGTATTTTACGTGTTTGGTCCCTAACTTATTTTTTTTAACTTGGAAGGTCCCTATTATTTGTTTTTGTTACGCACTTGGTCCCTGTCTTACCTAAAAAGACTATTTTTTCCCTTGATTTTCTAATTTATTTAAATAATCACACCCACAACCCCACCCATTCACCTTACCTTACCTACCCCATAATTTTTTCTCTATTTAAATAATAGTCTTTTTAGGTAAGATAGAGACCAAATGTGTAACAAAAACAAACAGTAGGGACAAAGCGCGTAACAAAACCAAATAGTAGGGACCTTCAGAGTTAAAAAAAAATAAGTTAGAGACCAAGCACGCAAATCACTCCAAACCATAGGGACCATTCGTGTAATTTACTCTTCAAAATAATCAATATATTATATCTCCTTAGTATACGAATTATTATATAAAATTTAACAATAACATTATTGTTATATTTAAAAAAACATGTAAAGATTTCAGTTATATAGATGCTTCTGCGCAACGAGCGTGCATTCGCCTAGTTTTTTTATTATGCTCAGCACCTTGGAAATGAAAATTTCTCGTTCCAAGCATAGTAATAGATTGATATCCTTACACACTGTTCAAGCATCTCCAAAACGTCATTAAAGAACTTCAAAATCACTTCTCAAAAACTCCGATTTTAGTTCTAAACATAATATATTTAAAAGTTCTCGCCAAAACAGATCTCATACGTAACCCGCTGATCCTTTGATAGAACAATTGTTTTTGCCGGAAATCATGACAAAAAAACACACATGTTCGTGTTGAACTCGCCGGTAAGTCTAAACGATGGGGTACCGATCTCTAATAGTTAATGAAGAAGACGGATGTGGTAGATGAAAGGCTCTTGGTGCTCGGAGACGAACAAAATAGTTGGATACAGTCGGAGACGAAACGGATCTAGAGAAATTGGAAGCAAATCTATAGGAATTGGAAGCAGATCTGGACGGAACCACATGTTTTCTGGTGTTTTGGCGAGGTCGGAGGTCGGAAGTCGGAGACAAACACATATCGGAAGTCGTAGGTCGGAGTCGAACACAAATATGAAGGCATAGAAGGTAGACGTCGACAACGATAGTTGCGTTTGACTGTGATGGTGTTAGCTGACATCAATTGTTATAGGTCGATGGCGCTGCCGACAACCACGTGATCTCCGGCGACGATGACGGTGGCGGTGTCGCTGGTAGCGATGATGATGACGGTGGGAGGTGGCTGTTGGTTGT
The DNA here is from genome assembly GCF_051521515.1 of Lactuca serriola. Classification (NCBI taxonomy): domain Eukaryota; kingdom Viridiplantae; phylum Streptophyta; class Magnoliopsida; order Asterales; family Asteraceae; genus Lactuca; species Lactuca serriola. The sequence continues at coordinate 258,464,522 of NC_136412.1, read as the reverse complement.
TGAAAGAGGGATAGAAAAGAGAGTTTTGTTGGTTGTTGAAAGAGGGATAGAAAAGAGAGTTTTATCTTTACAGTTTTCACCTTATGAAAAAATGGCAAATGTATAGTGTGTGTTAGATCTACTTTTTAGATGTGATATATTTGTTTATAAAACTAGCCTAAGAGTTGTCTATATTTACGATAATGCCATTCAACTTTTTTAATAATCGATAGATAAAATTGTCTTTTTAGGATATACATTTAATAATTAGTTAAAATGAGTGGTTCTTACGGTTTTTAACTTTTAGTGGTTCTCATTTGATCTTTTACCTCTCTCTCTCTCTCTCTCTCTCTCTATATATATATATATATATATATATATATATATATATATATATATATATATATATATATGAATCAGTTTCATCTAGGCATTGCTTATGTTGTTTTTATGCGAGATTAACTAGAAGAAATACCAATATAGTTTCGTTGATTTATTTATTAAAGCATTCTACATTTATTTCTTCCCATTGCAACGTACATTGTACTTTGAAAAATCTACCCAATTGCAACACTTTCATTTGACACAAATTCTATGTAAGTGGAGTCGAAATGTTGAATCTAGCAAGTGTTTTCTTTTGATTTGTAAGATTATTACAAAAGTTTTTGACATGTTAGCAACTTGAGATTAATCTTTTGTATGAACTTTTATCTAATTTTGTCAACCTACCCCAAACTTTTTTACTACTACTACTACTACTTATTATTATTATTATTATTATTATTATTATTATTATTATTATTATTATTCGGAGAATGAGGTCACGGGTTCGAGCCCCACTCCTCCTATTTTCTCCCATATATATATATATATATATATATATATATATATATATATATATATATATATATATATATATATATTGTTTTTATTATCTATTGTGTGCATGTATGATTGATTCTGGACCAATCATTTTAGTTATTTTAAGAAAGAAATTAATGCATATTACATGTTGAAGATATAATTGGTATTAATTACATCTTCAGCATTTAATATGCATTAATTACTTTCTTAAAATAACTAAAATGATTGGTCCAGAATCAATCATACATGCACACAATAGATAGTGAAAACATTTGAACCTAACTATCTCTCTCTCTCTCTCTATATATATATATATATATATATATATATATATATATATATATATATATATATATAGGAAATAAGATAACATTATATCTAAGTGTTAGATGAAAACCAAGAAGAAATTCTAACCTAATTGGTTAGGAGCATGTTTTTGGAGCAGAGGTATTACGTTCGAACGGCATAAAATCTGTTTTCTTAAAGTGAAATGAAATGGGTTGAGATGGCATGCAACATCAGCTATCATATCAACAACTCATTCCAACTTAGCATGCTACGTAAGCGATTATATGTTGTAAATGTTAAAAGTGACTAAAGTCAATAAATTGGTTCGTAGTATACATAATTTGATTTTCTTTAATAACTTTTATTTCGTAACTTCAAAAATAATCTCATATGTATGACAATGTGTAACGCCCGTAGATCCAGGTTAGTCAATTTAGAGATAATAAGGGTCGAAAACGACTTTTCAACAAAAGATTATTTAGAATAAATAATCTTAACCAAGTTGTAGAATATGTCTTAAGGGTTCCGTACATATAAAGAGCGCCGAAATCCGAGTTATAACGAAGAAGTTATGACCCGTCGAAGTTTAGCGATAGAACCGGCACGGCACCGCGAAGACGTAAATAGTGAATTTATGATAGAGCTTCTTTTAACCTTAGTAATCTAAATGAAAGTCATATAATATGTTAACTTGAGAGCGTCCATAAAAAGAACGCCCAAATCTACTTTTTATGAGGAAGTTATGATTTTTCGAAGTTTCGGCTTAGCGGTGTACAGCCCGAAGTTCGAGTATTAGATCGAGCGGTTTTTAGCAGACACAACCTAAACGATAATCGAAGATCTCGTTATTAGTAGCGTAACGATAAAAAGACAGACGAAAATGGACATCAGATGAAGAAGTTATGAGATTTTAACGGACTAATCCTGTCCCGGCCTGTTAAAAATATAACTTTAAAAATAAAGTCAAAATTAGCCGACGGAGTCTAAAAGAAAGTTGTAGAGTACGTCTCCACTTACGCGTGGATATAAATAACGTCAAAAACGGAGTTCATATAAACGAGTTACAAATTATAATAGCATATTTACGTATTAAAATAAAGTATAAATCATATATATATATATATATATATATATATATATATATATATATATATATATATATATATATATATATATATCATTAGAAAGGTATCGACGATGCGGTCATTATAAGACTAATGTTGAGTTCTTTCGACATTAGTTTAGTACAAATATCGTTAAATCTATTTAAAATAGTATTATAAATGGGTGTTTAGTTATTTATATAACTATAAGGTCATTAAGTAATTATGGAGGGTAGTTTTTGTAAATTCGGTTACTATAAATAAAAGGCTTGGACTCTCATATTTCTTGCACCATTTTCTTGATTCAAGAGTCTTTCTCTCCTTATCCCCCGAGCATTTCGGTCCCTCGTGATTCAACTTCTCTTTCTATAATTTTAGTATAGTAAGGTGAGCGCTGAAGCGCTGCAACAATATTTCTTAGAAAGATTCAGCGACGAAGTTCTGCCCCTGCAGAGCCCGACTCCTAGCTAAAATCCCCTTGTAAGTAAGTTATGCTTACCCTATTTTAAATATAGTTTATATTTAAAATTAGTATTGTTATTATAAATTTATAATAAATATTTGAGCTATTATTATGACTTATATAAGTGTCAGTGTAATATCTTTTTAACTACTTGCGGTACGGGGAATCTGGTTTAAAGGGCTGCATAGGGTTGTTGGATTTCAGAAGTGCTATACGTCAAAATGGTCCTGCCCTCTGGTGTTTTATGTCTAGCCCCTGTCTGTACATAGTGGTTGGAAAGTATTGTTTAAACGCTTATATAATAATAATAATAATAATAATAATAATAATAATAATAATAATTAGTCACGGTAAATATTAGACTAAAATCTAGTGGTAATAATACTAGGTTTCGTCGAAGGAAATTATTTTAAAGTAAACGAAGCGTTGTCCGAGTACCGAGTCACCACCTTCTCAGGTGAGTGCATAGTTACTTTCATCTTACACATAGATATGAAGTATTTTATATAAACTACGTGCTATGTGTGCATATTATCTGAATACTTGCTGTCTATGCTGGATGAACGTTTTTTTTATACATGTTTTAAATGATTTGAACTGTGTACGTATTTTAAATATACAAGTATGTTGGGTATGGGATGGGTAGATGAATGATGAGAGATAAAAGATGATGTGAGTAAACATTGGCATCTATAGACTTAGTGCCTAACAAATAACATTGGCAGCTATGGACTTAGTGTCTATTGGACAAACACTGGTAGCTATGGACTTAGTACCTATTAGGAATTGGTAGCTATGTACTTAGTACCTATTAGATAAACACTAGTAGCTATGGATTTAGTACCCAGCAGATATGGAATTAGTTTTTTACGAACGAGCATTGGCAGCTATGGATTTAGTGTCAGTCCTATAACTCTGGAAGCAAATGACTTCAGAATAAACGAATGCGGGATAGATGACTCTCAGGATAGATCCTTAAGAGTAAAGAAGATAATGGGGATGGGTAATTGGGTCGATTGTTTGATTGTTTAAACATAATAATTATATTATTGTGGGTTGAAAACCCTATGTACTCACCAGGTTTCCCAACCTGACCCACTCAGTTTATTTATATTACAGGTGTTGAGATGAAGTCACATTACACTGAGAGATTAAAGAGATGTAGATCACTAGTGTAAATAAATGTAAGTTCTGTTTATGCTTATGTTTCTGTATTGACGATGACATCCCAATGTTTTAAAACGAATTAAAAATATTTTTCTTCAGAAATGCTTTGATAATGTATTTATCATGTTTTACTGGGAACAAATTCCGCAACATTTTTATTAAAAGTGGTAATCTGATTTTTATAAAGCATAAACAATATTGGTCTTTTCTGGCCGTGAAAATAGGGATGTCACACAATGCAAGAAGTTGCAATATACTATATTGGTTTAATCAATTTTCACTTCTAATACGCAAGAAAAACACATAAGAACTCACGACAAAACACGGACTCAATTACTAGTTTTTCGTATTCTTTAATACTTAAATTAGCATAGAAACTGGAAAGTAACAACATTACAACAGTTTATCATGCTCATTTTAAACTCCAAAGTATAACCCATTACTTTCTCGTATCATTCTAATATCAATATTTATACTTAAAGCTATATATATTTAATCGTTTAAAGTTAAAACGTAAATTAATTTCACAAAACTTCTTCACATGGACAAGAGCTACACTTTTTCTACCACATCTTTATCTTTATTCCAACACTTTTAACTTTCCCTTTCTCAAAACTCTTTCTTCGTTTTGAATTATTAAATATTTTTACGATAAACATATAAAAGATAAAATCTATGTTTATTACATTTTTCAGAAGTAAATAAAATTCCATATAAACGTTTAAGTTTAAGTCATATACATATTCATAAACATTTATCCAGGCCCGGCCTAATACATGAGCAACTTGGGCTTAGGCCCAAGACATCAAATTATTGGGGGTATCGGGCATCAAAGAAGTCCAGCTACATATATATATATATATATATATATATATATATATATATATATATATATATATATATATATATATATTAGCCCATAATGAAATCTTTCATCTGTATACGGACGTTGATGAGAGAAAGAAAGCGAGCGGACGATGGGAGAAAGAAAGCAAGCACGCCAATTGTCAAACAATCGATTGCTCATGGAAAAACCAAACGTTTCGTTCCTACCGCCTAGAATCCCGTTGGCATCGGTTTCGATGGGAGAAATCAATGCGTCTCCCGTATAAAAAGGACGAACAGGTTTTTCTTTTGTATCCTTTCAGTCGAAAATAGTTGATTTTACATACTTGATTCTCAGTTTAGTCTTCAAACGGAAACGATTTAATCCGATAGCTGAGATTTAGTCCGATTTATCATCGATTTGGTTATTTTGAAAGTTAGACAGTAGCGATTTGGGTTAGTTTATTCATCTGCTTGATTTCTTAGTCATCTGCTTCGTTTCTAGTTGTTTATTTTAAAATCGGATGACCTAATTTCTTATCTATTTCATTAGTGGAAATCAAATTTCCCCTCTCTTTGTATTTGTACGTGATATTGCTATTTCATGAATCATCAAATCATATTTGGGTAAGTTTTAACTTGAAATTTGTGTTTATTTAGGTTCGTTTGATTATTTTAGAAATCTGATTTAGTGATTTATGTTACATATATTTGATTTATTCTCCAAGAGTTCATATTTTTTTAAGTTTGTTTCTAAAATATGCTTAATTTCTTATTCATCTTATTTGTTTGTTGGTTATTTAAAAAATATGTTGACCTGATTTCGTCTCTATTTCATTACAGGAAATCAGATTTCCCTTATGTTTATGTTTATATTTGATATTGTTGTTGTAGAAATCATCAAATTATATTTGGGTAAGTTAAAACTTGAAATCTATGTTTATTTAAGCTTGTTTAGGGTTAAAAAAAAATCTGGTTTATTCCTTCTCTAAGAGTTTATATTTGATATTTTAGTTTTAGTTTTTTAGAAATCATATCTGATTTACATTTACTATTACTGTGTTCTCCAAATTTGAGCTACAAAATCAAATACAATTCAAATTTCTCCATTGTTTCAACATTCAACAATCAGATTTGGTGAGTTTAATTTTGATATTTGTTTTGTGTTTATTGTTCAATAATTGTTGTATAAATTTTTTTTTTTTGTTTTTATTTATGTAATGTGAAGAAGGAGCTATATTTTTGATTTTGTTGTCTAAAAACTAAAAGCCGTAGAAGCCTTATTTCAAATAAAATTACTGTATTTTTTTATTATAAATTTTTATATATATGTTTTTGTTATTGTATAGTACATGTAGGGCATAATTTTATAATTTTTTTATCTCGCCCGATAGTAAAAAACAATGGAGGCCCTTCATTTATCACTATATATGTATAATAATATCTATCCTCAGCTTCTTTCATTTTCGACATGGAATCGTCCACCAATGAAATCATCAAAGAACTCCCTGGTATAATTCGTATTTTCAAAGACGGTCGATTCCAGAAACTCCAAGTTCCTGATATTGTTCCAGCCGGCGTGGACCCTTCCACCGGCGTCAATTCCAAAGACGTCGTGTTTTCATCACAGAACAACGTCTACGCTAGGCTTTACATTCCAAAAACCACAACCCTCAACCACAAACTCCCACTTTTAATCTTCTATCACGGTGGTGGTTTCATGATCGAATCCGCTAAGTCCTCTCTATACCACAACTTCCTCAACCTCATCGTCTCAGAAGCCAACGTCGTCGCCGTCTCCGTCGACTACAGACTCGCGCCGGAGTTCCCCCTCCCGGTCGCGTACGAAGACTCATGGGAAGCAATCAAGTGGGTTGCGAAGCATGTTAACGGAAATGGTCCAGAGCCATGGTTGAACGAATACGTCGATCTTCAGAACATCTTCCTCGCCGGCGACAGTGCCGGAGGTAACATAGCACACCACATGGCGATCCGGGTCGGATCGGATACCCCAACCGGTTTACGGTTCCAGGGTGTTATCTTGCTTCACCCGTATTTCTGGGGTAAGGAACGGGTTGGTAAGGAGTCCGACTTTATTGAACCCTGGCTGATTGGTTTTTTGGAAGACTCATGGGCTGTCGCGCACCCGGAAAGCAGCGGGCTGGATGACCCGTTGATCAACCCGGGTATGGACCCGAATATATCGGGTATGGGTTGCTCCGAGATGCTGGTTTTTATCGGCGGGAATGACTTTTTCAGAGAGAGGGGATTGTATTACAAAGAAGTGGTGGAGAAAAGTGGGTGGAAAGGAGATTTGCAAGTGGTGGAGAATGAAGGGGAGGAACATGTGTTTTTCTTATTTAAGCCTTCCTGTGCAAATGCTTGTACTTTGCATAATAGAATTTGTACATTCATCAATAATGCTTGAGAGTTGAGAGGAATGTATTGCTCGTCGACATAAAAGTATCCTACTCTCATGTTTTAATTTGTAATTTTATTATGTTTGAATATTATCTTTTGTTGGAGAGATAATAATTAAGAAACATAAAAGGCTCCAGAAAGTATACTACACAACAAAACAAAGACCAGAAACAACAATTAAATCCTCTAAAACTACTAAACCGCAAGGAATCGACAATGAAAATTTGAAACTTTAGATTTAAATTGTCCAATTAGTTCACTTCAAAAAATCCGCCAAAGTCAATGATCTGTGAACCAACAACAACAACGATTATAGCCAACACCATGAAAAGGCCAAATCCAACATCACCAAGCAACTTGTGTAAAGTGTGTATGTATATGAAATTATGAATTATCCTCTAAAAGTGACTCATAAACAATAATAATGAGTCAAGCTTGAAGAAACCACCAAATCCAATGTTAGTAGCAGCAACCAGAAAAACTAATTAAGAGCATTCAAAAAGATATGCAATCATTAACAATAACGCCCAATGTGGAATTTGAGCCATTGTGAATTTGTAAACAACGCTACATGATTACCAACCAATTACTAAACTTCAAAGTGCACTTCAAATTTAGATAAAGCTTTGCGAAGAAGCTTTGTCATGAGTGTCAGATTGACCACCAGAAATTGTCTTTTATATAGTAAATTTGAGTCCTTGGGTACAAATTGACCACCATAGGTATGAATTAAGTTGTTTGGATCAGTTGTTTGGCAGTCGTTCAGGTGATTTTCGGACGACTTGTGGCAATGAGAGATACAACTATCTTTTTTCAGGCAACTATGTTTTTCCTTAGGACGACAATCTTTCTCACACAATGTTTTAGGCAACTTCACGCGATGACAGTGATGTTTCCTCTCTTCTCAGGCGATGGTGGCAGTGGCGTTTCGTCTCTTCTCTAGCAATGATGGCAGTAGCGTTTCCTCTCTTCTTCGGTGACGGTAGTAGTGGAGTTTCTTCTCTTCTCCGACGACGATGGCAGTGGTTAGTCTTAGTCGGATTCTCTTTCTCGTTCCTTTCTTCTCGGTCTGTATTTCTCTTTCTTGTTCCTTTCTTCTCCGACGACGATGGCAGTACTAAATGGGTGTTTGGATAGGGAAAAAAGTGGTTGCTTATTGCTTATTCTCACTACAATAAGATGAGTTGAAGTGTTTGGATAGGATGCTTAAAAAATCAGCTTATTGTGGTAGGAATAAGTTAAATAAGCTGATTTTAATAAGCAATGGAGGAATGCTTATTGCTTATTGCTTAATTTTAATGATTTCGGAAATTACCCAATTACCCTTCAAAACAACGATACAGCATAAACCCATAACCCTTGGTCGATCAATTGTTGTCGTTCAGTATTCCCTTTACCTGCTACCATCAACGATCTTCAAGCCATCAGCCATCGATCGACGATCAGGTAACGCAATTGCTACTTTTTTTTTCTGATCTGGTACGCAATCTGTTCATCTTCTTTTTTTTTTCTTTTTTCTTTATCGATCATGCAGAAACATACGAGACTGCCCTGTTCATTCTTGATTCTTGATTGTTCTTTTTTCTTCATTCTTGATTGTTCTTGTTATTAGCTGCTATTGATGCAACTAGGTATGATGTTTTTTTGCTCCTACCTGCACTATGATGGTAAACTGCCATGTGATGTTTAATTATAAACTTCCCCTGTCATGCTTCTATTTTTTCTTCATTATACTTGTGGTTATTTGTTCCTATTGATGGTAATGATTCTTGTTTGTATTTATAAATTTCTCTGCTGTTTTGATTCAACATTAGGTTGAAATTTAAGAATTTTCTTCATTCTTTATGATGATGTAATATAGGTAATGGACACTGTCAATGTTCATGATGTGGATATTGATACACCCAAAGTGAAAGTTACAAATAGGTTTCATTGGGATCCTCATACATTCAAGGTATTTCTTGAGGAATGTATGACCGAGCTAAAAAACAGGAATAGACCGGGTATTTATTTCAAACAGACCGCGTGCCAAAATATATGTAAGAGACTTTTGGAACGAACGGGTAAAGAATCGGACAAAAATCAAATGAAAAACAAATGGGACATTATGCGGAAAGAGTTCAAATATTATGATCGTTTAACAAGACTAGAAACGGGAATTTCAACTGATCCCACGAGAAATATAATCTCAGCATCAAAGGAATGGTGGGATGAGAAAATAAAGGTAATAATTAAAAAAAAATTATCTAACAATATATTATTTGTATTGTGTTTTTCGTGACATTCTCATTTTGTACATATAGGAAGATAAAGAGTATGCTAAGTTTAATGTAACGCCCCGTTTATTTAAATAAATTAATAAATATAAGTCCCAGACTAAATGGTAAAGAAATTTAGAAGTTGGGGGTTAAGATGTAATTTTCAGATTGATTTGTAAAGGATTTTTAAGGTTGAGGTTGGTTTAGTAAATTATTGGTTTGATTTGAAAAGATTTTCGAAGACATGGGTTGTTTGGTAAGTTTTGAACTTAAATTGAAAAGACTTTTGGAATCACAGACTAAAGGGGTAAATTTTGAATTTGAATTGAAAAAGATTTTAAGAGGAGGGACTAATGTTAATATATTGGACTCATGTTTAGATGGGACACGGGTTTAAACCTGGTACCCTTTCCTCCCTCTCATTTTAATGATACAACAACCCTAACCCTATCCTTATGAAGTCGCCGCCATGCATGCCCCTTCCAGTCATCACCATCTTCGTTGCTCCAATCAGACCAAGCCGCTTAGCGGCCATCATGCCATTGAAGCGCTACCACCGAAACCTGCTGCCGGAGACGTTGTGTGCCATTGGAAGACTGTCGAGACCAATGGAAAGGAACCGAGAAAGATGAAGCTCAAGTTGTGAATGACAGGAAGGCCCTCGGTAAGCTTAAACCGTGACCTATCTCTTCCATCCTTCGTTCTTTTCGATGATTTGACACTGTGTGTGACGGTTGTGGGTATCGTCAGCCCTTGGATCGTCGTCGCTGGTGCTGTTGACGATGCCATGACGGTATGTTGCCCCCTAGCCACCGCTGTTAGAGCCTTATCACCACCGAGGATCGACGCCATCATCCCACTGCTACGTTGTCGCTGCTGTGGTGAAACACCAGCAGCAGCTGCCATTGCCGATATGGTTGCTGCTCCGCCGATGCTGCCTCTCCATGGTTCTGCCGTCGCCAACCACCACCAGGAGGGTGGTTGGATCTGTTGGCAAGCAAGAAAGTGTATGGGTGTTTGTTCTGTTGTAAGGTGTGTTGTGTTTGGTGTGTTTATTTGGCCGAAAAGCCACTGCCGCCACGAGCCACCGCCGGCCACCACTAGGGTGGCGATGTGTGTGTGTGTGTGATTAGTTTAGTTTAGTGTGTATGTGTGGTTAATCGGGATTTGGCTTTGTAAAATGTAATAAGCTTTGAATAATGAAAATAATAATAACCACCACCGTGAGGTGGTGGCTACCGCCGTGTGCCGCCATTGACCACCATTACCCGAGGAGGTAGTGGGTGGTGCCCCGCTAGAAAACCCTGATAGGCTTAGAGATTGGTTTTGGGCCTATTGGTCCATGTTTGGGTGGAAAACCCTAATTATGAGTATTGAGTCTTGGACTTAATTGGACCCACTTTTAGGCCATTGAGATTGGATTGAATATTAAGCCTAATTATTCAATGTCATTTATCTAGCAGAGTGAAGGACTTAATGGATTAAATCCTTAATGGATTAAGTCCCTAGTGGGTTAAGTCCTTAATGAGCTAAGTGACTTAACCCTAATTGTCATTTTATGTGAAACCCTAATGTCACATGAGCCTTGAGTTGGGCTCTTCAATTGGGTATTGTAATTGGGCCAATAATGGGCAATCCAAGAATGATTATGGACTAGAATATTTAGTTCGGCTTTAGGGTAAGGCCCATATGAAGGATTGGGCCCAATTTGGAAAATTGGGCCATAGTTTGGGCCTAGATTGTTGTATGATATTGAGCCCTTAAAATGAGACATGTTGGACTGGACTGAATAATTGGGCTTTAAGGGAAGTCCATGTAGAGGTTTGGGCCCAATTTGGAAAATTGGGCCATATGTTGGGCTTTGATCCCTAGTTGACTTTGGGCCTATGGATTGGGCATTGGGCTTGGGTAAGCTAAGCTTGGGGTAATGTTGTAATTATCCAAAGTATGTATTTATAGTGGAACCCAATTATTAATTGGGTGTTATTTTGATATTGACAGATCGGGAATCTGTCATCCAGCTGCTATGGTTTTGGTTAGCGGGAATTCAGCAGTGTGAGGTGAGTTTCTTTCTAGTAGGAACGGGTCTACGGCCATAATGCCGGCCCGTTTAGTTAGCAGTAGTTCCGGACCTCGGTCCGATGTAGTAGTTAGAGTGCTTGATGTCTTTGTGATTCAAGCATGTTTTGTGTTATGTGTTCCGGACTCTGTTCCGATGCAATATGCAGTATATGTATTCATGCTAGTTGATATGTTTACGATATGTTATGTTCAGTCACTTTCCGGAATTTGGTCCGATGCAGGGGACGGGGTTCTAGTCAGTCCCGGACTTCGGTCCAATGCAGTCAGCTCCGGACTTCGGTCCTATGCAGGGGATAGGGTCCCAGTCAGTTCCGGACTTCGGTCCGATGCAGGGGACGGGGTCCCAGTCAATTCCGGACTTCGGTCCGATGCAGTGGGAAAGGCCCAATAAGTGTTTATACGTTATTGTATGGTATGTGGTAGTTTAGGGGAGGTCACTAAGCTTCATGCTTACAGTTTCAGTTTTGGTTTCAGGTACTCAATTTTCAAAAGAGGAGCTCGGGAAGATTACGGTGCACATCCATTTGTTCAGTCTGGGATGTTTATACTATGATATACTTGACAGTCATTATAATATTTTGATATACATTGCTTATGATTTTTATATGTGGTTTATTGACTATGGTTTTTATTATTAAATTAAACGAAATTTTTAGACTATGTTTTTGGGATGTTACAAGTTGGTATCAAAGCCTTGGTTTGAGGGATTCGAGTACACTTCCGGGTGTGTCTGAACTCAAACTAAGGAAGTGATATAAAGTTTTCAAGAGAAAAACCATGTTTACAAAAGGATTTTGAGAAAAGAAAACAATTTTTGAAAAAGTACGAAGAAAAGAGTTTTAGAAAAAGCGAAAAGAAATTTTGAAAAGAGAAAAGGGTGTGGTGCATGCATTCAGCCGAGCTCAAGTAAGTACTCCCAAATTACCCATACAAGTTTATGTAATGATTATCAATTTTAGTTTCGGTAGAACAGCATGCTAGAATAGGACTAAGGATCTACGTGGATGCCTTATGTGCCTGCTATATGAGTTTCAGATTTGTGAGGAATTGCATGCTAGTATTGAGTAGCCAATAGTAGAATAGCCTGGTTAGGTTATGCCTTATAGTATGAGCTTAGCATTGTATGCTTGTGCAGATTAGTCAGTATGATAGCCAGGGTGGTATATGCTTGATTATGTACTCAATGCCCGAATGTTGCTTGCTTTGTGCTTTTAGGAGTTCTAGTTGTCTTTCACTAACTAGTAAACGAATATGTTTAGTTACATATTGCAAGGACTAAATAATTTCAGAAGGTTAGGTCTAGCTCTATTTCGCAGCTCTCGTTTGAGTCCAACTGTTATAGGGTAGGATCTCTCATTCGAAGAATTATCTAGTCTGAGTGATATGTAATAGTATTCCCGAGCTAGTTAGGGGAAGAAAGTGGGGACTTCTTATGCAGCTGATGGCGGAGAGTGGGTTGGTGATTACCCTAGGGCAAGCCTACGATGAGATTAGCATGAGATCAGCAGTAGTAGTAGAAGGGACTTAGTGGAGTCGAGGTAGTTCTTTGGGAAGGTACAGATAGATGTGGAAGGTAGTAGGGGCCCATACTACTGAAAGCGGAGGATCTGTACTCGAATCAAGGAAGGCTAAGATAAGACCATGGAACTTGTAGTGTGTGAGATCCCTTGAGTTTTGATGAGTGTGGAGATGTTAGTGATGGTATATTGTCGATATAGTGACGCTATGTGGTAGACCAGATGGTAGTTCTGGAATCGACGAGGGATCAGGCTCGGACTCTGGAGCGGGGCAGATTGATGATCAGATGAGGGAGTTCATTCCATCTGAGAATTATGCGCAGTATCATTGACCAGACTCTTGTGATCCTCAGTGTGATTAAGGAGGACATTATAGAGATTTGTGATGAGAGGCCGAGTGAATTATGCACTGAGATAACAGTCATGATAGGGACCCGTACGTTGATGTTTCGGGAATTCAGAGTTTATGAAGCTTCAGATTGTCAGGGGGTTAGGAACCCCATGGTTAGCAGCAGATGGTTGGCAGATGTTGCCAACACTTTTCGTACCAGATATTGTCTCAAAAGGAGACAAGATCTGACTTACTTCCTGTCTCCCGAGGGATAGAGCACGAGATTGATAGGAATAGGTTAGTAGTGATTCGAGTGATGATGCGGTTGATGCTATGTCATGGGATGACTTTTAGACTAGATTCTGGGCAGATTGTGCCCAGGCGATTGAGGCGCAGCCGTTGGCGCAAGAGTTGTTAGATCTCCACCAGACGACTGAGATTGTGGCAGAGCTCACTGCCAAGTCTCGGGAAAGAGCTTATATGGTACCACAGTATGCAGCAGATGAGGAAATGAAGAAGGTAAGTTATCAAAACATACTGTAGAGTGATAGAAGGGAGATCGTAAGTATCTCGGGGTGCAAGACCCTGAATGATATGACTTCCAGAGCTTTAGAACGATTTATGGACTTGGAGCACATTGGTAAGAGGGAATCAGATCGGTTGCTTATATTGAGGTGTCTCGGGAGGAGACCCTAGATTTTGTATCAGCTTTTGAGAGACCAGCAAGGTTAGATTCAATCTAGCACATGCGGGAAACTGCACGATGGAGTCTTTCGTTCCAAGGGTTTGAGTAAGTGTAACCCTAAGTTATCCTCGGTTTGTGTCTAAATTATATTTTCAAGAGATGTCATATGCCAATTGCATACCGAGAATTATTAGTGGATAGCAAAGGATCATATCCCCAATTGTGGGATTGGGAGAGTACAGTGTCATTTTGGTTTATTCCAAGATTAAGGAGCAGCACGAGAAGCATCTGAGGAAGGTGCGAGAGACTTTAAGAAGGGGGAGACTTTTTGCAAGGTACTCCAAATGTGAGTTCTGGTTGCGCGAGGTGCAATTTCTTGGGCACCTTGTCAATCAGAAGGGTATTCTTGTCAATCCGACCAAGATAGAGGTCGTGATGCAGTGGGAGATTCTGAGGTCTCCAATTGAGATTCGGAGTTCCCTTGGTCTAGCGGGTTATTTCCAGAGATCTATTCGGGTTCTTGGAGGTGGTGTGATCTTTTGAATTGGCTAGTATTGAATCACTAGCAATGGTAAGCGTGATTTGCAGCAGATTGGGCATAGAATGGTAAGGAGGATTGAGAATCCTTCCAGTAGTGTGTTGTGTAAGACGTTAGTTGAATCAAAGTGGGGGAGAATCATCCAAGGATTCAAAAGTGGGAGCAGTTTTGAAACTGGGATAAGTTTCACGCCCTTGTCATGAAGGAAGATAGCCCAAGTGGTTGTATGGTTTGAGAATAGTGTAAGTTGGAAGTTCGGAAAAACTTGCCAACAATGAGATCGCGTCCTCTGAATGTTGATAGTCGGCCTTAGGGAATCAGGTTGAGGATTCCGTTCAGGACATGAATACAGTTGAGTGCGGGTCAAGCGCGTTTTCGATCCAGTGTTAGAGTGTTGTAAGTCTGTAGGTGTAGCCGTAGCATTCACTAGCAGCCATATAATGTTAGAGTGTTGTAAGTATGCAGGTGTAGCCGTAGCATTCACTAGCAGTCAGATATAGGGATGGCAAAAAAACCCGAACCCGACGGGAAAACCCGATCCCCGAAGATTTCGGGGCGGGTCGGGGCAAGCTTATCGGGTTTCGGGTCGTTATCGGGTATTTTTTTCGGGTTCGGGTTAGGGAGTGGGGATGCCTGCCCCGACCCGCCCCACCCCGGATATATATATATATATATATATATATATATATATATATATATATAATTACATTTCAGCCCTTCAAACCTCTAACCCTAAAATCACGCATCCTTTTCTCTCCATTCCAATTTCCAGCCGACAACAAAAATTGACGTAATCAAGTTTTCATCTGTATTCTCTTCTCTCGATCGGAAAAAAGTGGAGTTTCATCTGTATCTCTTATGTCGATCGGAAAAATGGTGGAGTTGTCAACCCTTGGAAGTCTCATCTGCCTCGTTCATTTCATTTGTGGCAGGCAGGACCGCAGGAACCAAAAATAGCAAGCAGTGAGCCAACGGCCTTCAATCTAAATCGAGTTCTGATCGATGCTAGCCATCTACCTCGTTTTTTTTCATCTGCTCACCACCTGCGATAACGACCTGCTGATTCTAGTTCTAATCTAGCCGACAACCATCCAGGTAAGGTTACGTTATTTTTTCTTAATCCGATGTAGCATAACTGTTCTGAATCTGTTCTCATGATCGCAGCTAGTCGAATTTCAGCTGATTTGAGTTATGATTTTTGATTAATTTGATTCAATTTGAGTTCTGATCTAGTCGATGTTGTCCCAGTTTTGATGAATTTGATTCAACTCGTCTATTTTCTTTCCTATTATAAGCATAGCATAGCTTCGATGTTGTCCTAGTTTTAGGCATCGGATAACACACCTGTGATCTGTGAAGCTGTTAAGGGTATTATAAACTTAATAGTTGACAAAATGTTATCTACTGTTCTTAAGGTCACTTCAAACAATAGTGTTGGTGGTATGGATTGAAAAGGTTATATTGATTTAGTTGACTTTTATGCAGATCCCTTCATCAGATATATAAAATTATACTTTCATGCCTTCAAATAATGCTTTTATGTGAAAGTGGAAAGTGTATTTTGTTTAAAAAGTAACATTTGATAAGTTGAAATACTTGAACTAGATAATGATACTTGATCATTTGCATTGTTTGTTGCCTTATATTGACATAAATAGGAAATTTTTTGGAAATAGCAATGCACTTTACTCTCGTTAAAGATATGGTTGTATTTGATTCACACCTTTCAAACTGTTGTATTTGATTTCTGTTATGCTGAATTGAATTCTGTTTTTTGATGATTCTGAGTTCTGATTTTCTGAAGAATTTGATTTCGAATTTGAGCTAATTTGAACTTAACAAACTGTTGTATTTGATTTCTGATATTACATTGGTTGTTATTTTCCAGGGGATATGAATTCAAACAGTCAGATTCATGCTCCAACTGAAAGTAGTCAAGAGGTGGGAGGTTCATGTTATAATCAAGTAAATACTGATTTTGTGGATCAACAAGGTGGGATGTAGAAGAGGTTGCTTGATTTTAAGTTTGTTTTAATGTTTAAGTGTAATGTACTGTTGCGATGAATTTAGTTTTTCATATTTGGTTCAATTATGTTAAGAACTTATTTTGTATTTTAAGCCTTTGTAAGGTTTTAATTTCTTATTGTTCTATTGTAGTTTTTTCCATTTTCGGGTTTCGGGTTCGGGTTTTCGGGTCTATATCGGGTTTTGGGTTCGGGTTCGGGATCGGGGAAATTTTATGCCATGACGGGGCACCCCGTTAAGAAACCTGTCGGGTATCGGGTCGGGTTCGGGGCCAAATTTAACTATCGGGTTCGGGGATGGGATTTGCTGACCCGCCCCATTGCCATTCCTAGTCAGATAGTGATAGAGTGTTGTAAGTCTGCGGTGTAGCCGTAGCATTCACTATGTTGGTAGATAGTGTGAGTGCATTGTTAGGACGCGAAAGGAACAGTAGTACCCACCAGTTCGGGTGTAGCAGTGAGGATATCCACGGATTGGATTTCAGAATTACCCAGACGGATTAGACCTGGTTAAGCCAGTGACAAGACTGTAGGAATGCCACTATAGTTATGGGATTAGAAAAGCAACGGACCATGTGAGGTCGTTTATGATTTAAGGCTACCTTTGGTCATGTAGCAATCACTTTTAGTCTTGGATTTGATGACGTCAGGATTCGACGCATGGAACCAACCAGTCAAATTAGAAGGTCGTTAGGGCCACAATGACAAGATAGTTAGTAGCAACTAGTTCCAGAGAAGGATTTTGTTTAGAAGTCGTGTAAGGCGACTATGTAGGGAGTCCTTTGGCTCCGCAATCGGGCTGGAACCCGGTATTTCAGATGATTAGCAAAAAATTGAGACCAGGTAGGTCTCGGTATATGTTGGGAAGCAGTCATGTGGCAGCTCAGTGTTCAGGTGGTTCAGTATTTCAGGCAGTTCCGTTTTTCAGGCAGTTTAGCATTTCAGGCATTTCAGTATTTTAGGCAGTTCCATGTTTCAGGCAGTTCAGTGTTCAAGCAATCAGTGTTTCAGAAATATCAATGCTTCGGACTGTTCAGTGTCTCAAAAAGTAGTCACAAATAGCTTGGAATATGCTAAGTCACTTACAGCGGGATCATCTAATTTTTGGCCAAGTATGAGTGAATCACAGGGATAATGGATCTGTGATTCTGTTTTCCTAGTGGGAGCCTCGAATTATCAGGAGATGAGTAGGTAGCTGAGAGACAAGGTTTCGGCAATAATGATTCAGTAAGAGTGGTCTGTTAGGGATCTAGACCACCTCAAGAACGGCAGAATTCAGAAGGCTAGGGTGTGCCCATGATGGTGACCATGTTACTAGAGTGGTTTGGCGTATAAGAAATGGTATGGAATGATTTCTAGGACGAAATCTGATGTAAGTGGGAGAGAGTTGTAACACCCCGTTTATTTAAATAAATTAATAAATATAAGTCCCGGACTAAATGATAAAGAAATTTAGAAGTTGGGGGTTAAGATGTAATTTTCAGATTGATTTGTAAAGGATTTTTAAGGTTGAGGGTGGTTTAGTATATTATTGGTTTAATTTGAAAAGATTTTGAAAGACATGGGTTGTTTGGTAAGTTTTGAACTTAAATTGAAAAGACTTTTGGAATCAGAGACTAAAGGGGTGAATTCTGAATTTGAATTGAAAAAGATTTTAAGAGGAGGGACTAATGTTAATATATTGGACTCATGTTTAGATGGGACACGAGTTTAAACCCGGTACCCTTCCCTCCCTCTCATTTTAATGATACAGCAACCCTAACCCTATCCTTATGAAGTCGCTGCCATGCATGCCCCTTCCGGCCGCCACCATCTTCGTTGCTTCGATCAGACCAAGCCGCTTAGCGGCCATCATGCCATTAAAGCGCTAACACCGAAACCTGCTGCCGGAGACGTTGTGTGCCATTGGAAGACTGCCAAGACCGATGGAAAGGAACCGAGAAAGATGAAGCTCAAGCTGTGAACGACGGGAAGGCCCTCGGTAAGCTTAAACTGTGACCTATCTCTTCCATCCTTCGTTCTTTTCGGTGATTTGACACTGTGTGTGACGGTTGTAGGTATCGCCAGCCCTTGGATCGCCGTCGTTGGTGCTGTTGACGACGCCATGAAGGTATGTTGCCCCCTAGCCACCGCTGTTAGAACCTTACGACCACCGAGGATCGACGCCATCGTCCCACTGCTACGTTGTCGCTATTGTGGTGAAACGCCAGCAGCCGCCGCCATTTCCGATATGGTTGCTGCTCTGCCGATGCCGCTTCTCCATGGTTCTGCCATCTCCAACCACCTCCAGGAGGGTTGACGGATCTGTTGGCAAGCAAGAAATTGTATGGTTGTTTGTTCTGTTGTAAGGTGTGTTGTGTTTGGTGTATTTATTTGGCCGGAAAGCCACTACCGCCACGAGCCACCGCCGGCCACCACTAGGGTGGCTGTGTGTGTGTGTGATTAGTTTAGTTTAGTGTGTATGTGTGGTTAATCGGGATTTGGCTTTGTAAAATGTAATAATCTTTGAATAATGAAAATAATAATAACCACCACCATGTGTCACACCCCAAAACCGGAACGGCGGAATCATTCGGGGGTGGATGACGTCAAGTTTAGTATCACAAGATATGTATATGGTAAGCAAGTAATGAACTACGATTTTATTTTGAAAGAAAGTGTTTACAATGTGTGTGTTCACAAAACATAGAATTCATAAACAAATAACAAAACAAGGCTTGAAGCTATAATGCTCCATCTTCTGAATTTTCAGCACGAGCACCTGTCTAATAGTCTCCTGAGAATACAAGTTATTTGAAAGAATTGATCAGCAATTAAGCTGGTGAGTTCATAAGACTTTAGTGATGAAAGTGAGTTGTAAAATGTTGTTGAAAATGTAGATGTAAAATGGTGTTGAAAATGTAGTTGTAATATGTAGTTGTAAGATGTTGTAAGTTGTAAGTTCTATTTTGAAAAGGTTCGCCTGTTCCTCTAGAAAATCCTATATTTCCTACTTTGATGGAAGTTTAAGAAAAATGTCACTACAACCCTTTCTATGGGTACTAAGTGGGTACAAGTTATATAAGACTCAGAGTAAACAAATGATTGTGCGCATCTGCCCTAAGCTCACAACCAAACGAGGAACAGAAATTAAGGCCGATAGCACACATCCCATTGGTTGTTAGATCATCGCCATATATATCCCTAGAGTATTCACTTGTTAATCATGGAGTTAATTGTAATGGTTCCTTTATATCTAATGAAAAGTTCTTTAAGAAAACCCATATTTCTTATTATAAAATGGTGCCTACGGTGACTCCTTTTATAATAGCTTAGTTTATACTACTATATATAATCTAATATCGGATATAAAGTTAATTGAGTGAATATGCCGTAAGCCCACAACCAAACGAAGAACAGGAAGTAAGGCGGAAAACACACATCCAACTACCTATTGGGTATTATATAAACATGATGTATAAACTAAGGTATTATAGAGTTACTCACCTAAGGTCCTTTAAACTGTACTGGTTTAATAAAATGGATTAAACCATTTACTGGGAAGTTTCTAGTTTTGTATACTAAAAGTACTGATTTTGGAAAGTATGTTTTGTACTAGAAAAACTGTGTTTTGAATCTGTGTCCTATAACCTGACCCATACCTGGTACCCTTATGATGACTTAATGTATATTGAGCATACATATATATAGAATCAGATAGAAAATAGATTGGGTGAATTCGTTCCAAGCCCACAACCAAACAAGGAACAGGAAATGAAGCGGGGAGCACACATCCTATTACTTGTCGGACCCTATTGGTATATATATATATATATATATATATATATATATATATATATATATCCTGTGATGTATACATTAAGGAATCATAAGATTAACATTATGGACCTTTCTTTTAAACGTAGTTGTCTACTAAGGCATCTTCTGTCAAACGTAGCCTTCTACCAAGGCATCTATTGTTATGTACTAGACTCAACTGTTCTGTTTGTCGTTTGTAAAAATGTAAGTACTTTAGTATTGTATATAGTAACTACTATTGTACTAAATGCCTTGAATTGATTATCAAGGTATAATGTGATGACTAGATCCCATACTTAATGCTCTTCCTGTCGAATAAATTTTGGGACCCAAACGCGACCTCTACAATCAATTGCAAGCCGTGAACATCCACATTAAAATTATGAGATCATGTATACCCAATATAACTATCACCTTTTGTTTAGAACAATGCGTTAGTGATTCATTGGTATAATTAGCTCCTGTAATTGTGCCATGCTATAGCATCTTAGTATGTTCGTTCTGTTATAATATCTTAGTATCTTCTCTTGTTATAGTATCTTAGTATGTTCTTTCTGTTATCGAGTATTGTATCTAGTATGAACTGAACCCCTAAACTATACCCATTATAGTTTACTAGTATTCTACTTGATCTGATATTGAAAAGACTCATTTTACTACCAAGTTATGCTTGTACCTTAAAAACGGAGTTTTGTTAAACTAAAAAGCAACATAACTGTAAAATAGTTTTTGAAATGTTTTGACTACTTATTGAAGACATAAGTAACATTTTGAAAGATTTTTATAAAAAAAAATTACACAATTATCATTGTGTTCAACTTGTATTCCCCCCCCCCCCCCCTTAAAAGCATTTAAAACAGTTAAAAGATTCATTACGAGGTATGAACTCACCTGATGTGGGTGATTCAAACGGGTATGCGTGTAAGGATGAGAAGTTCCACGAATGAAGTCCCGTGACACAATAGGTCCTAAATGACATATAATGACACATATTGGCATGAATATAGTGTTTATAAACAACTATATGAAAGGAAACACCTTCCGAGACTAGGAAACACTTTGACCAAATGTTGGAATCACATGTGATTCAAAAAAGGAGGGTAGAATGACACTCACATGAGTTTACTACCATGGGTTTATGGCCCAAGGGAGTTTACGGACATAAACTCATGGTCACTCATGTATAAGTGTAAGTTTGAAGGCTAGGGAAGCTTTAGGGACTTTTGCTTTACATTAGTATGAGAAATACCACTTCTAATGAGGCTTTTGATGAGTTTATGGCCCAAAGGAGTTTACAGCCGTAAACTCATGACCATTTATGTTTATGAGAGTAGTTTAAGGTCCTACAATCATCAAGGAAGGGTTCTGGGTCACAAGCCTTGCCTCTAGGAGGGTTGATGGCCAAAATGGCACCCTTTAAGGGATTTGCGGCCATGGGAGAAGGCTTGGTCGTAAACTCCTTTTGTCCTTGTGTTCATGATGTTTTCAAGTCTCTAAGCATGATTCCTAACTAGATATGAAGTATAGGGAAGAGTGCTTACGATATAGAAGCTTGAAATGGTCGGTTTTAGCCAAGAACACTAGTATGTGTTCTTGGTGTTCTTGGTGAAACTTGAAGATCTAAGAAAAAGGTGATTTCTATGGATGAAATCATGGAAGGATACTAGATTAAGAGATGTATCAACAAATCTAGGAAGAATACTTACACCTTTTGAAGATCTAGGAAGAAAGTCTTGATGATACTTGAGAGGATTTGAAGGAAAATTGGCCAAGGAAGGAAAGAATGAGAAAAATGGCTAAGTATCATCTATATACACTTGGGTTTACGACAACATGAGTTTATGGCCGTAAAATCATGGTCTTGTGGCCGTGAACTCATTTTGAGGAGGTTATGGTTTGATTTGCTACATTGTGGTTCTAGCAGGTACTTTCTAATACTTATTCCTTAAGTGTATTAGGCTCAAAACTCCTTATAATGACCTTTAGCCGGGCTAGAACTCATTACTAATGAGTTTGACACTTAGTTGAGTTGATTGACTGGGTCTTAAAAGTAAAAAAATTTCGGGTTGTCACACCGTGAGGTGGTGGCCGCCGCCGTGTGCCGCCATTGACCACCAATACCCGAGGAGGTAGTGGGTGGTGCCCCGCTAGAAAACCCTAATGGGCTTAGAGATTGGTTTTGGGCCTATTGGGCCATGTTTGGGAGGAAAACCCTAATTATGAGTATTGGGCCTTGGACTTAATTGGACCCACTTTTTGGGCCATTGAGATTGGATTGAATATTAAGCCCAATTATTCCATGTCATTTATCTAGCAGAGTTAAGGACTTAATGGATTAAGTCCCTAGTGGGTTAAGTACTTAATGGGTTGAGTGACTTAACCCTAATTGTCATTTTATATGAAACCCTAATGTCACATGAGCCTTGAGTTGGGCTCTTCAATTGGGTATTGTAATTGGGCCAATAATGGGCCATCCAAGAATGATTATGGACTAGAATATTTAGTTGGGTTTTAGGGTAAGGCCCATATGAAGGATTGGGACCAATTTGGAAAATTGGTCCATAGATGGGCCATAGTTTGTGTTGGAATAGTGTCTAAGGCTGCAACTATATTAGGCAAGTATTTGACCCGATTGTGCATGGTCCTTTTGGGTTGCCTTCACCATAGCAACTTGATAGGATGATTCATTATGAGAGAATAAATATTATTAATATATTATGAGAATAATATAAGGAATAATAATATTGTTATTTGATTAATATAAGTCATAAATTAATTAGTATTAATTTGGTGACTTAAAGAGATTAATTAAATAAGAGGATATAAACTGTCAATTGTTTGATAGTTACACTTTAGACTGTAAATTCTTATTGGATGAATGGTGGATGGATTCTAGGGCTAGGGATAGCCTCAAATCGTCCAGTGCTTATCTAAGGTAAGGATTTGGATTGATTTAAGAAAAGATTATCCAACTAGGGTTTAAGGTGAAACCCTTAGGGAGTCTACAAGTATAAATAGACCCTATGGCCAAGGGAAATCGGATCTCATCTAAAGTAGAGAACCCCTGGCCGATTTCCTCCTACTCTCTCTCTCAAATCATCCTCCTTGCTATTTGGTGTTTGTAAGCCATTAGAGGAGTGACAATTATGACTCTAGAGCTCCAAGACAACAAGATCAAAACAAGAGATTCAAAGGTAAACTTCTAGATCTGATTTTGTATTGTTATTATACCTAATTAGTTGTTAGAAGTCTTGGATTCAAAGCATGTTTAATTAGAAAGCCTAGATCCAAGCATTAGGGTTTTGCATGCGCACATAGGAAAGTTCTTATGGCTAAAACCCATCAGTGGTATCAAAGCCTAGATTGGTTTCTATTAAATTGTTGCTTGGTTGTTTGAATCCTATTTGCAAAATTCGAGTTTTATGTCTCTGTGTCATGAACTCGACGAGTCCCATGGTGGACTCGACGAGTTAGCCTGACTCGACGAGTCCAGTTGGGAACTCGACGAGTTCGAGCGTCAGGAAAGGCCAGATTCAGGATTTCTTCATACTTATCTTATGGAAACTTACCTTTATCATATTAGATCAACCCTAATCCGATTTTTTGATATATATGACTATAATCTTGATCTAATTAAAGATATTTATCAACTAATAAAATATTTAATTTCCTTATGTGATAATTAATTAATTATTTTGATTAAATTGGTAATTATCTTGCAAGAAATAATTAAATAAATCAAATATGGATAATTAAGGAATTAATTGTTAATAAAGATTATTTGTTATTTGATCCTCCATGTTTTAAATGTTTAAAACTTGTCCTCAAGTTTTGAAATTTATGTTTTGTGATTAAAAGTTTTAATTTAGACAATTTAAATTTCAAACCCTAGATTTTTAAAAGTTTAAAATACAACCTTATACTAATATAATATTACAAGATTAATATATATATATATATATATATATATATATATATATATATATATATATATATAATGCTAGTCTTACCGTTAGTAGGCCTCATTCACGAAGCCGATCTATAAGGTGGGTATAAGGTTGCGGCCTATAAAATGGCGCTTAATGGGTGTACACTCACACCCACCGCTTGCTTGATCGGTGGAGGGTCGTTAGCCGAACGGGTAGGATAGGGCAACCTAATCCTCTCATTAAAAGTATAATATGAAATACAAAGTAACTACACATTTTTTTTAAAATTTCCCAATCTTACTTACTTTAAGAAAAGTGAATTGATGCAATCCCATGAAATTGCACTTTGCACCCTTGCTAAGAAGTTAGTGGAGCGTGTGTGGTTTACCGGCACACTAATTGGTTCTAAGAAAAGGTGGCAAAGGGTGATTCATTGTAGTTCGATGGAGTGTGTGTGGTTTACCGGCACATCGAATAGGTGATCGTTACAATGAAGGCACCATGTGAATTTGCATGGTAATTCACACCCGCTTTGTGATCCTCGGTATCCCAGTCTCAAACAAGAAGGGCATATCGAGATTTAAACATGCCATTGAATAGTTTCAATGAATCTCATCCGAACCTAGGAATTCTCAATACATTTAGGACTTAAAGTTATGTTTTATGGTGGAGAATTAGTGAATCGTCATTCACTTACCTTCATATTATTTTCATGTTAGATTACGGCATCCCTTTTCTAATATGTAAATATTGCTGTTGGATCCTAGCCCTAATTTTTCTTATTGGGTGATAATTAGGGATTCATATTCTAATCTATCTTTGTCCTTTCTATTTGTAGATGTCGAACGCAAACAGCGTTGCTGCCCTTTCACATTGATGAGCCTTTGTCAAAAGGTCACCTTCGATGGAACGAACTTTAGCGAATGGATAAGATACATTCGCACCATTGCTCACTATGAGGATAAGGAGTATGTCCTCGATGAGAAGCTCGAGAAAATTAACCTTGAAATCGCTACTCCGGCTGAAATGACCGCTTTTGAAACTCATGAGCGCGATGCAACGAAGGTACATTGCATCATGATAGCCACCATGAACTCCGAATTCCAAAAGTCCTATGAGGACATGTACCCGTACGAGATGCATCAAGACTTATTAGAGAGATACCACCAAAACGCGAGACAAGAGCGTTATGAGATTTTCACTAACATGATTTCCACTAAGATGGGTCATGGAGAGTCTCTTACCGTGCACCTGCAAAAGATGCAAAGGTATGTCGACCGTCTTCGCAAGTTAAATGTTGACTTTGGGGAAGACTTGGCGATCGACATGGTCCTTCACTCTTTGCCCCCGAGCTACAATCAATTTAGGATGACCTACCACATGAACAAAGAGGAGGTCACCCTAAGCA
This sequence comes from Lactuca serriola, assembly GCF_051521515.1. NCBI lineage: Eukaryota > Viridiplantae > Streptophyta > Magnoliopsida > Asterales > Asteraceae > Lactuca > Lactuca serriola. The sequence goes on along the minus strand of NC_136412.1, from coordinate 258,438,842 downwards.
AACTCCAAGGTCTCTTGAGCGTCACTGAGAGAAACTTCTAGGACAAGTCTGTTGCACCAACTCCCAATCCTCCCGCTGCTCCTGTCTTGTCTATTGGACAAGGAAAGGGAAAGAAGAGGAAGGCTTTGTCTAAGAACTATCGTAAGGTTAAATCCCGAGATGGTGCCTCTTCTAGTGGGACCAAAGTTGATCCTGCTAATCCCTGCCCTAACCCGAAGGAGGCAGAGTGCCACCACTGCCACAAGATAGGACATTGGAAGAGAAGCTGCCCAGAGTACCGGCAAGCCATCAAGGAAGGAAAGATCAAGCCATCTTTCGCAGGTATATACACAATTAAATCTAACGATTCTAATCATGCTATTTCTTAGGTTCTTGATACCGGTTGTGGTTACCACATTTGCTCTAATGTGCAGGGACTAAGAACAAGTAGGGATGTGGAGCAAGGAAGGATCAATCTAATCATGGGGGATCGTCGCCTGTGACCAAGATTGGAGTGTATTCTTTAGTGATTAGGAATAGTTTATGTTTAGATTTGAACAATTATTGTTATTCGCCAGAAATGGCTAGAAACATCATTTCATTTCATGGTTTGTTTAGACAAGGTTTTAGATTTTCTTTTAATAATGAGAATGGTTCTATTTTAGCTTATCTAAATGGTGTCTTTTATTTTGAAGCTATACCATGTAATGGAATATATGAAACTGTTATGATTGTTGATAACTTAGGAAATGATGTTTTGAACATAGATTCTTCCAATAGTATGGATAGAGCATCCTTGTGGCATTGTCGTCTTGGACATGTCAACAAGAAACGCATAGCCCAACTCCAAAAGGATGGAGTGTTGGAGTCATTCGACCTTAGGGAAGATGACACGTGCGAGTCTTGTTTACTTGGAAAGATGACTAAGTCACCCTTCACAAGTACTTGTGAAAGGGGTGAGGGTCTATTGGACCTAATACATACCGATGTATGTGGACCGTTTAGATCAACCACGAAGGATGGGAACCGCTTCTACGTAACTTTTACCGATGACTATAGTAGATATGGGTATATCTATTTGATCAAGCAAAAGTCAAAAACTTTTGAAAAGTTCAAAGAGTTCAAGAGTGAAGTGGAGAAACAATTGGGCAGGAAAATCAAGATGCTTCGATCCGATCGAGGAGGAGAGTACCTAAGTCTTGAATTCCACGATTATCTTAAGGAGTGTAGAATAGTTTCACAATTGACGCCACCTAGGACACCACAATTGAATGGTGTGGCAGAAAGGCGTAATCGAACCTTATTGGATATGGTTCACTCTATGATGAGTCGTGCTTCACTACCTATCTCTTTTTAGGGGTATGCCTTAGAGACTGGCGCCCATATCCTTAACCGAGTCCCTACTAAGAAGGTTGCCAAAACACCTCACGAAATGTGGACAGGGAAAGCTCCCTCGTTAGCACATATCAAGGTTTGGGGTTGCGAGGCTTTCGTAAGACGAGATACTCACGACAAGCTCGAACCTCGTAGTGAGCGATGTATTTTCATCGGCTACCCGCAGAGATCCTTTGGATATCTCTTCTATAGACCGAAGGACAATGTTGTCTTCATTGCGAGGAAAGGAGTTTTCCGAGAGCGAGAACTCATAGGCCAAGGAGACAGTGGGAGGCAAATCAAACTTGAAGAGATTCAAGAGTCGATAGATGAAGGAACCTCTACCGCTGGCACTCAACCCGAGGAGGAAACTCCGGTTGAACCGATTGACGAGTCCTTACCTCTTAGACGTTCCGATAGAGTTAGAGTTCAACCCCAGTTTTATGGTTTTCATATCACTACCGAAGGGGATACGTATATTAGTGATGGTACACTAATAAATCTTGATGAACCTAATAGCTATAAGGAAGCCATGGCAGGACCGGAGTCTGCAAAATGGAAAGAGGCAATGGATAGTAAGATCCAATCCATGTATGATAACCAAGTTTGGAATTTTGTTGATTATGTGCCCGGATGTAAGACCGTTGGGTGCAAATGGATCTTCAAGAAGAAGACCGACATGGATGGAAACATACACACATATAAAGCGTGATTGGTCGCGAATGGATTTACTCAAACTCTCGGAGTTGACTATGATGAGACCTTCTCACCAGTAGCGAAGATAAAGTCTATTAGAGTGATGCTAGCTATTGCCGCATTTCATGATTATGAGATTTGGCAAATGGATGTCAAGACCGCTTTCCTTAATGGGAAGTTGGCTGAGGATGTTTACATGGCTCGGCCAGAGGGGTTTGTGGATCCGAAGCATCCGAATAGAGTGTGTAAGCTTGAGAAGTCCATTTATGGACTTAAGCAAGCATCTCGCAGATGGAATCTTTGCTTCGATGAGAAAGTCAAAGAGTTTGGATTTGTACGAAGCAAAGATGAATCGTGTGTATATGTGAAAGCCAGTGGGAGTATAGTAAGCTTCCTCGTTCTATATGTCGATGACATATTGCTCATAGGAAATGACATCCCGACTCTGCAGGAGGTTAAGTCCTGGCTCGGGAAGTGATTCGCTATGAAGGACCTCGGAGAGGCTTCTTACATTTTGGGAATAAGGATAGTGAGAGAAAGAAGTAAGAGACTAATAGGACTTAGTCAGAACACTTACTTAGAGAAGGTACTAAAACGTTTTAGTATGGAAAACTCAAAGAAGGGAGAATTACCGATACAAAGTAATGCCAAGTTGAGTAAGACTCAAAGTTCGAGTACCGAAGCTGAAATAGCAGAAATGAGCCGAGTACCATACGCTTCCGCAGTTGGCTCAATCATGTACGCTATGACTTGTACTCGCCCTGATGTAGCCTTTGCTTTGAGCATGGTTAGCAGATATCAAGGGAATCCTGGCAGAGCCCATTGGATTGCGGTGAAGAATATCCTTAAGTACCTTCAGAGGACGAAGGAATGGTTCTTAGTCCTCGGAGGGAGTGATGACTTGAAGGTGCGAGGGTATAGTGACGCCAGCTTTCAGACTGACAGGGACAACTACCGTTCGCAGTCGGGCTGGGTCTTTACCCTAAATGGAGAACCAGTGACATGAAAAAGTTCCAAGCAGGAAACCGTAGCTGATTCAACGTGCGAATCAGAGTACATTGCAGCGAGCGAAGCGTCAAAGGAGGCAATATGGTTGAAGAACTTCATCGGTGATCTTGGAGTTGTACCTGCCATAAAGGAGCCCATGGAGATTTTCTGTGATAATGAAAGGAGCGGTTGCCTTGACCAAGGAACCGAGAGATCATCGTAGATCACGACATATCGGCAGAAAATATCACTTTATTAGACATCGTGTAGAAGAAGGACAACTCGTAGTGAAGAGGATATCATCAGAAGATAACCCAGCAGATCCGCTTACGAAGGGACTGAGTAGGGTTAATCACTTGCAGCATGCTAGGAGTATTGGGCTGAAGGATGATATTAGCATAGATTAGATAGTATTAGAAACGTGTAATAGATAAATGTAATTAACATTTGATGATTAAATAAAGGAGTTTTATTTATGAGTAATGTTACTGTCTTATGTTAATTGTTTAACTATTGTTTCACTTTGCATGTTTTGACTTCCAGAATAATTGAGTTTATTAAGAATAATCGAATTATTCAAATTGTCCACAATCGTTCATATGTTGGAAGTAGATATGAATGAAGATTGTCATGAATCGGTGTGTAGATTGTCTAAATGGTATTAGACATAGCAAAGGGTTGATGCGAAGTTCATGAGTGCTTATGAACTGGTTTTGAGCATTGGAACAATCCCGTGCTTGCTGGAATCACCTTATGGAATATGATATAAAAGGGTGATCGCAAGACGATAATATCATATAGTCTTAAAACCTAGATATATGGTTTGTTATTTGTTAATTGATTGTACATTGATAATGCGAAAACGCATCAGTAACTCGGTGTTATAAAACGCATTGTTGTGTATAGTTGATTAATGAATAAGTAAATGCATATAAGTCGAAGTTTATCTGTAACTTTTATCCTAAGAAGGAAAAAGCGATATCTCGGCCGCTCGATGATTTGATTTGACTTATGTACCGGGCCCCGTCAGAACTGAATTGATGTGTTCAATTAAGTTCTATGTCAAATAAATCGGAGATTGAGAAACCAAAATGCTAGACTAATCATTCCATAGAATTGTCAGCATGATATCTAATAGAGGACTGTACGATCCCTTATCTAAAGGACAAGATTGATTAGATCAGAGTTTGACAGCGTCTTTGAGAGCTACGATTGCAAATCGGATTATACTTGTGCATATAGTTACTAGACTTATCCAAGTGGGAGACTGTTGGAATAGTGTCTAAGGCTCCAACTATATTAGGCAAGTATTTGACCCGATTGTGCATGGTCCTTTTGGGTTGCCTTCACCATAGCAACTTGATAGGATGATTCATTATGAGAGAATAAATATTATTAATATATTATGAGAATAATATAAGGAATAATAATATTGTTATTTGATTAATATAAGTCATAAATTAATTAGTATTAATTTGGTGACTTAAAGAGATTAATTAAATAAGAGGGTATAAACTGTCAATTGTTTGATAGTTACACTTTAGACTGTAAATTCTTATTGGATGAATGGTGGACGGATTCTAGGGCTAGGGATAGCCTCAAATCGTCCAATGCTTATCTAAGGTAAGGATTTGGATTGCTTTAAGAAAAGATTATCCAACTAGGGTTTAAGGTGAAACCCTTAAGGAGTCTACAAGTATAAATAGACCCTATGTCCAAGGGAAATCGGATCTCATCTAAAGTAGAGAACCCCTGGCCGATTTCCTCCTACTCTCTCTCTCTCTCTCAAATCATCCTCCTTGCTATTTGGTGTTTGTAAGCCATTAGAGGAGTGACAATTGTGACTCTAGAGCTCCAAGACAACAAGATCAAAACAAGAGATTCAAAGGTAAACTTCTAGATCTGATTTTGTATTGTTATTATACCTAATTAGTTGTTAGAAGTCTTGGATTCAAAGCATGTTTAATTAGAAAGCCTAGATCCAAGCATTAGAGTTTTGCATGCGCACATAGGAAAGTTCTTATGGCTAAAACCCATCAGTTTGGGCCTAGATTGTTGTATGATATTGAGCCCTTAAAATTAGACTTGTTGGACTGGACTGAATAATTGGGCCTTAAGGGAAGTCAATGTAGAGGTTTGGGCCCAATTTGGAAAATTAGGCCATATGTTGGGCTTTGATCCCTAGTTAACTTTGGGCCTATCGATTGGGCCTTGGGCTTGGGTAAGCTAAGCTTGGGGTAATGTTGTAATTATCCAAAGTATGTATTTATAGTGGAACCCAATTATTAATTGGGTGTTATTTTGATATTGACAGATCAGGAATCTATCATCCAGCAACTATGGATTTGGTTAGCGGGAATTCAGTAGTGCGAGGTGAGTTTCCTTCTAGTAGGAACGGGTCTACGGCCATAATCTCGGCTCGTTTAGTTAGCAGTAGTTCCGGACCTCGGTCCGATGTAGTAGTTAGAGTGCTTGATGTCTTTGTGATTCAAGCATGTTTTGTGTTATGTGTTCCGGACAATGTTCCGATGCAGTATGCAGTATATGTATTCATGCTAGTTGATATGTTTACGATATGTTATGTTCAGTCAGTTTCCGGACTTCGGTCCGATGCAGGGGATGGGGTCCTAGTCAGTTCTGAACTTCGGTCCGATGCAGGGGACGAGGTCCCAGTCAGTTCCGGACTTTGGTCCGATGCAGTCAACTTCGGAATTCGGTCCAATGCAGGAGACGGGGTCCCAATCAGTTCCGGACTTCGGTCCGATGTAGTTTCCGGACTTTGGTCCCATGCAGTGGGCAAGGCCCAATATGTGTTTATATGTTATTGTATGGTATGTGGTAGTTTGGGGGAGCTCACTAACCTTCGTGCTTACAGTTTCAGTTTTGGTTTCAGGTACTCAGTTTTCAAAAGAGGAACTCGGGAAGATTGCAGTGCACATACCATTTGTTCAGCCTGGGATGTTTATACTCTGATATACTTGACAATTATTATAATATTTTGAGATACATTGCTTATGATTTTTATATGAGGTTTATTGACTAAGGTTTTTATTATTAAATTAAACGAAATTTTTAGACTGTGTTTTTGGGATGTTACATTTAAGGATAAGAATTTGGATGTATATCAAACATACTATGAGGCTTTATTTTGGGATACCGTAGCTGTTGGAGACAAGGCTAAGGTACTTTTCAAATTTAGCAACGGTAGCACTCCGGATGATGTACAGTTTGTGAATATTACGGATGGAAAAGTGGATACTGACGAAGTCCGCTTATTTGAAAATGTTGATCTTTTTCTCACATATGATAGTTCTAGTATGAAAAGGAGGGGAAAGAAGTTAACTCCAAGGCGTGACAACAAAAGAAAATTTGAAGGGAAAAATGAAAGAAAAAATGAAGGAAAAAGTATGACAAACTCGTCATATGAAGAGAAACTGGAAACTGTTTTTGATGTTTTGTTAACAAGGAGCACTCAACCCTCTAGACAAACCACATAGTCACCCACAATAGAAGATTGCATGGCAATTGTCTCTACTTTCCCGGGTTTTGAAGAAGGCTCAATAGGATATTTAGAAGCGTTAGATGTCCTTTTAAAGAAGACAGCTCGTCAGAATTTTATAGTTCCAAAGACTAATGAAACAAAGATGGAGTTTCTCAAGAGGCTTATAGAGAAAGAGACGTAGTTAATGACATACTCTACTTTTATGTCATGTGTTAGCCCTATCCTTTTACGTCATGTGTTAGACATACTCTACTTTTATGGTCAATTTTTCCCTTGTCCCATGATTTTGTTGTAACACCCGGATTCCCAGGTATAATATTTTGTTCCTTTATTTTGGGTTTTGTGGGGGAACTCGGCGAGTTGGCGTCTAGACTCGCCGAGTAGGGTCGCGGATTGGTACGCGAGTTCATTGCTGGACTCGGCGAGTTCATGAGTGGATTCGGCGAGTCCATGTTTTTTAATGAAACCCTAATTTCCACGGTTTGAGACCTATTTATAGGGCCTTATGGCCGTCATTTTTGGCCACCAACCCCAGAGAGAAACCCTAAAGAGACCTAGAGCGTTTGTGAGGAAGGAGAGGCTAATCTTGAGCTTTGGTGGGTGTTTTTGCAAGAAGGAAGTGTTTAAGGCAAGAGGAGGCTGAAGGAGGTGCGATTTCTGGTGGTTTTGAGCTCATAGAGACTGCTTTGAGGTATTATTCTCGGACCTTCTTCAGTTTTGGTGTTGATTCTTTGTGTTAGGGTTTTCCTAACCCTTTTAGAGATTTATTAAGTGGTATTTTGGTCCCTCCTCGAGTTTGTGTTTTGGATCTGGACCCAAAGAGGTCCAGAGACCTTAACCTTTGGAGCTTTATGAGTCATTTCGGAAGTCATGAGCTTGGAATGTCATTTTTTGGGGCTAAATCACCATTTTGGACCATTTCTATGTTATATGTGTGTCAAGGTTTGAACTTTACATTATTATCATGCTTGGGGAGGCCAGATCTATGATTATATGGAACAGATCTGACCTCAGAAGTTGTTTTGAGTTTGTGCATGGCATGAACTCGCCGAGTCCCAAGAACAGACTCGGCGAGTGGTATGAAGGTTGCCCGTTAATCACTCAGTGAGTGGACTTGCCGAGTTGGGGGAATGACTCGGTGAGTCAGGGAGAGTCAGGGGTCTGAGTTCAAGTTGGAACTCGCCGAGTTGTTCTTGAGACTCGGCGAGTTGAGTCGAGGTGGCCCCGCGATTCATGTCAGGTGGAACTCGTCGAGTTAAGGGAAAATACTCGACGTGCGAAGAGAGAATCTAAGAGAGTCAGTGGACACGTGTAGACTCGCCGAGTCGCCCTTATGTACTCGCCGAGTCGGGTTAAGTTTGACCGTTGACCTTGTTGACTTTTAGGGTTGAGTAATGTTGTATTTATGAGAGTATTACTTTGTGTGATTAGGCGGAGGCTAGATCACATTTCTTCCGAGACAGATACTTATCGAGACCGCGAGGTGAGTCTTCTCACTATACGTTACGTAGAGTGGTATATTTGTGTGGACCAGAGGGTCTTATGTGTTATGTATGAGACTATGTGCTATGTGATAGTTGTATGTTGTATGATGATATAGACCGGACCGGAGGGTCCAACGAGTTATGACCGGACCAGAGGGTCCAACGAGCTATGGGTTTGGAGGTTCCCGTTGAGACACATCGACCGGAGGATTATATTATAGCCTCGAGTGGCATATGTGTTGTATGTGGTATTTTGGGGAACTCACTAAGCATTCATGCTTACAGTTGTTGTGTTATGTGTTTCAGGTACCAGTGATGAGCGCGGGAAGGTGCCGGCATGATTCGTACACACTTGAGGAGTTTATGTTTTGGATTCTAGGGAGATGTTTTTGTGATAAATACATTTGATACAATATGTTTGATGTTACTTTGTGAGTAAATGAATATTTTGAAAATGAAAAATTGTTTTGAAAATTTACGTTGTTACATTTGTTTTTGTTTCCTTTTCAATGATTTTATGTATTAGGAAGACTTTAAACGGTTGTCATGGTTTAGACCTATCCTTTCATCTATTATGTTACATTTAAACGGTTGTTTTGTGTTTGTTTTATGCAATGTCATTTCATATTTGTTTTGTGGTCAATTTTGCCCTTGCCCCATGATTTTGCTCTTGTTTTATTTTCCTTGATGTTGCTATGATTATATGTAGTATGTGGTAAATTTCAATCTTACCCTAGTTTCCTTTTCGTTTAGTAACAGGTTATATTCATGGCCAGTGATTGTGAAAGTGACAACTCATATGACAGTGATGACTTATGTGATGAAATTGAAGAAAATGAAGAGATTCAAACACTTTTTTTTATGTGGGCTTGCTGTAAAAGGATTGCTATTGACTCATAAATCGAAATATGTATGTAGACGTCGTCGTTCATCTTCACGCACAGGAAGCATGCTTATCAATGAAATACTTAACGATCATGAAAGCCGATGTTATGAACTTTTCAGATTACAAGTCCCGGTTTTCAACATGTTATGTAGGGATGTTGTTGCAAATTATGGGTTAAAGAAATCATGTCGTGTATCTATTAAAGAGTCCCTTGGTATTTTCTTGTTGTACTTAGCGCATGGATGTGGAAATCGATTAGTTCAAGAGTTCTTTAATCATTCTGGGGAAAAAATCCATAGACATTTTCATAAAGTCTTGGATGTTGTGGTTAACCTAAGTAAGGACATCATCAAACCAAATGCTAACTACAACGAAATTATACCATAACATATTTTAAATAACCCTCGGTATTATCCATACTTCAAGGTACTTATTTGTTGCAAAGTTATATTATTTGGCGAATTTGTGTAAATGTAAAAATAATTGGTAACTTATTATCTTTTTTGAATTTGTAGGATTGTATTGGCGCCATCGATGGAACACACGTGAAGGCCTCTGTTCCGCAACGTGACCAAATCAAATACATAGGACGAAAGAATTGTGTTGCTCAAAATATTATGGCAGCATGTGATTTCAACATGTGCTTTACCTTTGTGTGGGCTAGATGGGAGGGGACTGCACATGACACGAGAATTTTCAATAAAGCGCGAAGGAGACATGAAGTTAAGTTTCCACTTCTAGCCGATGGTTAGCATCATTACTTATTAATAGAAGTTTTATATTTTCAAACTGTATAAATGAATAACAATCATTTTTGTTTACCTCTATAGGTAAGTTTTACCTTGTAGTCGTCGGATATCCTAATACAAAAGGTTATCTTGCTCCCTACAAAGGTTCAAGCATCCGTTATCATATTCCTGATTTTCGACGTTGACAGACTCGTGACTCGCGGGAACCAAAATGCTTCAAAGAAAATTTTAACTATTATCATTCGTCACTTCGCAATGTAATTGAACGAACTTTTGGAGTCTGGAAGGCTCGATGGGTGTTACTAAGAGATATGAATGTAAATTTCAACTTCGAGACCCAAGTTAAAATTGTGCTAGCTTCAATGGCAATTCACAATTACATTAGAAAGGAGTGATCCGATTTAGGAAGAGGGGCAAGTTGGGGCCCCGATATATTGGACCTTTCAGGGTGATCGCGAGGGTAGGCAGGGTAGCCTATCGTTTGGAGTTGCCAGCAGAGTTGGGACAGATTCAAGACACTTTCCACATGTCGTAGTTGCGAAAATGTATAGCCGCCGAGTCGGCAGTGGTGCCATTAGAAGATATTCAGGTGGATGCGAGCCTGAATTATGCCGAGAGACCGGTGGCGATCAGGGATCGGAAGATCAAGGTTTTGAGGAACAAGGAAGTGCCGATGGTGCAGGTCCAGTGGCATCATCAGAAAGGGTCACAGTTGACTTGGGAACCGGAGCGTGAGATGCGGGAGCAGCATCCGGAGTTGTTTGCAGAGTGAGACTTCGAGGGCGAAGTCTGATTCTAGTGGGGGAGAATTGTAACACCCAGATTCCTAGGTATAATATTTTGTTCCTTTATTTTGGGTTTTGTGGGGGAACTCGGCGAGTTGGCGTCTAGACTCGCCGAGTAGGGTCGCGGATTGGTACGCGAGTTCACAGCTGGACTCGGCGAGTTCATGAGTGGACTCGGTGAGTCCACGCTGTTTAATGAAACCCTAATTTCCAGGGTTTGAGACCTATTTATAGGGCCTTATGGCCGTCATTTGCGGCCACCAACCCTAGAGAGAAACCCTAAAGAGACCTAGAGCATTTGTGAGGAAGGAGAGGCTAATCTTGAGCTTTGGTGGGTGTTTTTGCAAGAAGGAAGTGTTTAAGGCAAGAGGAGGCTGAAGGAGGTGCGATTTCTGGTGGTTTTGAGCTCATAGAGACTGCTTTGAGGTATTATTCTCGGACCTTCTTCAGTTTTGGTGTTGATTCTTTGTGTTAGGGTTTTCCTAACCCTTTTAGAGATTTATTAAGTGGTATTTTGGTCCCTCCTCGAGTTTGTGTTTTGGATCTGGACCCAAAGAGGTCCAGAGACCTTAACCTTTGGAGCTTTATGAGTCATTTCGGAAGTCATGAGCTTGGAATGTCATTTTTTGGGGCTAAATCACCATTTTGGACCATTTCTATGTTATATGTGTGTCAAGGTTTGAACTTTACATTATTATCATGCTTGGGGAGGCCAGATCTATGATTATATGGAACAGATCTGACCTCAGAAGTTGTTTTGAGTTTGTGCATGGCATGAACTCGCCGAGTCCCAAGAACAGACTCGGCGAGTGGTATGAAGGTTGCCCGTTAATCACTCAGTGAGTGGACTTGCCGAGTTGGGGGAATGACTCGGTGAGTCAGGGAGAGTCAGGGGTCTGAGTTCAAGTTGGAACTCGCCGAGTTGTTCTTGAGACTCGGCGAGTTGAGTCGAGGTGGCCCCGCGATTTATGCCAGGTGGAACTCGTCGAGTTAAGGGAAAGTACTCGACGTGTGAAGAGAGAATCTAAGAGAGTCAGTGGACACGTGTAGACTCGCCGAGTCGCCCTTTTGTACTCGCCGAGTCGGGTTAAGTTTGACCGTTGACCTTGTTGACTTTTAGGGTTGAGTAATGTTGTATTTATGAGAGTATTACTTTGTGTGATTAGGCGGAGGCTAGATCACATTTCTTCCGAGACAGATACTTATCGAGACCGCGAGGTGAATCTTCTCACTATACGTTACGTAGAGTGGTATATTTGTGTGGACCAGAGGGTCTTATGTGTTATGTATGAGACTATGTGCTATGTGATAGTTGTATGTTGTATGATGATATAGACCGGACCGGAGGGTCCAACGAGTTATGACCGGACCAGAGGGTCCAACGAGCTACGGGACTGGAGGGTCCCGCTGAGATACATCGACCGGAGGATCATATTATAGCCTCGAGTGGCGTATGTGTTGTATGTGGTATTTTGGGGAACTCACTAAGCATTCATGCTTACAGTTGTTGTGTTATGTGTTTCAGGTACCAGTGATGAGCGCGGGAAGGCGCCGACATGATTCGTACACACTTGAGGAGTTTATGTTTTGGATTCTGGGGAGATGTTTTTGTGATAAATACATTTGATACAATATGTTTGATGTTACTTAGTGAGTAAATGAATGTTTTGAAAATGAAAAATTGTTTTGAAAATTTACGTTGTTACAAGTTGGTATCAGAGCCTTGGTTTGAGGGATTCAGATGCATCTTCGGGCGTATCTGAACTCAAACTTAGGAATTGAGGAAAATTTTGATAATGAAGTAAATTTTTTTTGAAAAGAGTAAAAGAGTTTTGAGACAAACAGAGCAGAGCCATGTGTACGATCAGCCAGTTCCCTAACGACAAATTCCCCAAAAGTACCCTTACTTTATGTGTTATGAGATATGTTATATTATGCATGCTAGAGTAGGCTAAGTATACATATTAGGACTAGAGTGGCCTGATTTGTGATGCCTTAGCCTAGGAGTTTTTTGCTGTTGAGATGCTTTGAGGGCGAGTGGATAGCAGTTAGGAGCTCATGAGAATAGAGTACTTATAATCCAAGATCCAAGGAGGAGGACTTGAAGTGAATGCTGATGCGGTGTGGTCAGTAGTATTGGGCCCGTACTACTGAAGACACTAGATCAGTGGGCATTTCAAGTAAGAATCTTTTGGATGACGGAGGACAATTAGGGTTGCGTCATCGAGTATGAGCATGTTCGATCGAATCTCTGATAATTTTTGTTATATTTCATAGGCATCATGGTTGGGACTCGACACACACCTGAGATCAGTGGTGTCAGCGACGAGGAGATCCGTCGGTTGATTCATGAGGAGGTGGCTGCTGCCATCCGGGCTGAGATTCCTGAGATGTTTGGGGACATCAAGACCACATTGATTGAGACTTTTGATGAATGGTACGCAGAGGAGAACCGAACCCTCAAGCCACCAGAGTTCGAAGGGACGCAGGACCCGATTGCCGCTATGAGATGGATCTCTGACATCGAGGGATGTTTCTATACGTGCTCTTGTCCAGAGCACTTGAGGGTTCGGTTCGCCTTGAACCAGCTCCGCCTGGGAGCGAAGGAGTGGTGGAAGTTCGTGACGGCAACTTTACTTTGGCTGAGATTTCTGAGGTGACCTGGGAGAGGTTCACCGCTATGTTCCAAGAGGAGTATGTTCCCCCGGTAGAGAGGGAACGGTTGATCCAGGAGTTCTTGACCCTAAAGCAGGGTACTGATTTTGTGACAGTCATCACCAGGAAGTTCCATGAGAGGGCAATGTTTTGCCCTGAGCAGGTGTCGACTGAGCAGGCTCGTATGAGCCGTTATCTGGGTGTTCTGAGGAGAGATATTCGGGAGTTCGTGGCGAACTCGACTTACCGAACATTTGCTAAGCTCCAGGAAAATGCCCGGAAGAGGGAGATCGAGCTGGAGACTCAGGCCAGGGAGGAGGCCGAGTCTCAGATGATGGATCGGCGGCCGACTCAGTCTCAGCTGGCAGCCAAGCGGGCTAGACCCGCTGATTCGAGATCTGGGGGCGCAAAGGGCCGCACTTGTGGGAAGTGCGGTAAGAGCCATGACGGGTTGTGCAGGGCCGGGGTATGCTACAAGTGTGGGAAGGATGGGCATATCGCGAGGGATTGCCCCAAGGGATTCTCGGTTTGCTTTCATTGCAACCAGACCGGCCATCGGAAGGCCGAGTGCCCACAGCTTCTTCAGGGATCAGCGCAGGGATCCGCGCGTGCTGCTAGGGTTACCTAGGTTCGGCCAGTGAAGGCCGAGGCCCCGAGGGCTCGTGGGATAGCATTTCAGTTGACCACGGAGGAGGTCCGCACGACGCCCGATGTTGTGGCTGGTATGTATTTTCTTTTCATCTTTTATTTGAGTTGAGATTTTATGCTTATATGATGATATGCGTAGGTACTTTTCTTGTGAGTTATGTGCCTGCGTTGGTATTATTTGACTTGGGTGCGAGTCGGTCATTTGTTTCCGTAGCATTTAGTCGGCATATGAGTGTCTGTCGAGAGGCATTGGATCGGCCTCTGCGAGTTTCCATAGCTGATGAGCGAGCAGTGTATGCTTCGGATGTGATTCGAGGATGTGTCCTTGAGATCTTCGGGGTGGAGTTTCCGATAGATTTGATTCCGATTGCGTTGGGGGATGTGTGTGTCATAGTGGGTATGGATTGGTTGAGCCGATATGGAGCTGTGATAGACTGAGAGCATCAATTGGTGACGATTCGAGACCTTAGTGGGGGAGTTCTTACGGTGTACGGCGAGGGTACACGTACGGGGTCAGCATTTTGTTCGGTCGCCAGAGCGAGACAGAGTCTACAGCAGGGCTGTAGGGGTTTTGTGGCATACGTGATGGATGCGAGGGTTGATACAGAGAGACCGAAGTCAGTTGATGAGGTGCCGATAGTATGTGAGTTTCCGGATGTGTTTCCAGAAGAATTGTCGGGTGTGCCTCCGGAGAGGCAGGTAGAGTTCGGTATTGAGTTGGTTCCGGGATCTGCGCCTATTGCTAAGGCGCCGTATCGCCTTGTGCCTCCGGAGATGCAGGAGTTATCCTCGCAGCTTCAAGAGCTGCTGGGGAAGGGGTTTATCAGGCCGAGCAGTTCGCCTTGGGAGCGCCTATCCTTTTTGTTAAGAAGAAGGATGGCTCGCTCCGGATGTGCATCGATTATCGTGAGCTGAATAAGTTAACGGTCAAGAACCGTTACCCGTTGCCAAGGATCGATGATTTGTTTGATCAGTTGCAAGGAGCATCTTGGTTCTCCAAGATCGATTTGAGGTCTGGGTATCATCAGGTGAGGGTGCGGGAGGAGGACGTCCAGAAGACAGCCTTCCGGACTTGTTATGGGCATTACGAATTCGTGGTGATGCCTTTCGGACTCACCAACGCACCAACGGTGTTCATGGATCTCACAAACAGGGTGTGCAGACCGATGTTGGATCGCTCAGTGATCGTGTTCATCAACGACATATTGGTGTATTCGAGATCCAGAGAGCAGCATGAGGGGCATTTGAGGGAGATCCTCGGAGTTCTGAGATCGGAGAGGCTTTATGCCAAGTTCTCCAAATGTGAGTTCTGGCTGCGAGAGGTTCAGTTTTTGGGGCATCTCGTTAACCAGAAGGGGATATTGGTCGATCCGGCCAAGATTGAAGCGGTTATTAGGTGGGAGGTGCCGAGGTCACCCACCGAGATCAGGAGTTTTCTGGGTTTGGCCGGCTATTATCGGAGATTTATTAAGGATTTCTCCAAGATCGCCGTGCCACTCACCAAGTTGACCCGGAAGGGTGTTGCGTTTTCTTGGGGTCCGGAGCAGCAGGCCTCGTTGGAGACACTTCACCAGAAACTATGCAAAGCACCAGTGTTAGCTCTTCCGGAAGGGATGGAAGATTTTATGGTATATTGTGATGCATCGATATCCAGATTGGAAGCGGTGCTTATGCAGAGGGGGCATGTGATTGCATATGCATCGAGGCAGCTTAAGCCTCATGAGTCGAGATACCCCACTCATGATTTGGAGTTGGGAGCGGTAGTGTTCTCTCTCAAGATCTGGCGACATTATCTGTATAGGGTCCAATGTTCGATTTACACTGACCATAAGAGCTTGAAGTATTTGATGGATCAGCCCAACCTGAATATGTGCCAGAGAAGGTGGTTGGACGTGGTCAAGGATTACGATTGTGAGATCTTGTACCACCCGGGCAAGGATAATGTGGTAGCCGATGCATTGAGCCGTAAGGCGGAGGGCGCCCCAATTCGAGACGTTTGTTTGAGATTGTCAGTGATGACCCCGTTGTTGGATGCTATTCGTGGGGCCCAGGTTGAGGCTGTGAAGCCAGAGATTCAGAAGAGGGAGCGATTTGTCGGGCTGGTATCGGAATTTGTTACCGACAGCCGGGGGCTTATGACATTTCAGGGCCGGATTTGGGTACCGTCTGTGGGTGGGACGCGTACCATTTTGTTGGAAGAGGCTCATCGATCGAAATTCTCGATCCATCCCGGGGCCACTAAGATGTTTTTTGGACCTGAAGAAGGATTATTGGTGGCCCTGTATGAAGAGGGATGTCGCATGGTTCATGGAGAGGTGCTTGACCTGTCGCAGGGTGAAGGTCGAGCACCAGCGTCCACATGGTAAGCTACAACCATTAGAGATTCCCAAATGGAAATGGGAACAGATTATCATGGATTTCATCACCAAATTGCTAAGAACCGCGAGGGGTGTCGATGCAATTTGGGTGATTGTGGACAGACTGACGAAGAGTGCTCACTTCCTGGCCATCAGTGAGAGCTCTTCCGTGGAGAAGTTGGCGGAGATGTACATGAGAGAGGTGGTATCGTGGCATGGAGTGCCAATCTCGATTGTCTCAGATCGAGATATACGTTTCACTTCCAGATTCTGGAAGAAGTTTCACGTGGAGTTGGGTACGAGGCTGCATTTCAGTACTGCATACCACCCTCAGACGGACAGACAGAGTGAGCGGACGATTCAGACGCTCGAGGATATGCTTCGGGCATGTGTATTGGATTTCGGAGGGAGTTGGGACACGTATTTTCCCTTGGCGAAGTTTTCTTATAACAACAGCCATCATTCGAGCATTGGCATGCCGCCATTTGAGCTGTTGTATGGGAGGAGGTGTCGAACCCCTATTTGCTGGGGAGAAGTAGGGC
The DNA here is from genome assembly GCF_051521515.1 of Lactuca serriola. Lineage (NCBI taxonomy): Eukaryota > Viridiplantae > Streptophyta > Magnoliopsida > Asterales > Asteraceae > Lactuca > Lactuca serriola. Next base: position 258,422,198 of record NC_136412.1, on the reverse strand, counting down.
AGCGTGTGATGGGCAGTACCGAGATTGTGCTTCAGATAACAGAGCAGATCCAGCAGGTCAGGCAGAGGTTGTTGACCGCTCAGAGTCTTCAGAAGAGTTATGCGGACAGGCGCCGGCCCGAGCTTGAGTTTCAGGTCGGCGACTTTGTGCTCCTGAAGGTCTCTCCTTGGAAAGGAGTGATCCGATTCAGGAAGAGGGGCAAGTTGGGGCCCCGATATATTGGACCTTTCAGGGTGATCGCGAGGGTAGGCAGGGTAGCCTATCGTTTGGAGTTGCCAGCAGAGTTGGGACAGATTCAAGACACTTTCCACATGTCGTAGTTGCGAAAATGTATAGCCGACGAGTCGGCAGTGGTGCCATTAGAAGATATTCAGGTGGATGCGAGCCTGAATTATACCGAGAGACCGATGGCGATCAGGGATCGGAAGATCAAGGTTTTGAGGAACAAGGAAGTGCCGATGGTGCAGGTCCAGTGGCATCATCAGAAAGGGTCACAGTTGACTTGGGAACCGGAGCGTGAGATGCGGGAGCAGCACCCGGAGTTGTTTGCAGAGTGAGACTTCGAGGGCGAAGTCTGATTCTAGTGGGGGAGAATTGTAACACCCGGATTCCTAGGTATAATATTTTGTTCCTTTATTTTGGGTTTTGTGGGGGAACTCGGCGAGTTGGCGTCTAGACTCGCCGAGTAGGGTCGCGGATTGGTACGCGAGTTCATTGCTGGACTCGGCGAGTTCATGAGTGGATTCGGCGAGTCCATGTTTTTTAATGAAACCCTAATTTCCACGGTTTGAGACCTATTTATAGGGCCTTATGGCCGTCATTTTTGGCCACCAACCCCAGAGAGAAACCCTAAAGAGACCTAGAGCGTTTGTGAGGAAGGAGAGGCTAATCTTGAGCTTTGGTGGGTGTTTTTGCAAGAAGGAAGTGTTTAAGGCAAGAGGAGGCTGAAGGAGGTGCGATTTCTGGTGGTTTTGAGCTCATAGAGACTGCTTTGAGGTATTATTCTCGGACCTTCTTCAGTTTTGGTGTTGATTCTTTGTGTTAGGGTTTTCCTAACCCTTTTAGAGATTTATTAAGTGGTATTTTGGTCCCTCCTCGAGTTTGTGTTTTGGATCTGGACCCAAAGAGGTCCAGAGACCTTAACCTTTGGAGCTTTATGAGTCATTTCGGAAGTCATGAGCTTGGAATGTCATTTTTTGGGGCTAAATCACCATTTTGGACCATTTCTATGTTATATGTGTGTCAAGGTTTGAACTTTACATTATTATCATGCTTGGGGAGGCCAGATCTATGATTATATGGAACAGATCTGACCTCAGAAGTTGTTTTGAGTTTGTGCATGGCATGAACTCGCCGAGTCCCAAGAACAGACTCGGCGAGTGGTATGAAGGTTGCCCGTTAATCACTCAGTGAGTGGACTTGCCGAGTTGGGGGAATGACTCGGTGAGTCAGGGAGAGTCAGGGGTCTGAGTTCAAGTTGGAACTCGCCGAGTTGTTCTTGAGACTCGGCGAGTTGAGTCGAGGTGGCCCCGCGATTCATGTCAGGTGGAACTCGTCGAGTTAAGGGAAAATACTCGACGTGCGAAGAGAGAATCTAAGAGAGTCAGTGGACACGTGTAGACTCGCCGAGTCGCCCTTGTGTACTCGCCGAGTCGGGTTAAGTTTGACCGTTGACCTTGTTGACTTTTAGGGTTGAGTAATGTTGTATTTATGAGAGTATTACTTTGTGTGATTAGGCGGAGGCTAGATCACATTTCTTCCGAGACAGATACTTATCGAGACCGCGAGGTGAGTCTTCTCACTATACGTTACGTAGAGTGGTATATTTGTGTGGACCAGAGGGTCTTATGTGTTATGTATGAGACTATGTGCTATGTGATAGTTGTATGTTGTATGATGATATAGACCGGACCGGAGGGTCCAACGAGTTATGACCGGACCAGAGGGTCCAACGAGCTACGGGTTTGGAGGTTCCCGTTGAGACACATCGACCGGAGGATTATATTATAGCCTCGAGTGGCATATGTGTTGTATGTGGTATTTTGGGGAACTCACTAAGCATTCATGCTTACAGTTGTTGTGTTATGTGTTTCAGGTACCAGTGATGAGCGCGGGAAGGTGCCGGCATGATTCGTACACACTTGAGGAGTTTATGTTTTGGATTCTAGGGAGATGTTTTTGTGATAAATACATTTGATACAATATGTTTGATGTTACTTTGTGAGTAAATGAATATTTTGAAAATGAAAAATTGTTTTGAAAATTTACGTTGTTACATTTGTTTTTGTTTCCTTTTCAATGATTTTATGTATTAGGAAGACTTTAAACGGTTGTCATGGTTTAGACCTATCCTTTCATCTATTATGTTACATTTAAACGGTTGTTTTGTGTTTGTTTTATGCAATGTCATTTCATATTTGTTTTGTGGTCAATTTTGCCCTTGCCCCATGATTTTGCTCTTGTTTTATTTTCCTTGATGTTGCTATGATTATATGTAGTATGTGGTAAATTTCAATCTTACCCTAGTTTCCTTTTCGTTTAGTAACAGGTTATATTCATGGCCAGTGATTGTGAAAGTGACAACTCATATGACAGTGATGACTTATGTGATGAAATTGAAGAAAATGAAGAGATTCAAACACTTTTTTTTATGTGGGCTTGCTGTAAAAGGATTGCTATTGACTCATAAATCGAAATATGTATGTAGACGTCGTCGTTCATCTTCACGCACAGGAAGCATGCTTATCAATGAAATACTTAACGATCATGAAAGCCGATGTTATGAACTTTTCAGATTACAAGTCCCGGTTTTCAACATGTTATGTAGGGATGTTGTTGCAAATTATGGGTTAAAGAAATCATGTCGTGTATCTATTAAAGAGTCCCTTGGTATTTTCTTGTTGTACTTAGCGCATGGATGTGGAAATCGATTAGTTCAAGAGTTCTTTAATCATTCTGGGGAAAAAATCCATAGACATTTTCATAAAGTCTTGGATGTTGTGGTTAACCTAAGTAAGGACATCATCAAACCAAATGCTAACTACAACGAAATTATACCATAACATATTTTAAATAACCCTCGGTATTATCCATACTTCAAGGTACTTATTTGTTGCAAAGTTATATTATTTGGCGAATTTGTGTAAATGTAAAAATAATTGGTAACTTATTATCTTTTTTGAATTTGTAGGATTGTATTGGCGCCATCGATGGAACACACGTGAAGGCCTCTGTTCCGCAACGTGACCAAATCAAATACATAGGACGAAAGAATTGTGTTGCTCAAAATATTATGGCAGCATGTGATTTCAACATGTGCTTTACCTTTGTGTGGGCTAGATGGGAGGGGACTGCACATGACACGAGAATTTTCAATAAAGCGCGAAGGAGACATGAAGTTAAGTTTCCACTTCTAGCCGATGGTTAGCATCATTACTTATTAATAGAAGTTTTATATTTTCAAACTGTATAAATGAATAACAATCATTTTTGTTTACCTCTATAGGTAAGTTTTACCTTGTAGTCGTCGGATATCCTAATACAAAAGGTTATCTTGCTCCCTACAAAGGTTCAAGCATCCGTTATCATATTCCTGATTTTCGACGTTGACAGACTCGTGACTCGCGGGAACCAAAATGCTTCAAAGAAAATTTTAACTATTATCATTCGTCACTTCGCAATGTAATTGAACGAACTTTTGGAGTCTGGAAGGCTCGATGGGTGTTACTAAGAGATATGAATGTAAATTTCAACTTCGAGACCCAAGTTAAAATTGTGCTAGCTTCAATGGCAATTCACAATTACATTAGAAAGGAGTGATCCGATTTAGGAAGAGGGGCAAGTTGGGGCCCCGATATATTGGACCTTTCAGGGTGATCGCGAGGGTAGGCAGGGTAGCCTATCGTTTGGAGTTGCCAGCAGAGTTGGGACAGATTCAAGACACTTTCCACATGTCGTAGTTGCGAAAATGTATAGCCGCCGAGTCGGCAGTGGTGCCATTAGAAGATATTCAGGTGGATGCGAGCCTGAATTATGCCGAGAGACCGGTGGCGATCAGGGATCGGAAGATCAAGGTTTTGAGGAACAAGGAAGTGCCGATGGTGCAGGTCCAGTGGCATCATCAGAAAGGGTCACAGTTGACTTGGGAACCGGAGCGTGAGATGCGGGAGCAGCATCCGGAGTTGTTTGCAGAGTGAGACTTCGAGGGCGAAGTCTGATTCTAGTGGGGGAGAATTGTAACACCCAGATTCCTAGGTATAATATTTTGTTCCTTTATTTTGGGTTTTGTGGGGGAACTCGGCGAGTTGGCGTCTAGACTCGTCGAGTAGGGTCGCGGATTGGTACGCGAGTTCACAGCTGGACTCGGCGAGTTCATGAGTGGACTCGGTGAGTCCACGCTGTTTAATGAAACCCTAATTTCCAGGGTTTGAGACCTATTTATAGGGCCTTATGGCCGTCATTTGCGGCCACCAACCCTAGAGAGAAACCCTAAAGAGACCTAGAGCATTTGTGAGGAAGGAGAGGCTAATCTTGAGCTTTGGTGGGTGTTTTTGCAAGAAGGAAGTGTTTAAGGCAAGAGGAGGCTGAAGGAGGTGCGATTTCTGGTGGTTTTGAGCTCATAGAGACTGCTTTGAGGTATTATTCTCGAACCTTCTTCAGTTTTGGTGTTGATTCTTTGTGTTAGGGTTTTCCTAACCCTTTTAGAGATTTATTAAGTGGTATTTTGGTCCCTCCTCGAGTTTGTGTTTTGGATCTGGACCCAAAGAGGTCCAGAGACCTTAACCTTTGGAGCTTTATGAGTCATTTCGGAAGTCATGAGCTTGGAATGTCATTTTTTGGGGCTAAATCACCATTTTGGACCATTTCTATGTTATATGTGTGTCAAGGTTTGAACTTTACATTATTATCATGCTTGGGGAGGCCAGATCTATGATTATATGGAACAGATCTGACCTCAGAAGTTGTTTTGAGTTTGTGCATGGCATGAACTCGCCGAGTCCCAAGAACAGACTCGGCGAGTGGTATGAAGGTTGCCCGTTAATCACTCAGTGAGTGGACTTGCCGAGTTGGGGGAATGACTCGGTGAGTCAGGGAGAGTCAGGGGTCTGAGTTCAAGTTGGAACTCGCCGAGTTGTTCTTGAGACTCGGCGAGTTGAGTCGAGGTGGCCCCGCGATTTATGCCAGGTGGAACTCGTCGAGTTAAGGGAAAGTACTCGACGTGTGAAGAGAGAATCTAAGAGAGTCAGTGGACACGTGTAGACTCGCCGAGTCGCCCTTTTGTACTCGCCGAGTCGGGTTAAGTTTGACCGTTGACCTTGTTGACTTTTAGGGTTGAGTAATGTTGTATTTATGAGAGTATTACTTTGTGTGATTAGGCGGAGGCTAGATCACATTTCTTCCGAGACAGATACTTATCGAGACCGCGAGGTGAATCTTCTCACTATACGTTACGTAGAGTGGTATATTTGTGTGGACCAGAGGGTCTTATGTGTTATGTATGAGACTATGTGCTATGTGATAGTTGTATGTTGTATGATGATATAGACCGGACCGGAGGGTCCAACGAGTTATGACCGGACCAGAGGGTCCAACGAGCTACGGGACTGGAGGGTCCCGCTGAGATACATCGACCGGAGGATCATATTATAGCCTCGAGTGGCGTATGTGTTGTATGTGGTATTTTGGGGAACTCACTAAGCATTCATGCTTACAGTTGTTGTGTTATGTGTTTCAGGTACCAGTGATGAGCGCGGGAAGGCGCCGACATGATTCGTACACACTTGAGGAGTTTATGTTTTGGATTCTGGGGAGATGTTTTTGTGATAAATACATTTGATACAATATGTTTGATGTTACTTAGTGAGTAAATGAATGTTTTGAAAATGAAAAATTGTTTTGAAAATTTACGTTGTTACAAGTTGGTATCAGAGCCTTGGTTTGAGGGATTCAGATGCATCTTCGGGCGTATCTGAACTCAAACTTAGGAATTGAGGAAAATTTTGATAATGAAGTAAATTTTTTTTGAAAAGAGTAAAAGAGTTTTGAGACAAACAGAGCAGAGCCATGTGTACGATCAGCCAGTTCCCTAACGACAAATTCCCCAAAAGTACCCTTACTTTATGTGTTATGAGATATGTTATATTATGCATGCTAGAGTAGGCTAAGTATACATATTAGGACTAGAGTGGCCTGATTTGTGATGCCTTAGCCTAGGAGTTTTTTGCTGTTGAGATGCTTTGAGGGCGAGTGGATAGCAGTTAGGAGCTCATGAGAATAGAGTACTTATAATCCAAGATCCAAGGAGGAGGACTTGAAGTGAATGCTGATGCGGTGTGGTCAGTAGTATTGGGCCCGTACTACTGAAGACACTAGATCAGTGGGCATTTCAAGTAAGAATCTTTTGGATGACGGAGGACAATTAGGGTTGCGTCATCGAGTATGAGCATGTTCGATCGAATCTCTGATAATTTTTGTTATATTTCATAGGCATCATGGTTGGGACTCGACACACACCTGAGATCAGTGGTGTCAGCGACGAGGAGATCCGTCGGTTGATTCATGAGGAGGTGGCTGCTGCCATCCGGGCTGAGATTCCTGAGATGTTTGGGGACATCAAGACCACATTGATTGAGACTTTTGATGAATGGTACGCAGAGGAGAACCGAACCCTCAAGCCACCAGAGTTCGAAGGGACGCAGGACCCGATTGCCGCTATGAGGTGGATCTCTGACATCGAGGGATGTTTCTATACGTGCTCTTGTCCAGAGCACTTGAGGGTTCGGTTCGCCTTGAACCAGCTCCGCCTGGGAGCGAAGGAGTGGTGGAAGTTCGTGACGGCAACTTTACTTTGGCTGAGATTTCTGAGGTGACCTGGGAGAGGTTCACCGCTATGTTCCGAGAGGAGTATGTTCCCCCGGTAGAGAGGGAACGGTTGATCCAGGAGTTCTTGACCCTAAAGCAGGGTACTGATTTTGTGACAGTCATCACCAGGAAGTTCCATGAGAGGGCAATGTTTTGCCCTGAGCAGGTGTCGACTGAGCAGGCTCGTATGAGCCGTTATCTGGGTGTTCTGAGGAGAGATATTCGGGAGTTCGTGGCGAACTCGACTTACCGAACATTTGCTAAGCTCCAGGAAAATGCCCGGAAGAGGGAGATCGAGCTGGAGACTCAGGCCAGGGAGGAGGCCGAGTCTCAGATGATGGATCGGCGGCCGACTCAGTCTCAGCTGGCAGCCAAGCGGGCTAGACCCGCTGATTCGAGATCTGGGGGCGCAAAGGGCCGCACTTGTGGGAAGTGCGGTAAGAGCCATGACGGGTTGTGCAGGGCCGGGGTATGCTACAAGTGTGGGAAGGATGGGCATATCGCGAGGGATTGCCCCAAGGGATTCTCGGTTTGCTTTCATTGCAACCAGACCGGCCATCGGAAGGCCGAGTGCCCACAGCTTCTTCAGGGATCAGCGCAGGGATCCGCGCGTGCTGCTAGGGTTACCTAGGTTCGGCCAGTGAAGGCCGAGGCCCCGAGGGCTCGTGGGATAGCATTTCAGTTGACCACGGAGGAGGTCCGCACGACGCCCGATGTTGTGGCTGGTATGTATTTTCTTTTCATCTTTTATTTGAGTTGAGATTTTATGCTTATATGATGATATGCGTAGGTACTTTTCTTGTGAGTTATGTGCCTGCGTTGGTATTATTTGACTTGGGTGCGAGTCGGTCATTTGTTTCCGTAGCATTTAGTCGGCATATAAGTGTCTGTCGAGAGGCATTGGATCGGCCTCTGCGAGTTTCCATAGCTGATGAGCGAGCAGTGTATGCTTCGGATGTGATTCGAGGATGTGTCCTTGAGATCTTCGGGGTGGAGTTTCCGATAGATTTGATTCCGATTGCGTTGGGGGATGTGTGTGTCATAGTGGGTATGGATTGGTTGAGCCGATATGGAGCTGTGATAGACTGAGAGCATCAATTGGTGACGATTCGAGACCTTAGTGGGGGAGTTCTTACGGTGTACGGCGAGGGTACACGTACGGGGTCAGCATTTTGTTCGGTCGCCAGAGCGAGACAGAGTCTACAGCAGGGCTGTAGGGGTTTTGTGGCATACGTGATGGATGCGAGGGTTGATACAGAGAGACCGAAGTCAGTTGATGAGGTGCCGATAGTATGTGAGTTTCCGGATGTGTTTCCAGAAGAATTGTCGGGTGTGCCTCCGGAGAGGCAGGTAGAGTTCGGTATTGAGTTGGTTCCGGGATCTGCGCCTATTGCTAAGGCGCCGTATCGCCTTGTGCCTCCGGAGATGCAGGAGTTATCCTCGCAGCTTCAAGAGCTGCTGGGGAAGGGGTTTATCAGGCCGAGCAGTTCGCCTTGGGAGCGCCTATCCTTTTTGTTAAGAAGAAGGATGGCTCGCTCCGGATGTGCATCGATTATCGTGAGCTGAATAAGTTAACGGTCAAGAACCGTTACCCGTTGCCAAGGATCGATGATTTTTTTGATCAGTTGCAAGGAGCATCTTGGTTCTCCAAGATCGATTTGAGGTCTGGGTATCATCAGGTGAGGGTGCGGGAGGAGGACGTCCAGAAGACAGCCTTCCGGACTTGTTATGGGCATTACGAATTCGTGGTGATGCCTTTCGGACTCACCAACGCACCAACGGTGTTCATGGATCTCACAAACAGGGTGTGCAGACCGATGTTGGATCGCTCAGTGATCGTGTTCATCAACGACATATTGGTGTATTCGAGATCCAGAGAGCAGCATGAGGGGCATTTGAGGGAGATCCTCGGAGTTCTGAGATCGGAGAGGCTTTATGCCAAGTTCTCCAAATGTGAGTTCTGGCTGCGAGAGGTTCAGTTTTTGGGGCATCTCGTTAACCAGAAGGGGATATTGGTCGATCCGGCCAAGATTGAAGCGGTTATTAGGTGGGAGGTGCCGAGGTCACCCACCGAGATCAGGAGTTTTCTGGGTTTGGCCGGCTATTATCGGATATTTATTAAGGATTTCTCCAAGATCGCCGTGCCACTCACCAAGTTGACCCGGAAGGGTGTTGCGTTTTCTTGGGGTCCGGAGCAGCAGGCCTCGTTGGAGACACTTCACCAGAAACTATGCGAAGCACCAGTGTTAGCTCTTCCGGAAGGGATGGAAGATTTTATGGTATATTGTGATGCATCGATATCCAGATTGGAAGCGGTGCTTATGCAGAGGGGGCATGTGATTGCATATGCATCGAGGCAGCTTAAGCCTCATGAGTCGAGATACCCCACTCATGATTTGGAGTTGGGAGCGGTAGTGTTCTCTCTCAAGATCTGGCGACATTATCTGTATAGGGTCCAATGTTCGATTTACACTGACCATAAGAGCTTGAAGTATTTGATGGATCAGCCCAACCTGAATATGTGCCAGAGAAGGTGGTTGGACGTGGTCAAGGATTACGATTGTGAGATCTTGTACCACCCGGGCAAGGATAATGTGGTAGCCGATGCATTGAGCCGTAAGGCGGAGGGCGCCCCAATTCGAGACGTTTGTTTGAGATTGTCAGTGATGACCCCGTTGTTGGATGCTATTCGTGGGGCCCAGGTTGAGGCTGTGAAGCCAGAGATTCAGAAGAGGGAGCGATTTGTCGGGCTGGTATCGGAATTTGTTACCGACAGCCGGGGGCTTATGACATTTCAGGGCCGGATTTGGGTACCGTCTGTGGGTGGGACGCGTACCATTTTGTTGGAAGAGGCTCATCGATCGAAATTCTCGATCCATCCCGGGGCCACTAAGATGTTTTTTGGACCTGAAGAAGGATTATTGGTGGCCCTGTATGAAGAGGGATGTCGCATGGTTCATGGAGAGGTGCTTGACCTGTCGCAGGGTGAAGGTCGAGCACCAGCGTCCACATGGTAAGCTACAACCATTAGAGATTCCCAAATGGAAATGGGAACAGATTATCATGGATTTCATCACCAAATTGCTAAGAACCGCGAGGGGTGTCGATGCAATTTGGGTGATTGTGGACAGACTGACGAAGAGTGCTCACTTCCTGGCCATCAGTGAGAGCTCTTCCGTGGAGAAGTTGGCGGAGATGTACGTGAGAGAGGTGGTATCGTGGCATGGAGTGCCAATCTCGATTGTCTCAGATCGAGATATACGTTTCACTTCCAGATTCTGGAAGAAGTTTCACGTGGAGTTGGGTACGAGGCTGCATTTCAGTACTGCATACCACCCTCAGACGGACAGACAGAGTGAGCGGACGATTCAGACGCTCGAGGATATGCTTCGGGCATGTGTATTGGATTTCGGAGGGAGTTGGGACACGTATTTTCCCTTGGCGAAGTTTTCTTATAACAACAGCCATCATTCGAGCATTGGCATGCCGCCATTTGAGCTGTTGTATGGGAGGAGGTGTCGAACCCCTATTTGCTGGGGAGAAGTAGGGCAGCGTGTGATGGGCAGTACCGAGATTGTGCTTCAGATAACAGAGCAGATCCAGCAGGTCAGGCAGAGGTTGTTGACCGCTCAGAGTCTTCAGAAGAGTTATGCGGACAGGCGCCGGCCCGAGCTCGAGTTTCAGGTCGGCGACTTTGTGCTCCTGAAGGTCTCTCCTTGGAAAGGAGTGATCCGATTCAGGAAGAGGGGCAAGTTGGGGCCCCGATATATTGGACCTTTCAGGGTGATCGCGAGGGTAGGCAGGGTAGCCTATCGTTTGGAGTTGCCAGCAGAGTTGGGACAGATTCAAGACACTTTCCACATGTCGTAGTTGCGAAAATGTATAGCCGACGAGTCGGCAGTGGTGCCATTAGAAGATATTCAGGTGGATGCGAGCCTGAATTATACCGAGAAACCGATGGCGATCAGGGATCGGAAGATCAAGGTTTTGAGGAACAAGGAAGTGCCGATGGTGCAGGTCCAGTGGCATCATCAGAAAGGGTCACAGTTGACTTGGGAACCGGAGCGTGAGATGCGGGAGCAGCATCCGGAGTTGTTTGCAGAGTGAGACTTCGAGGGCGAAGTCTGATTCTAGTGGGGGAGAATTGTAACACCCGGATTCCTAGGTATAATATTTTGTTCCTTTATTTTGGGTTTTGTGGGGGAACTCGGCGAGTTGGCGTCTAGACTCGCCGAGTAGGGTCGCGGATTGGTACGCGAGTTCATTGCTGGACTCGGCGAGTTCATGAGTGGATTCGGCGAGTCCATGTTTTTTAATGAAACCCTAATTTCCACGGTTTGAGACCTATTTATAGGGCCTTATGGCCGTCATTTTTGGCCACCAACCCCAGAGAGAAACCCTAAAGAGACCTAAAGCGTTTGTGAGGAAGGAGAGGCTAATCTTGAGCTTTGGTGGGTGTTTTTGCAAGAAGGAAGTGTTTAAGGCAAGAGGAGGCTGAAGGAGGTGCGATTTCTGGTGGTTTTGAGCTCATAGAGACTGCTTTGAGGTATTATTCTCGGACCTTCTTCAGTTTTGGTGTTGATTCTTTGTGTTAGGGTTTTCCTAACCCTTTTAGAGATTTATTAAGTGGTATTTTGGTCCCTCCTCGAGTTTGTGTTTTGGATCTGGACCCAAAGAGGTCCAGAGACCTTAACCTTTGGAGCTTTATGAGTCATTTCGGAAGTCATGAGCTTGGAATGTCATTTTTTGGGGTTAAATCACCATTTTGGACCATTTCTATGTTATATGTGTGTCAAGGTTTGAACTTTACATTATTATCATGCTTGGGGAGGCCAGATCTATGATTATATGGAACAGATCTGACCTCAGAAGTTGTTTTGAGTTTGTGCATGGCATGAACTCGCCGAGTCCCAAGAACAGACTCGGCGAGTGGTATGAAGGTTGCCCGTTAATCACTCAGTGAGTGGACTTGCCGAGTTGGGGGAATGACTCGGTGAGTCAGGGAGAGTCAGGGGTCTGAGTTCAAGTTGGAACTCGCCGAGTTGTTCTTGAGACTCGGCGAGTTGAGTCGAGGTGGCCCCGCGATTCATGTCAGGTGGAACTCGTCGAGTTAAGGGAAAATACTCGACGTGCGAAGAGAGAATCTAAGAGAGTCAGTGGACACGTGTAGACTCGCCGAGTCGCCCTTGTGTACTCGCCGAGTCGGGTTAAGTTTGACCGTTGACCTTGTTGACTTTTAGGGTTGAGTAATGTTGTATTTATGAGAGTATTACTTTGTGTGATTAGGCGGAGGCTAGATCACATTTCTTCCGAGACAGATACTTATCGAGACCGCGAGGTGAGTCTTCTCACTATACGTTACGTAGAGTGGTATATTTGTGTGGACCAGAGGGTCTTATGTGTTATGTATGAGACTATGTGCTATGTGATAGTTGTATGTTGTATGATGATATAGACCGGACCGGAGGGTCCAACGAGTTATGACCGGACCAGAGGGTCCAACGAGCTACGGGTTTGGAGGTTCCCGTTGAGACACATCGACCGGAGGATTATATTATAGCCTCGAGTGGCATATGTGTTGTATGTGGTATTTTGGGGAACTCACTAAGCATTCATGCTTACAGTTGTTGTGTTATGTGTTTCAGGTACCAGTGATGAGCGCGGGAAGGTGCCGGCATGATTCGTACACACTTGAGGAGTTTATGTTTTGGATTCTAGGGAGATGTTTTTGTGATAAATACATTTGATACAATATGTTTGATGTTACTTTGTGAGTAAATGAATATTTTGAAAATGAAAAATTGTTTTGAAAATTTACGTTGTTACATTTGTTTTTGTTTCCTTTTCAATGATTTTATGTATTAGGAAGACTTTAAACGGTTGTCATGGTTTAGACCTATCCTTTCATCTATTATGTTACATTTAAACGGTTGTTTTGTGTTTGTTTTATGCAATGTCATTTCATATTTGTTTTGTGGTCAATTTTGCCCTTGCCCCATGATTTTGCTCTTGTTTTATTTTCCTTGATGTTGCTATGATTATATGTAGTATGTGGTAAATTTCAATCTTACCCTAGTTTCCTTTTCGTTTAGTAACAGGTTATATTCATGGCCAGTGATTGTGAAAGTGACAACTCATATGACAGTGATGACTTATGTGATGAAATTGAAGAAAATGAAGAGATTCAAACACTTTTTTTTATGTGGGCTTGCTGTAAAAGGATTGCTATTGACTCATAAATCGAAATATGTATGTAGACGTCGTCGTTCATCTTCACGCACAGGAAGCATGCTTATCAATGAAATACTTAACGATCATGAAAGCCGATGTTATGAACTTTTCAGATTACAAGTCCCGGTTTTCAACATGTTATGTAGGGATGTTGTTGCAAATTATGGGTTAAAGAAATCATGTCGTGTATCTATTAAAGAGTCCCTTGGTATTTTCTTGTTGTACTTAGCGCATGGATGTGGAAATCGATTAGTTCAAGAGTTCTTTAATCATTCTGGGGAAAAAATCCATAGACATTTTCATAAAGTCTTGGATGTTGTGGTTAACCTAAGTAAGGACATCATCAAACCAAATGCTAACTACAACGAAATTATACCATAACATATTTTAAATAACCCTCGGTATTATCCATACTTCAAGGTACTTATTTGTTGCAAAGTTATATTATTTGGCGAATTTGTGTAAATGTAAAAATAATTGGTAACTTATTATCTTTTTTGAATTTGTAGGATTGTATTGGCGCCATCGATGGAACACACGTGAAGGCCTCTGTTCCGCAACGTGACCAAATCAAATACATAGGACGAAAGAATTGTGTTGCTCAAAATATTATGGCAGCATGTGATTTCAACATGTGCTTTACCTTTGTGTGGGCTAGATGGGAGGGGACTGCACATGACACGAGAATTTTCAATAAAGCGCGAAGGAGACATGAAGTTAAGTTTCCACTTCTAGCCGATGGTTAGCATCATTACTTATTAATAGAAGTTTTATATTTTCAAACTGTATAAATGAATAACAATCATTTTTGTTTACCTCTATAGGTAAGTTTTACCTTGTAGTCGTCGGATATCCTAATACAAAAGGTTATCTTGCTCCCTACAAAGGTTCAAGCATCCGTTATCATATTCCTGATTTTCGACGTTGACAGACTCGTGACTCGCGGGAACCAAAATGCTTCAAAGAAAATTTTAACTATTATCATTCGTCACTTCGCAATGTAATTGAACGAACTTTTGGAGTCTGGAAGGCTCGATGGGTGTTACTAAGAGATATGAATGTAAATTTCAACTTCGAGACCCAAGTTAAAATTGTGCTAGCTTCAATGGCAATTCACAATTACATTAGAATGAGCGGTAGTGGTGATGCAACAGTTCAAATAGCTCAAGAAGAATCTTATATTACGCGCAATGATGAAGGACTTGATGATGGTATTGAGCCACATGACGAAGTATCAAGTTCACAACGTAGAAGTGACGATATCTATATGAGTGCAATACGCTATATGATTGCGGGACAGACATTCTCAAGGTCAAACACTCGTGCACGTAACGACGTATGATTTGTTGTGAAACGATTTATTATTTTCTTTTTATAGTTTGATGTAGTAGCATGAAAGTATTTTGAATAATATGTTGGATAATGGATTTGAAATGAAATTTGTGGTCTCATATGGTTTTGGAATGAAATTTCCAAGGTGTATCCGATTAATTTAAAAATAGGTGTAAAAATAATGTGTAAAATGTTTTTTTAGTTCTTAATATCTTATAAATAAGAAAATTATTGTTATTATTTAGAAAACAAAAATGTTTTGTTTGAATAAGAAAAATATGATAAAATATAAAAGGAATCTATTTTTGATCACTTTATTCATATAAGTTGTTTTGTTTGTCAAACACTTAGAAATGCTTATTGTTTATTGTTTATTCCCATCGCAATAAGATAATTCAAACGCTTTTTAAAAAACTGTTTATTCTCACCACAATAAACAAATAAGTTAATAAGCTAAAAACTTATTTATCCAAATACCCCTAAGTCATATGTTAACCAAAAATACAAAATAAATCTCTTGACTTCCTGGAACCATGATCCTCAACCATCGCCATCGATTTGCTGCCACCACTTACATGGGTTAAAAAAAAAAAAACTGGAATTTAAAAAATAATGTGAAAGTCGACTAATTAATGATTAATGTTTGCAGGGTCCTGCATAATACTAAAATCAGGTTAAGAATAAGATATGCCCATATATATGTATAATATCTATAGTTATATATATAATTATTGTAGGGTCCCTTCATAATAATAAAATCATGTTAAGAATAAGATATCCCATATATATGTACAATGTCTATAGTTATATATGTATAATATCTATATTCAGCTTCTTTCATTTTCAACATGGAATCGTCCACCAACGAAATCATCAAAGAAATCCCTGGTATAATTCGTATTTTCGAAGACGGTCGCATCCACAAACTCCAAGTTCCTGATATTGTTCCAGCCGGCGTCGATCCTTCCTCCGGCGTCAATTCTAAAGACGTCGTCTTTTCACTACAGAACAATGTCTTTGCTAGGCTTTACGTTCCAAAAACCACAACCATAATCCCCCACCACAAACTCCCGCTTTTAATCTTCTATCACGGTGGTGGTTTCATGATCGAATCTGCTAAGTCCTCTTTGTACCACAACTTCCTCAACCTCGTCGTCTCAGAATCCAACGTCGTCGCCGTCTCCGTCGACTACAGACTAGCGCCGGAGTTTCCTCTCCCGATCGCTTATGAAGACTCATGGGAAGCAATCAAGTGGGTTGCCGAGCATGTTAACGGAAATGGTCCAGAGCCATGGTTGAACGAATACGCCGATCTTCAAAACATCTTCCTCGCCGGCGACAGTGCCGGAGGTAACATAGCACACCACATGGCGATCCGGGTCGGATCGGATACCCCCGCCGGTTTACGGTTCCAGGGTGTTATCTTGTTTCACCCGTATTTCTGGGGCAAGGAACGGGTTGGTAAGGAGTCCGACTTTCTTGAACCCCGGTTGATTGCTCTTTTTAATGACGCATGGGCTGTGGCGCACCCGGGAAGCAGCGGGCCGGATGACCCATTGATCAACCCGGGTATAGATCCGAAAATATCGGGTATGGGTTGCTCCAAGATGATGGTTTTTATCGGTGGGAATGATTTGATGAGAGAGAGGGGATTGTATTACAAAGATTTGGTCGAGAAGAGTGGGTGGAAAGGAGATTTGGAAGTGGTGGAGGATGAAGGAGAGGAGCATGTGTTTTTCTTATTCGACCCTTCTTGTGCAAATGCTTGTAGTTTGCGTACTAGAATTTGTAAATTCATCAATAATGCTTGAGAGGAATGTATTGTTCGTCGACATAAAAGTATCCTACCCTCATGCTTTAGCTTTACTTTGTAATTTATTATTTTTTAATATTATCTTTTGCTGAATTTACAGATTGACTTTTTTATAGGGATCGGAAGAGAAACATACAGAAACATTGTTTATGTTTAGCTAATTTTGTAGGTATCCCCTGATTGTTTATTGTACCTTGTATGAATGTTTACCCCATATTTGACTTTTTTTTTTTTTTAAATGAATGATCCGTCCATATAGTAGCATAATAAGTTCAACTATTTATAAATCAACAATCATTATAAAATTCACCAAAATATGTTTAACCATATTAATATCTACACTTCGCATAAAATGTAGATTATATAGTTAACTTTTTTTTTTTTATAGAATGTCCGATTTGCCTTTGTACAAACTTTAAGATGTATGTACAAAATACTACGACTATTTCCGTAATATTTTCTTATCAACTCTAAAAAATAGTTGTGGTTAAAGATATTATAATTGAGTGTATACAACAATGATTTGACGAGAGCTATTTATATTTATCGCTATTGTTAAAGATATTATAATTGAGAAACAAATGAAAGAGCCCAATATACTAGGCAGTGTAATGCCAAATACAACACAATAAAGACTAAAAACAGCAAATACTGTTAAACTGCTTAACCTAACAGTAAGACCAACAATTAAGAATATAATGGAATAGACAGAAAGCAACATGTATGTCGACAGTCGACACCAAGGAATCGACAATGAAAATTTGAAACTTGGGATTGTTTTGTCCAAGTAGTTCGATCACCTCAGAAAATTTGCCAATGTCAATGACCTTTGAACCAGCAACAACACTATTTATACCCAACACCATGAAAATGCCAAATCCAGCATCACCAAGCAACTTGCGTAGAGTACTAGAGTGTGTATACATATGAATTATCCTGTAAGAGTGGAATCATAAACAATAATAATGAGTCAAGCTTGAAGAAACCACCAAATCCAATGTTAGTAGCAGCACCCAAAAAAATTAATTTAGAGCATTCAAAAAGACATGCAACCACTAACAATAAGTCAATAACGCCCGACGTGGAATTTGAGCCATTGTGATTTTGTGAAACAACACTGTCAAAATGTACTTTAATTTTAGATAAAGACATTGAGGAGAAGCTTTGTTATGGGTGTCGATTGACCACCACAAAATGTATTTTATATAGTAAATTTGAGTCCTTGTGCTGAGTACCAACTGACCACCATATAGGTATGAAGTAAGTTGTTTCCATCAATGGTTACCATCTTAGAAATACCAAAGAAGAGCAAATCCCACACAAAGGAAACACCACACCAAAAAACTCTACACTGGTTACAATTCAAAATGTGTAGTATTAAAGCTTCATAAAATTTAATTCAATAATATGTATAGAGAAATAAATAACTTTATATCATAGCATAAGCCATAAGCTAGAAGATAGAAGATGAAACAAGGTTCTACTAATCCACGCCTAAGTGCTTGTAATATGATTCCTCTAGATATCTTCAGAACCATCACCACCTTCACAATGACCACCCCTTTATGGAGCGACCAACAATACCACTTAATGACATATGACTATTCGTCCCCATCATGGCTCTGACCATTCATCTCCTCAATAGAGTTTTTCAATACCTACTCATGGTCACCAAACCAAAAACCCATCTAGAACAGCTAGATGTGAAAACAACTTTTTCTACATGGTGACCAGAACTAGAGGTATGTTTAGAGGGGGGGGATCAAATTTTG
The DNA here is from genome assembly GCF_051521515.1 of Lactuca serriola. Lineage (NCBI taxonomy): Eukaryota > Viridiplantae > Streptophyta > Magnoliopsida > Asterales > Asteraceae > Lactuca > Lactuca serriola. The sequence goes on along the minus strand of NC_136412.1, from coordinate 258,404,189 downwards.
AAACAAAACAATATAAATAAGTTGGGGAAATGACATAAATGCACTACGAACTTTCTAGGGTTGACCATTTAACTCCCTAAATTAATTTTGTGCTTTATGAAGGAACAAACTGGTATTTGTCGGGTCAATTAAGTCTCTTTTCAGTTTTGAAGGGGTAAACCGGTAACATTTTTGCCAACTCACCACATATATGTTGACTGTCGCATTGACCAAGAAACCTTCGTCATTAAAGCACTCCCTCACCTATTGTGCGTTGTTAAATAATTATTTGAGTTTTGACATCACTCTTTCACTCTTCAATGAAGCCAATTTAGTGGTATATTAGGATGCTAGAGATTGAAACTTTTGTGATCTAACCCGTCTTGCAGATCCCATATTCCCTTGTACATTGATTTCCAAGACGATGCGACAAATTTTGTCCCACTCTTTGTGTGTCGACTGCTTCTGGTGCGTGCTCTTCTTCCTTTACCTCGATGTCTAAATCCCTAGTTTCTCGTTGTTTTATCTCAAATTTCATCAATATCTCTCTTTCGTTTGCCTTCATAACTTCCCCCAGGTCTCAACTGCAACGATTTTATGATATGGTACTACCGAAGCAAATCATAGATAAAGAACAAACCAGGTCATCTTCTAATTTCTACTATTAAGTATCAATGTTATGTATTGATTTTTAGTTTGCGATTGTTTTTTGTTTTCGATTGGTTGATAGCTTTTATGATTTGGTTTACTCTTCTTAAATTGAAGGGTTGGGTATAAACAGGGGAATGATGGTCGAGTAGTATCGACTGTACAGTGATGGAATTCAAGATTTAGAGGGAAAGCAAAAGCTTTTTGGTTGTGTTACAATGAGGAAGAGAGACGAGGGTGTAACATCACAAGAGTAAAAAAAATATTTTTAAAACAATCAAAACACTCATTTACCATTTAAATAAATCCTTAAAGCTATTTTATAATAAAAACAATTATCAGAGTACAATCCCAACATCACAAAGTTACTGAAATATAGGTGTATGCGTTGTGATAAAGCTGGACCCTTCCCTTTCAAACCAAAAGTAACTGAAACCATAAACCACAAACTTTAAGCACAAAGCTTAGTGAGTTCCCCGAAATACCATATACCATGCATAACATACGAATCATACATATCAAACATGCAATAGGAGGTGCTATGTGCCAACCATAGTCTTGTCATTATGCCACGAGCGGTATCATGGTCTTTCCTTGCCAAGCCTAGGACCAAAACCCTGGGTCTTACAGACAAGTGTCAGGAGCCACCTCCTGGTCTTCCATGCAAGCATCACGAAGACAACTAACATATTCTACAACTACTTATCTACTTAACTGTCAGAGTCCAAACTCTAGTCTTGCATACAGATCTTGTGACATCCCCAAAATCTCGGCCAGAAAGACCGATTTTCATTTATGCTTTTAAAATATTTTCAGAGTAAATCCTTTTGATTTGAAAGAGTTGTGGAATTTGTTCCCAAAAACAAAACATGATAAAACAATGTTTACCAAAGCATTTCATAAAAGAAATGTATTTTCATTATAATCAAAACTCGGGGTGTCATGTTCCGATACAGACCAATAAGCATAAACGAATACATTACAAGTCATTTAACAAATATAAACATATGCAGATTTGTAAACAAAACAACTTGATGGTTCATCCATCTCATGCCCTTCCGCCACTTCCTGTAATACAATTAAAACTGAGTGGGTCAGGCTTGGGAGCCTGGTGAGCATATAGGGTTTTCAACCCACAATAAATATCATATTTAATTTTCACCAACCAACAATAACCCAATTACCCATTCCCGTTATTCTCACTTTAATGTCCCTAATACAACTAATCATAAGGGACCTAGTCTAAGAATATTTCATCGGGGCGACAACACATGCTTCGGGGGTACCTCAGCAATATAAGTCAAATAAGGCAACCATGAGGGGGATGGAGTGCAGCGAATGAACACCCAAGTTCATTAACACCTACAGGTGGCGAACCTGCTAATGTTTCCACAAGACTGTCTAGAATAGCCCGTGGTCGTCATCTAAACTCCGCTAGATGACTCAATCAAACAACAACGAGGCCTCTCATCTGTTTATTACACACCAACTATCTACCCATGTTCTACCCAACATATTAGTAGATAAAAATATACATTTGTATACATAGTTAAAAACCTGTATAGCATGCTTTGATCAACACATATATCACATAACAGATGAGGCACACACACACATAGCACATATCTCACAGAGAATAAATCATATCTATGAGATAGAAGAGAGTGAATACACATTCACACATATAAACAACAATATACTATACACATAGCACGTATTTTATAGAAAATACTTAATATTTATGTGTTAGAAGAAGGTAACTACACACTCACACTTATAAACGACAATATACTTAATACACTCGAACCAAACTTGTATTATTATCGTGTTTATGAAAGTTAGTATACTCACCTGATCAGAAGATGATCGGACAGCACTACGACTTGCAGAAGTAGTAATCCTCAGCAGATCTGGAAGATCTCCTCGAAAATCGAACTTCTCGCGGGCAGAGCTTCGACTCGGAAACCGCACTTCTCGGGATCTTCGGGATCTCGGGACTTGCCTCGGGGCTCGGGAATATTACCGGGGCTTCGGGATGGCTTCGGGGGGTTTACGCGCAGAGCTTCGGCACAAAAATGAGAGGAAATTAGCAAATGAACCCGGAACCCTCGCATCCTATTTATAGGAGGCTGGAAGCCTCAATTACGTGGGGCGTACAGTAGTACGCGGCGCGTACTGCTCCAAGTTCGTAAGCGCATGCGTCATCCGAAGCCACTTGCTGCGATATCGACACCTTCGGAGTACGCGGGGCGTACTCGAGTACGCGGCGCGTACCTTGGATCAGATCGATGACTCCCCTTCGGATAAGGCTTCCGAATTTTGATTTAAATTTAAATACAAGATGATTAATAAACTTTGGAAATTCATAACTTCTTCATACGAACTCCGTTTTCGACGTTCTTTATATCCACGGAAAGGTGAGACTACGATCTACGACTTTCGTTTAGACTCCGTCAGCTAATTTTGACTTTATTTTTATTATTTATTTTTAATAGGCCGCGACAGACAAACTTCGTTATAAATTCATAACTTCTTCGTTTGACGTCCGTTCTCGCCTAACTTTTTATCGCTTCGACACCAACAATGAGATCTTCGATTCTCATTTAGATTGCTTCGGCTAAAAACCCCTCGATCTCAAATCGAGTAAAACAGGCTGCATACTGCTAAGCCGAAACTTCGATAAATCATAACTTCCTCATACGAAGTCAGATTTGGGCGTTCTATATATATTCGGAAACCTCGTTTCAACTACTACAACATAAATCAAAGTTATTAAGTTTATTTTACACTTAAATTTTGACGCTTATTTTTATTCTTAATTAATCGAACCACATAATTAAGCAATTAAGCACAAAACACATAATACTCAAATAATACAATCTTATTATTTCAAAACGGGTTACAAAGGTTAACCTAGACTATTACATTGCTAAAAGTGGCAAGCCCGGAAACACAGGCGTTACAATTCTCTCCACCTTAGAATGATTCCATCCCCGAAATCACACATCAACAAACAAATGCGGATAGCGACTCAACATGTCACTCTCCGTCTCCCAGGAGAGATTCGGCCCATTCGTGTGTTTCCATCGGACAAGCACTGACCCAACCATTTTGCGTCGCAACTTCTTAGTCTTTCGGTCAACAATTGTCTCTGGTTCTTCAATCAACCTTTTGTTCTCATCAATTCTCAATTTAGAAATTGGAATTATATCGGGAACTTCTCCCGTGAACTTCCTCAAATAACACACATGAAAAGTGTTGTGAATTCCATTCAGTTCTTCGGGTAATTCGAGCTTGTAAGCTTGGTTCCCTATCCTCTGAAGAACTTTAAACGGTCCAATAAACCTTGGACTCAACTTTCCCATTTTACCAAATCTTATAAGTCCCTTCCACAGCGAGACTTTAAGCAAAACCGAATCTCCAACCTCAAAAGTCATCGGTCTTCGCTTCTTGTCAGCATAGCTCTTTTGACGATCCTGAGCCGCTAACATTCTTTCCCTAATTATTTTCAACTTTTCAGCAGTTTGATGAACCATCTCTGGTCCCATAAACTGCTTTTCCCCAGCCTCAAGCCAACAAGACGGCGTACGACACTTCTGTCCATACAAAGCTTGATAAGGTGTCATCTTAATGCTCGAGTGAAAATTATTATTATAGGAAAATTCTACCAAAGGTAAATGTTCATCCCAATTACCTAGGAATTCCAAGGTACATGCTCTCAGCATATCTTCAAGTGTTTGTATCGTTCTTTCACTCTAACCATCAGTCTGCGGATGGTAAGCTATGCTTAAACATAACTTGGTACCCAATTCCTCTTGTAGACTTTTCCAAAACCTTGAGGTGAAACGGCTATCACGATCTGATACAATCGTTAACGGAACACCGTGAAGCCTCACAATTTCCTTCACATAAGAATTCGCAAGCTTTTCCATAGACCATTTTTCCCTGGCCGCTATGAAATGCGCACTCTTAGTGAATCGATCTACGACCACCCAAATCATGTCGTGACCATTCTTTGTTCTGGGCAGTTTAGTGACAAAATCCATAGCAATGTCTTCCCACTTACCCATAGGCACAGGCAATGGTTCTAAACTCCCATAAGGTTTCTGATGTTGTGTCTTGACTCTCACACAAGTCACACACTCGGCCACATACTTTGCAACATCAAGCTTCATCGTCGGCCACCAGTAGTAGGGTTTCAGGTCCCTATACATTTTAGTGCTACCCGGATGAATTGAGTACATGGTTTTGTGAGCTTCTTCCATCAGAAGATCCCTAATTCCTCCTGACTTAGGTACCCAAATACGATCTTGGAATACCTTCAGTCCATGACCGTTTGTACCAAACACCAACGTTTTACCCAAACGTTCCTCCTTTCGGTCATTTTTCTCATAAGCTTCCTCTTGAGCTTTCTTTATACTTTCCACAATGGTCAAGGCAACTTCAATTCTCAACGCTCTTGGCCTCTTCCTTTCAAGATTGACCTTCCGACTGAGAGCATCAGCAACAACATTAGCTTTACCGGGGTGGTAAAGTATCTCGCAGTCGTAGTCTTTAAGTAATTCTAGCCAGCTTCGTTGCCTCATATTCAATTCTTTCTGATTAAAGAGATATTGGAGACTCTTATGATCAGTAAAAAGTTTGCACTTCGTGCCATAGAGGTAATGCCTCCATATTTTCAGAGCGAAAACTACCGCTGCCAACTCCAAATCATGAGTCGGTTAATTCTTTTCATGCTCTTTCAGCTGTCGAGACGCATATGCTATCACCTTTTCTCTTTGGGTCAAAACACAACCCAATCCAACACCAGACGCATCGCTATAAACAGCGAAGTCTTCAACTCCATCGGGTAGAGAAAGTATCGGTGCCTCGCATAGCTTCTTCTTTAACTTCTCGAATGCTTCTCTATGCTTATCACTCCAAGCATAAGTAGCTCCTTTGTGGGTCAAAGCTGTTAATGGAGTAGCAATCGAAGAAAAGCCTTGGATAAACCTGCGGTAATATCCAGCTAATCCTAAAAAGCTTCGAACCTCCGTGGGACTTTTCGGTTGTTCCCATTTCATCACAGCTTTGATCTTCGCTGGATCAACCATTATCCCTTCTTGGTTGACCACGTGACCCAAGAATTGGACTTCACAAATCCAAAAATCACATTTGAAGAACTTTGCATAAAGCTTCTCCTTCTTCAAAACTTCTAACACTTCTTGCAAGTGTCTGCCATGCTCCTCCTGGCTTTTCGAGTAAATCAGAATGTCGTCTATGAACACTATCACGGATTTATCAAGGAAAGGATTACAAACCCTATTCATCAAATCCATGAACGCTGTCGGAGCATTGGTTAGTCCAAACGACATAACCAAGAACTCGTAGTGTCCATATCTAGTTCTGAATGCAGTCTTCTCGATATCTTGCTCTCTTACTTTCAGCTGATGATATCCTGACCTTAGATCGATCTTCGAGAAATAGCTCGAACCTTGCAATTGATCAAATAGGTCATCAATCCTCGGCAACGGATATCTATTCTTTATTGTTGCCTTGTTCAACTCTCTGTAATCAATGCACATTCTCATACTTCCATCTTTCTTCTTTACAAATAACACCGGAGCTCCCCAAGACGATGAACTAGGTCTAATGAAACCTTTGTCCAATAACTCCTGAAGTTGCATCATCAGCTCCTTCATCTCCGTCGGTGCTAATCGATAAGGTGCTTTTGCTATTGGCGTGGTTCCTGGTAACAAGTCTATTCTGAACTCCACTTGTCTATCAGGTGGCAATCCTGGAAGATCCTCGGGGAATACTTCCGGAAAATCACACACCACTGGAATGCTCTGCATCACCTTCTTTTCTTTCTTAGCATCAATCACAAACGCTAAATATGATGTACATCCCTTGGTCAAACACTTTCTGGATTTCATTAGAGAAATGATCCTAGAATTCACTCGCCGTTTGTCCCCATACACCATAAACGAATCTTTTCCAGGCGGGTTTACTTTAACTATCTTCTTCTTGCATAAAATTTCGGCATTATTGGCGCTAAGCCAATCCATTCCCAAGACGATGTCGAAACCATTAAGTTCGATAGGCAATAACGCCTCGCGAAACTTATTCCCATTAAGGTCGATTAAGATGTCTTTCATACGATGGCTAACAGGTACAAACTTGCCACTATCTACTTCGACTAATAAAACATTATCTAGTCTATCAACAGGCAAAGCTAGCTTTCTACCAAACTCATGCGAAATAAAGGAGTAGTTGGCTCCAGAATCAAACAATATATGAGCAGGTAATTCGTTTACGAGAAGGGTACCTGAAGCGACATCAGCTTCATCCTTCGCAGCCTCAAGTGTCATCTGGAAGGCTCTCGCCTTCGGCTTTGGTGGAATGTTGGGCCTCGCTGCCTCCTTCTTCTTTGGACAGTCTTTCAAAATATGCCCCTCTTCATTGCAACCAAAACACATCCTTTTGTTGTTCGGACATTCATTGGCAAAATGTCCAACCTTCCCACACTTGTAGCAGGTCACATCCTCGCTACATTTCCCAAAGTGCTTTTTCTTACACTTATCACACCACTTCACTTCGCCTCCTTTTCCTCCAAACTTTTTCGAATCAGATTTCGAAAATTTTCCCTTCTTACCGGAACCAGATGTTCCCTCAATCTTTCTTTTCTCACCAACCTCAACCTTGACGGTGGTTCTTCCCTTTATCATGTTCTCAACAGACTTGGCAGCCCAGATAGCTGCCTCTAGAGTAAGTGCTTGACGTACTGGCACCTCGTACTCCCATGGAAGTCCCTTTGCATACCGGTCCACCTTCGTCAGCTCGTCTGGAACGATACGCAAGGCAAAATCCATCTTATCGGTGAAGTTATTGGTGTACTCATCCACTGATATGCTACCCTTCGTCAATGTCAAAAACTTATTCTCCAACTCCAACAGATTTTGAGTCGAGCAGAACTTGCGCTTGAACTGCACCAAGAACTCTGCCCATGACAATTGCAGTGGCTCATTAGGGCTTAAAGTCTTCCCTAGAGTGTTCCACCAACGAACGGCTCCACCTCGGAATTGACGCACGGCATAGATAGTCTGCAATTTACCTCTGCAGCCACAAGTCATGAAGGCTAGCTCCATTTCGGAGATCCAATCCATAACTCCAATCGGATCCTCCTTTCCATTGAAGGTCGATGGTTTGCAAGTTAGAAAGTCCTTGTACTTGCATCCCATTCCATCATTCCTTCCTTCACGGTTATCTTGCCTAACTATCGGTGGGTTGGCTTGACCAACAGACCCACTGAAGTTTCCACCTTCCGAGTGCCCTTCATTTAATTCAGGCTCTTCCACACGAATCGACAGTTCTTCACGATTTTGTTGAAGCAACTGTCTAGTTTCATCCATCTGACGATCCAACATCGTCTGAATCATCAATTGCACACCAGCCATGGTTATTAGCTCAGGTGCTGCTGCTACGATAGGTACTTGCTCAATCACTGGTGGTTGATTCCTGTTTTCGTCAGCATTTCCAACTCCACTTCTTGTTCTCACCATTTTGATCTACACACCGAATAAGGTGAAATTAGATCCTCAATCATGATAGATAATCAAATCATCCTTATCACTCCGAAACATTTACATGCTAGTTCTAATATCGTAGACGTACGCTTAGAATCCTACACACATAAGGTTTCTGGATGCGGTCGGCAACAGACCATAGATCCGAACAAATGATATCATATATGGCAACATATAACATTTAGCACATAAACCATTTTTAGGCAACTTTCCTAAAATAAACTAGTGCTCGTGTCTAAACCACAACAGACACACATCTCAAAACTTCACTTTGCATTCTAAGTTTAAGTCTAGAAATCCTACAAATTCCTAGTTCGCTTAAACTAATGCTCTGATACCAACTGTGACATCCCCAAAATCTCGGCCAGAAAAGACCGATTTTCATTTATGCTTTTAAAATATTTTCAGAGTAAATCCTTTTGATTTGAAAGAGTTGCGGAATTTGTTCCCAAAAACAAAACATGATAAAACAATGTTTACCAAAGCATTTCATAAAAGAAATGTATTTTCATTATAATCAAAACTCGGGGTGTCATGTTCCGATACAGACCAATAAGCATAAACGAATACATTACAAGTCATTTAACAAATATAAACATATGCAGACTTGTAAACAAAACAACTTGATGGTTCATCCATCTCATGCCCTTCCGCCACTTCCTGTAATACAATTAAAACTGAGTGGGTCAGGCTTGGGAGCCTGGTGAGCATATAGGGTTTTCAACCCACAATAAATATCATATTTAATTTTCACCAACCAACAATAACCCAATTACCCATTCCCGTTATTCTCACTTTAATGTCCCTAATACAACTAATCATAAGGGACCTAGTCTAAGAATATTTCATCGGGGCGACAACACATGCTTCGGGGGTATCTCAGCAATATAAGTCAAATAAGGCAACCATGAGGGGGATGGAGTGCAACGAATGAACACCCAAGTTCATTAACACCTACAGGTGGCGAACCTGCTAATGTTTCCACAAGACTGTCTAGAATAGCCTGTGGTCGTCATCTAAACTCCGCTAGATGACTCAATCAAACAACAACGAGGCCTCTCATCTGTTTATTACACACTAACTATCTACCCATGTTCTACCCAACATATTAGTAGATAAAAATATACATTTGTATACATAGTTAAAAACCTGTATAGCATGCTTTGATCAACACATATATCACATAACAGATGAGGCACACACACACATAGCACATATCTCACAGAGAATAAATCATATCTATGAGATAGAAGAGAGTGAATACACATTCACACATATAAACAACAATATACTATACACATAGCACGTATTTTATAGAAAATACTTAATATTTATGTGTTAGAAAAAGGTAACTACACACCCACACTTATAAACGACAATATACTTAATACACTCGAACCAAACTTGTATTATTATCGTGTTTATGAAAGTTAGTATACTCACCTGATCAGAAGATGATCGGACAGCACTACGACTTGCAGAAGTAGTAATCCTCAGCAGATCTGGAAGATCTCCTCGAAAATCGAACTTCTCGCGGGCAGAGCTTCGACTCGGAAACCGCACTTCTCGGGATCTTCGGGATCTCGGGACTTGCCTCGGGGCTCGGGAATATTACCGGGGCTTCGGGATGGCTTCGGGGGGTTTACGCGCAGAGCTTCGGCACAAAAATGAGAGGAGATTAGCAAATGAACCCGGAACCCTCGCATCCTATTTATAGGTGGCTGGAAGCCTCAATTACGCGGGGCGTATAGCAGTACGCGGAGCGTACTGCTCCAAGTTCGTAAGCGCATGCGTCATCCAAAGCCACTTGCTGCGATGTCGACACCTTCGGAGTACGCGGGGCGTACTCGAGTACGCGGCGCGTACCTTGGATCAGATCGATGACTCGCCTTCAGATAAGGCTTCCGAATTTTGATTTAAATTTAAATACAAAATGATTAAACCACCACCTCACAGTGGTGGTGGTGGTTATGATTCTAGGCCAAAACAATGACAAAAGTATTCCAAACACCAGTCCAATCACGCACATAAACACACAGCCACCGGAGATGGTGGCTAGTGGTGGCAAAACGGTGGCAGCCACCACCTCACGGTGGTGGTGGTGGGTTTTCCTTGGTTTTCCGGCCAAATATTGCCCATACAACAACACAATTACCAAAAACAACATATATACTCGAACACACATACACTCAGCCACCTCCTAGGTGGCTGATGTCACCGTAATAGACGAAAACAGCGGCCAAAGGCCACCAGCAGCAGCAACAACGTACATGACGTCAAACACATAGAGAGGAACGAAGGAGTGAGATGCAGTTAGCCTTATCGAGAACCTTCTGGTCGTTCACGACCCACGCATCAACATTCCCAACTTCAATCATCGGTCTCGGTGGTTCTTCTGGCTGCCCACGATGTCACCGGCAACATGGGCTATTGTGGTGGTGCTCGACAGCGAGGTAGCAAGTGGAAGGGTGGCGGTCGGACTCGACAAGAAGGCGGCGGCTGAGAAGGATCCACAATGGTGGCGGCTAATGAAAATGAAACTAGGTTTAGGGTTGCATCAAGAAAACGAGGGGGAAGGGGGCACCGGGTTTATCTCGTGTCTCATACAAACACATTTCATTTTTTTCCAATTTTGGTCCCTCTCCATAATATCTTTATCAAACTAAGCCCACAAATTACCAAACAGCCCCCAACATCCAAAATTCATCACAATTTAAGTCCAAATGTTTCAATATAGATCCCAAAATTCCAAAAATTATATCATTTAACTTCTCATGGCTAACACTGATAAATTATTACGGCTTTCGGGCTATTGTTCAATTATTAATTTTATCTATCTATTTATTTATTTATTAAATGGAATGTTACATGGCTCCTCTCTGATGGGACTCATGCCCAACCCTCACGACCATCAGTGATCCTCAAAGTAGCCGGAGCAAGTGCACTCTCTGTTCCTCCCCTTAACATCAGACATTCGGTCATCTTGTGGCCACTTGGTTAAACATACCAAACTCTAAAACGGGTTGAGCGATCAACAACTGCCCATCTAATACTATAGATATTAATCTATACAACAAGCTGACAAATCCCTCAACAATCGATACTCAACCTGAGGGATCCAAACGCCTCTTTACCTATTCCTTGACATTCCCTAAAGGAACCACCGGCTACAACAAGCTCCTTGACCAACATCTTTTTGTCACAAAGACAACTCTTGAATTCCTGAACACATACATCTAATGGCAACTTGCTTTGCACCCCCGTCTTGACGCAATCCTAAACCAAAGTTTCGCATACCCGAACCATAAATCCTTGTGATCCATTCTTCTGAAAGCATAACTCAAACAAATCGATGATCCTATAATTATAATATCTCGCTCTCCCCTACTTAGGGTCTAAACTACTACCAACTGACATTGCAAATAGACTAAAACTCAAACTAGCTCACCCATATGCATAAATCATAATATATATGACCCTATGGATATATAACACAACGCAAGATGATCTTCCAGATAAAGACCAAGCAAACTCAAGAGATTCCGAATCTCAGATGAAGATCTCAGGAACTCCCCAATCATGGTTTCCTCTAACATCACGAATTCCATGTAGATGCACAAGCAAAAATGCCAAATTCCTATGTAGAAACAATAGACTACTACATCCCTTGCTTGAAAATCCCAACCGTCAATTCATCGCTAGAACCATTCATAAATACAAAAGGCATCATTCTTACAGTCGGGATACATCAGAGACAACAAAAGTTGTCACTCCCGAGTCACTTCCCTGATTGCCTAAAACCATCATCTATCACCTGACCTGCATATATCCTAAGAAAGTAGACCCTTGGTCTCATCTCAAAGCAACCATACCACAAGGATCCTCTTGTGCATTCCCACACCGCCATACTACCGCCAAAAGCCGCAACCATATAGCCCCATGTTGGGTCTACATCCCAACTTTGTAAATCATATGGTTGCTCTCTCTCTCTCTCTCTCTCTCCCTCTCTCTCTCTCCTCTGAACACGGAAAGTTGGAAGAAAATAGCCGATGTTGTAGATAGGACATTCTAATCCATCTGCCAATCACTCAGCCTCCACCTATAATCCTTGAGCTTATCATAACAATTGATTCTTTCCTGAGTCTCACGAGTCATCTGGCACTACCTAGAGCAAGGCCCTCGAGACCTCAAAATCAAATAACTCACCTAGGTTTGCACCATTCAAACCCAAACTGACATGACCACTAAAGCCCAACAATCATTAGACCCATCCTCATCCTGACCAACCATAACCAAAATACAGAAAGATATATAAACACTATCACGGATCATGACATCAACCTTGCCATATACTTTCAACCAGCTCCTTATAATCCTCACGACTTCCCTTGATTCGACTATGGATACTTTTCTTATAGTAGACCCAATACTACCTTCTGCAAATATCCATGCTTTCCTTAAGAGTCATCCTGAATCTTCTAAGTTACCTCGTCATAATGATACTACAAAAATCCGCTAAACAGTGCGCCACGCGCACTACAACACTTCCTAGGCTATCCTAGAATCCTTACCTCACCCTGCCATTAGTTGTTGAAAGACCCCTATTAGTGCTAATTAACTACTTCAAGAATACAGTCACATAGTGATGGGTTTTGAGCATTACAACATTCCTATGGTGTACATGCAACCCTAATGCTTTGGATCTAGGTTTTTCTCAAGTTATACATGCAAATAATCATCCAAAGCATAAACCCTAACAACTAGCATACCAATTTCGAAATTCGTATGTAAAATAGGGTTTGGAACATTACCTCACTTGTTATGTAGCAATAACAAGAATTCTTTGACCTTTTAAAGCTTAGTGCCCCAAATGTTGCACCTCTAATGGAGCTGCAAACACTCAATGCAAGGAGGATGACTTGGGAGAGAAGGATTTCGCCACTTTAGGGTTTCATAAGAACATTGGGCGAGAATCCCTTTGTATGGGGTCTATTTATACTTGTGGCAGATAGGGTTTTAGATGGAAACCCTAATATGATTGCTTAGGCCTTAAGCAATCCAATGAACCCTTCTAGAAGGCCCCTTGGACGAATTCCTTATGGACTTCCCATAGAATTCGTCCATCCCTTCTACAAGGAGTCCACAACCCAAATTACAACTATCAGATAATTGCAATGTCAACCCCAATTATTTAATCGGTCTCTTTTGATCACCAAATTAATTCCAAATTTATTTTCTAATCAATACTAATTAAATAATATGATTTCCAAATAATATATTAATCTTGTAATATATTAATAAAACCATTTTGAGTAGCAATTTATCATTCATATAATAAATCCTACTCTCTCTCCTCTTGTCATCCTATCATGTTGCATGAGTGAAGGCAACTCAAAAGGACCGTGCTCATAATCAAATCAAGTACATACCAAAAATAGTTATGGGTTTAGACACCTAATCCAACAGTCTCCCACTTGGATAAGTCTAATAAGTATTATTGCAAGTAGGAATTCAGAATTTGATTAGCAATCGTAGCTCTCAAAAGTCGCTGTCAAACTCTGATCTTATCAGTAATGCGCCCTTTAGATAAGGGATCAAATATTCCTCCATTCTAGATATCGTATGGACATGAGACATGGATTATAATCATTCTCTCTTTCCATGTGTTGTTTCCTGATTTCCGATTTATGACGACTGGTAATAGACTATAATTGAACACATCAACTTAGTCTAGGCTTGGCCAATCGCTTAGGTTTGTCATCACTAAATCATCGAGGGGCCCACAGATATCGCCTTTATCCCACTTTGGGTAAAAGGAACAGATAAATTTCGACTCATATGCTTTTACTATTTACTCATCAAATCACACACAACAATACGTTTTATAACATCAAGTTACTGATGCGTTTACATATTATCAATGTGCAACCGACTCGTAAACAACAACTCACATGTCTCCGTTTCAAGAATATAAGATATTATCGTCTCACAATCACTCGTGATAAAATCCATGAAGTGATTCAAGTGAGCATGGGTTTAATCCAATACTCAAATCTTATTTCAGGAGTACTCATGAACACTGCAGCAAACTTTTGCTATGTCTAAACACTTAGACAATCTACAATCGGATTCATGACAGCCTTACCTCATTACTTACTTCCAAAGTATGATTGACTATGGATGTTTGAATAATCTTATTATTCGGGAAGTAAAACATGCGAAGTGAAACACAAGAATAATCTAATCTAATATGGTCTCAACATTTTTTAGTATAAATAAAACACCTTTTATTTAATCATCATATTGATTACACATTATTTATTGTATAATGTTTCGAATAATCAACTTAATACTTGAATTATAACATTAGTTATCCCATGCTTCAAGCATGCATATTATGTTTACCTATGGTGCTTACTTTGTGAAATAAATCAATTGAACACATTTCCAATGACACGCATTTCACATTTCCCAATCCTTATTACAAGTGTAAGAATACCAAAATTTTCCCACTATTAGAATATGTTAGATTCTAACATTTTATGCAATTACACCTTTTGTAATTTCATAGCACCAAGGCCACAAAGACTTTGCCAATCATATTACAAAGTGCTCTATTGGAGATTGTTACAAGACAACTCCATAGACATGAAGTCTCACATTCAAAGTACATTCCTTTGAACATCCTTCTTGCATAAAAGTTTCTAATCTACATAGATTCTTAATATCCAACTCCCATTATGGAAACATTTCCATATTTACCATATGACAACTCATTCCTAGTAAAATCCTATCTATCCATAATAATGTCAATATGGTCCATCCATTACTATACTTCCAACTACTCATAAGCGATCACTCCTTAGCGAACCTTAGATTGCCTTTGACAGTTGTTTAACTACTTTAGTCATATCCGGTTCTAGTCCTTTTTCCCTCTTAATGCCCTAGGCATTTGAAAAATTAGAACACGTGAATATTATAGCATATGCAATCGATCCTATACCCGAAGCATATGGGATACGATTTATAATGTCTTACATAAAGAAATGATACTTTACCAGTCTTTTGCTATAACATTTCCATATATAGAATTCCCATGTTGAAACATTCCAATATGGTAATCATATATATCCATGAATAAGTCTAATTAATATTTCAATCTAAGATTTTAGATTTGAAATAAAGTATAGGTGTCATCTCCCTTACTATATCGAAACATCTTTTTAAACTCTGCAACTTCGTAAATAAAAACTTTGTTTCCTAAAATATAGCATTACCACCTTGCAACACTTAATGTAATAATTGTGCTCCCACTAGCATAATAATTACATTCCAACTAGCATAACACTTATGCTCCCACTAGCTTCGACACGTACTCAAAAATCAGCTGGACTTTTAGAAATCAATACTTATTTACTTTCTTACCAAAGTTCAGATTCCTGACACGAAATGCTTCGATAAGCCTTTATCTAAGCCCCTAAACCTTTTATTAGAAAGATCATATGTGTTTCTAAACTATTTCAGAACTTACAACAGTAAGTCCCGAATTTTCAAACTAATTGCCATTTCCCACAATTCGAACTATGAAGAGGGATGACGTAATCATAATCGAATTTGAGAATGCAATTTACACAACTGCTATCTCATTAAAATCTACTTAGTGAAAGCATTTCCTCACAATCATTTTCATGAAGTGGAGAGAAACCTTACCACTTAGATTTTATAGTGTACGTGTTCCTATCCATGTGAATCTGTCATTTCCAACCGTTATCTCAAGACAAGGTATATGACAAATTCAAATTCATATGGACCGAACCTATTCAATCTTAATTTCTTGCCACTTGGCAACACAAGGGCCTACCATGTCTTCCAAGTTGTTGAGCAGCTCACCTATACTGATCAATGAACTTTCACTAATCAAGGTGCTTTGCCTTATGCAATAAAATGAGAACTCATAGAACTCACATGCATAGTCAACTGGAATGAGCAACAAAATAAGAATGTGTCAACACGATAGGTTACAAACCTCAAGTTGTGTGCTAGTGGTAAACAATAGGTTTATTCCTGAAACTTTTCAAGATATTTAAGACTCCCACTGACCTCTTGACATATGAGATTCTCTTGTCAAGAAACATTTCTTAACAAACAAATATCAAGAGTTAGTGCAAGTTCTTATCAAGACAAACACTTCACACAATTGGTCTTAGTTGGTCTTTGTCTTATCCAATACATCACAACTTACCAATTTCAAATGTGCAAGAGTAAGAAACATTTCTACTCCACATTTGATAAGTGTTATAAACTTACTAAAGCTGTGTCACTCAAGGCACAATCTTGGAGTACGACTCTAATACTTGATTTTGGAACGAAGTATGTGTTGGATTAGATGTCTAAGCCCATAACTATTATTGGTATGTACTCGACCTGAGAGTAGCATGGTCTATTTGGGTTGCACTTCACCGGAACAATTTGTATGAATAGTCTTTTGAGAATAGTATGTCTATGGTTTATTAATATATTATAAGTTATAATAAATTAATATGAAATCGTATTATTTAATTGGTATTGGTCAAGAATTAAATTGGAATTAATTCACTGATCAAAAGACAAAAGGAGACTAATTAAATATGGACTCTTATATATATATATATATATATATATATATATATATATATATATATATATATATATATATATAGAATGGGGCAATAATTATTTAGGATGGGCTAAGCTTGCATGGATAGTCCATTGAGCTTTTAACCCATGGATCCTATGTAAATGAAAGGTCATGGCTATTAGGGTTTACATGGATGTAACCCTAATCCACTATACTATATAAAGAGGTCATTGGCACTTGAAATTGGGGCTAGAGGGTGAAGAAAGAGGGCATAGCCGATTTGAACAAGTGTATACTATTCTCTCAACTTTCCAAGTTGTTTTGGTGATTTATGATTCCATTTGAGGCCTCCACACTATTGGGGCTAAGCTCTTAAAGGTTCAAGACTTTAAGTTCCATCAAAAGGTATGTCATCTAACTAGACTTTTGTAGTATAGTTGCTCCATAATATGCTAATTAGGATGATGCTTTGGAATTTTGTATATTTTCATGTATGATAGTGAAAACATAGATCCAAGGCACATAGGGTTGCATGCATACCATAGGAGTGTTAAAATGCTCAAACCCCTTCAGTGATATCAGAGCCTAGGCTTGGTTTTCAGTTATACTTGATGCAATTGCTGAAAAAATCGAAAATCTAGCTTTCTGGACAGTGGACTCGCCAAGTCCAAGAGAAAATTTATCCTACTCGTTGTGTAGGTTCATACACTCGGCGAGTAGGAGGCCCAAAGTGCAGATTTTTTACTCTTAAGGCTAGAATTAGACTAGAATCATTACCCTTAGCTGTTTTTGAACTTATAAACATGTTTTTGATGTGCTAATGATCATTCTAATCCAATTCAAAAGATAATTGTCAATAGATTCATGTTTGGTATTAGTTTAATGGTTAGGCTAATTACATGAAAATTGTTTGATTTGAATTATCTTGTTCATATGAGTTTAATCTAGATCATAGTTTTTATTAGATGATATAAATGACCTTTAATGGATTCCATAACTTGTCCTCAATTTATGGAAAACCAAAATTCTTTCTTGTTAATGAGTCTTTAAAAGTCATAAGTTATGCAATTAAAGAGTCTTTTCCCATAAATTGTTTTATGAGGTCCATAACTTGTCCTCAAGTTATGGATTTTCAACAGTCTTGCCATTAAAATCCATATTAAACTCATATGTTATAGATTCCAAAAGTTTTTTTTTGAATTGTTCAATACTTGCCCTCAAGTTTTGGAATTTGTAAAGTTACACTTTTGAATACTTTAGTTCCAAACCCTAGGATTTTAAATAGTTTAAAGTTCAACCCTTATACTATTATAATATTATAGTTTTAATATTTATATATATATATATATGTGTGTGTGTGTGTGTATAAGAGTAAAAGTCAATCTTACCGTTAGTAGGCCTCATTCACGAAGCCGGTCTATAAGGGGGTATACGGTTACTGCCTATAAAATGACAGTTTAATGGGTGTCCACTCTCACCCACCGCTTCTTTGACTGGTGGAGGATCGTTAGCCGGATGGGTAGGATAGGACTCTAATTCTACCTTCATTAAAAGTATAATGATAAATATAAAGTGATTAAAAACTTATAAGTTCCCAATCTTAGTTACTTTAGGAAAATGTGAATTTGGTGCTAACCCATGAAATTACACTTTGTACCTTACCAATTCGTTGATGAAGCGTGTGTGGTTAACTGACACACTAACATAGTAACATGGACTAGTATGTGACAACCCGAAACTTTTATCTTGTACACTTAGCCAATTCTATCAATGTTAAACTCATTTCAGCTATCTTTTAGCATTGTTTTGAGCCTGTTTGGATAATATAAAGCCTTGTACAACCAAAGTTTGAATTAGGGATGGGTTGGTTTAAGATTTAAGGATTCAAATAGGCCAAACAATCCATCAAAAGGAGTGTGCGGCCGCACACCCGATTGTATGGCTGCACACATGAGTGTGTGGCCGCACACCCGAGTGTATGGCCGCGCACATGAGTATGTGGCCACACACCCGAGTGTATGGCCGCACACATGAGTGTGTGGCCGCATACCTGAGTGTATGGCCGCACACACGAGTGTGTGGCCGCACACCCATTTTCTATATATAGATGAGGCTCATTTTTACTTCATTTCCCCTCTCCTCAACCGTACACCCCCCCCAGGACCATACACCCATCCTATATAAAGGGTAGACCCCTCCCCTTCATTCCTTTCACTCCTTGACAACACACTACTCCTTTTCTCTCAAGAGTCTTCATTCGCAAACCCTCCCAAGGCCTCAAAAACGTGAGTTTTCCATTACCTAGCTCATCATACATGAAGGACCTATTGATCTAAGCCTTGAATCATCATGTTCTTCATTCTTTGAAGGAGTGCGGCCGAACACCTTCATAAGGTGGGCCGCACACTCCTAAAAGATCCTCCAAAGTGAGAGTTGGACTTCCATATTCGAGTTAGACATGAATCTAGCATTGCTACACCCTAGATTTGGCATTTTGGACATCTTTGTGTGGGGTGTACAACCGCACACACCTGTGTACGGCAGCACACTCCGACCACACACTCCGACCACATACTCCGACCACACACTCTGACCACACACTCCGACCACACACTCTTTTGTGTGGCCTTACACTCCCTTCATACAATCATATGTGATTGTAACACTTGTCCTAAGTGTTTCCTAGTCCCGTAGGGTGTCGCTTATCATGATTAGTTGTATTATACACTAATTATGTCCATACATCGTTATATGTTAAATAGGGCCCGGTTGTGCTCGAGGTTGCACTTGACACTCAAACGATCCTATGTTCGAATCACACGTCAAACGGTGAGTTCATACCCCTACATTTTTACAGGTTTTTTTAATGTTTTCAGGGGGAATATAAGCCAAACTCAAAGTATTTTATTAAGTTTTAAACTAATTAATACAGCTAATGATTTCTATGTTTAATAACATATTCAGGTATTTTATCCCTTTTTGTAATATATTGAGCATAAAGAAAACTCTTAATTTAGATATCTAACTTCACAGCTTTCAGAAAGGTTTTTACAAAGCAATTTCTATATCAACTCTAATAAACTATAATGGGTATAGTTTGGGATAACCCTCTAGGCAGTTTTTACCGAATCGGATTTCATGAATGAATATATATAAACTGTGACAAATTTAGTTTATGTTATATATTTTCTCAGGAGTATAGAATACAATTATTTCATTGTTTTATGTTGTTTCCCGCTAGTGAACTAGATTATACCGAATTGTGAGGCGCTACTTCAATACTGTACCCTTAGGTGTACAGGGATAAATCCTTGTAGTATAACCAGAGTCTCCTGGAGGGAGAGCTTGTAGATCTATTCGGGACTGACAATCCCACACCAAAACTACTAGCTACAGTTAGGCAGACATGTCTATGGTGAACAAATGTCATTTAGCTTAACACTTGAAGAACGTTATAAAGGTCTCTCGGTCATATCAAGTATGGTTATACGACTCGCAAATAAGTATAAACTAATTTTGGTTTACGGACTCTACTCTTCATTGTATTATTTTGAGTAATAAAAATATTTTCATAAATACACTGATAGTAATCAGGGATTTCTAAACTTGCATCTCTACCTCTAGGACAGATCACCTGTTTTTAGGGAAAATATAGGATTTTCCTGGGATAACTCAGCTTTTCATTAATGTATTTGTTTTTACATGTAACTAACGGATATTCATATTCATTCCACGACTCCTTGGATTGTACATACCTTGTATGAATCGGGAAGTCATGGAAGGAATGGGTTTTCAAACACGCTTTTCATAAGAAAATATAGGATTTTCTTGAGGAACACTTTTCAATAGGATCAAAGAAACATTTTCCACCAAAACTAAATGCTTATGAACTCACCAGGTTTATGCTGATATTCTTTCAAAACTGCTTGTATTCTCAGGGGATTAGTAGACATGTACTTTCAGGAGATTGGAGAAGTCGGAGCGTTAGAGTCACGTCTTTCAATTTACTTTGGATATGAATAAAACTATGTACTAAGACAATGTAAACCTTATTCATATATGTATTCAATGTTTGGTTGTGTTTACTATGCTTGCTATGATACAATTATTGTGATACTACGCATGATGTCCTCCGCCCCAGAACGTTTCCGCCGTTCCGGTTTTGGGGTGTGACAGATTGGTATCAAAGCTCTTGTTTATAGTGAACTAAGTATACCGAACCATACATGGTATATATCTATAAACATTAAGGGGCCTAAGTGCTCTAAACTAAAAGTATACTTTCAAAAATATAAGTATTTTTATAAAAAGTATACAAGTATACCTAAGTACCCGAACCAGTGTCATAAGTAGAACAAAACAAAAGTATTTTGATGTTGGACATTGCGGTTAAACCTGGGCAGTTATGTAATCATGTCTAGGGTCAATATAGCCTGATCAACTATATTCATTCGAGAAATGACCAACATGTGCTTCGGAGTGACTGTGGTGTCGCAGCATGTCTAAAACTTACCTAGGTACCAGAAAAGTTCTAGAGTCGAACGTAAGGGTTAAAATACTATAGGAGTATTTTAGGAAGCTATAACGACCGAACCAGAAACTTACCCATGAATCCATCCCTCGAGAATCAATCATGAAACTATAATACATTGGAAGTATTATGAGATTCGATGCTTAATAACCATCTCTTTACCACTTATCTCGCGTAGATAGCATGACCGAATTCCATCTCCCTGGCGACCCATATTTTTCTAACCAAGGAAATGCTGGATGGATCGAGGTAGAGCCAGAACAAAATCATGGAATTCCCTTGGACGATGACTTCGCAGAACAATTCCCCGAAGAGGCCGACCCAGAACCTGAAGTCAAGAACCTACCACCAGTAGCCTCGATACCAAATCCTAACCCCCGACTTGAGTTCGAAGGCCCAACGCCTATGTGGGTCAGAAGCTTGGATAGATGGAGTCACGAACAAGGCCAACCCCCCCCCCCCCCATATGAAGGGGATCGTCACTTCTACAACATGAACGAGGGAGGCTCCATAGACAGATCCCTTCCGATCATTGTCCGTCGAGTGGCTCGCAATGTGGAGGTAAGTGTGGAAACCCTTCAGCGAACTATGGAGCTTGAGGCAGACTCGGATGCCAACACAAACCGCATTCACAATCTCGAAGTTGGTCATGGGAGAACTATGAGGGACAATGAAGCTCTGCAACAAGAGCTAGCTACCACTCGAGCTGAGGTCATGGAGCTCCGAGCACGCCAAATAGTATACGAGAGTCGCCTGCTTGACATGAAGCGCCAGCTGGCTAACTTAAGGATCCGTCGGAGGAATGCACGTCGCTGATAGGAGCATATTCTACTCATCCCTCCCTTTTGTCTAAGAAATAACTTTCATATTTATGATCTAAGTTGCTCTTTTCTTTAAACATCTATGTCCTTCATGTTGCCAATAATTCTCCCTGTTAGAATGACTTGGACCTATTTTCAGGTCAAGGATTCCGAAATATGTGTAATCTCAGTTTCAATTATGATGAAAACAATTATATTTTAGTTAAAGATTATCTTTGTATCAAGGTCCTATCACTGTTTTGTCCTCAAAAACATGTATCATAGGATGTACTTAGACGATCATTCCTTTCCCCATCAATTTCATATCAGTCTCCATAAAAAGCTATGATGTCATAACCGACATGAGATGGTTGAGCCCCAAATCGTGCTGATGTCCTTTGCAGTCGAAAGGGGTGACTCATTTCAACCTTTTCCTCTGACGAAGTCCTCACTGGTTATAGTAATAAAATTTGTTTGAACCTTCATATCATTTCCTGAGCCAAGGCCCAGAAGTATCTGCGAAAGGGATGTCGTGCATTCCTGGCTCATGTGGTTGATGAGACGCAAAAAGTTAAAGACCTCAAGATCATCCCCGAAGTCTGCAACTTTCCTGATGACTTCCCCCAAAGGAATTCTAGGGATTTCTTCCGAGTGTCAAGTTGAATTCCGTTTCGACTTGATCCCCGGAACTACCCTTATAGCTGAATCTCCATATCGTCTAGAGCCAACGAAAATGTGAGAGTTATCCAGCCAGCACAATGAGCTGAGCAACAAGGAGTTCGTAAGTTTTTGTATGTGAACTTTATTGTGATCAAATCTATTCTATTCCTGCTAGGACCACATCTTGGGGATGTGAGTCGAATCAATGAGAGTCAGATAGCAAAACGGGAAGTCTTAATGCATAGATAAACATTCAGGATACATCCAGAGGCAACCATCGTTGCTCACAAGCCTCTTTTCTTGACATGTAGCAGACCATGCCTCCGAAGAAACGTAACCAACCCACCGGTAAGACGCCAATCCTCCAGATGGACTCAGCTACGTTCCAAGCTACTGTCACAGCAACCATAGCATCCGCCCTAGCTGTCCTTAACACCAACAATACAAATGTGAGTGGAAGTGTTAATCGCGATCCAAATCTTGGTGTTAACCAATCTCAACAACAAGTGCCTACTAGAAAGGACACACCTGATCTCCAACCTAACATCCTAAAACGAAAGTTCAAAGGAAGTTATTCAACCTAAATACCTACTGAGAGGCAACGAATTGGGACAGTCAGTACCCCAGTCATCCCTGCTGCTCCCACACCAACCTTACCCTACTATGGAAATCTCCCGCACTGCAGCAAATGCAACTACCATCATCATGGAGTCTGTCGAGTGCTGCATTGCACCAGATGCAACAGGAAGGGACACACCTACCGCGGTTGTAGAACCATAGTCAAGTTCATCACTCCGACTATCAATGTTGGGACAAGTCCAGCCTGTTAACTCTGTGGAAGTATAGGACATTTCAAAAGAGACTGCCCAATAGAGAAGAATAATGGGGAAACAGGAGGAGTCTGACCTCAAAGAATGAGGAAGCACCAAAGAACCCTGCTATGTTTTGGTACGTTTTCGAAAACCCCTATAATTGCTCATAATCGTGATTATTTCCTCGTCCAAATTAAATCACGACATTATTATATGACTTTAAAGCCCCAATGAGTAATTTATGACAACTTAGTGAATATGTTAAGTTCAGTTGTAATTATACACGGCTTGTGAACACCAAACGATCATAGAGAGATCTAGTAAGAACCATTTCACGAAAGTCATAGTTTCAAGACATCAGAAACCTCGTGTCAGTAGTACCTATTAACTTTGAATCAAACACAGCAAACACCAGAGATATTCACCCAGAGGCACCAATGTGCTAACGAAAGATCTTTCTGGATGAACTTAACGCGCGATTCTACGACGTCATCCTGTTTAGTCCGACTGAGTCTATATTATACCAAACCCTTTTGTCTTAAATCGTTCGATCGCAAAACTCCCGTCACTTGTAACGACAATTAGATGCTAACTTCGAAAATTCATCTCTCTTCGAAACCCAAAGGTATTCATGCGAAGAGTATGAATCAGAACCAACGGATACGACCGTGAAGATCCGCTGAAACATCCAACGAGAGCCCGAGTAAAAAAAGGAGAGACTCACCTGTGTATACCTTCTAGAAGTAATCCGTTTTCATCAGATACCTGTAATCATTGCCTCCGAGTGGGTTAGCAGGGTTACCTTAAGAACTTAGCAACATACATCCCGTCTTTCACGTGTCAAACCTAAATAAGTGTCTGTCCGACGAGACACTTGCAATTCCCTTCGACAATATTGAGTTAAACAAGAGTCTACACTTCATGTAGGAATCATTTGAACTCATGGACCAGGAAGTCCAGTGCACGAGACGAATGTCGTATCCAGATAGTGAAGGTTCACTAGGATACCAAACGAGAACTTGAATTCACTTGGGAGCACGAGAATCCAAGGAAACAAAAGTACCCCATCTTTTCCAAGTCCACGAGTTACAACTATATTCTTGAATTTCGGGACGAAATTCCCTCCAACGGGAGGATGATGTGACAACTCAAAACTTTTATCTTGTACACTTAGCCAATTCTATCAATGTTAAAACTCGTTTCAGCTATCTTTTAGCATTGTTTTGATCCTGTTTGGATGATCTAAAGCCTTGTACAACCAAAGTTTGAATTAGGTATGGGTTGGTTTAAGATTTAGGGTTGCAAATAGGACAAACACTCCATCAAAAGGAGTGTGTGGCCACACACATGAGTGTGTGGCCGCACACCCAAATGTATGGCCGCACACCCGAGTGTATGGCCGCACACATGAGTGTGTGGCCGCACACCCATTTTCTATATATAGATGAGGCTCATTTTCACTTCATTTCCCCTCTCCTTAACTGTACACACCCCCCAGGACCACACACCCATCCTATATAAAGGGTAGACCCCTCCTCTTCATTCTTTTCACTCCTTGGCAACACACTACTCATTTTCTCTCAAGAGTCTTCAACCGCAAACCCTTCCAAGGCCTCAAAAACGTGAGTTTTCCATCACCTAGCTCATCATACATGAAGGACCGATTGTTCTAATCCTTGAATCATCATGTTCTTCATTCTTTGAAGGAGTGCGGCCGCACACCTTCATAAGGTGGGCCGCACACTCCTAAAAGACCCTCCAAAGTGAGAGTTGGACTTCCATATTCGAGTTAGACATGAAACTAGCCTTGCTACACCCTGGATTTGGCATTTTGGACATCTTTGTGTGGGGTGTATGACCGCACACACCTGTGTACGACAGCACACTCCGACCACACACTCCGACCGCACACTCCGACCACACACTCTTTTCTGTGGCCTTACACTCCCTTCATACAATCATATGTGACTCGCAAATAAGTATAAACTGATTTTGGTTTACAGACTCGCAAATAAGTATAAACTAATTTTGGTTTACAGACTCTACTCTTCATTGTATTATTTTGAGTAATAAAACTATTTTCATAAATACACTGATAGTAATCAGGGATTTCTAAACTTGCATCTCTACCTCTAGGACGAATAACCTGTTTTTAGGGGAAATATAGGATTTTCCCGGGATAACTTGGCTTTTCATTAGCGTATTTGTTTTTACATGTAACTAACGAATATTCATATTCATTCCACGACTCCTTGGATTGTACATACCTTGTATGAATCGGGAAGTCATGGAAGGAATGGGTTTTCAAATACGCTCTTCATAAGAAAATATAGGATTTTCTTGAGGAACACTTTTCAAAAGGATCAAAGGAACATTTTCCACCAAAACTAAATGCTTATGAACTCACCAGGTTTATGCTGATATTCTTTCAAAACTGCTTGTATTCTCAGGGGATTAGTAGACATGTACTTTTAGGAGATTGGAGAAGTCGGAGCGTTAGAGTCACGTCTTTCTATTTTACTTTGGATATGAATAAAACTATGTACTAAGACAATGTAAACCTTATTCATATATGTATTCAATGTTTGGTTGTGTTTACTATGCTTGCTATGATACAATTGTTGTGATAATACACATGAAGTCCTCCACCCCAGAACGTTTCCGCCGTTCCGGTTTTGGGGTGTGACATAGTAAGAGTGGAAAACAGTTTATCATAGATTGGTGGAGCGCGTGTGGTTAACCGGCACATCAATTAGGTGATAAAATTAAGGGTACCAAGTTAATTTGCATGGTTATTCACACCTTGTTTATGATCCTCGGCATCCCATTCACAAACTTGAGAGGGCATAATCGAGATTTAAACATGCCATTGCAAAGTTTAATGAATCTCAAAAGATCTAAGAGTTTCAATCCAATTAAAACCTAATACCTATTTCGTTATTCATGCTGGAAATTCGTGAATCGTTATTCGCCTACCTTTAAATATTTTATAGCTTGGATTACGACATCCCTCTTCCAAGTTATAAAATATTGTGTTAGGTCCTAGCCTTAATATTTCATATTGGGTGTTCTATTAATGGCTTAAATCAACTAACTTGAATTTCTCCCATTGTAGATGTCTGGTTCAGACAACTGTAGTCTTCCCAAATCTCTTGGAACAAGCTTTCCTAATGAAGATGATGTACCGCGATTAGATCATCGAAATCATACTTCTCTTCATCCACCTCCTCAAGCTCAAAGACTTGAAAAATTCAAGGTCACTCAAGCCCTACTTGCAATGAAACATGAAGATGGAAGGCATGCGTGTTCTCACGTCTTAGAGATGAAGTCACATATCGACAGGCTGAGAGTGTTGGGTGTCGAAGTCTCAAGGAAGTTGCTTGTTGATTGGGTTCTTCAACCACTTCCTAAGTCATATAGTGCGTTCATTAAGGACTAATATGTGACAGACCACGACATGAACCTTATTGATCTTACATATTTGCTTGTTGATACTGAATCAGAAATGTTTTGGCGCACTGGAAAAGTAAATTTGGGTGGAAGATCTACTTCACAAACTTCCATGGACATTGACAATGGTAACATTGGAAGTCCGGAAAAGTTTTCTTTTCCCAATGGAAAGGGATTGGCCATGGTCAACCCGGTTGACCAAATGGTAGAGAGATAGGCTAAGTATGTGATAGTCCCGTATACCATTCCCAAAGAGTCTGTATGTTTTTACTGTCAAGAGAAGGGACATTGGAAGCGAAGTTGCCCAGAATACCTCAAAGATCTGAAAGAAAGTGGGGACAAAATGTTTGACTCTGCTTTAGGTAAGTATACTATCTAACTCTGTTGAGTTTCTAATTGTTGATTCTTAATACATGATGTGACTAGGTTGCATTTTGATGTTTTGAACGATCAAGCAAAGGGAAGGAAGCTTAAAAGAAGAGTATGTTGAATCTGATCGCGAAGATGGATTTCAATCGCATGGTTCGAAGATCGGATTTTTGAGCTACAACTTAGGAGTTATGATAGATTGCTAGGAAATATGTAATAGCATAGTTTTCACTTGTAATTGCATTGTAAGGAAAAGTTTTTCTGCATTTTATAAATAAATAAAATTTTGTTTTGTTTAATTTTATATCTCCTTGCAATGGCATTTATGAAAAATTGATGTTTGAATGTTTCTAGCAATATTGGAAATATGAATTTGATTCTATCATTTGTGGTAGTGTCTAAATTTACCAAATAAGGAAAGATTCTCATCACCCAAGTTTCAATTTGACAGGAACTTGGAATCATGCAAGTTGTATTGTATGATGAATGAGAATCTTCATCTTTGGAAAATTAAGACTAATTCCTTGTTCACATGTATATGTGAGACAATTGAAGGACTAAGGGATCGAGTACACATTCTTGTGCACTAGTCAACTCCACCACAAAGATCGATAAGACTATTCATCATGATTTACTAAAGTTTAGTAAATATGGTTATACTTACAAGTTTAAATATAATTTTGAAACATTGGAAAAGTTTTAATGTATGGAAGAACGAATGAGGAGAATCAAATTAGGCAGAAAGATAATAGTTTCTCAAATCTAAAAAGATGGGAGAGTACTTTAGTATCATGTTTTATGATCATCTTAATGATTAAGAAACCTTATTACAATTGATCCTCTAAGGACATCTTAGTGCATTCCTATGGATAAGAATATGAATCGTGAATTGTTGAAATGGTTAAATCAAGAAGATGAGTCATACTTCGTTCCAAAACAATTCTTAGAGTCATACTCCAAGATTGTAACTTGAGTGACATATCTTAAAGAAGGTTTATAACAGTTGTCAAATGTAGAGTAAAAAGTTTTCTACTCTTGTACATTTGAAATTGGTAAGCTGTGATGTTTTGGATAAAACAAACACTAACTAAGGCTAATTATGTGAAGTGTTTGTCTTGATAAGAATCCACACTATCTCTTGAATATTTGTTTGTTAGGGAATGGTTCTTGGCAAGAGAGTCTTATATGTCAAGAGGACAGTGGGAGTCTTAAAGATCCTGAAAGAGTTTCAAGAACTAATCAAGAATAAAACCTGTAGTTTATCACTAGCACACGACTTGAGGTTTATAACCCATCGCGCTGACATAATTCTTGTTTCTATGCCCATTTCGGTTAAAGTTGACTATGCATGTGAGTTCTATGAGTTCTCGGTTGCTTGTATAACAACTTGGAAGACATGGTAGGTCCTTGTGCTGCTAGGTTGCAAAAAATTAAGATTGAACAAGTTCGGTCCATATGAGTTTGAATTTGTCACTAACCTTGTCTTGTGATTATGGTTTTGACAAATTCACATGGATAAGAAAACATACACCATAAAATCTAAGTGTCATTAGGTTTCTCTCCGATTCATGAAAATGATGGTGAGGAAATGTTTTGCTAAATAGATTTTAACTAGATAACAATTGTGATATTTGCATTCCCAAAGTCGTTAGTGGAGCGTGTGTAGTTAATCGGCACACTAACATGGACTTGTGAGAAATGGAAAAGATCTAAACAATTGAGACTATGATTACGGCATCCCTTTTCATAGTTATAAAATTGTTTAGACACACATGTGAGTTATCTAAGAAAAGGTGTATGATTTTGATAAAGTATTATCAAAGCATCTCGTATCAGAAATCTAAACTTTGGTAAGAAACTCAATAAAGTATTGATTTCTATAAGTCCAGTTGATTTCTGGATACATGCCAAAGCTAGTGGGAGCATAATTGTTATGATAATAATTATCATGTTAGTGGGAGCATGATTATTATGCTTAGTATTGCAATTTAGCAATGTTAATTATAGAAAAACAACAAGGTTTCAATTCTTGAAGTTGCGGGGGTTGAAAAGTTGTTTGATATAATTAAGGGAGAATAAATTATACTTCATTCCAATTCTAAATACTTAGATTGTGAGTTTTTAATCAAATTTAGTCATAATTACATTATTTGCGTTCTAAAATTCGATTATGATTACGATATCCCTTTTCATAATCTGAATTATGAGAACATGGCAAATAGAAATAGAAATATTATAGCAAAAGATTGGTATAGTATCATGTCTTTATGTGAGACATCATGAATCGTGTCCCATATGCTTCGGATATAGGATCGATTACATGTGTTGTAATATTCATATGTTCTAAAATTTTCCAAATGCCTAGGGCATTAAAGGGGGAAAAGTACTAGAACTAGATATGACTAAAATGATTAAGCAATTGTCAAGGACAATCTGAGGTTTTCCAAAGATTGGCTGCTCATGGAAAATTGGAAGTATAAGTGTTAATTTTGGAAGGACCATATTGACATATTATGGAAGGAGCAACTCTTGTTCAAAAGTGATAGTCAAAATGGGAATGTGGAAATGTTTCCATATGTGGAAAGTATTCATTAAATCTGTGTAAGATTAGAAAACTTAATGCAAGAAAGATGTTCAAAGGAATGTACTTTGAATTTGAGACTACATTTCCATGGAATTGCTCTCCATTGGAATACTTTGTAAATGTCTGTTGCCAGGTCTTTGTGACTTTTGTGCATAGTCATTACAAGAGAATCAATGCATATAAGTTTAGAATCTAACAGATTTCAGTAAATGGCAAAGAATCTTGTATTCTTACATTTGCGGTAAGGATTTGGGATTGTGAAATGAGCATCATTGGAATCATGTTCAATCGGTCTATTTCACAAAGTAAGGATTATAGACAAACATAGTGTGCATACTTGAAGTATGCCATAACTATTGTTTGGACAGACATAGTGGGCATGCTTGGAGCATGACATGAATATTGTTTCGGTTCAAGTATTAAGTTGATTATTTGAAACATTATGTAATGAATAATGTGTAATCAATATGGTGATTAAATAAAATGTGTTTTATTTATATTCATAAGTTCTGAGACCATATTGGATTCGATTGTTCTTGTGTTTCACTTTGCGTGTTTTGACTTCCTGAATAACTAGGTAATTCAAAATCTCCACAGTCAAGCATAATTTGGAAGTAGGTATGAATCAAGACTGTCATGAATTGGGCTTGTAGATGTCTAAAGTGTTTAGACATAGCAAAAGTTGTTGCAACATTCACGAGTGCTCCTGGAATGAGATTCGAGTATTGGATTAAACCCACGCTCGTTTGAATCACTTCATGGATTTTATCACGAGTGCTCATGAGATGATAATATCTTATATTCTTCAAACGGAGACGTGTGAGTTGTAGTTGCGCATCGGTTGCACATTGACATATGTAAACGCAACCAGTAACTTAGTCGTTATAAAACATATCGTTGTGTGTAATTTGATGAGTAAGTACAAGCAAACAGTTGGGTCGAAGTTTATCCATTCCTTTTACCCTTGGAGGGATAAAAGCGATATATGTGGGCCCCTCGATGATTTAGTGATGATACCCATAAATGTTTCGCCAAGCCTGGACTGATTTGATTTGTTCAATTAGTCAGTCGTCATAAATCGGAAATCAGGAAACAACAAATGGATAGAGAGAATGATTATAATCCATGTCCCAGTCCATATGATATCTAGAATAGAGGAATATATGATCCCTTATCTAATGGATACGTCATTTGACTAGGTCAGAGTTCGGCAGTGGCTTTAAGAGCTACGATTGCTAGTCGAGATCTTGGAGTCATACTTGAATAATAGTTTTAGACTTATCCAAGTGGGAGACTGTTGGATTAGATGTCTAAGCCCATAACTATTATTGGTATGTACTCGACCCGAGAGTAGCATGGTCCATTTGGGTTGCACTTCACTGGAACAATTTGTATGGATAGTCTTTTGAGAATAGTATGTCTATAGTTTATTAATATACTATAAGTTATAATATATTAATATGAAATCATATTATTTAATTAGTATTGGTCAAGAATTAATTTGGAATTAATTATGTGATCAAAAGGAGACAATTTAAATATGAACTCTTATATATATATATATATATATATATATATATATATATATATATATAAAGAGAGAGAGAGAGAGAGAGAGAAAGAAAGAGAGAAAGAGAGAATGGGCTAATAATTATTTAGGATGGTTTAAGCTTGCATAGATAGTCCATGGAGCTTTTAACCCATGGATCCTATGTAAATGAAAGGTCATGGGTATTAGGGTTTACATGGATGTAACCCTAATCCACTATAGTATATAAAGAGGTCCTTGGCACTTGAGTTATAGGGTGAAGAAAGAGGGCATAACCGATTTGAACAAGTGTATACTATTCTCTCAAGTTTTCCAAGTTGTTTTGGTGATTTGTGATTCCATTTGAGACTTCCACACTATTAGGGCTAAGCTCTTAAAGGTTCAAGACTTCAAGCTCCATCAAAAGGTATGTCATCTAACTAGACTTTTGTAGTATAGTTGCTCCATAATACGCTAGTTAGGATGATGCTTTGGAATTTTGTATATTTGCATGTATAATAGTGAAAACATAGATCCAAGGCACATAGGGTTGCATGCACACCATAGGAGTGTTAGAATGCTCAAAGCCCTTCAGTATGATTCACCTTTTGATTTAACCATTTCAACAATTTCTCGATACATCTTCTTGGTCATATAAATGCACCAACGTGTCCTTAGAGGATCAATTGTGACACGGTTTCATAATCACTAGATGATCATAAAACACGATACTTAAGTACTCTCCTTTCTTTTCACATTGGAGAAACTTTTATCTTTCTGCCTAAATGATTATTCTTATTCGTTCTGCCATACATTGAAACTTTTCAAATGATTCAAAATTACACTTAATCTTGTAAGTATAACCATGTTTACTAAACTTTTAGTAAATCATGACGAATAGTCTTGTCGTTCTTTGTGGTGGACCTGACCAACGCACAACAATGTGTACTGGATCTTCCAGTCCTTCATTTGACTCACATCTATATGTGAACAAAGAATTAGACCTAATTTCCCAAAGATGAAGGTTCTCATTCATCACACAATATAAGTCGTGTGATTCCAAGTTCCTGTCCAATTGAAACTTGGGTGATGAGAACCATTCCTTATTTGGTAAATTTTGACACTACCACAAATAACATAACTAAAAATCACATCCTTTTCAATATTGCTAACAATATGAACATACAAACATCAATTTTCACAAATGCCATTGCAAGGAAATACAAAATAAACTAATTCATTTTTTTTTCTTTATTCATAAAAGTGCGGAAAACTTGTCCTTACAATGCAAATACTCATGAAAACTATGTCACTAATATTGCTAAGCAATCTATTATAACTCCTAAACAGCTAAAAAATCTGATCATCGAACCATGTGATCAAAATTCATCTCTTCGCGATCAGACTTAACTCACTCTTCCTTTAAGCTTCCTTTATTTTCTTCGATTCTACAAAACATCAAAATTAAATCTTATCACATCATGTATTAATAATCTATAAATAGGAACTTAATAGAGTTAGATAGTGGACTTACCTGAAGCATAGTCATACATTTTGACTTTTCCATCCTTGCGATCTTTCAAGTAAATATGGCAGTTTCGCATCCAATGCCCCTTCTTTTGGCAATAGAAACAAACAAAATCTTTTGGAATGGTACACGGGACAATCTCAGACTTAGCCTTTTTCTTTACCATTTGGTCAAACGGTTTGACCTAGGCCGATCCCTTTCCATTGGGAAGAGAAAACCTTTCTGGACTTCTAATGTTGCCATTGTCAATGTCCATTAAAGTTTGGGAGATTGATCTTCCAATCAAATTTGCTCGACCAGTGCTCCAAAGCATTGTTGATTTAGTAGCAATAAGCAAATATGCTAGATCAATAAGGGTCACGTCGTGGTCTTCCATATAGTAGTCCTTAATGAACCCGCTATATGACTTAGGAAGTGATTGAAGAACCAAGTCAACAACTAGCTTCCTTGAGACAACGACACCCATCATCCCTGGTCTATCAATGTGTGACTTCATCTTCAAGACGTGTGCACACACATACCTTCCATCTTGATGTTTGCTTGCCAAAAGGGTTTGAGTGACTTTGAACTTTTCAAGTTGATGAACACGTGGGTCAGGGAGAATAATTGGAGGAGGTCGAGGAAGTGATGTATGATCTCTAGTTCCTTGACCGAAACGTGGAACATCATCTTCATGATGAAAGCTTTTTCCAAAAGATTCGGGAAGACATCTACAAGGGGAGAAATTCAAATTAGTTGATTCAGTCCTTAATATAAACACCCAAATGAAATATTAAGGCTAGGGTCCAACACAATAATTTACAATTCGAAAGAGGGATGTCGTAATCCAATTGCAAACTATTTGTTGGTAGGTAAATGATGATTTACCGATTCCACCACGAAAAACGAAAAATAATATTAAATTTTAAATGAATTAAAACTCCTAGATCTTTTTAGATTCATTGAACTTTTCAATGGCATGTTTAATCTCGATTATGCCCTTCAAGTTTGTGACTGGGATACCAAGGATCACAAACAAGGTGTGAATAACCATGCAAATTAGCTTGGTACTCCCGAAGACGTTTATCACCTAATCAATGTGTCGGTTAACCACACAAGCTCCATTGATCTATGATAATCTACGAGCTACACATTGCCATCCTTCATTAGTCCTATATTAGTGTGTCAGTTAACCACACACGCTCCACTAACGACCAATAAGGTGCAATGTGCAATTTCATGGATTAGCATCAAATTCACATTTTTCCTAAAGTAACTAAGATTTGGCAATTTATAAAAGCATTTAGTTACTTCGTATTTCATTATACTTATAATGGAAGTTTGTGTCCTATCCTACTCGTTCGGCTAACGACCCTCCACTAGTCAAGTGTGCGGTGGGTAAGAGGGGATACCCAATGATGGTCATTTTATAGGCCGCTTCCTTAAACACCCTTATAGACCAGTTTTGTGAATGACGCCTACTAACGGTAAGACAAACTTTTTACTTATACATATATAATATATTAGACTTTTAATTTTATATAGTATAAGGGTGTATTTTATACATTTAAAATACTAAGTGGTTTCATTAATTTTCTCTTTTAATTAAACTTTTAATTTATACCTCAAGTGTGTAATTTGAACTATTCAAAATTATCAAGGTTCTAAATTTAAGATTTCAAAATTAAAGCTATTTAATTAAATTTTAAATTACATAACCAAGAGGTGTACTTTTGAAACTTTTCAATTACTATGGTTTAGGAATTTAATATTTCAAAATTAAAACTTTTAATCAAATTTTAAATTCCAAAACTTGAGGGAAAATTTTGAAACTTTTCAAAACCTTTTAGATCAAATTTAAAATAATTTAAACTAATCATATAATTTTATCTTTATCACAAAAATTGACCTAATCCAATATTATATGGTAATATAATTCAAATCAAATTCTACAAATAATTAATTTATCATATAACTAAGTAATTATCTTAAAATTGACAATTATCTTTCAATTAGATGAGGATAATCATTACCATATCATAAAATTCGAATTTTAACAATTAAAACAACTTATGGTAATTATCAGAGTCTACTTTTAGCCAAAAATCCGAAAAATCTGCTATCAAGACCGAGTTCACGTTGTGAGGACCCACCACCTTGTGGTAACTTTTACCACCTCATGGTGATTAGGCAGACAGCAAAAAACGGAAAATTTCCAGCTTTGAACAATTCACATTAGCATCACATATAACAGAAAAACGACCTAGGCTCTGATACCACTGGTGGGTTTTGAGCATTACAACATTCCTATGGTGTACATGCAACCCTAATGCTTTGGATCTAGGTTTTTCTCAAGTTATACATGCAAATAATCATCCAAAGCATAAACCCTAATAACTAGCATACCAATTTCGAAATTCATATGTAAAATAGGGTTTGGAACATTACCTCACTTGTTATGTAGCAATAACAAGAACTCATCGACCTTTGAAAGCTTAGTGCCCCAAATGTTGCACCTCTAATGGAGTCACAAACATTCAATGCAAGGAGGATGAATTAGGAGAGAAGGATTTCGCCACCTTAGGGTTTCATAAGAACATTGGGCGAAAATCCCTTTGTATGGGGTCTATTTATACTTATGGCTGATATGGTTTTGGATGGAAACCCTAATATGACTGCTTAGGCCTTAAGCAATCCAAGGAACCCTTCTAGAAGGCCCATTGGACAAATTCCTTATGGGCTTCCCATAGAATTCGTCCATCCTTTCTACAAGGAGCCCACAACCCATATTACAACTATCAGATAATTGCAATATCAGTCCCCAATTATTTAATCAGTCTCTTTTGATCACCAAATTTATTTATGATCAATACTAATTAAATAATATGATTTCCAAATAATATATTAATCTTGTAATATATTAATAAAACCATTTTGAGTACCAATTTATCCTTCATATAATAAATCCTACTCTTTTTCCTCTT
This sequence comes from Lactuca serriola, assembly GCF_051521515.1. Lineage (NCBI taxonomy): Eukaryota > Viridiplantae > Streptophyta > Magnoliopsida > Asterales > Asteraceae > Lactuca > Lactuca serriola. The sequence goes on along the minus strand of NC_136412.1, from coordinate 258,368,155 downwards.
GACATCCTATCAAAGTTGCATGAGTGAAGGCAACCCAAAAGGACTATGCTCATAATCAAATCAAGTACATACCAAAAATAGTTATGGGCTTAGACACCTAATCCAACACATACAACATAAATTAAATAATCTTAGATTAAAAGACTCAACCCTACAACGGTTGGACTCAAACAAGAGCTATGTAATAGGGCCAAATCATTCACTTTAAAATCATTTAACCTCTGCAACATGTGACTTAATTTATTCATTTAGTTGTTAATTCACACTCGAAAGGGTCCTACTAAGCATCAAGTAAGCAACATCCGAGCAAAAAATATCTATAAGAAATAAGGCATCATAATTCAGGCAACTCTATCATGCAATTCCTGAAGATCCATATCATATAACTAGCATGTAGTTGTATCATAATCTGTTGGGTTTTAAGCATAACATCATTCCTATGGTGTACAAGCAACCCTAATTGCTTTGGATCTAGGTTTTTCTAATTTGAACATACAACTATGAATACCAAAGCAATAACCCTATGACTAGCATACATATATCGAAAATCACATATGATTAGGGTTAGAATCTTTACCTCTCTTGTTATGTAGCAATAGCAAGTTTAATCCTTCTTGATCTTGACTTCTGAAAGCCTAGTGCCCCAAGTGTTGAACCTCTAATGGAGTCACAAACACCCAATGCAATGAGGATGACTTATGAGAGAAGGATTTCAGCTAGGGTTTCTTTTTTGAATGCTTAGGCCAAAAATCCCCTTGTATGGGGTCCTATATATATCTATGGCTGCTAGGGTTTTCAGGTGGAAACCTTAATACCTAACTTAGGCAACAAGCAGCCAATGAACTCTTTCCTTAGAGCCTATGGACGAAATCTTATGGGATTCCCCATAAATTTCGTCCACTCCACTCTATGGAGTCCATCAATCCAATTATGCAACCATCAATGATTTGCATAACAGTCCCCCAATTATTTAATCAGTCTCTTTTGACCATTTAATTAATTCCAAATTAATTTCTGATCAATAATAATTAAATAATATTATTTCCAAATAATATATTAATCTTGTAATATATTAATAAAACCATTTTGAGTACTAATTTATTATTCATATAATAAATTCTACTCTTTCTCCTCTTGTCATCCTATCAAGTTGCATGAGTGAAGGCAACCCAAAAAGACCATGCTCATAATCAAATCAAGTACATACCAAAAATAGTTACGAGCTTAGACACCTAATCCAACATAATCATCATAAGCAAATAACAGTGTGGGTATCTTGGGGTACAATATCTTACTCTGACTGATCATACACATCTTATCTGTAACGCCTGGTTCCTGGTACGCATTTAATTATAATTTATTCACTTTTGAAGAGCTACTCGACGAGTTAGGACCCCCAGACTCATCGAGTAGAAACGAGATTGGCCGCGGGATTTTATATCGCCCACTCGACGAGTTGAGAGCCTCGACTCGATGAGTAGATCTGCCAGAATGAAACCCTAATTTTGGGGTTCTGCACCATATTTAAGCATCTTAATCCCCACTTGTTGGCCTCATTTCTAGCCCCCAAGTCCTGAACCTTAATCCACGAAACCCTAGTGCCTTGTATGAGCTTGTGCATTGTTTTGAGTGAAGATTGTGTGTTTTGAAGCTTGTTGAAGAAGAAGGAGCTTGGAGATTCAGAAGGAAGCTAGTAGATCCAGAAACAATATCTCATCCTCTTCATCTTCTGGTAAGCAAGTCTCAACCTTGCTTCGTAGCTTGATAGATCTCCTTCTTTCCACTTTATGGGGTTTTTGGTCCAAGAAGCTTAGTCCTTGGGAAATGGACGTCCTAAGTGATTTACCTTTCATATCTGGGGTCTAGAAGGAGTTTCATGGCATAAAGGTGCAAACTTTATGACCATTGAAGCCCCATGCAAGCTTTAAGGTGTTATTTTGGCCTTTTAAGCCCCAAAAGGCCATGCATGGAAGGAAAGTTTGAGACTTTACGTGTTTATTTGGTGTCTAGGACCTAGATCTTAGTTTTCATGCTTTGGTTTGGAGTATTATGACTTTTGGACAAAGATCTATGTCTTAAAGAACTAGGGTTTGAGTTAAACCCATTAAGAAGGACTATTAACGGGTAAATTTGGAAACTTTACCCTTAAAAGGGAATTTCCAGAATGTAGATGAAGTATGGAGCTTAGATCTGAAGAGTAGGGGCTTAATCCTTTAAGATGGCCCAAACAGACTGAGGAACTCGACAAGTCCAGAGAGGGACTCGACGATTTGAGGTCGTTTAAGAGTAGCCAGGGAACTCGACGAGTCAGGGGGTGACTTGACGAGTTGGATCACGATTTCAAGGTTTTTGATTTATAGAACTCGACGAGTTGATGAGTCAACGCGGCGAGTTGAGTCAACCCGGAACGTTGACTTTGACAAGAATGTTGACTTTGACCAGGGGTAAAATGGTTATTTTACCCTAAGAAGAATTATCAGATTTTGACTAAGTGTTATTGTGATAATGATACTCGGGGAGTCGTTGGAGCAGCCATCAAAGATTCCTCACGCGAGATTTCACAGTTAGCTTACGAGATGAGTTTTCCTTCAGTAGGAACGGGTCGAAGGCACGAAGGCCGACCCGTTTATGTATGTTAGTATATTTCGGATTAAGGTCTGATGCCTAGCGGGGCCCGATGTAGGTTTATATGTTTTCCGGATTTCGATCCGATGCCGGGACGGTACCCGAAGAATGTTAGTATTCTTGATGTCTTTGTGATTCTTGCATGTGCATGTATTTGTATATTTCTGGACTATGGTCCGATGCCGAGGCGGTTCCCGAGGAATGTTTGTATGCTTCTGGATTTCGGTCCGATGTCAGGCGGGGCCCGAGGAATGCTTATATGTCTATAGTTAAGTGGTTATGCTTATGTTATGTGTATTAGTAGTTATGCTCATATATATGCCGAGATTTGCTCGATGTCGGGCGGGGCCCGATGGCAGATGCGGTCTGATGCCGGGCGGGGCCCGATGTCGGACAAGTCGATGCCGAGTAGTGCCCGATGTAGCAGGGCGGGGCCCAATGTATGTTATATGCGATTATGTGATTATGTGTATGGTATGTGGTAGTTTGAGGAAACTCATTAAGCTTCGTGCTTATAGTTTTTAGTTTTGGTTTTAGGTACTTCCGCTAGTAAGGGGAAGAGATCGAGATGACTACATAGCACACACCACAACTTTTAGCCTGGGAGGATTCACTCGGATGTTTTGACATATGATTTTGATACATTGACAAATGTTATGATATTTTTGAGATACACGATTTATGACTTTTATATGACGAATAACATGTATGGTTTTTATTAATGAACAAAAATGAAATTTTTGGACTGCATTTTTGGGATGTTTTAAGTTGGTATCAGAGCGGTGCTTGACCTGCAAAAAGATCAAGACCGAGCACCGGAGACCACACGGCAAGATGCAGCCGCTAGACATTCCCGTGTGGAAATGAGAAGATATCACCATGGATTTAATCACCAAGCTTCCCAGGACGGCACGCGGATTAGATTCGATATCGGTCATCGTGGATCGGTAGACCAAGAGTGCTCATTTTATCCTGATCCAGGAGAGTATATCGGCCGAGATCTATGTGCGTGCGGTAGTGGAACGACATGGAGTGCCTTTCTTGGTGGTGTCAGACCAAGATGTCCATTTCACTTCCAGATTTTGGAAGCGGTTTCACGACGAGATGGGTACTCGTCTCCACTTCAGCACCACTTTCCACCCTCAGACGGATGGACATAGTGAGAGGATGATTCATACTCCCGAGGACATGCTACGCGCATGTGTATTGGATTTGGGTGGCAGTTGGGATATGTATGAAGTACCTCAAATATAAAACTTAAATTGTAAGCCAAATCTTAGCGAGTTCCTCCAAATATCACACACAACGGAACGTATATAAACGTGTATGCTAGGTCCAATCAATCATTGGACTGGAATAGCCTCAGGTCCACAGTCATCAGAAAATTGATTTTTCAGATAATTGACCATTGGTTTGACCCTTATCCATATATCCGTTTTTATGACAGTTTTTATGGTTTTATGACAGTTTATAACTGTCATATGACAGTTTTCAGACAAAGATATTAAAGTTGGTTTTGGTCTCATTTTCTGGTACATACGAAAATATCATCAAACATTCTCTGTTCTTGTCTCTCTGAGTCTTATCCAATTGAGGATTTGGGAGTAGCACCAAATACTTCGATTTGAAAGTGATTATCACAATTCTCAAAATTTCCAAGCCTTTCTACACCCAAATTTCTAACATTTTATGTTATTAGTTATATATTATGTTAGTTTCTATCGTTTATTATGGTGGAAATAACATCGATAGAACTTTTGATAAAAAAAAAAGAGTTTACATTTATTATTCCAAAATGTTAATGATAGTGATGAATTAGAACGAATGATTTTAAATATGATATGGATTTATTATTGAAAACCAATGATTATTTATGTGTTATAAAAATACATTCATTATGTTTTCGCAAAATTTATATGTATGTATCCATTTTTTTAAATGTTTTTTATAGTAATAAAAATAAGTACTCTATTATATCTTATTACATTAATCAATTTCCTTTTTCTTATTCGTTCTTCACCTTAAAGTTAAAGTAAAACTAAAGAAAATATGAATATTTTTATAAGAAAATATAAGTAATAAAAATATACTTTACATGTCACACTTCCCACTCCATAACTCACTCTTAACATGTTTTTTTTTTTTTTTATTTATTTATTTAAGATTGGTCTTAGTACTTTACAATCATCACTATAACTTTCAATTTCAAATTACTATTTTACTTGAACCATTCATTTTATTCCAATGGTTATTTAAAAAGAGTTGAAAAAATGAGTTTTGTCGCATCAACGGTTATTTCAACATAATATTTTTATAACAATGTTTTTATATATCAAATGTATGTTGATTTCTAAATATTCTTTTTGAATGATGTATAAGTGCTTAATAAGTTTTGTTTGATGTAAATGTTATACTAAATGTTGTAATGTTTTTATATTGTTAAAAGTTGTAGTAATTTTCCATATTATTCTATTATTTTTTCATTCTATTTTTTTATTTGATATATATAGAAATCAACATACGTTTGATATACAATTTACACAACATGAAACGGTCTATACAATCATCAATTAATAGTAGAAATAACCAATGATATAAACTTATTACAACTAATAAAACTAATAGGTTAACTATATGTGTTATTTTGCTATTGACATTGATTTTTGCATTTATAAATACTAAAATACTAAATCACAATTTATAAAATTTATTATTTTAATTAAATAATTATATTTACGTGTAACGCGTGAAGATTCGCCTAATATCTACTATATAGGTCTAAGAGACTGCAATTGCCTTAAAAAATCAAACACGACAAGACATTACAAAATATAAGTCGCTTCGGCCTTCCTCTCTTCGGTGGCGTATAATTTGATCAATGAGTTTTGGATACTTTGGGCCAAAGTCCAAAACCACAAAAAATAAAAAAATAAAAAAAAATAAAATAGAAAAGAACCATTGAAATCTTGCAACGTTCTCTCCAAGCCACCACACAACATATAAGCTCCATTTTGCCTTCTGCAACCACATCGCGGTTTTCGTTACATCCATTGATGATGGAGAGAGCTGTTCTTCTTCGCTCTATCTCTTCATGTACTTCACATGCGTGTATTCGAACCTTCTCTCGTTCTTCCCATCGTATTTCCTCCAATCGCCACCGTCTTATCCCCAATATCCACCGCCGTTCTCCTCTTCGCCGCCACCTCCGCCAAATCTCCACCGCCTTGCCATCCCGCCTTCATTTCAGTTCTCGCTTCTCGCCTGTAACCCCCAAAGCCATCGCAACTTCATCTCCACAGTTCTCACCTGGTATGACTAATATCACTACTAATTCATGTTCCTTCCGCTTCGTTGACAAAGAGCTAAAGTTTCGTACTTTTTTGGAAAGAAAATTGATATGGAGTTTGTTACAAATTCTACATCAGCAATTCAGCATTCGTCCTTTTTATGTTAATTGCTATACAGACATACGGAGTTTTAAATTACAGTTGTCCTTCAAATGTTATTCACTTTTATATCAATTACAATTTATCCTATTTGAATTCAGAACTCAAGTTTTAGCTGTCTTTCGAATACCGCTGAGAGGACATGATATTATTCACGACTGATTTACCGGATTAGGTTGTCATAGTCACTCATTTTCACTTGTTAATGTTAATTTTAGGGTTTACTGCTTGTTTGCAGATGCTATTGGCGCTCACGATGATGTTGCTGAGAAGCTTGGATTTGAGAAGGTCTCCGAGCAGTTTATTGAGGAGTGTAAGTCGACAGCTGTTTTGTATAAACATAAGAAAACCGGTTGCGAAGTAATGTCCTTATCAAATGACGACGAGAACAAGGTCTTTGGCGTAGTTTTCCGAACACCACCGTAAGTTTCCTTTTCAGAATCTGAAAACTGTTGTGTATTGATTAATGCTTGTATGTATTGTAATTGAGACAACTGATTAATCCATAATCCATTTGTGCATAACTGCATATGTTATACTAATCGTCACTTCATCCAATTACTAATGCAGGAAAGATTCAACTGGAATTCCTCACATATTGGAACACAGTGTATTATGTGGGTCAAGAAAGTATCCTCTGAAAGAACCTTTTGTTGAACTACTGAAGGGGAGCTTGCACACCTTTCTAAATGCATTCACATATCCTGATAGGACATGCTATCCTGTTGCATCCACAAACACAAAGGTTAATAACTTTTGACTAGTTATTGGAAACAAACATAGGTGATAGCCTTCCCAAATCTAGTTTAATAGTACATGTTTTTTCTTTAATTGTAGGATTTTTATAACTTGGTTGATGTATACCTGGATGCTGTCTTCTTTCCTAAATGTGTGGAGGACATTAAGACTTTCCAACAAGAGGGTTGGCATTACGAGCTGAATGACCCTTCAGAAGAAATAACTTATAAAGGTTAATATCAAGTTTCCTTCTCTATGTTATCAAATCTTGTAATGCTAAATTAACAACTCTTCATGTTTCCTATTATATATGATGCTTTCAGGTGTTGTATTCAATGAGATGAAAGGTGTTTACTCTCAGCCTGATAACATATTAGGCCGAACATCTCAACAGGTAAAAATATATTATCATTTAAGAAAGTCTTTTCTCTGCTACAAGCTTGAGTTAACATCTCAAACATCATACTGATGCCACAATTGTAATATCTGCAGGCTGTTTTTCCAGACAATGCTTATGGTGTTGACAGTGGAGGTGATCCCCAAGTCATACCCAAACTCACATATGAAGAGTTCAAGGTGTGTTTATGTCCATCTTAACTTACATTGTTGTGTTTATTTGTTACATCAGATTATTCCCTTTTTACCAAATACAAAATACACAGGATTTTCATCGTAAGTATTACCATCCAAGCAATGCCAGGATTTGGTTTTATGGAGATGATGATACAAATGAACGCCTGCGAATCTTAAGTGGTACACATCTTTCATCTGTCTAATATTTGTTCAATTTTTGTGGTATTACTCATATTACTCATAACATTATGAAATGAACAACAATTACAGAATATCTAGATTTGTTCGATGCAAGTCCAGCTCGCCTTGAATCAAAGATTGAAACCCAGAAACTGTTTTCAAAACCAGTTAGAGTTGTTGAGAAATACCCTGCTGCTGAAGGTGGTGATTTAAAGAAAAACCACATGGTATGCCTTAATTGGTTGCTTTCTGATGAGCCTCTAGGCCTTGAAACCGAGCTTGCCCTTGGATTTCTTGATCATTTGTTGTTGGGAACTCCTGCTTCACCTTTAAGGAAAATCTTGCTTGAAAGTAGTTTGGGAGATGCCATTGTTGGTGGTGGGATAGAAGATGAGCTCCTTCAACCTCAATTTAGCATTGGACTCAAGGGTGTTTCTGAAGAAAACATTCAGAAAGTTGAAACTTTAATCATGGACACACTTACAAATTTGGCAAAAGAAGGTTTTAACATGGAGGCTGTGGAAGCTTCCATGAACACAATCGAGTTTTCTCTCAGAGAAAATAACACCGGATCATTTCCTCGTGGCCTTGCCTTGATGCTTCGCTCTATTGTAAGTTTGGCTTCGTTTCTTGTACTTGAGTCTTATCTGGAAATATGACTTTTTTTTTTTTTTACTCTTTTTGTTTACAGGGAAAGTGGATATATGATATGGATCCTTTTGAACCATTGAAATACCAAGAACCTCTTGCAGCATTGAAAGCTAGAATTGAAAAGGAAGGATCAAAAGCAGTATTTGCTCCTTTGATAGAGAAATATATTTTAAATAATCCTCACCTTGTCACGATTGAAATGCAGGTATTTTGGATTTAGGATTTTATTCCTTTTCAGTTACAAGACATGATATCAGTATTTAATTTTAATACACTTTTTAATCAGCCTGATCCAGAGAAAGCTTCACAAGATGAAGCAGTTGAGAGAGAAAGTTTGGAAAAAGTTAAAAAAAGTATGACTGAGGAAGATCTTGCTGAGCTGGCACGTATGACCCACGAGCTAAAGTTGAAACAAGAAACTCCTGACCCACCAGAAGCTTTAAAATCTGTTCCAAGTCTCTCACTGCAAGATATTCCCAAAAAGCCCACTCAAATTCCAATTGAGGTAGTTTTATTTTTTTCTTATCTTGTAGTTCATTTATCTCCTGGATTTTTTTATCATCTTTAACAAAATTTGATAATTTCAAGGTTGGAGATATCAATGGGGTGAAAGTATTGCAGCATGATCTCTTCACAAATGATGTTCTTTACACTGAAATAGTATTTGACATGAGTTCACTGAAGCAAGAACTTCTTCCTCTGGTTCCACTCTTTTGGTAAGATTCTTTTGGACACATGAAGGGTAATTACGTAATTATATATCATTATTATTATTCATTATGTTTATACTTATTGATAAACAGTCAATCATTACTGGAGATGGGTACAAAAGACCTGGACTTTGTGCAGTTAAATCAGTTAATTGGAAGGAAGACAGGTGGCATATCAGTATTCCCTTTCACCTCATCAAAAAGAGGGTCTGAAGCTCCTATTAGTCATATTATTGTTCGAGGCAAAGCCATGTCAGCACGCACTGAAGATCTTTTCAACCTTGTAAGTCTATTATATTCATTTAACTAAAATTAAATATTTATAATTTTTTTTGATAAATATTTTCTCCAATGAACTTATTATAACTCACTCACTGTTATTTCAGGTGAACTGTATTCTCCAAGATGTTCAGTTTGCAGATCAAAAGCGCTTCAAGCAGTTTGTCTCCCAAAGTAAAGCTAGAATGGAGGTATTAATTGGAATCATATAATATAAAAATTATACAATTTGATTATCACAATTCACACTAATTAGTAAAATATGGTCTGAAGTTTATAATATTTTTTAATATAGAATCGATTAAGGGGCAGTGGGCATGGCATTGCAGCTGCAAGAATGGATGCAAAGTTAAACAGTGCAGGGTGGATTAGTGAACAGATGGGTGGTGTCAGGTTGGATTAAATTCATCATTTTAAATAAAATAAGTGGGAAAAAAATGATTAATAATAATATTGTTTATACTTGCAGTTACCTGGAATATCTGAAAGATCTTGAAGAGAAAGTGGAACAGGACTGGAATGGAATTTCCAATTCCCTTGAAGAGATCCGTAAAACCCTTCTCTCAAAGAAGGGTTGCCTTGTGAATCTCACATCCGATGGGAAAAACCTTAAAAACTCAGAAAAACATGTCGGAAAGTTTCTTGATTTGCTTCCAGTAACTTCTCCAGTTGCATCATCTTCTTGGAATGCACGAATTCCTTCAATAAATGAAGCAATCGTGATACCCACACAGGTTTTTTTGTTTTTTGTTTTTTTCTTTTTTAAAAGATCATTAAACGAACTTATATATTTTTAATTTTTCGTTATTAAATTATTTTATTTATTGACAGGTGAATTACGTTGGAAAAGCTGCAAATGTGTATGAAACTGGATACCAACTTAAGGGTAGTGCATATGTTATATCAAAACACATAAGTAACACCTGGCTATGGGATCGTGTGCGTGTTAGTGGTGGGGCCTACGGAGGCTTCTGTGATTTCGACTCTCATTCAGGTCAAAAATCAATCAACTTTTTATAAAAATGTAATTAATTTTTTTAACCAATTTCTGTAAACAGGAGTATTCTCGTTCCTATCTTATCGGGACCCTAATTTGTTAAAGACATTGGATATATACGATGGAACCTGTGATTTCCTACGTCAAATGGAAATGGACGATGACACCCTTACAAAAGCAATCATCGGAACAATTGGTGATGTAGATTCATACCAATTACCCGATGCCAAAGGGTATAGTAGGTAAGTTATCTGATATAATAAATAATACATTTTTCCGCTAAAAATACAGAACAAGACACAACAGAACAGAGTTTCACTGAGACTGACACCGACACTAATGTCTTTTGTAGCTTATTGCGGTACTTGTTGGGAATTACAGAAGAAGAAAGACAAGTAAGACGTGAGGAAATACTATCAACAAGGTATAACCACAATCTTTTTATTTTAATAAATTATAGTTGCATATTGTGAGCTAGTTGTTAATTTATTTGTTTTATTTTTGAAAGGCTAAATGACTTCAAGGAATTTGGTGATGCAATTGATGCTATCAAAGATAAAGGAGTTGTGGTAGCAGTGGCATCTCCTGATGACGTGGAGGCTGCCAACAAAGAAAGATCCAACTTCTTTCAAGTCAAGAAAGCCCTATAAGTTTTTTCTTGGCTTAGCTGGTATAATTTTTATATTTCTAGATTATTAGATCAAATGAACATAGACATTTGTCTTTATACTCTGATTAATACGATACTTTTCTTCCATATAAATGCATTGGTAATTTTGACTTATTTTTAGTAGGCATTAAATAGTGTAGGGAAGATGATAATGAAGGTAAAACTAAGTAGTAAGTGTGGGGGTCTGAACCTGAAAGCGAGTTGGAGTAAAAACACAAGCAGTGGCCTTGTTTTTGATTGGATGATATTTGTTGTATTTGTACTTTTATGGTCCAGCCTTTATCTTATTATATATACCTTCTTTACCATTACCAGTTTATAAGTTACTTGTGTATCTTATTGCAGAACTGAATGCCCACAAGTACATTTGCACTTTTTCATTGTGATACATCACTTTCCATTTGCATGTCCTACTTATACTGTACAACTAAACAAGGCGCTGTTGTTTCTTCTTCTTTTTTTTCATCTAGTTGTAGCCAAATGGGTAATCATGTCCCCTAGATAAACTGGTGCATTAGTAAGATCAAGATCTGTTTCTTTTCTAGATATAATAAACCATTTAAATGAGACTAAGGGGTCGTTAGTTCGTTGTTGATTGAATAAGATCTCAATGAGTCAGTGGCTGATCAAAATTTTTATTTATTAGACCCAGTTAGTAAATAGGTAAATGATTTCAATGACGTTATGGTTAGGGAAAAAGACGAAGATAAATAGGTAAATGATTAGTGTCTTATCAAATAACTGAGTCTTTTTTCATTTTGTCCAAACTAAGCAAAAGGAAACAAGCATGTAAAACTGTCTGGGATTAAGTGCTTAACCATTAAGTAACAAAGAAGAAAAATCATAAATCTTTTTGGTTTAGCAAGAAAAACGTTTTGTGTAAATGATAAATCTAATGGATTAGGCCGTTTGAAAAGGGTTATAATTATTGCACCATTGGATTCCCTCAAGTGCAATTGCACTTTTTATCTGCTTTTGGAGGTTGTACTGTACAAGTAATGAAGAAAGTTTTTAGGAGGTTTTTGGAGTTGATTTGTAGGGGTTAGGTTTATTCATTTAGTGGAAGTAAAGAGGGTGGTTACTTGTTAGGTGTTTAAAAAGGGTTATTATTAAGCTAAAGTCATCATCAATCACATTCTTGTGAGGAATCCTATGCACTCCCATTATCATCTTCCCATAAATATATGTGGTAATCATGCACTTCCACAGTCGAGATTCCTTCCAACAAACTTCCCCATTCCTTTCTTTTAGTGAATTTTAGACCATTTTTATTATATATTTTTCATAATGGGATATTTAGATGAGCTAATTTTGGCTGTAGACGTGTTCAAATAGAAAGTGTTTGATTGTGTTCTTACAACTTAAATTTGTAATAATTAATTGATTGTCCAAGTATTTGATCAATTAAAATGTTCAGGAATTAATGAAATAAATGGCAAAAATTATATTATGTTAGTTCTAAATTTGAAGTATGGTTTGTTGTATGGATACTAATATTTTTAAAACTATTTTTCCTTTTTAGTTTTGTTATCCGTCGTTAATTTTTTTTGGTAAAATTTTTCTGACAATAATTTTGACGCACATAGTTTTCATTTCTAAAAAACCACTACTTCATCGATTTTTTTTTGGCAATTTTATCATTTTTACAAGTTGCCATTGAGTTTGTCTCGTTTGTTCGAGGGTGACGTGACTATTTGTTTATATGTTGTTGATATGACTGGGTCCTAGTACTATCCAAGTGCGAAGAAGCCCGGAGTACTCACCGGCCTAAACGACGAGCAAACACTCGAACGTGAGAGCAAGGGGATCACCCAGTGAATGGACGAGCTCAAAGGGGGGAGGAGAGAGGGGGCAAGAACCATGTTTTCAGAGAAGTGACCACAACCCACTACTGTCAAGGGGTTGAGAGGCTTTCTGGGTTTAAGAGACTATTACCGAAAATTTTGAATAACGATAAATCCTGTGAAAAACATGATCGCCTGCCAGTGAATATTTTATGTATAGTGAACGACACATTTCAATCATTTATAATGATCCCTCTAAACAAGCCCAAACTTATTGCCAAATGTCAGCCTGTAACAAGTATTTAAAAAATCTTTTCTTTTCGGACGTTGACAACCATGTATGGATTATACTAATATTTTTAAACTATTTTTCCTTTTTAATTTTGTTACCCGTCATTAATTTTTTTATTGGTAAAGTTTTCTCTGACAATAATTTTAACTTAACGTTCATATTTTTTGTTTCTGAAAGTCCACTACTTTATTGATATTTTTTTGGTAATTTCATCATTTTTACAAGTTGCCATTGAGTTTGTATGGTTTGTTCGAGGGTGACGTGGCTATTTGTTTATATGTTGTTGATATGACCGGGTCCTAGTGTACTATCCAGGTGCGAAGAAGCCCGGAGGTGACTGCAATGAGCATAAATTTCATTCACCGGCCTAAACGACGAGCAAACACTCGAACGTGAGAGCAAGGGGATCAACCAACGAATGGACAAGCTCAAAGGGGGGAGGAGAGAGGGGGCATGAACCATGTTTTCAGAGAAGTGGCCACAACCCAGTACTGTCAAGGGGTTGAGAGGCTTTCTGGGTTTAACAGAATATTACCGAAAATTTTGAATAACGATAAATCCTGTCAAAAACACGATCGCCTGCCAGTGAATATTTTATGTACAGTGAACAACACACTTCAATCATTTATGATGATCCCTCTAAACAAGCCAAAACTTATCGCCAAATGTCATGTAACAAGTATCTAAAAAAATCTTTTCTTTTCGGACATTGACAACCATGTATGGATTATACTGATATTTTTAAAACTATTTTTCCTTTTTAATTTTGTTATCCATCATTAATTTTTTTATTGGTGAAGTTTTCTCTGACAATAATTTTAACTTAACGTTCATATTTTTTTGTTTCTGAAAGTCCACTATTTTATTGATTTTTTTTTGGCAATTTTTATCATTTTTACACGTTGCCATTGGATTTGCCTGGTTGCTTTGAGAGTGATGTGGCCATTTGTTTATATGACGTTGATATGACCCAACATGATGACTTCGACAACCATATCTAAAAACATGTTTTTTTTCCCAAAACTTAGTGTATTATAGGTAAATTATGTACAAAAAAAAAGATAATAACTTAGGTAAAGTCTAGAATCCATAGTACCTTGCTTTATCTTCTGTACATATGTTAAATAGAAAAATATCACTGTAACACAATTAACTATTGTCATTTATCCGATTTGGTCACCAAACTATTTTTTTTCATAATAGGCCATTAAACTTACAAGTTACCATTCAATTAAGTCACTTTTTGTTAATTTTAAATGGTTCCTCAATTACCGAGTCTACGTGGAAGTGTGACGTGTTGAGGAAGCTTATATGACAGTGTGCCACTCATCAGTCATCCACCCTTTTTATAGAGAAAATGTAAATGTAGCACAATTAACTATTGTCATTTACCCGACTTGGCCACTAAACTATTTTTTTGCACAATATGTCACTAAATTTACAAGTTACATCTCAATTAAATCACTTTCGTTAATTTTTAACGGACCCCTGGTTACCGAGCCTAAGTCGTTGGCTGACTTGTAAGGGATACTTATTTGACTATGTACCAGCACCCCTAGCAACACCTACAACACCGTCCTCTAATATGGGTTTCTACGGCCCTGGAAAGCTTGTATGAAAAACCAAATTCCGCATAGTTTCACTACCCGCACTAGTCATCTTCTTTGTCAAGCACCATCACATCCAATCTTGTGACATCCTCATTTTTACGGTCATTTTAAAACCTTTTACTTATGCTTATTTAAAACAAAGTTTATTTATAAATATAAATTTTGGTCCCGTAAAATTATTTCTAAAGAAATGTGTTTCATTGATTTATAAAAACTTGGGATGTAATAACTGATACAAAACATAAGCACAAATAGGTCTTACTATAATTTAGACTAACATTCTACATCTCCTTGAATCTCTCATCATCCATGTACCTTTGTACCGCTACCTATGATATAAAGAAGCTTAGTGGGTTAGGATGGAAAGTCAGGTGAGTAAATAGGATTTTCAACCCACAATAATGTAGTTAGTTTGTTAAATTATCAAAGAATTAACCTGATTACCCATCCATGTTTTCTTCTTTATTCTTCCCTAAGGATTTATCCTAAGGATCATCATAGTCATCATTGCAAATAATATTGTTTCAGGGATTTCTCCGCAATACATGTTAGTAGGTTTCTTTCTATTTTCGTTCCTAAGAATCTATCCTGATGATCATCTTAATCATCGTTGTTGACAGTACTATTACATGGATTTCTCCGCAATACGCGTCAGTGAGAAGTAGAGTACATCAAATGGGCACAAAGTCCATCACCTACAGGTTATGAACCTGTCTGTGTTCCACGGGACTATCATCAAATAGTCTCATGGTCGTCACCTTTACTCTGTTAGATGACTACATCGTTAGTACACTAGTACAATTTCTACATCATTAGTACTCTAATACCAATTCTAAAGTCGTGGCATCCTATCGTTTCCTACATCTTTCATCATACTATCACATCTTTTATTACCCTTTGTTACCCCATGTACTATATTTACACATATACGGTATATATCATATAAAATCTATCCTTATAATATTTCATCTAATACATAACATATTTGCACGTAAGCATATATATATCATTCAATTATCAAAATACTTCATATCTATGTGTAAGATGAAAGTAACTATACACTTACTTGATAAATACCTCACTAAATCCAGACTAGATATCATCCCCGTAAGTAGATCAATTAGTATAATGACTTAGAATTATTGATAAATATTATTTATAGGTTCTTAATAATGACTATGAGCATAAATATAAGTTACACTTGAAATAAAATAAGTGTAGCTTAAGTTATAGTGATTTTTGTAACGCCCCGTTCTTGGTATACAATTAAATTATTAAAGTATTTATTTTTGAGCTACTCGACAAGTTGGTAGCCCTAACTCGTCGAGTAGATGCCAGTAAGGCCGTAGGGTTTAAAGGGTCTACTCGGTGAGTCCAAGCATGGACTCGACGAGTAGGTCTGCATGGAGGAAACCCTATTTTCGGGGTTTTGCACCCTATTTAAGCCACTTAATCCCCCTTTGTGCCTCCCTTACCAGCCTCCCTGTCCTCCAGAAACCCTAATCCGTTGAGAGCTTCACATTTGAGAGATTATTGAGAATTTAAGTGTGTTTTTGTGTTATAGAAGAGACTTGGAAGAGTTTGGAGCTATCAAGCTTGTGGAAGAAGATCATAATCCAAGATTACATTCATCTTTGGCAGCCTTCTGAGGTAAAAATCTCTTAGCTTGATAACCCATAACTTAGATCTCCCTTAATGTTGATTTATGGGTCTTTTTGACCCTTTTGAGTAGGATAAGTTGCTTTTCATGGGTTGTATGCTAAGCAATCCATCTTTCTTGTGATATTTAGTGTCTAGAGTCATAAAAGGGGTCTTGAACCCGTTTTTGTCCAAGCCATGGTCATGTTCATAGAAGTAGGTTGCTATAATTTGAGTTTGGGTCCATTTGAGGTGTGCAAAGCCATCAAGTCTCCAACTTTATTGAAATAGACCATGGAAACGACCTGGATCTGTATTTTGGAGTTGTAGAAGGGAGAAATTAGTGGTATAGTTTAGATCTGCAAGGGACTCGATGAGTCCGATGAAGAAACCTCAATGATGTTCATAGGACTCGGCGAGTTGGATGATCTTATACCTTTTTATGATTATGCTAGGGCGAGGCGAGTCTGAGGACGACTTGACGAGTTAGTTTGACCAATCGCGATGAAAAGTAGCTTGGGACTCGACGAGCATGGGGTGATTCGACGGGTCGAGTCACGATTCCAGGGTTCTGAGTTCTAGGACTCGGCGATTCACAAGGTTAACTCAGTGAGTTTGGTCAACTTGGAAAGTTGACCTTAACCAGGATGTTGAATTTGACCAGGGGTAAAATGGTCATCTTACCCTAAGAATAGTTATCATTTTTTGACTAAGTGTCATTATGGAATTTATAGCCGAAGAGTCGCCGGAGCAGCAGACAGGGATTCCTCACCCAAATTTTCAGCAATCAGTCATACGAGGTGATTTTCCTTTCAGTAGGGACGGGTCGAAGGCACCAAGGCCGACCCATCTATATGATATGTTAGTAGCTGAGTGTGGGTGGGGCCCGAATCTCATAGCAGTCTAGTGTGGGTGGGGCCCGATTCTCTTAGTATTACTGAGCATAGATAGGTGATTACTTAGTAGATATACTTGTTTTCTGTGTGATACTTGTATGCATGTTACTAGAGGAGTGTGAGCGGGGCCCGAATCTCCTAGACAGTGGAGTATGGGCGGGGACCGAATATCCTAGACAGTGGAGTGTAGGCGGGGCCCGAATCTCCATGAGAGTAGGCGGGGCCCGAATCTCCTAGACAGCGGAGTGTGGGCGGGGCCTGTGCGTCCTAGTTGTATGATATTTGTATGGTATGTGGTAGTTTGGGTAGCTCACTAAGCTTCGTGCTTATAGTTTTCAGTTTTGGTTTTAGGTACTTCCATTAGCAAAGGGAAGGGTTTGGGATGATCACACGACACACACCACAGTCTTCAGCCTGGGAGTTTTACTCTGATATTTTGATATGAGATTTGTTATGTGACAGATATTATGATACATGATACACGATTTTATTTATGATTATGAATGTTTTATAGTTTAAATGATGATTTGAAAACGGAAATTTTGGACCGTATTTTGGGGATGTTTCAAGTTGGTATCAAAGCCTTGGTTTGAGGGATTCGGGCACACTTTCGGGTGTGTCTGGGCTCAAACTATGGAAGTGGTATAAAATTTTCAAAAGAAAATTGTTTTTACAAAAAGGATTTTGAAAATAGAAAAGGAATTTTGAAAAGAGAAAAGGGGTGTGGTGCATGCAATCAGCCGAACTCAAGTAAGTACTCCCAAACTACCCATACAATTTTATGTTATGATATGTTTTTCAGATTTATGAGAACAACATGCTAGATTAGGACTAAGGATCTAGGAATGATGCCTTATGTTCTTGTTATATGTGTATCAGCTTTATGAACTACATGCTAGTACAGATTACACAATATGATAGCTAAGTAGTATATGCTTGATTATGTATACTTAATGTCTGAATGCAGCTTGCTTTGTGCTTTTTAGGAGTTCTAGTTGTGTTTCACTAACTAGTAAACGAATATGTTATGTTACA
Organism: Lactuca serriola; assembly: GCF_051521515.1. Lineage (NCBI taxonomy): Eukaryota > Viridiplantae > Streptophyta > Magnoliopsida > Asterales > Asteraceae > Lactuca > Lactuca serriola. Next base: position 258,350,031 of record NC_136412.1, on the reverse strand, counting down.
TATTGCAAGGACTAAATAATTTCAGAAGGTTAGGTCTAGATCTATTTCGCAGCTCTTGTTTGAGTCTAACCGTTGTAGGGTAGGATCTCTCATTCGAAGAATTATCTAGTCTGAGTAATATGTAATAGTATTCGCAAGCTAATTAAGGGAAGGTAGTAGGGACTTCTTATGCATCTGATGGCGGAGAGTGGGATGGTGATCACCCTAGGGAAAGCCTAGGAAAAGAGTAGCGCGTGAGGCAGTAGTAGTAGAAGGAACTTGGTGGACTCAAGGAACTTCTTGAGGAAAGTACGGATAGATGTGGAAGGTAGTATGGGCCCGTACTACTGAAAGCAGAGGATCCGTACTCGAATCAAGGAAGGTTGAGATAAATCCAGGGAACTTGTAGTGTTTGAGATCCCTCTAGTTATGTTCAATATTCTGATGTTTGTTATGATGTGTTTTTCAGAATGGTGGTTTTACGCCCTAGACCAGCAGTCGGCAGTTCAAGTGCCGGTGAGGGATTAGGCTCAGGCTCTGGAGATGAGCAGCTATACGAGCAGACCAGGGAGTTCATCTCCTCAGAGATCATGCACAACATATTAGACCAGACTCCTATGATCTTTGGCACGATCAAGGAGGGCATTCTTGAGCTTTTGGATGAGAGGTTGAGTGCTTTTCGCACTGAGGTGGAAGCTATGATGGGGTCGCGCACACTGACTTTCAGGGAGTTCAGGGCTTGTGGAGCTCCCGACTATCATGGGGCTCGAGACCCCATTGTGAGTACCAGATGGTTGGCGGATGTCGCCAACGCATTCTGCACCAGCAGATGTCCCGATGGGGACAAGGTTAGGCTTGCGTCCTGTCTTCTAAAGGACAAGGCACGTGATTGGTGGGAGGAGGTTGGGAGAGCCATTGATGATGATACGGTATTGGATGCGATGACTTGGAGTGATTTCATGACCAGGTTTAGGGCCGAGTTCGCACCTGTTATTGAGGTGCAACAGCTTGCAAGGGAGTTCCAGGATCTCCAACAGACGACAGGGATAGTGGTAGAGATTACTGCCAAGTTTAGGAAGAGGGGCCTTCTCGTTCCGCAGTATGTGGTGGACGAGCAAATGAAAAAGGTCAGACATCATGAGATGCTGAGGAGTGATATCAGATAGTTTGTGAGCCAGTCCAACTGCAAGAAACTTGAGGATATGATAGTGAGGGCTTGGCCTTGGTGCCTTCGGCCCACTTAAGGTGGTAAGAAAGACTCACCTCACAGACAGACAAAAAGCTGAAATGACACGCGTCTCTGAAACCCATGCTACCGGTCACCTTTACGAACAACAATAAACAAAACTCAGACTACCAATCAAATACCTAAAATACCCCTAGGTCAAACCTTAGTCAAAATCCAGGTCAAAGTCAACTGAGACAGCTAGCACCCTACGTAACATTGAATGGGCCTAGCCCTTCTTGATCTATGGGCCTAGACCAACATACATATGGGCCTAACCCGTCATATAATGGGCCTATCCCAACATACAAATGGGCCTAGCCCAACATACCATGCAAGAGTCAAAAAGACAACTAGCATAACATATCCTAGTGGACCGACATTAATGTCTTCGACCCACGGGTACAGTGAGGAGACTCACCTCAATCCGCTGATAACCAAATAACTACTCGGGTCCCTAAATTGTATAATCTCGCACCAACTAACAATAAATATAACCTTAATTAATAATTAAACCAATATCCCAAAAACCAAGGCCCAATTTATAATCCATCGTTCTAAAGGGTAAAAGACCATTTTACCCTTCCCAAAACTGGTACAACATCTCATGGACCAAGCCCCAAAAGGCCCAAATTGAACACCTTGGGGAGTACGCCCCACGTACTCACCCCCGAAGCACAACATACAAGCTGCTGATGCGTGAACCTCGCATTATGCTGAGCGTACTCCTACGTACGCCCAACGTACTCATCAGAGACCCAAAATCCACATTAAGCTCTTATTGGGTTAACTCTAGAATGTCCAAACATAGATCTAACCCTTAAGGGGTATCTTAAGTCATAAAGTTCCTGACTTTATGACTTTGCATGGCTTAATGGAGTCCAAACCATAATCTAAGCTTCCTAATCTTCATAAAAGGTCACCAATACTTGCATGAAGGAGTAAAGCCCCACAAGATGACATTTTTATGTGTAACATCCCGAAATCAGGTATACCTCCTTGGCCCTTCTTCTTTCCTTAAGTTGTCAGTTTTATCCCTTGTGTAGTTTGTGTGATGATCGAGTACGTTGGGTGTAATATAGAGTACGTCGCGCGTACTCGTGAGCATATTCATGACACGGAGGTTGCCTAGTACGCGGGGCATACCGAGGTGTACGCGCGGCATACCAAGCCTAGAATGAAACCCTAATTCTAAGTGAGCCCCCCTATTTAAAGAACGTTATGACCTCATTGTTGGCCACCATTTCTAGAGACTTGCCCATCCAAAACCCTAATCCTCGTTCTTGAAGCTTGAGAGTGCCCTTGAGAGCTTGTTGGTGTGTTATTGAGCCATAATAGTGGAAAGAAAGCTTTGGAGAAGAAGGAGTAAGAGCCCAAGCACTTGGATCTAAGCTTAGCAGTGTGAGAAGCTTCATTTGGAGGTATAAAGCTTCAAAATTTCTTCCTTTTTCTATTGTGTGTTCTTATATGGGATGTTTTAGGGTTTTTGTTCCAAAAGTTAATGGCTTTGTGAGTTGATGAGCTCTAAGAACCTAGATTTGTCCCTTGCTAGTGTATTTCGTGTTATAAAGTCATAAAAATCCAATCTTGGTCATTAAGAGCTAACCTTGCATGGGATATGGGCTTGTGAAAGAAAATGGATGAAGGTTTTGAGTGCTTAAGGCCAAACCAGCCATGCAAAGGCGTAAAGTCTTCAACTTTATGGATTAGGAGGCTGTAGGGGGTCCAGATCTGCATTTTGAGCCAAGGTCTTAATAGATTAAGACCATAAGTGAGGAAATAGTGAAACTGGGACGTACGATGAGCGTAAATACTAGTACGCGGGGCGTAGGGTTCAATCAGCCCGATATTAGCGTAGTGGGCGAGTATGCCCAGCGTAGTAATCTGGTACGCACAGCGTACTCGCAGACGTTGACTTTTGTTGACTTTTAGGGTTCGGTCAACAAATGGACTTTTGGATTCAAGAAGGGGTAAAATGGTCTTTTACCCTTCTGTGAGAGCTTAAGGGGGGGGGGGGGGGTGATCTAGCTTAATGAGTGTTGTTATTCAATAAGAATTTCTATTTATGTGTATTAGACGGAGGCTAGACCGGAGATTTGAGTCCGAGATTATTCTGAGATAGTTCGAGGTGAGTCTTCTCACTATACCTTACCTAGAGTGGTAATTATATGTGACCGGAAGGTCGTATGCGCTTATATGTGATATGTGACATATGTTTTAGGTGATATGCTATGTTATGAGTTGCCTGGTTCGGACCGGAAGGTCGACAGGGCTTGAACTGGAAGGTCAATAAAGTTGGGCCAGAAGGTTAATAGATTTGGACCAAAAGGTCAACAGAGTTGGGCCGGAAGGTCAACATAGTAGGACCAGAAGGTCATCAGGGTAGGGTCAGAAGGTCTACCAGAGTTGTGGATTCGGAAGGTCCACTAAGACACATTGGCCAGAAGGCATCATGGAGCTATAGCCTCGAGTGGCTAATTTATATGCATGTGGCATTTTGGGGAGCTCACTAAGCATTCATGATTACCGTGTTATGTGTTATGTGTTTCAGGTACCTCAGAGGATTGCGGGAAGGCACCAACGTGATTGCACACACACTTTGGATTTGGAGCTGTATTTGTGGATCATGGAATTGAAAAATTGTTTTGAAAAATTGTTGATTGATTTTTGGAGATGTAATGTTGAGACATATGTTTTATGAATATTAAAAATGGAAAATTTTATTTGAAAAGCATGTCGTTACATTATGACTTAATAACCTCAACAAAGACCAAATATAAGGCTCAAAGGTCCTGGAGTAGCTTCTACTGACAAGAACCACAATATTGGGACCAAATATGCTTATAACAACTCCCATAACTAGATATACACTAAAGAACCATAAAGTTTGAAGCTTTATACGTCCAGAAGATTGATCAAGATGCACAAAGTCTGGATCTACAAGTTTCAAGAAATCTAACACTCCTTGTAGAAACTCCTTCTTCTTAAATGAGCACCAAAACACATGAAATCACACGAAGAACTCAAGAATTACTTAAAAGGGGGCTAGGGTTTCGTATATAGGGTTTAATGGGATGGAAGCTGAAGGTAGGAAGGTTTGGAGTTGAGTTAAGGCCATGAAATCAGGTCCAAGAACTTAAATTAGGGTTTACACCTGACTTGAGTACGCCCTGCATACTTTGGTACCCCTAGCGTACTCAAGAGGGCATCCGTAATCCATCTGCCTAGTACACCTAGTGCACTAGGCTTAACCCTAATACCACCAAACTTCTGAAGGCCATAACTTCTTCGTGCTAAGTCCATTTTCGATGATCCTTATATCCACGGAAAGGTAACGAGAAGATCTACACTTCTGTCAACTCTCCCTTGCCTTAAAACTTTCTGAAATTAAACCCAAAAATTCATAAAAGGACTGAACTATCACTTTATTGATATACCCTTGGGCTCCAAAACACAAACCAAACTCCCGGGTCATCCAATCTACATTTTCCACACCTAAAAGGAGGTCTAATTCTATCTTACCCAAAGGAACTAAGCCTTATGATAACTGATCTTTGGGTCATGACCCTGAATTAGGAAACGATTCGGAATGGGGTGTTATAATAATAAGGTGCATGTGGCCATAAATGTGTTTAAATAGGGTCTAAATTCTAAAATTTAGGGTTTGCACCCTGGCTGCATACGCTCGTCGTACCTGCATACACACAATGTGATCCAGAGTACGCTCTGCATAAGAATGTGTACGCTCCACGTACTCCAGCTGACTCTAAAATTACAAAATTGCCACTGAGGACTAAACTTGCAAATAGAGCATAACTCAAGGGTTAAAACGAATACCTGAAAAATAGCCGTTTCAAATCTCCCCCACTTGAACTATCCTTCGTCCTTGAAGTCTGTTGCCGTGAATAAATCTGGGTAGTTCTCTTGCATCTCCACCTCAGGCTCCCATGTCCATTTGGAACTATTATGATGTTTCCACTAGACCTTGACTAGTGACACTTCCGTGTTATGTAGAGCCTTCGTCTTCTGATCTAAGATCGCCATCGGTCTCTCCATATAATTCAGGAGATCATCAACCTAAATGTCATCCAGAGGAAAAACTGTAGACTCATTGGCTACACACTTCCGAAGCTAAGACACATGGAAGGTGATATGAATCTAGCTTAGCTCAATGAGCGAATCCAGCCGGTATGCAACCTTGCCCACCCGAGCTGTATCTTGAAAGGTCCAATGAATCTAGGGCCCAATTTTCCCCGCTTCCGGAATCAGATGAGACCTTTCCAATGTGACACCTTCAGAAGCACCAAGTCTCTCACCTGAAACTCGAGATCCGAACATCGTTGATATGCATAAATCTTATGTCGGCTATGCAGGACCCGTAACCCGTCGCACGCCTGCTGAATCAACTTAGTATTCTTGAGTACAACCTCTATACTACCCACGACTTGATACTCGACCTCCCCCCAACAAACCGGAGTCCTGCACCTTCTTCCATAAAACATCTCAAATGGTGGTCGGTCAATACTGACATGGTAATTGTTCTTGTAGGAAAACTCGGCCAGTGGGAGGTAAGTATCCCAACTCCCTCCAAAATCCAACACACAAGCCCGAGCATCTAAATTGTCCACTCGCTCTGGCCATAAGTTTGAGGGTGGTATGTTGTACTAAAGTGAAACTGAGTACCCAACTCCTCATGAAACTTCCTCCAAAATCTGGAGCTGAAACGAACATCTCGGTCCGAAATCACTGATACTGGCACTCCGTGCTGAACTACTATCTCCTGGACATAGATGTCCGCTAACTTCTCTGTGGATATACTCTCGGCAATCGGTATGAAATGCGCACTATTAGTCAATCTATCAACAATGACTTAGATGGAGTCAAAACCATGTGCAGTCCTTGTTAATTTTGTGATGAAATCGATGCTAATCTCTTCCCACTTCCACGTGGGAATAGGTAAGGGCCGCATCTTGTCTTGGGGTCTCTGATGCTCGTCCTTAACTTTCCTGCAAGACAAACACTGCTCCATAAACCAAGCAATTTCCCTCTTCATACAGGTCCACCAATAAGTCAACCTCAGATCCTTGTACATCTTCGTGGTCCTTGGATGGATAAAGAAATTTGACTTATGCACCTCATCTATAATCGTCTGCCTCACCGCACCTACTTTCGGAACCAAAACTTTACCACACTAAGTCCACAACCCTCAATTGTTTCTGAAAAATAAGGGAACCTGTCCTCTGATCCACTTGGTCTTCCAGTTTTCCTTTTTCAATCCCTCTACCTGAGCCTTATTGATCAAATATATAAAATGCGAAGTGACAATCATCCTGAAGCAGGTATCCCAGATAGATGAACTCACATTTTTGCGGCTCAAAGCATCGACCTCTATATTGGCCTTCCCAGGGTGGTACAGGATCTCGCAATCATAATCCTTTACCACATCCAACCATCTCCTTTGCCGCATATCCAGATTCGGCTGGTCCATCAAATACCTCAAACTTTTATGGTTAGTGTAGATAGTACACCGAACCCCATACAAATAGTGTCTCCAAATCTTGAGGGTAAAACCCAACCCTAACTCTAAATCATGTGTAGGGTAATATGCCTCATGAGGCTTCATCTGCCTCGAAGTGTAAGCAATCACGTGACCCCTCAACATAAGAACCACTCCCAAAGCCAAAATAGAGGCGTCACAATAAACCACGAAATCATCCAATCCCTCAGGGAGTGCAAGAATCGGGGCCTCACACAATCTCTACCTCAGGGTCTCAAAAGCCAACTACTGATCAGGAGCCCACCGTAAGGTCACATTCTTCTTCGTCAAATGGGTCAAAGACACTGCAATCTTGCAAAAATCATGGATAAATCTCCAATAACACCCTGCGAGACCTAAGAAACTCTGAATCTCAGATGCGATGCTCGACCTTGGCCTGGTAAACCAATATACCCTTTTGTTTGACAATATGCCCTAAAAATTGCACCTCGCGCAACCAGAACTCATATTTAGAGAACTTGGCATAAAGCCTCTCCCTCATCAGGGTCTCCCGTACCTCTCGAAGATGATCCTCATGCTGCTCCTTGGTCTTGGAGTAGAACAAAATATTATCGATGAATACAATCACAGACTGATCTAGCGTCAGGCTACAAACTCGGTTTATATGGTTCATTAATGTTGTTGGTGCACTGGTGAGCCCAAATGGCATCATCACAAACTCGTAATGACCATAATGAGTTCTGAAGGTTGTCTTTTGTACATCATCATCCCTGACTGTCATTTGATGGTATCCTGATCGCAAATCAATCTTGGAAAACCAAGATGCATTCTAAAGCTAATCAAACAAGTCGTCAATCATCGAAAGTAGGTAACGGTTCTTCACCGTTAGCTTATTTAACTCCAGGTGATTGATGCACATTCTGTGTGAACCATCTTTCTTCTTTGCAAATAGAATCGGTGCTCCCTACGGAGAGCTACTCAGACGAATAAAACCTTTGTCTAGCAGCTAATGTAGCTGCCTAGACAACTCCTGTATCTTAGGTAGTGCTAGAAGATACGACATCTTGGCTATCGGATCCGGACCAGATACCAAATCAATCTGAAACTCAACCTGCCTCTCGGGAGGTACTCCTAGTAAATCCTCAGGAAACACATCAGGGAAATCCTGAACAATGGGCACCCACTCAAATCCGTCGTGTCCCCAACTCGAGTGTCCGCAACATAAGCTATAAACCTAGAACAACCCTGCTACAAATATCTCCTGGCCCTCGCAGCTGAACAGAGAGCTGGCCCATGTAAAGTTACCTTGCTAGGAATAACAAGTTCTCCCCCACTTGGGGTTCGAACACTCACCAACTGCCGCTCGTAATGAATCATGGCCCCATTGGGGCCCAGCCAATCCATCCCAATGATAACCTTTGATCCTCTCAAGGGAATCGATAGAGAATCTCTCGCTAAACTGATTCATGACACACCCACGGAAAACCCTCGAAGCACTCATAGTAAGATCATCTGCAATCTTAACTTCCAGTGGGGAATCCAAAGTCCCGAGAGCATCACAAAACATATTGCTGAGTGCAAGAGATACAAAGGATCGGGTAGCCCCCGAATCAAACAAAACATGAGCAGTCATACCATTGAGCAAAAAGGTCCCTATATAGAATCAAGCATATATATGGGCATGAAATAAAGAAAGAAATAAAAGATAAAGGTAAGACACATACCCGTAACCACATCTGGTGCTGCACGAGCCTCATCGGTGGTCAGTTGAAACGCCCTGCTCTTCACCACAATGGCCCCCGCCTTACCCTGGCGGCCATCAGTAATCCTCAATGTGGCTGGCACAGGTGCCGCCACAACTCCCCCTGACAATCTCGGGTAATCAACATTTTTAAGGCAGGTTTGATTGCAATGGAAGCAAATTAGTGCCCTCCGGGGGCAATCCCTACTCATATGACCAGTTTTCCCACACCTGTAACAACCTAAACCCGCTGACCGACACACCTTACTATCCTGCTGACCACACTTGCTGCAGCGGCCTCGACCCTACTGGCCCCTAGAATGCGAATCAGAAACCTTGGGCTTCTTGGTTTGGCCCACAACAGTCTGCACCTGCTCCAACTTGCGCTTCGTCTGAAGCTCCGGCTCAATCATATCATTCAGGGTCTTGCACCCCGAAAAGCTCTCAGCCTCCTTGATGTCATTTCTCAACATGTCATGATACCTCGTCTTCTTCATCTCCTCATCCATAACGTACTGCAGAACCAACAAATCCCTCTCTCAGAACTTGGTGGTGATCTCCGACACAATCTTGGTAGTCTGGAGAAGGTCTTGGAATTCCCTCGCCAGCTACTGCACCTTGATCGCCGGTGCAAACTCCCTATGTAATCTCTGAACAAAATCCTCCCAGGTCATCACTGATACTGTCACTCTCCCAACAGCTTAGGTAACCCCCTCCCTCCAGTCTCGTGCTCTATCCCTCAGCAGGCAGGATGCACATCCCATATTTTCCCTCTCAAGGAAAAAGCTCGTCTGCTGAGCATTCTCCATGTCAACGATCCAACGACAGCTAGCGATGAGGTCCGAAACCCCGAAGAACTCAGGAGCTCCACAATCCTTGAACTCCCAAAACGAGGGAGTTCGAGCTCCAATCTGACCCACAACAATCTCAGCTTAAAAAGTCCAGAGCATCTCATCCAAAAGCTCCAAAATCCACTCATTGATGGTATCGAACAACACGGGGGGTAACATCCAAGATACCGCAGGTAACCTCAACCGAAATGAACTTGCACAAACGCTCATCAGTTGGTTTCGTGACTGAGCCAGAATCTGAACCAGAACCATAGCAAGAACCTCCTCGAGTAATCATCACCATCATCCAAACTGAAACACAACATAAAATGATCAACAAAGGACACGAGGCGACTCCTTTACACGGGCCTCCTAAGAGTTTCCAGATCTGCACTCGTTTTAGGTACATCTCTTGTGCTTCTAGTAGTATGGGCCCAATACTACCTTTCTGTAACATCCTGACATTTGGTAGGTATTCCTGAACCCTCTTCTACCTTTTCTTTGTCATTTATAGTCCTTGGGGTTGGAAGTGAAGAGCCAAGATAAGTTTAAGGACTAAGTTTGCAAACTTGGACCAAAAAGGGAGTACACTAAGCGTATTAAGGCCCGCCTTAGTACGCTGGGCGTACACTTGTGTATGCTGGCATACTAATGTCTGGGTGAAACCCTAATATTTAGAGTTTAGGGCCTATCTAAGCAACATAATGAGTACCAATACTCCTCTTATCTCAGCCTCCATAGATCAACTCATCTTTCCCAAACCCTAGCCTTCCTTTTTGTGTGTTTAAGCTCATTTGTGTGTTCTTGAGTGCTTTAAGAGGGAATCTTTGCATCAAAGAGTTGAAGGAAGATACCAAGCTTGTAGATCTGAAGTTAGCTCGTGCTCAAGAAGCTCCAGAAGGTATAAAGTTCCAAACATTATTCTTATATGATTAGATCTCTCATTTTTCTTTAAAAGACCCATTTCTTGTCCCAAAACCACAAGTTGGTGCATGTTGTTTTTTGGACGAAAAGGGTTATCCTTCTGGGCTCTTGAAGGGACCTTAAATGAGAAAAATGAGGTCCCATAAGCTGAATGTGTCCCATGCACGGAAAATAAGGTCTTAATGGATTAAGGCCAAGCATTAAGAACTTTATGGACGTCGAAAGTGATAAAGTTCACGACTTTATGGATCCTAGGCATGATAGGTCCTTGGATCTAAAGTTTGGGCTTAAGTGCTTAAGCTATTAAGCGCTTAATGAGGTTTTGACAAGTTGTCCAGTACGCCCAACGTAAATCCAGTATGCCCAACGTACTGGGTCAACCATCCGATGGTGGTAAACGATTGGATGAGTACACCCTGCGTACCCAGAAGAGTGCACCCCACGTATGTCTCTGTTGGGCTTTTGACAAATGGGCTTCGGGTGTTGGGTTGTTTATGGACTAAATGGAATTGGTCCTTTGCTGGACTTTGTAAATAAGATAATTTGGGCCAGGTAGTGATAGTGGATCATGGGGTTGGGCCCAATTAGGAGGTTGGGCCTAATTTGGTAAATTGGGCCGATAATGGGCTTTTATATGGACTTTCAAGTCAAGGATTGGGTATTTGGGCCTTGGCCCAATAACGAAGTGGACTTAATGAATGGTGTGGACATTTAGTCAAGAAGGTTATTTTGGGTATTAATTTTGGTTTTTATTGCGTAATAGTTTCGGATTCTCGGTGAGACAGCAGTCAGAGATTTGCAGTATTTCAACACTACTAGCGAGGCGAGTTATCCTCACTTTATCAATAGGGTCTAAGGCACCAAGGCTGGCCCTTATGGATTGTACCAGGTTATTGCATGATATGTTTATTGGTTTGCATCCTAGTAGTTAGGATGAGTTTATGTTATGCTTAGCGACCTGGTTAGGTCAATGTCCGTGTTATAGGGCGGTATTATGTAATATGCTAGTATGATCTTTTAGACTGGTATCCTGATAGACAGGATGGTATTATGTGTTATGTGGTATGATCTGTTTTGATCAATTGTTGTCTATATATTTTTATGTGATTATCTATTATATATATTCAAATGTTTGTTTGGCGGTTGAGGCTTATCTGCTTTATGCGGAGGCCAATAGACCTGGGCATTCCAACCTGTTGATTGTGGGCCGTGAGTATTGTTGGATTAGTGTCTAAGTCCATAACTATTTTGGTATGTACTTGACCCACTGGTGCATGGTCCTTTTGGGTTGCCTTAACCAAAGCAACTTGATAGGATGAATTATAGAGAGAGAGGAGTAATTATGATTTATTAATATATTATAAAGATAATATATTAATGGAGAAATCATATTGTTTAATTAAAATTAGTCAATAATTAATAAGAATTGATTTGTGGCTAAAAGATATTAATTAAATAAAGGGGACTAGAACTGTCAATTGTGTGATAGTTGAATATTGAGCTAATGGACTCCATAGAGGAAGGAGTGGACGAATTCTATGGGGAAACCCATTAGAAATTGTCCAAGGCCTCTAAGGAAGGAGTCCATGGGTTGCTTAGGCCCTAAGCAGTCAAATTAGGGTTTCCTTGTTAGATAACCATATTAGCCTCACTATTTAAGGACCCCTAGGGCACCAAAAACGTGGCCAACTAATTCCTTAGGGTTTCTACATGTTTTTGGGTGCCTCCTCTCTTATCATTCTTCATCCTCTTACTCTTGGTGTTTGTGAGCCATTAGAGGAGTGACACTTGTGACTCTAAGCTTTCTAAAGCCATTACAAGGAGGATTTGAGATTGTTATTGCTACATAACAATCAAGGTAAGATCTAAAACCCATTCTTATGTTAATATGATTAATTGTATGCTAGATCTAGGGTTTATAGCTTTGGATATTCAATTGCATGTTCATTAGACAAACTAGATCCAAAAGCTATTAGGGTTTGCATGTACACCATAGGAATGATGTTTTGCTCAAAACCCATCAGTGGTATCAGAGCCATGGCTGTTTGTTTGATGTATTTGATGCTATTAATGATTATCCTTGCTTAAAGATCGAAACTTAGGGTTTTTGGGGGCTAACTCGGCGATTCAGCTGGTTAGAAAGAGGGAAAATCGGGATTTTGTGCTATTTTGGCTTAGGATTATTACAAAAAACGTTTTTGATGAATAAAATCCGATTTTTATAGATTTTGGGTGAATATCCTTACCAAAATAGAAGATAATTACCAATTAATCAAATATTTGTTACCTTATAAGATAATGTTTAATTATTTGAGTTATTTGATGAATTATCTTGCAAGAATTTGGACTAGATCAAATTAGATAACCACCAATTAATTGTTAATTGCCTTATTTGAATTTTGTGATCTAGAATATTCTTGACAAAGTTTGGAAAAGTTTCAAATTAATCCCTTTAGGTTTTATAGTTTAAATTTGAACTTAAAAGTTTTGGTTTTGAAATTTAAATAAGTTAAACCCTAATATTTTGAAATGTTTCAAAACTTGCCCTCAAGTTTTGGAATTTAAAAGTTGATTAAAAGTTTAATTTAGAAATGTTAAATTCTAAAACCCTAGTATTGTTTTGAAAAGTTCAAATTATACCCTTATGGTTTTATTAATTAATTAAAGTGTATAATTAAAAGAGATTTAATAAACCCATAAAGTTTTGGTTTACATTTGATTAAATTAAAAGTATAATTTATTAAATTAGACCACCTAGTATTTAAAAGTGTAAAATACACCCTATACTATATATAACATTAAAAGTCTAGTATTATATATGTATGAGTAAACAGTCAGTCTTACCGTTAGTAGACCTCATTCACGAAGCTAGTTTATAAGGGGTGTTTAAGGAAATTGCCTATAAAATGGCAATTGAATGGGTATCCACTCTTACCCACCACACTCTTGACTAGTGGAGGGTCGTTAGCCGAACGGGTAGGATAGGACAGAAACATTCCATTACAAGTATAATGAAGTACAAAAGTAACTAAATGCTTTTGCAAAATTCCCAATCTTAGTTACTTTAGGCAAAAGTGAATTGATGCAATTCCATGAAATTACACTTTGTTCCCTTGCGAAGACGTTAGTGGAGCGTGTGTGGTTAACCGGCACACTAAATGGTTCTAAGCAAAGGTAGCAAAGGGTGACTCATTGTTTGTCATAGTTCGGTGGAGCGTGTGTGGTTAACCGGCACATCGAATAGGTGATTGTAACATTGAGGGAACCATGTAAGTTTGCATGGTTATTCACACCCTATTTTGTGATCCTCGACATCCCAGCCACAAATCGAGGGGCATATCGAGATTCAAACATGTCATTGAAAAGTTCAATGAATCTCAAAAGATCTAGGAATTTTCAATAGATTTAAAACATAAATTTCTTTTACGTTTTTTCATGGTGGAAATTGGTAAATCGTCATTTACCTACCTTCAAATATTTTGCAACTAGATTACGACATCCCTCTTCTAGGTTGTAGAAGTATTGTATTGGATCCTAGCCTTGATGTTTCATTTGGGTGTCATATCGAGGATTCTAATCAACTTAACTTGAATTTTCTCCCGTTTTGTAGATGTCAAAGTATGACAACTATGGTCTTCCCAAATCCCGTGGAACAAGCTTTCCACATGAAGATGATATTCCACGATTCGATCGGGGAATAAGAGATCATGCTTCACTTCCTCCACCTCCTCCAGTTATTCTCCCTAACCCACAAGTCCGAAGGCTTGAAAAGTTCAAGCTCACTCAAGCCCTTTTGGCAAGTAAACATGGAAAAACTGTGTGTGTACACGTCTTAAAGATAAAGTCACACATTTATAGGTTAAGCATGTTGGGTGTCGAGATTTCAGGTAAGTTGGCTATTGACTGGGTTCTTCGATCGCTTCCTGAATCATATAGTGAGTTCGTAAGAGAGTACTAAATGATAGATCATGACGTGGCCCTCATTGATTTGACCTATTTGCTTATAGCTGCTGAATCAGCAATGATTTGGCGAGCTGGTTCAGCAAATTTGTTTGGTGAATCAAACTACCAAACTTCAATGGACATTGAAAATGGTGACATTGGAGATCCAGAAAAGGTAGATTCTGAGATAATTCCTTGTGCCATTCCAAAAGAGTCCATTTGCTTCTATTACCAAGAGAAGGGGCATTGGAGACGAAGCTGCCCTATTTACCTAAGAGATCTAAGAGATGGGAGAGTCAAAACGTATGGCTCTGCTTTAGGTAAAATCCATTAACTAACTCTTTTAAGTTCCTATTCTAGATTCTTGATACATGATGTGATAAGATTACATTTTGATGGATCGAAGAAAAGAAAGGAAACTTAAGGAAACAAGTGGGCTAAATCTAATCGTGAAGAAATGGATTTCGATCGCATTGCTTGAAGATTAGATTTTGAGCTACTACTTGGAGTTAGAATAGATTGCTTAGGAATTTGTAACAACATAGTTTTTCAATTGAATTTCATTGCAAGGACAAATTTTTCCGCAATAAAATAAATTTTGATTTTATATTATTTATTTATCCTTGCAATGGCGTGTATGAAAAATTGATGTTTGAAGGTTTCTATTATTAACAATAATGAATTTGATTCTTATTATGTTATTTGTGGAAATGTCAAGAATTTACTAAAGAGGGAAAGTTTCTCATTGCCCAAGTTTCATTTGGACAGAAACTTGGAATCATACAACTTGGTTGCATGATGAATGAGAAATTTCATATTTGGAAATTAGACTAATTCGTTGACAAAGTGTCAAGTGAAGGACTAGGAGATCGAGTACACAAGGTTGTGTGTTGGTCAAGTCCACCACAAGAGTGATAAAGATATTCGTCATGATTTAATAAAGGTTTAGTAAATATGATTATACTTATAAGATTAAGTGTAATTCCGAGTTTATTGAAAGAGTTTAAATCAATAGCAGAATGAATAAGAAGGATCAAGTAGGCAGAAAGATAAAAGTTTCTCTATTTTAAGAAGAAGGGAGAGTACTTTTTATTATGTTTTATGATAGGTCTTAATGATTAAGAACCATATCTCAATTGATCCTATAAGTGAGTCTTAGTGCAATTGTATGTCTGAGAAGAGGAATCAAGAATTGAAGAAATGGTTAAATAAAGAAGTCAATCATACTTCGTTCCAATATCAAGTCTTAGAGTTAAGATTGTGAGCTGATTGACAAGTCTTAAGAAGGTTTATAACATTCATCAAATGTGGAATTTGAAAAAGTTTTTCTTATTCTTGCACATTTGAAATTAGAAAGTTTTGATGTCTTGATAAGACAAAGACCAACTAGGACCAATTTTATGAAGTGTTTTGTCTTGATAAAAGCTACTCTAACTCTTCAATATTTGTTTGTCGAGAAATGTTTATTGACAAAAGAATCTTATATGTCAAGGAGTCAGCGAGAGTCTTAATGGTCTTGAAAAGTTTCAAGAACTAATCAAGAATATACCTTATCGATCATCACTAGCACACGACTTGAGGTTTACAACCATCGTGTTGACATTATTTTGTTTCTGTGCCATTCCAATTGAGTTAATTATGCATGTGAGTTATATGACTTCTCATTTGAATGCATAAAAGGCAAGCACCTTGATCAATGAAAGGTACATTGATAGGAAAGGGTGAGCTGCTTAACTACTTGGATAACGTGGTGGGCACTCGTGTTACCATCAGGCAAGAAATCAAGATTGAGAAAGTTTGGTCCATATGAGTTTGGATTTGTCGCAAACTTTGGTTTTGACAGATTCACATGGATAGGAACACATACACCATTAAAATCTAAGTGTCATAAGATTCCCTCCTTCATGAAAACGATTGTGAGGAAATGCTTTCACTAAGAGAGATTTTAAGAAGATAGTGATTGTGAAAAGTGTATTCTCAAATTCGATTATGGTAACGGTATCCCTTTCCATAATTCAAATTATGAGATTTGGCAATTAGTATGAATTGTTTAAACACACATATGAGCTATCTAAGGCAAAGGTGTATAAGTTTAAGAAGCTTAGATAAAGGATTATCAAAGCATTAGGTATTAGAAATATGAACTTCAGAAATTCAATAAGTATTGTTTTCTGGAAGTTTAGTTGTTTTTTGAATACATGTCAAAGCTAGTGGGAGCATAAGTGTTATGCTTATATGATAATAATCATCATGATAGTGGGAGCATAAATGTTGTGCTTGTATGATTATTAAGGCAAGTATTGCAAGTTAGCAATATTAATTATAGAAAACAAGAGTTATACTTTGCAAAGTCGTAAGGATTGAATAGTTGTTTTGCTATAATTAAGGGAGAGAATATTATGCTTCATTTCAAATCTAAAGGCTTAGGTTGTGGAATGTTAATAAATTTAGTCAAGGATACATAGTGTGTTCTCACATTTCGATTATGATTATGGCATCCCTCTTCATAGTTCGAATTGTCAGAACGCGGTACTTAAAATATTATGGCAAAAGATTGATAAAGTATCAGATCTTCATGTAAGACATTATGCATCGTATCTCATACGCTTCGGGTAAAGGATCGATTGCAGATGCTATAAAATTTGACCATTCTAAAATTTTCCAAATGTCTAGCGCATTAAGAGGGAAAAAGGACAAGAATCGGTTTTTGACTAAGATAATTAAACGACTATCAAAGGACGATCCAAAGCCCGCTGAGGATTGGTCGCTTGTGATTAGTTGGAAGTATGGTATTGGATGGACCATATCGACATTATTATGAATAGATAAGATTCTATTAAGAATAAGTTGTCATATGGGAAATATGGAAACGTTTCATCTTGAGAGTTGGATATTGAGAATCTATGTCTAGATTAGAAACTTTTATGCAAGAAGGATGTTCACAGGAATGTATTTTGAGTGAGAGACATCATATCTATATAATTGTTTTTGATAGAGATTGGCCAAGTCTTGATGATTTTGAGCTATGACTTTATGAAAGAATCATTGCATAAAATGTTAGAATCTAGCATAAGTAACAAGAATTTGATATTCTTATACTTATGATAAGGATTGGGAGTTGTGAAATGAGTATGATTGGAAATGTGTTTATTTGATCTATTTCACAAAGTAAGGACCATAGGTAAACATTGTGTGCATGCTGAGACCATGGGACAAGTGTAGTAATAATTCAAGTAAGAAGTTGATTACCCGAAACAACAAATAATGAGTAATGAATATGGTGATTAAATAAAATGTTTTATTTATACCCAGAGTTTGGGTCCATATGGGATTAGTATTATTCTTGTGTTTCACTTTGCATGTTTTGACTTCTTGAATAATTAAATTGGTTCAGAACAATCAAATTATTCGAACGGACCACAGTCGTT
This sequence comes from Lactuca serriola, assembly GCF_051521515.1. Classification (NCBI taxonomy): domain Eukaryota; kingdom Viridiplantae; phylum Streptophyta; class Magnoliopsida; order Asterales; family Asteraceae; genus Lactuca; species Lactuca serriola. The sequence continues at coordinate 258,332,465 of NC_136412.1, read as the reverse complement.
CATATGTTGGAAGTAGGTATGAATGAAGACTATCGTGAATTGGTGTGTGGATTGTCTAAAGTGTATTAGACATAAGCAAATGTTTGCTGCAACGTTCATGAGTGCTTATGAATATGATTTGAGCATTGGATTAACCCACACTCACTTGGATCACTTCAATGATTTTATCACGAGTGATTGGTGAGACGATAATATCTTATATTCTTGAAACCGAGATGTGTGAGTTGTATCTTGCGAGTCGGTTACACATTGATAATATGTAAACGCACCAGTAATTTCGTGTCATAAAACATATTGTTGTGTGTGATTCGGTGAGTGAGTGCAAGCAAGCATTGAATCAAACTTTATCCGTTCCTTTTATCCAAAGTGGGATGAAAGCGATATCCGTGGGCCCCTCGATGATTTAGTGATGGCACCTAAGCGCTTGGCCATGCCAGGAGTAATTTGATGTGTTGAATTGTAGTATGTTATCAGTTGTCATAAATCGGAAATCGGGAAACAGTATAGAGAGAATGATTGAAATCCATGTCTCATTTTTATACGATATCTAGAATGGAGGAATATATGATCACTTATCTAAAGGACACGCTTCTGATAGGATCAGAGTTGACAGCGGTTTTTTTGAAAGCTACGATTGCAGATCAGGATCTGAAGTCATATGCAGAATAGTTATTAGACTTATCCAAGTGGGAGACTGTTGGATTAGTGTCTAAGTCCATAACTATTTTGGTATGTACTTGACCCGATGGTGCATGGTCCTTTTGGGTTGCCTTCACCAAAGCAACTTGATAGGATGAATTATGGAGAGAGAGGAGTAATTATGATTTATTAATATATTATAAGAATAATATATTAATGGAGAAATCATATTGTTTAATTAATATTTGTCAATAATTAATAAGAATTGATTTGTGGCTAAAAGATATTAATTAAATAAAGGGGACTAGAACTGTCAATTGTGTGATAGTTGAATATTGGGATAATGGACTCCATAGAGGATGGAGTGGACGAATTCTATGGGAAACCCATTAGAAATTGTCTAAGGCCTCTAAGGAAGGAGTCCATGGGTTGCTTAGGGCCTAAGCAGTCAAATTAGGGTTTCCTTGTTAGATAACCCTAATAGCCTCACTATTTAAGGACCCCTAGGGCACCAAAAACGTGGCCAACTAATTCCTTAGGGTTTCTACACGTTTTTGGGTGCCTCCTCTCTTATCATACTTTATCCTCTTGCTCTTGGTGTTTGTGAGCCATTAGAGGAGTGACACTTGTGACTCTAAGCTTTCTAAAGCCATTACAAGGAGGATTTGAGATTGTTATTGCTACATAGCAATCAAGGTAAGATCTAAACCCCATTCTTATGTTAATATGATTAATTTTATGCTAGATCTAGGGTTTATAGCTTTGGATATTCAATTGCATGTTCATTAGGCAAACTAGATCCAAAAGCTATTAAGGTTTGCATGTACACCATAGCAATGACGTTTTGCTCAAAACCCATCAAGTATTCCATCTCGAGGATGATTGGACTCATAGTATGTAGGCATTCTAACCTGTTGGTTTTGGGCATGGGGTATTCCAACTCGATGGTTGACTGGACCCATAGTATGCTATTTATGATTGTATGTATATTATCGTGGGTATGGATACTTTGGGGGTAGCTCACTAAGCTTTCGGGCTTACAATTTCAGTTTGTTGTTTCAGGTACCTCTGGTGATCGTGGAAAGGCGAAGGCATGATCGTACCATTCCTCTGGCTGTTATGATTCATGATTTGATACTGGGATACTCTAATATTTATTATTTTGAAAACAAATTATGTAATGTTAAATGGTTTTAAGTGTTTTGGAAAAGTTTAAATTTGACATGATTTTCATGGGTGTTACACTTTCACACCTACTTGTACCTTCCTTAAGGTCATTCCTGATTCCTCTAAGTCACCACACTAAAACCATAAACTAATCCTATGGCATGCAACAAACATATCCTAGACTCTCTTAGGAATCCTCAACTCCCACCACTAGCAATACCAAGAACCTCAATCAACATCGTTGGTTGCCCTGTGCATGCAAGTTATACACAAAATAAGATCACATAGATTGTCAAATGATGATTCTACCTTAAGTCTACAACCAAACAAGGAACAAGAAATGAGGCCAAATCGACCATTCTAGGGCACAATCCTAATCGTATACAACTTTGAAAGCATACACTTAGTAAATAACCGAGCCGATATCAATTCCAAATAATACATAACATCAAGTTACACTATGTTATAAAGCATCACACAAATCAGGCAATTCTATCATATGATACCTGATGGTATCCTTAGCCCTAATCTAACACACAATTCTCATATCAAGCATACTAATCTTAAGACATAAGTTTGGGTAATTTGGGAACCACTTACTTGAAAGTTTAAATTCATTTTTACTTAAGAAAAACTATCAGTTCATTAGTTTGAGTTCTGACATACCAGAGAGTATGCCTGAATCCCTCAAACTAAGGCTCTGATACCAACTTGTAATGTCCCAAAAACAGTACTAAAACTTTCATTTAAAAACCATTAATTTTCATTCATTGATTTAACCAAAAGCCACCGTTCACTATTATATTCCAAAACTTCAGAGTACAAATACATTAAGTGCGGAAATCATATGGGGAGGATGGTGTGCCAACACACCGGGCCCTTCCCTTTTGAACTCGAAGTACTTGAAACCATAAACATAAACTGTAAGCATAAAGCTTAGTGAGCTTCCCAAATTACCGCATACAACATGCATATAATATAACTATATGTGGCCATGTGAGGTCCGTATCAACCCCCTCGTCCTTACCAACCCAAAATAACAAGTAGTTGTGTGTGGTCCGAATCAACCCCTGAGTCCGTATCAACCCCGAGTTTGTAATGACTCCGAGCCTAAACTAGCTCAATACATAAACCATACAATCACATCATACAAAAGCATACAATTTCTACTTATACAATACAGTGGGTCAACCTTGGTGCCTTCGGCCCACTTAAGGTGGTAAGAAAGACTCACCTCATAGAGACACGAAAAGCTGAAATGACATGCTGCTCTAAAACCCACACTATTAGTCACGTTTACGAATAACTTTAACCAAAACTCACACTACCATTCTAATATCTAAAATACCCCTAGGTCAAACCTTATTCAAAATCTAGGTCAATGTCAACTGAGTCAACCGGGGTGACTGAGTCAGTATGCGAGGCATACTCCTCGTGTACGCGAGGCGTACTCTTCTTGTACATGGGGCGTACTTCACAGTTGACCGAGGATCAGGAAGTTGACCTCGTACGCGCAACGTACCCCTCGGTATGCCCAGCGTACGTGACTGCTCACCACCCCTCTTATTAAGTGCTTAATCCTTTAAGCACTTACGTCCAAACTTCAGGTCTAGGCAACAAAAGATGTTCTTAACCATAAAGTTTCCAACTTTATGTTCTAACATGGATATTAAGTCCTTTATCCATAAACCCCAGTCTCTTAACCCATTAAGACCGTCTAGCACTTGCATGGAGAGTAACTAGTGACCAAATGTTGGATATAGTGTCTAAGTCCATAACTATATTTGGTATGTAGTTGACCCGACCCGGCATGGTCCATTTGGGTTGCACTTCACCCGGACAATTTATGGATAATATTTGAGAATAGTACAGGTTATGATTTATTAATATATTATAAGTTCTAATATATTAATATAAGATCATATTATTTAATTAGTATTGATCTATAATTAATCTAGGATTAATTTAGAGATCAAAGATATTACTAATTAAATATGGGCTTCTATATTTATATAGTGTGGGCTAATGCTTATTTGGAATGGGCTAGGCTTGTATGGGAAAGTCCATGGATACTCCATGGAGCTTTAACCCATGGATCTCATGGAAATGAAGAGACATGGGTATTAGGGTTTACATGGATGTAACCCTAATCCATCACACTATATAAAGGAGGCTTTGGTTCTTGAAATCACACTAGTTGACACTTGTTGAGGTGAGGGCCGATTTCAAGATAGTAGTGACTATTCTCTCAAAGTTCCAAGTTTGTGGTGATTTGTGATTTCCATTTGAGGCATCCACACTATTGGTGCTAGGCTCTAAAACTCCAAGGAATCAACTACAACTACAAGGTAAGTGTTTCTACTAGCTTTATTTGATTCAAGTTCCCCATGCCATGCTAGTTAGGATATGAACCTTGGAAAAATAATTATTTGCATGTATCTTAGACAAACATAGATCCAAGGTTTATTAGGGTTGCATGTACACTTAGGAAGTGTTAGAATGCACAAAACCCATCAGTGGTATCAGAGCCTAGGCTTGTTTGTTTGATACTTGATGCAAAATAGTTGAAAAGGTCGAAAAACTTGCTGTCTGCCTGATGAACTCGCCGAGTCCATGGGGGGACTCGCCGAGTTCATGTGTATCTTCAACCTACTCGCCGAGTAGGTTCATGCACTCGGTGAGTAGGAGCCACAGAGTGCAGATTTTCGACTTTAGTTGCTGGAAATGGACTAGAAACATTACCCTAAACTGTTTTGGTACTTGAAAACTTGTTTTAGATGGTGTAATGTTCATGCTAATCCATTTACAACAACAAGATATCAAAATTACAAAGGTTTTAGTGTAGTTTTGATTCATGAAAGTGTTCATGTTCATGTTCTTGATCTTATGATGTTTAGATGATCATAGGAATTATTTGTAACCTATGTGGTAGATTAATTCTTGATCATTATGTGTTTTAATGGAGTCCATAACTTGTCCTCAAGTTATGGAAAACCAAAAGTCACTTGAATTAAAAATCATTAAAAGAACACAAGAGTTAGAAAAATGAAGAGTCTTCATTTTATTACTCTATTAAACTCATAAGTTACAAGAAGTGAAAAGTTTTGAAAGTTTACAAAACTTGCCCTCAAGTTTTGGAAAAAGTAAAGTCATATTAAAAACTTTAAGTTCCAACCCTTAGAATTTTAAAAGTTAAAATTCAACCCTTATACTTATATTATTATGATTTAATATATATATATATATATATATATATATATATATATATATGTATAAGATTAAAGTCGTCTTACCGCTAGTACGCCTAATTCACGAAGCCGGTCTATAAGGTGGGTATAAGGTTGTTGCCTATAAAATGGCAACTTAATGGGTGTCCACTCTCACCCACCGCTTGCTTGACTGGTGGAGGGTCGTTAGCCGAACGGGTAAGACAAGGACTTATAAATTCTCATTAAAAGTATGATGAATATTATAAAGTAACTAAATGTTTTATTAAATTCCCAATCTTAGTTACTTTAGGAAAAATGTGAATAAGGTGCTAATCCATGAAATTACACTTTACACTTTGTCTAAGTCGTTAGTGGAGCGTGTGTGGTTAACCGGCACACTAATTTGGACTTAACAAGGTAGGTAAAGGGTGACTTAATATTTATCATAGTATCGATGGAGCGTGTGTGGTTAACCGGCACATCGATTGAGGGGTAATTTATTAAGGGTACCAAGTAATTTGCATGGTTACTTCACACCTCGTTTTGTGATCCTCGGCATCCCAGTCACAAAACTTGGAGGGCACACTCGAGATTGAAACATGCCTTTGAAAAGTTCATTGAATCTCAAAAGAATCTAGGAGTTTCTAAGAACCAAATTTAATATTTTAATATTTCGACTTTGGTGGAAATTGGTGAATCGTCATTCACCTACCTTTCAAATATGTTATTACTTAGATTACGTCATACCTCTTCTAAGTATAATATATTGTGATTGGATCCTAGCCTTAATACTACATTTGGGTGTTTTATTAAGGACTATCTCTATATCTAAACTAAAACCTTCTTTCTTCTTTTCAGATGTCTGCAAACACTACTGCTTCTGGCTCTAATCCCAATGGCTCCTTTACCCTTATGAACTTATGTGGGAAAGTCACTTTTGATGGATCCAACTTTAATGAATGGATCAGAAACATCAGAATGATTACTCGCTACGAGGACAAGGAATATGTCATTGATAAGGAACTTAAGGAGATTGATGAGTCAGTTTCTACTCCTCAAGAGATCGCTGAGTTTAGGGCACATGAAAGAGATGCCACCAAAGTGACATGCATCATGATGGCCACAATGACCGTGGATCTCCAAAAATCCTATGAAGATTTCTACCCCTATGAGATGCACCAAGACTTGATGGAAAGATACCATCAAAGTGCTCGTCAAGAGAGGTATGAAATCATCTCCACCATGATAACAACTCGCATGAAGGATGGTGAACCCATCACGGGCCACATGCATAAAATGCAAAGATTTGTGGACCGTTTGCTGAAGCTTAATGTGAACTTCCCCGAGGAGCTTGCAATAGATATCATTTTGCACTACTTACCTTCATTTTATGATCAATTCCGCATGACATACCACATGAACAAGGAAGATGTCACACTCAGCAAACTTCAAGGACTCTTAAAGACCGCGGAAAAGTGGTCTTAAGGGTAAAGAGGTTGTTACTACTTCTACTCCTACAAACTCCGCCCCTGTCTTGGCAATCGGGAAAGGACGAGGGAAGAAGAGAAAGAGTTCTTCGAAGGGTACCAAGGTTAGGATCCTTGATGGCTCTTCTTCAAGTGGAACCAAGAAAGGTTTCATCACTCCTTCTTCTGACCCAAAAGAGGCTGAATGCTTCTATTGCCATGAAAAGGCACATTGGAAGCGGAACTGCCCAAAGTACCAGCAAGATGTAAAGGATGGGAAGGTTAAACCCAACCATGCAAGTATTTACACTATCATTTCTAATAACTCACCCCATTCTAAATCTTGGGTCCTTGATACCGGTTATGGTATTCATATTTGTTGTGACTTGCAGGGACTAAGAAGAAGTGAGAATGTGGAGCAAGGAAGAATAAACTTAATCATGGGGAATAGGAAAGTTACACCTGTCACCAAGATTGGAATTTATACTTTGTCGCTAAGTAGTGGGTTTAGTTTAGATTTGAATAAATGTTGTTATTCGCCAGAAATGGCAAGAAATATTATTTCCTTTCATGCATTGTATAAACAAGGTTTCACCTTTTCATTTGATAATGAAGTTGGTTCGATTGATGCTTTCTTTAATAATGTTCTTTATTTTAAAGCATTACCTTGTGATGGCGTGTATGAAACAATATCTATGGTTGATAACTTAGGAAATAATGTGATGTGTATTGATTCTATTAATAATAATAACTTGGATAAAGCATCATTATGACATTGTCAACTTGGACATATAAGCAAGAAGCGCATAGGCCAACTCCAAAAGGATGGAGTCTTGGAATCATTTGACCTAAAGTCAGATGATATTTGCAAATCGTGCTTACTTGGAAAAATGACAAAGTCACCCTTCACAGGTTCTTGTGAGAGGGGTGAAGGTTTGTTGGACCTAGTACACACGGATGTGTGTGGACCATTCAAACATGCCACAAGGGATGCTAATCGTTATTATTTGACTTTTACTGATGATTACAGTAGATATGGATATGTCTATTTGATCAAGCATAAGTCAGAGAATTTCGAAAGGTTTAAGGAATTTAAACAGGAAGTCGAGAATCAATTGGGCAGGAACATTAAGATGCTTCGATCCGATCGTGGTGGTGAGTATCTTAGTTCAGAGTTCCTCGACTATTTAAGGGAATGTGGGATAGTCTCACAATTGACACCTCCCAGGACACCACAGTTGAATGGTGTAGCTGAGAGGCATAATCGAACCTTGTTGGATATGGTTCGTTCCATGATGAGTCGAGCTTCGCTACCAATCTCATTTTGGGGGTATGCCTTAGAGACTGCCGCCCATATCCTTAATCTAGTCCCTACAAAGAAAGTTGCCAAAACTCCTTACGAGATGTGGACTGGTAAAGTACCCAAACTAGACCACATCAAGATTTGGGGTTCCGAAGCTTTTGTGAGGCGCGAGACTCATGACAAGCTAGAACCTCGAAGCGAGAGGTGTATTTTCATCGGCTACCCACAAAGATCCTTTGGTTACCTCTTCTACAGACCTAGTGATAATGTGGTCTTTGTAGCAAGAAGAGGAGTCTTTCGTGAGAGAGAATTTATAAGCCAAGGAGACAGTAGGAGGCAAATTGACCTTGAAGAAATTCAAGAGTCAAGTGGTGAAGGAACTTCAAACCCTAGCCCTCAACTTGAGGAGGAAACTCCTGTTGAGCCAATTGACGATTTTGTACCTCTGAAACGTTCCACGAGAGTTAGGAATGCACCTGAGCACTACTATGGTTTTCATATTATTGCGGAAGGTGAGACACTTATTAGTGATGAGACACAAGTAGGTCTGGATGAACCTAACAGTTACGCGGAAGCCATGGCAGGCCCCGAGTCTGCGAAATGGAAAGAGGCTATGGATAGCAAGATACAATCCATGTATGACAATCAAGTTTGGAACTTGGTTGAGAATGTACCAGGTCGTAAGACTGTAGGGTACAAATGGGTCTTCAAGAAGAAGACCGACGTGGATGGTAAAGTACACACTTATAAGGCTAGACTGGTTGCAAAGGGCTTCTCTCAAATTCCTAGAGTGGACTATGATGAGACCTTTTCTCCAGTAGCCAAGATTAAGTCTATTCGGGTTCTGTTAGCCATAGCTGCATTTCATGACTATGAAATATGGCAAATGGATGTCAAAGCACTTTCCTTAATTACCAATTGATTAGATAATAACTTCCTTATGATAAAGATCGGATTATTTGTATTAATTGGGTAACTTATTTTGCAAGAAATTGAAATTAGGTCAAATATAGATAATGATGAAATTAATTGTTTAATTTGTATTATTTGTTATCTGATCCTTGTGTTATGAGAAGTTTCAATTTTTCCCTTTAGCTTTTATAGTTTAAATTTATACTCAAAAGTTTAGTTTTGAAATTTAAATAGTTGAAACCCTCATGTTTTGAAAGGTTTCAAAACTTGCCCTCAAGTTTTGGAATTTAAATTTTGATTAAAAGTTTAGTTTTGATGTATATTTAAATTCTGAACCCTAATCTTTTGAAATGTTTCAAAACTTGTCCTCAAGTTTTGGAATTTAAAAGTTGATTAAAAGGTTTAATTAGGAATGTTAAATTCTAAAACCCTAGTATTGTTTTGAAAAGTTCAAATCACACCCTTATGGTTTTATTAATTAATTAAGGTGTATAATTAAAATAGGTTTAATAAATCCATAAAAGTTTAGGTTTACAATTTAATTGAATTAAAGGTATAATTGTTAAATTTGACCTCCTAGTATTTTAAAAGTGTAAAATACACCCTATACTATATATAACATTAAAAGTCTAACATTATATATATGTATGAGTAAAAGTCAGTCTTACCGTTAGTAGGCCTCATTCACGAAGCTGGTCTATAAGGGGTATTTAAGGAAATTGCCTATAAAATGGCGATTGAATGGGTATCCACTCTTACCCACCGCACTCTTGACTAGTGGAGGGTCGTTAGCCGAACGGGTAGGATAGGACAAAACCTTCCAGTATAAGTATAATGAAGTACAAAAGTAACTAAATGTTTTACAAATTCCCAATCTTAGTTACTTAGGCAAAAGTGAATTGATGCAATTCCATGAAATTACAATTTGTGCCCTTGCGAAGACGTTAGTGGAGCGTGTGTGGTTTACCGACACACTAAATGGTTCTAAGGAAAGGTAGCAAAGGGTGACTCAATGTTTGTCATAGTTCGGTGGAGCGTGTGTGGTTTACCGGCACATCGAATAGGTGACTGTAACATGTGAGGGCACCATGTAAGTTTGCATGGTTATTCACACCCGCTTTGTGATCCTCGGCATCCCAGTCACAAACTAAAGGAGCATATCGAGATTTAAACATGCCATTGAAATGTTCAATGAATCTCAAAGGATCTAGGAGTTTTCATAGATTTAAAACTTAAATTTCTTTTTCGTTTTTCATGGTGGAAATTAGTGAATCGACATTCACTTACCTTCAAATATTCTGCAACTAGATTACGGCATCCTTTTCTAGGTTGTAGCATATTGTGTTGGGTCCTAGCCTTAGTATCTCATTTGGGTGATTTACTAAGGATTCAATCAATCAACTAACTTGAATTTGTTTTCTCCCGTTTTGTAGATGTCAAAGAACGACAACTATGGTCTTCCCAAATCTCGTGGAACAAGCATTCCGCATGAAGATGATATTCCATGATTCGATCGAGGAACAAGAGATCATGCTTCACTTCCTCCACCTCCTCCAATTATTCTCCCTAACCCACAAGTTCGAAGACTTGAAAAGTTCAAGCTCACTCAAGCCCTTTTGGCAAGTAAACATAAAGAAGGAAAGTCGGTGTGTGCACACGTCCTAGGGATGAAGTCACACATTGATAGGTTAAGAATGTTGGGATCCGTTGTCTGTGAGGAGATGGCTGTTGATTGGGTTCTTCAGTCACTTCCTAACTCATATAGTGAGTTCGTAAGAGAGTACTATATGATGAACTGCGACGTGACGCTTATAGATATCACCTATATGCTTATTACCGTTGAATCAGCAATGGTTTGGCGCAATAGAAAAGCAAAGTTGATTGGTGAATCTGCCTTCAAGACCTCTATGGATATAGACAATGGCAACAAAATACATGCTATGATCGAAAATTTTGATCATAAGAGAAAGGAAATGTCTGAAGTAGTTCCATGTCCTATTCCAAAAGAGTCAATTTGCTTTTATTGCCAAGAGAAGGGGCATTGGAGACAAAGCTGCCCTATTTACCTAAGAGATCTAAGAGATGGGAGAGTCAAAACGTATGGCTCTACTTTAGGTAAAATCCATTGACTAACTCTTTTAAGCTCCTATTCTAGATTCTTAATACATAATGTGATAAGATTACAATTGATGTTTTGTAGGATCGAAGAAAAGAGAGGAAGCTTAAGGGAAGAAGTGAGCGGAATCTAACCGTAAAGAAATGGATTTCGATCTCATTACTTGAAGATTAGATTCTTGAGCTACTACTTAGAGTTAGAATTAGATTGCTAAGAAAGATGTATTAGCATAGTTTTTCAATGAATTGCATTGTATGGACAAATTTTTCCGCAATAAAATAAATTTGGATTTTATATTATTTATTTATCCTTGCAATGGCGTGCATGAAAAAATTGATGTTAGAATGTTTCAATTATTAGCAATAATGGATTAGATTCTTAATTATGGGAATATCGAAAATTTACCAAATAAGGAGAGTTTCTCATCGCCCGAGTTTCAGTTGGACAGAAATTTGGAATCACGCAACTTGGTTGCATGATGAATGAGAAAGTTCATATTTGGAAATTAGACTAATTCGTTGACAAAGTGTCAAGTGAAGGACTAGGAGATCGAGTACGCAAAGTTGTGTGTTGATTAAAGTCCACCATAAGAGTAACCAAGATATTCGTCATGATTTACTAAAGGTTTAGTAAATGTGATTATACTTACAAGATTAAGTGTAATTCTGAATTGATTAAAGGGTTTAGATCAATAGCAGAACGAATAAGAAGAATCAAGTAGGCAGAAAGATAAAAGTTTCTCTATTATAAGAAGAATGGAGAGTACCTTTTATGATTTATGATAGGTCTTAATGATTAAGAACCATATCTCAATTGAACCTCTAAGTGAGTCTTAGTGCAATTGTATGTCTAAGAAGAGGAATCAAGAATTGAAGAAATGGTTAAATCAAGAAGTCAAGCATACTTCGTTCCAAAACAAGTCTTAGAGTTAAGATTGTGACATTGAGTGAAAAGTATTAAGAAGGTTTATAACATTCATCAAATGTGGAAATTTGTGATGTCTAGGATAAGACAAAGACCAACTAGGACCAATTTATGAAGTGTTTTGATAAAAACTACACTAACTCTTGAATATTTGTTTGTCAAGAAATGTTATTGACAAGAGAATCTTATATGTCAAGGAGTCAGTGGGAGTCTTAATGGTCTTGAAAGGTTTCAAGAACAAATCAAGAATAAACCTTATCGATCATCACTAGCACACGAGTTAAGGTTTACAACCTATCGTGTTGACACTATTTTGTTTCTGTGTCGTTCCAATTGAATTAATTATGAATATGAGTTCTATGAGTTCTCATTTGAACACATAAAAAGGCAGGCACCTTGATCAATGGAAAGTACATTGATATGAAAGGGTGAGCTGCTTAACTACTTGGAAGACATGGTGGGCAGCTGTCCTACCATAAGGCAAGAAGTCAAGATTAAGAAAGTTCGGTCCATATGAGTTTGAATTTGTCGTAAACTCTGGTTTTGACAAATTCACATGGATAGGAACACATACACCACTAAAATCTAAATGTCATAAGATTCCCTCCTTCATGAAAATGACTGTGAGGAAATGCTTTCACTTATAGAGATTTTAAGAAGATAGTGATTGTGAAATTGTATTCTCGAATTCGATTATGGTTACGGTATCCCTTTCCATGATTCGAATTGTGAGATTTGGCAATTAGTCTAAATTGTTTAGACACACATATGAGCTATCTAAGGGAAAGGTGTATAAGCTTAGATAAAGGATTATCAAAGCATTAGGTGTTAGAAACATGAACTTAAGAAATTCAATAAGTATTGTTTTTCTGGAAGTTAAGTTGGTTTCTGAATACATGTCAAAGCTAGTGGGAGCATAAGTGTTATGTTTATAATAATTATCATGATAGTGGGAGCATAAATGTTATGATTACATGATTATTATGGAAAGTATTGCAAGTTAGCAATATTAATTATAGAAAAACAAAGGTCATACTTTGCAAAGTTGTAAAGGTTGAATAGTTGTTTTGCTATAATTAAGGGAGAGAATATTATGCTTCATTTCAAATCTAAAGGCTTAGGCTGTGGAATGTTAATAATTTAGTCAAGGAAACATAGTGTGTTCTCAAATTTCGATTATGATTGCGGCATTCCTCTTCATAGTTCGAATTTTGAGAACATAGCACATAAAATATTACGGCAGAAGATTGATAAAGTATCAAATCTTTATGTAAGACATTATGCATCGTGTCCCATACGCTTCGGGTATAGGATCGATTGCAAATGCTATAATATTTGACCATTCTAAAATTTTCCAAATGTCTAGTGCATTTAGAGGGAAAAGGACAAGAATCGGTTTTGACTAAGATAATTAGACAACTATCAAAGGACAATCCAAAGTTCGCCGAGGATTGGTCGCTTGTGAGTAGTTGGAAGTATAGTATTGGATGGACCATATCGACATTATGAATAGATAAGATTCTATTAAGAATGAGTTGTCATATGGAAAATATGGAAACGTGTCCATATTGGGAATTAAATATTGAAAATCTATGTCTAGATTAGAAACTTTTATGCAGAAGGATGTTCAAAGGAATGTACTTTGAGTGAGAGACATCATATCTAAGGAATTGTATTGTAACAATCTCCGATAGAGGACTTTGTAATTTCATTGGCAATAGTCATTGTGACTTTAGTGCAGTGACATTGCAAAAGGATCGTTGCATAAAATGTTAGAATCTAGCATATTCTATAAGTGGCAAGAATTTAATATTCTTTCACTTATGAAAAAGGATTAGGAGTTGTGAAATGAGTATGATTGGAAATGTATTCAATTTGATCTATTTCACAAAGTAAGAACCATAGGTAAACATTGTGTGCATGCTAAGAGCACGGGACAAGTGTAATAATTCAAGTAAGAAGTTGATTACCCGAAACAACAAATAATGAGTAATCGATATGGTGATAAATAAAAGGTGTTTTATTTATACTCAAAGGTCTGAGGCCATATGTGATTAGTATTATCCTTGTGTTTCACTTTGCATGTCTTGACTTCCTGAATAATTTAATTGGTTTAGAACAGTTAAATTATTCGAACGGGCCACAGTCGTTCATATGTTGGAAGTATGTATGAATAAAGACTGTCGTGAATTGGTGTGTGGATTTTCTAAAGAGTATTAGACATAAGCAAATGTTTTCTGCAATGTTCATGAGTGTTTATGAATATGATTTGAGCATTGGATTAAACCCACGCTCACTTGGATCACTCCATGAATTGTATCACGAGTGATTGGTGAGACGATAACATCTTATATTCTTGAAACCGAGATGTGTGAGTTGTATCTTGCAAATCGGTTGCACATTGATAATATGTAAATGCACCAGTAACTTGGTGTTATAAAACATATTGTTGTGTGTGATTCGATGAGTGAGTGCAAGCGAGCATTGAGTCAAAGTTTATCCGTTCCTCTTATCGAAAGTAGGATAAAAGCGATATCTTTGGGCCCCTTGATGATTTAGTGATGACAAACGTAAATGCTCGGCCGGGCTAGGGCTAATTTGATTTGTTCAATTAGTCAGTCGTCATAAATCGGAAGTCGAGAAATAGTACAAAGAGAATGATTAGAAATCATGTCTTATACGATATCTAGAATGGAGGAATATATGATCCCTTATCTAAAGGAGAGGCGTATCTGATAGGATCAGAGTTGACAGCGGATTTGGAAAGCTACGATTGCAGATCAGGATCTGAAGTCATACGCATAATAGTTATTTGACTTATCCAAGTGGGAGACTGTTGGATTAGTGTCTAAGTCCATAACTATTTTGGTATGTACTTGACCCGATGGTGCATGGTCCTTTTGGGTTGCCTTCACCAAAGCAACATGATAGGATGAATTATAGAGAGAAAGGATTAAATATGATTTATTAATATATTATGAGAATAATATATTAAAGGAGAAATCATATTGTTTAATTAATATTAGTCAAGAATTAATAAGAATTAAGTTTGTGGCTAAAAGAGATTAATTAAACTCAAGGGACTGGAATTGTAATTATAAGATAATTGCAATTGGGCTATGGATTGCCTTATATTATATGGTTGGACGAATTCTATGGGGAAACCCATTAGAAATCGTCCAAGGCCTTTAAGGAAAGGATTCCATGGGTTGCTTAGGGCTTAAGCATCCAAATTAGGGTTTCCTTGTTAGATAACCCTAATAGCCTCACTATTTAAAGAGTCCTTATGCCCCAAAAACGTGGACAAGCTTCCTTCTAGGGTTTCCACAAGTTTTGGGCAGCTTCCTTCTCTCCTCATCTTCATCCTCTTGCTATTGGTGTTTGTGAACCATTAGAGGAGTGACATTTGTGACTCTAAGCTTTCTAAAGTCATTACAAGGAGGAATTGTGATTGTTATTGCTACATAACAATCAAGGTAATATCTTAAACTCATTCTTATGTTAATATGATTACTTGTATGCTAGAACAAGGGTTTATAGTCTTGGATAACTTGCATGTACAATAGAGAAACCTAGATCCAAGCATTAGGGTTTGTATGAGCAATATGATGTTCTTATTGCCAAAACCCATCAGGTGTATGCCCCACGTACTCCAGCTAACTCCGAAATTATGAAATTGCCACTGGAGACTAAACTTGCAATTAAAACACAACTCAAGGGTTAAAATGAATACATGAAAATAGCTATTACATGGCCACATGTCACATCCACAACGTGCCACGTCGCCTTGTATCTTGTTGGAGTAGGCGGCCGACCTTACCACATGGCGCACTCCGGTGCTGCCACATCACTAGCCCAGGCAATTTCTCACAAATCTTCATGATTAAGGAGTTGGGTATTAGGAAAACATCATGGTGGTGTTGAAGTAGCCAGAGTGATTTAGATTGTCTTGTTGAAGCTTTCCCATTTGTTTCAACTCCCTTTACTCTAAACCCATTACCTTTCCCATGTATAAAAAGGGAAAATGTCACTATAACACAATCAACTATTGTCATTTACCCGATTTTGTCACTAAATTGTTTTTCTTTTGTGCAGTAGGTCATTAAACTTAAAATTTATATATCAATTAAGTCACTTTCATTAATGTTAAATGGTTCCTTATTTTTTGATATTCTCACATTAAGCGATTTAATTTTTCTAGTGCTTTGAACGATTGTAAACTTCTCTTTTGAGTTTATGTTTGATGTTTGCACGATTCGTGAACTTTATTGATGGACTTTTCTAATTGATCCTACAATGGTGATATAGTTTATTAGGGTGCAAACATCCGAGTTGGGGCATAGTCCTGACCAAAATCAAGCTTTATTCTCTTAAAATTTGAAGGCTTCAACGCAAGCTCGGCTTGTTTCAATCCTTGTGGTATGAATTTGGAGATCAACTCGTGAAGAAACATACATAGGCTTAGGCATGACTTGTTTGTCCGACGAGTTTAAATGAGCTTAAGCTCGACTCGGTGATATGACAAAGATCGAGCTCATTTGCATCATTTAAGCTTGTTAAGAAGCTTGTTTTCTAATTAATTAAAAAAACTTACTAAATTTGAACCAAATAATAGGTGTAGAAAACATAGAAACTCTAAATATCAAGTTACAAAGTATTCAAACTCCAAAAGACAAACAAACAGACTGCAAAAATACAAAATTACTATAAAGACAATTAAATTTTTATAGAACAAATCATCCAAAAAACAACTCTTCCTTGATGCAAGTTCAATCTAACATGTAAAAGCTGCAAATTAAAACACTTTGACACTAACAATGATATTGATATGGTTATGATAACGATGATACTTAAATTGTGTTGTAATACTAATGGTGTAGGTTTTCCAAAGCACATTAACACTAACACTTGGAATTGATAAATATAATAATATGTACGCAACAGATTTAAGAATAAACTCTTATTATAACATAGAAATCTGCTCAAAACTATGTTACAATGGTTCCTTTCTAAAAGCTCTCTCTTATCGATATCTTAGAACTCGATATCTATATACAGACTAATAGCTTTTGCTCCAACTTCCTTAGAGTCCTACTTGATCTCTAAGACTATATAGAAGTATCATTACTTGATCCCTAAGCAATTTCTACTGACTTGAACCCTAAGCAACTTCCAAGGATTCCTTCATACATAAGGATCTTCATACACAAGGATCGACCTTCCACACCTCCGCGTTTGAGGAAGGTCATAATCGAAAATTAGTCAATATTCACCCCTAATCTTTATCATTTTTGTTTTATATCATTTAAATATTTCAAAAACTTATATAAGTTAGCTTCTACCTTTCATCATTTCACTACCATTTTACAACTAGTTTTATGAAACTTAGCAAACATATTTATTTTAATTTATGAATATATTTTTTGGCATTTAGTTGAATAATCATTAGTATTTTAATATAGATATGAATATATTTTATGCATTTAGTTGAATAATCAATAGTATTCTAAAGAGAGAAAGTTTGCAAAAGTTTATGTTTTAGTGGTGGGAGAAAAATTGCTTTCTTACCTCCTTTCCTTATATATTTTCAATATATCAAATGATATAATGATGCTTGCAATTGACTTCTAGTACAAGTCTCATATGAGACCCACATAGGAAATGATAATCTTTGAATCTTTTCTTGACATGGTTTCAAAAGTCTTTTTGCTTTTTCTTTATCTTGGATTTTCAAGTTCAAAATTTATTTGGTGATTATATGCAAGATACTCCATGTATGACCGATCAAATTCCATTGTCAAACAAGTTTAAAAGAGAGTACAACTATCATTAGTGAAAGATTAACATGATAGATCATGATATTTAAAGATCAAACCCAAAATATCTAGTTTGTATACAAAACGCTTTTTTTTTCTTTCAATCAATCAACTTACGTTCTTCCTCTGGGAAAAAGATGTTTTATAAACCTTGAGAAGTGGGGCATCCATATTGTCGATTATCTAGTACTAAAAGAAAAGCAAAACGATACAACAATTTGAGGACCATAAATAAAGGTGAAGAATCTTGCAATCAAAAGGTCCTTGAAAACACTCTAAAAGAGAATGGTCCTCCTCTACTTAGCTTCTTAGGTCCACTCTATCAACCCGATTCACGTATACATACATATGATTGTATGTAGAGGTATCGACACTTCTAGCATAAAATTGTAGTCACTAACATCATAAATAATCTTTAGTTGTATTTTTAATGTAGTTGTATTATATAAAAATATATATTTGACAATATATGTACTAAGTTTCTAGCTATTGTTATAAACAACGGGGAACCTATTTTTTCAGGAATTTAATCATTGTCGTTTGATGAAAAAAAACCTATTTAACAACACGGAAAATATTATTTTTTCCAATTTAACCACAAATACTTTTTTTTTTTAAAACAACTATCATAACCTGGAAATAAAGATTTCTCAGGTAACCACAAAACTTTGAATTGTATAAAAACTAATGTATTTTTAGGTTTTTAGGTTTAACCACCAAATAATATCTTAATGATTTAACCATGAAACTTTGAATTGTCTAAAATCCAATATAGTTTAATATTTTTTTTATTTAAGCATCCAAAGAATTTCATTATTATTTAACCATAAAACTTTGATTTGAAGAAAACACCATAACCAGGTAAAAGTGGCTTTCCCGATTATATTGGTGGTTTTTAACGTCTTATAAAAAAAATTATTTGATTATTAATGAAACTTTACATATAACTTTAAATATATATGGAACATAATCATATTGAAAAATATTATAACAGTTCGGAGGAAAAAATTTATTGGGATATATCAATCAAATATTGTTGATACTATTTTACAACAAAATTACGATCCGATCATTGAAATATTTTAAATTAATTAAATATTGCCAAATATTTTTATACTTAATGGGAAAATCACTTTCATGGATCTTGGTAGCAAAATATTTGTCATGTCATTAATATAATAGGAAAAACTCCTTGTAACCGGTTAAGGTCTTTTATTTTTATTTATTTATTTATTTTAAATCAATCTTTTTGTGGTTAAAATATATAAAAAATCATTTGGGTGGTTAAACCAAAATTTACAAACTGTTGTGGTTTTTATACTTTTAAAATCTTGTGGTTAAACAAAGTTAACGAAGCCCTTATATTCCATTATGGTGGTTGTTTTTAAAAAAAGTTAAAGTTTCAGCTAAAAACAGGTATTTTCAAAAAAAATTCTAAAATATATTGATTTTTATTTTAACCATTTTTTACAATTAATATTTTCTTTTAGATTTGTGTATATGTTTTTAAATTTAGGCTATGTTTAGTGTTATCTAACTAATATTATTAGCTTTAAAGCTAAAATTGACGTTTAGTTAGGGATGTCAATTAATTACACGACACGACAAAATACATAACACGAAACGAAATTGAGATGAAACTGAAATTCGAATTCGTGTTTGTGTTCAAAATTCAACACGAAATTGACACGATTTAGCATTTGTTTGTCGTGTTTGTCATGTTATATATGATTAAATTTTCATTAAATAAATTAATTGTTATTTTATGTTATCTTTGTCGTGTCATGTTATGTTTGTCGTTTTTTAATCGGTTTGTTTTCATGTTAGTTAAAAAAAATGACATCGTATTGTGTCCGTGTTACATAGATCATTGTTATGTTGTATCGTGTCAGACAAAAACATGATACATTGATCAGATTTGCCACCCCTACGTTTAATACAAAACTATCTAATAAAAAATTGAAGATATAAAATGACATTTAGAAAAAAAAAAAAATAAAAACTTTTTATAATTAACCAAAGGTACATGTGAATTTTAAAAAAAAAATAAATAAATAAATAAATAAAAAATAAAAAATAGTCTAAATAGTTATTTAAAAAGTTAACAATATATTATAAGTTATTTTTTGACTTGTTACACATGATAACTTATAAAACTCAAAAAATATGACAATAAGCTCAACTTTGTATTAGAAAGCTTTTGAGAGTTTAAAAAAAGTCGGAAAAGAAAAGGTTTTGTTTGATCGTATGAATTTTTTGTTTTTATTTTAAACAAAAAAATTAGAATCGAAAAACTACTTCAAGTATTTTTTTTTTTTTTTACGTGATTTTATCTATTTAAAAGCTAATAATTAATTTTTACCAAACACTTAACAAATAAAAACTACATCATGCATGTTGATGTAGATACAAAGTGAAAATGACATATTAACCGTCAGTGTATAAAGCCAGTTGGTACTATACAATATTTAAAATAATTATCTACGATAATTGAAGTACATCATTTAAATTTTGAAGTAATTTTGCGATAACGAGTTACACTTCTGATTTATTTTCTGTGTATATACGTAAATATTTAGAAATCGGACACAACGAACTAAATTACTATCAAAAATCAAAAGTTAAAACCAATATAATTGTATTTAAGAAATCCAATTTTGAAAAACTCGTTTAAATTCACTGAACAAATAATCTAATTTTAGTATTTAATTAAAAGGAGAAACCGGTGTATACCAAAATCAAAATTAACAATGTAATATAGCGATTAGTACTATAAAAATAAATTAGATTGAAAATTTAGTACAACAGTACTATAAAAATAAATTAGATTGAAAATTTAGTACAAAAAATAAATTATCAGAAAATAATAATTCTCTTAAAATTGAGAAGATCTTATATGAATCAATAAATAAAAAGGTTTTTCCTTGCTGGTCCTACACACCTAATGGCATTTTGGATGAGTTAGTAGTGAGGCCCTCGGTGTTAGGTTGTTAGGTGTTTATATGTCCATTATCGACTCATCGTAGCCAAGTACTATAAAGATTATCTTTTAATTACAACTCGAATGAAAAGACGTTCTATAAATGAGTTAAAGAATATACATATGCATGCCAATATTCCCAACTTAATGCACTTCAATAACATATAGTATATAGGTTAGAGTTCAAATTTATCAATGTTACAACAACAATCAATCTGTCCATTTATTCCCTTGTAATTCATAGATTATGCATGTACTAGGTTAAAGTTCAACAATTAACCCAAACTCACTTTGCTTATAAGTTCATCAAGAATATGATCATTTATACATATGCTATCTCGTTTACATCTTATATCTAATTAGGGCTTGCATCCCACGTGTAACGTTGCGCTAGACCATGTGTTCGTTAAAATAACATAATCTACCAAAAATATAGGAACCCATGAGAAAAAAAAACAATTTAATTTGTAGAAACGGAAAACTCTATAAAAACATGTGTAAATAAATAGGAAAAATAAATTTAATTATAGAAATGGATTATTAAAACCTTGAGTTGTAAAAATAGATGTAAAAAGTCTGGAAAAAAAATATTAACAAAACTAATTTCTTAAAAGCATATAAAACCAAACTCGTAAAAAAAATTGGACAACATTGATAGAAGAAAATTTATAACTTTCGGAAAAATGGTAAGAAAAAAAAATATAGTTTTGTAAAAGAAAGTTACAGTAAAGTTGTAAAAAAGAAAAGATAGAAGGTACACAAATATGATGTAACTAAAATGGAGAAGATAATATTGAAAATTCAATCCAAAAAATAGAAAATAAAAGGGACAAATATCGTAACATTGCATTATAAAATTTGAACAAGACATACTTTAGTAATTTTATGTTTTTTTTATAATTAGCATCTCATTTCAATATTTTGTCTACAAACAAACATAAATGTTCCTGCAATTTAAATATGCATCTAAAAAAAATGAGGAGATGTGTCATTTAGATGGTCCATGTCGAACATGTCTCATGCACCATCATATGAATAGTAAATCGTAGAATACTAATAATATTTTAAGTATGTCAAAATTTAAACAATGAACATCTTTTAATCGAATTTTGTAGTTTAATCAATGTATGAGTTTTTTAACCGAAAAATCAAATCGGAACACGAACGGGTTGTAATCGATTAATGATATTTGATCCGATCCCCCAACTCATCATTTTCGGTTTTCGGTATTTTCAATTCTGGTTTCGAACCCTTTGTTAGATAGCACATTTCATAGTAGAACCGAACCGAACCGAACCAGAACTCATTATGGTACTTGGTTGTTTCTCAGCTCTTCGTTCGTTCCTTAATCGGTTTTCGGTTTTTTAGATTCCAAACCAATTTACATCCCTACTTCAATCGTTAAGATCCCAAACCCAAGGGCTTAATACTTAGTATTATATACTATTCAGTTTTAAACCGACAAATGACATTTTTTTTTCATGAAATATGTTCTAATCTTGTATAATATGATTCTAACTTCAGTTCGAGGAGTTCTTCAACACTTTATCAGTTTTATCTAAAAGTCATCTCTCTCTCTCTCTCTCTCTCTCTCTCTCTTAAATCGATTTCTTTTAGCATCTTCCCATAAACGAAACAACAAATAAAAAAACAAATGAATTTAACATAATTACGAAACCACATCACATTGTAACGTCACAAATTCCAGAATAAAATTTTTCAATTTTAAAATAGAATAAATACCCATTTTTATAAAGTTACACTAAATTCAAACCATTTGTTTATAAACCATATTTCAAAATCAAAGTTATAAGGAAAACAATGCAGAATATTGAATCATAAAACCGTTAGTTGTGCGTATGTACAGTCTCGCCTTTGCAATTCGTTAAGTACCTAAAAACATTTGAATCAATTACTGTAAGCCAAATCTTAGTGAGTTCCCCCAAAATACCCCAGCCAACAATACATATACAATGAAAGCGTACCAAGCCCATTATATAAGACTGGATTGCCCCCGAGCCCACAATATAAGAATGGATTGCCCCATTCCGGGCCCTCGACTTATGAATTGCTTGCTCTCGAGCCCACATCATAAGACTGCCCCTCTTGAACCCTCAGCTTATAACTAGATTACTCCCGATCCCACAACATAAGACTGGATTGCCCCTTCCCGGACCCTCAGCTTATGATCGGATTGCTCCCGGGTTTGTTGGCTTACAACACAAAGCAATATCGCCTCAACCCAACCATACTATGTAAACATATGAAAACATATAATCAATTAACAACCAATATAGATAATCATATAGATATACCAATCTAACAGATCACTACACTATATCAACATCATACACACACAAGGACACATACTATAGTACAAAGTATAGTGAGAAAACTTACTTGAACTAAATAGTATAAGCTCAACAGCATCATCGACAACAGAACAACTAACCCAAGCTTACTGAAGCCAAACCATGACTATCCCCTGGTTAGATACTCAATTCTACCAGAGTTTGACCAAAAGTCAAACTGGTCAAAAAATTCAACGATTAAAGTCAACTCAAACGATCCCCCCATCGTGGCCATTCCTTCGCCATGGCGTGGTCACTTACAGACAAAATAGACGTGCTACATCGCGCCACTACCTCGTGGACCTTCCTTGGTCACGTCGTGGTTTTGGTTAAAAATATTTTTACCTCAATAAGATCTTAACCCATAAAGACCAAAACTAATATCATCATATTTGGTTCCTAATAGCTTCATAGTGGATAAAGTTTCCAACTATAGTTTTCAACTTTATCCATTAGGATGCTCCAAACACCCAGGATATAGTCTTTAAGTCTCAAAGAGACCAATAATGCATCTTTCTCAACTTAATCCATTAAGTCCAAGTCTCCAACATTCAGATCTGAATCAACATTAGGTTTAGATGGATAAAGCTTCCAAATTTATCCATAACAATGTCACAAACTTTCAAGATCTAAACTTTAATACACCAAAATGACCTAAAGGACCAAGATAACTTGTATGGATAAAAAAAAGAAGACAAAAGATCATAACTTTCCAAGTCCATGGGGTCCAAGAAGCATTCCAAAATGTTCAAAAGATATCTGACTCCACCTAACTCCAAGATTACCCATAAAATGGACCAAAAGTGCCAAAAAAACCACAAATGGAGAGATCTAAAGAACTAAAGAGCAAGATATGCACTTTATAATCACAATAGTCCAAAAATGAAGTAGCTTTGATGGATCTAAACTTGCAACAACCTTCCTTGCACCCAAAAGGACCTTCTTGATCTTCAAGTTTCATTAAAACACAAGCAAAAACATCCAAAAGAGGAAAGAGGATAGAGAAGTAGTTTAAATCTTAAAGATGGAGGCTAGGGTTTCTCCCAAGAAGTGCTAGATGTGATGGAGGCTAAGAAAAACACCCCAAAACATGAATACTTACCTTTAAATACCTTGAGAACCAAAAAATATGTGGGCTTAGGTTTCCTTAGTTGCCACCTCTTGGCAATTTGATTTTGTATGCATTTTTGGCCCTTGTGCATGAAAAAGATTTCCAAATAGCCCGTAATGGCATTTTTGTAATTTTTGTGGCTGGCTCACATACGCGGGGCGTACTCCTAGGGTACGCGAGGCATACGTGTGTGAGCCAAAAACCTTAATTTTTAGGGTTTGGACCATATTTAATCAACTTATGGCCTC
This sequence comes from Lactuca serriola, assembly GCF_051521515.1. NCBI lineage: Eukaryota > Viridiplantae > Streptophyta > Magnoliopsida > Asterales > Asteraceae > Lactuca > Lactuca serriola. Next base: position 258,308,223 of record NC_136412.1, on the reverse strand, counting down.
CAAACCACATCCCTCATCAACCTCCAATACCTCCAAAAGATCTTAGCAAACCAAAGCCATTTTGTGTGTTTTTGGTGGTCTTAAAGGAGAAAGAAGGAAGTAGAACCATCATAGAAGCTTGAAGGAGCTTTGGATCTGGGATCTTCACCTATCTAGCAACCTCCAAGAGGTATAAAGCTTTAAATTTGGCTTCTAGTTTCTTAGATATGGCTAAGTCTTGATTCATGAACATTTTGGTCCCAAGGCTTGACCTTTTTTAGTATGGCGTGCTCCAGCCCATTTAACATGTCCTTTCAAACGTTTAGAGTAGTTTAGAAGCATAAAAATATGGTCTTGGCTCTTAACTCTTTCCCATGGGTTAAGAGGTTGGGGTTTCTAGAATTTAGCACTTATTGACCATGCAAAACCATAAAGTTGGAAACTTTATCGTCAAGAATGACATTTAGGACTTAGATCTGCATTTTGGGTGTAAAAGGTGGAGTATTAAGCTCTTAATGCATTAAGAAGGAATTCTACTGCGTACGCTGGGCATACCAATTGGTACATCACACGTAAGCGGCCTAGGCCCCGATCCTTATTTAGCCATCGAGTACGCCCTGCGTATAGGAGTACACCCAGCATACTCGGCTAGTTATTGACTTTGACCCTTGACCAAGTTTGACCTAAGGGAATTTAGGTAAATTGGTATTAATTTTAGTTGGGCAATATTTTGGATAATAGGTGTTGGGTAGAGCCGGTTTTCGGAGTAGAGATTTATTCAGCTTGCATTCAGACAGAGAGGTGAGTTTTCTTCATTGTACACATGGGTCGAAGGAACCAATGTCGGACCAGTAGATTATGTATCCTGATTATAGGATAGTATTATGCTAGTATATGACTGATTAGTAAATATGTATTATCTGGATTTGTTGGTTCTATGTTTATGTTTATTTATTACATACTTCGACATATTTTTGGGTTAAGGTGGTCTTGCTTTGTATTGTAGGCCAAGACACCCGGGGACGACCGGATAGGCAGTAGTCCCTACGAGGCGGACTAGTCAGGATAGCACCCCGTAGAGTAGTCTGGATAGGCTGTAGCCCCTATGAGGCAGTCCAATCATGCCAAAGACTCGTAGAGCGGTCCAGATAGGTTGTAGGCCCTGCGAGGCGGTCCAGTCTTGTTGAAGGCTCATATTTTCATGTTTTGTTTGTTGTAGTGTGTTGGTACTTTGGAGGAACTCACTAAGCTTTGGATTGCAGTTTCAGTTTAATTTTTTAGGTACTTTTGAGGATCATGGGAAAGCGGAGGCGTGATCGTGCACAACTTCCTATTTTATCTCTCCGGGTCTTGGGAAAAACTCTGATTTTAAATAATGTTTTCGAAACAATGAGGGAAAAACTCTGATTTTAAATAATGTTTTCGAAACAATGACTCTTTAGTAAACAATGTTGGTTGATGGTTGATTTTAAAAATTTTAAATTCTTATGATTTTTGGAGTATTACAAGTTGATATCAGAGTCTTGGTTTGAGAGAATTGGATGAACATTCGTGTGAATCTTGACTTAAACTAAGGAACTGCAAAAGTTTTAAAATGGTTTTTAAAATTGTTTTCAAAAGTAACTAAGGAAGGATGTGATGTTTACGATCGACCGAAGCAAGAAAGTTTACCCCAAGTTACCCACACTGTTATTTGATATTATGTTTATGTTAGAACAACATGCTAGTGGTAGGGTAGGGATCTTCAGTTATTGCGTGATAGAATTGTCTGATATGTGATGCATAAGTGCCTAGGATTCTTTCTTGTATGGAATTGAGATCATTACTGTAGTTGCTTAGTGTATGCATCATAGTTGTACATAAATAAGATTCTATAGCCTGAGAATGTTTGGTTTTGCCTTATTTCGTGTTCTTGTTTGATGAAGGGCTTAGGGTAGAATCAAGTATTCGACTGACTATAGGATCCAGCGTTATGTATGATTAGCATAATCGAGTGCTCTAGGGTTGGTGGAAGTTTCATGGATGGGTTATGTGTAAGCAGTTGGCCGTTGAGGAATGTCTAGCCATTCTCTAGGGAGTGAGAATAAGATGTGTGTGTATTCTAGTGTGTGTTGTTAGGGTTGTTGTGATGATCTTCTATGAAACATCCTAAAAATATTAACCAAAAATTTCATTTTTAATTTAAATGAAACAGTATTCCAAAGAAATTATCCATACACCTCAAATGAAAGTAAGTATATCAAACATCATAACAATCAGAGTGACATCTCAAAAGCAGAATCTATGTGGTGTGTGCGACGCAGTCAACCCGAGCACTTCCCCTTGGAACCAGAAGTACCTGAAACGTAAACTAAAAACCATAAGCACAAAGCTTAGTGAGTTCCCCAAACTACCTCATACCATACTTAATAAATCACATACTGGGCCCCCGCCCTACATCGGGCCCCGCTCGGTATATAGAATTGTTATTCTTATGCCTCGCCTGACATCGAACCTGTAACGCCTGTGTTTCGGGCTTGCCATTTGTAGCAATGTAATAGTCTAGGTTAACCTCTGTAACCCGTTTTGAAATAATAAGATTGTATTATTTGAGTATTGTGTGTTTTGTGCTTAATTGCTTAATTATGTGGTTTGATTAATTAAGAATAAAAATAAGCGTCAAAATTTAAGTGTAAAATAAACTTAATATATTTGATTAATGTTGTAGTAGTTGAAACGAGGTTTCCGAATATATATAGAACGCCCAAATCTGACTTCGTATGAGGAAGTTATGATTTATCGAAGTTCCGGCTTAGCGATATACAGCCTGTTTTACTCGATTTGAGATCGAGCGGTTGTTAGCCGAAGCAATCTAAATGAGAATCGAAGATCTCATTGTTGGTATTGAAACGATAAAAAGTTAGGCGAGAACGGACGTCAAACGAAGAAGTTATGAATTTATAACGAAAGTTTCTGTCCCGGCCTATTAAAAATAATTAATAAAAATAAAGTCAAAATTAGCCGACGGAGTCTAAACGAAAGTCGTAGAGCATGGTCTCACCTTCGCGTGGATATAAAGAACGTCGAAAACGGAGTTCGTATGATGAAGTTATGAATTTCCGAAGTTTATTAATCATTTTGTATTTATTTTTAATTCAAAATTCGGAAGCATTATCCGAAGGAGTCACCGATCTGATCCGAGGTACGCCCCGCGTACTCGAGTACGCCCCGCGTACTCCGAGGGATGTCGACACTCGCACTCGAGCACTTCGGATACGTAAGCAATGACGTTTTGGGCAGTACGCCCCGCGTAACGCAGTACGCCCCGCGTACTCCGAGGCTCCAGCCTCCTATAAATAGGATGCGAGGGTTCCGGGTATTTTTGCCAATTCCCTCTCGTTTTCGTGTCGAAGCTCTGTGCAAAAACCCCCGAAGCTACCCCGAAGTCCCGGTATCATACTCTAGCCCCGAGGCAAGTCCCGAGATCCTGAAGATCCCGAAAAGTGTGGTTCCCGAGTCGAAGCTCTGCCCGCGAGAAGTTCGATTTTCGAGAAGATCTTCCAGATCTGCTGTGGATTACTACTTCTATAAGCCGTAGTGCTGTCCGATCATCTTCTGATCAGGTGAGTGTGTAGTTATTTCTTCTAATACAATAATACGAAGTATTTTATATAAAAATACGTGCTATGTGTATATATTTGGTTGTGTTATGTGTGAATGAGTATTCACTCTCTTCTATCTTATAGATCTGCTTATTTCTTTATGAGATATGTGTTATGTGTGTGTGTGCCTCATCTGTTATGTGATATATGTGTCGATTAAAGCATGCTATACAGGTTTTCTTTAAACTATGTATACAAATGTATATTTTTATCTACTAATATGTTGGGTAGAACATGGGTAGACAGTTGGTGTGTAATAAACAGATGAGAGGCCTCGTTGTTGTTTGATTGAGTCATCTAGCGGAGTTTAGATGACGACCACTGGCTATTCTAGACAGTCTTGTGGAAACATTAGCAGGTTCGCCACCTGTAGGTGTTAATGAACTTGGGTGTTCATTCGTTGTACTCCATCCCCCTCATGGTTGCCTTATTTGACTTATATTGCTGAGGTACCCCCGAAGCATGTGTTGTCACCCCGATGAAATATTCTTAGACTAGGTCCCTTATGTTAGTTGTTTTAGGGACATTAAAGTGAGAATAACGGGAATGGGTAATTGGGTTATTGTTGGTTGGTGAAAATTAAATATGATATTTATTGTGGGTTGAAAACCCTATATGCTCACCAGGCTCCCAAGCCTGACCCACTCAGTTTTAAATTGTATTACAGGAAGTGGCGAAAAGGCATGAGATGGATGATCCATCAAGTTGTTTTGTTTACAAGTCTGCATATGTTTATATTTGTTATATGACTTGTAATGTATTCGTTTATGCTTATTGGTCTGTATCGGAACATGACACCCCGAGTTTTGATTATAATGAAAATACATTTCTTTTATGAAATGCTTCGGTAAACAATGTTTTATCATGTTTTGCTTTTGGGAACAAATTCCGCAACTCTTTCAAATCAAAAGGATTTACTCTGAAAATATTTAAAAGCATAAATGAAAATCGGTCTTTTCTGGCCGAGATTTTGGGGATGTCACAGTTGGTATCAGAGCATTAGTTTAAGCGAACAAGGAATTTGTTGGATTTCTAGACTTAAACTTAGAATGCTAAGTGAAGTTTTGAGATGTGCGTCTGTTGTGATTTAGACACGAGCACTAGTTTATTTTAGGAAAGTTGCCTAAAATGCCTTTATGTGCTAAATGCTATATGTTGCCATATATGATATTATTTGTTCGGATCTATGGTCTGTTGCCGACCGGATCTAGAAACCTTATGTGTGTAGGATTCTAAGCGTACGTCTACGATATTAGAACTAGCATATAAACGTTTCGGAGTGATAAGGATGATCTGAATATCTATCATGATTGAGGATCTAATTTCACCTTATTCGGTGCGTAGATCAAAATGGTGAGAACAAGAAGTGGAGTTGGAAATGCTGACGAAAACAGGAATCAACCACCAGTGATTGAGCCAATACCTGTCGTAGCAGCAGCACCTGAGCCAATAACCATGGCTGGTGTGCAATTGATGATTCAGACGATGTTGGATCGTCAGATGGATGAAACTAGACGGTTGCTTCAACAAAATCGTGAAGAACTGTCGATTCGTGTGGAAGAGCCTGAACTGAATGAAGGGCACTCGGAAGGTGGAAACTTCAGTGGGTCTGTTGGTCCAGCCAACCCACCGATAGTTAGGCAAGATAACCGTGAAGGAAGGAATGATGGAATGGGATGCAAGTACAAGGACTTTTTGACTTGCAAACCATCGACCTTCAATGGAAAGGAGGATCCGATTGGGGTTATGGATTGGATCTCCGAAATGGAGCTAGCCTTCATGACATGTGGCTGTAGAGGCAAGTTGCAGACTATCTATGTCGTGCGTCAATTCCGAGGTGGAGCCGTTCGTTGGTGGAACACTCTAGGGAAGACCTTAAGCCCTAATGAGACACTGCAATTGTCATGGGCAGAATTCTTGGTGCAGTTTAAGCGCAAGTTTTGTTCGGCTCAAAATCTGTTGGAGTTGGAGAATAAGTTTTTGACATTGACGAAGGGTAGCATGTCAGTGGATGAGTACACCAATAACTTCACCGATAAGATGGAGTTTGCCTTGCGTATCGTTCCAGACGAGTTGACAAAGGTGGATCGGTATGCGAAGGGACTTCCATGGGAGTACGAGGTGCCGGTACGTCAGGCACTTACTCTAGAGGCAGCTATCTGGGCTGCCAAGTCTGTGGAGAACATGATAAAGGGAAGAACCACCGACAAGGTTGAGGTTGGTGAGAAAAGGAAGTTTGAAGGAACATCTGGTTCCAGTAAGAAGAGTAAATTTTCGAAATTTGATTCGAAAAAGTTTGGAGGAAAAGGAGGCGAAGCGAAGTGGTGTGATAAGTGTAGGAAAAAGCACTTTGGGAAATGTAGCGAGGATGTAACCTGCTACAAGTGTGGAAAGGTTGGACATTTTGCCAATGAATGTCCGAACAACAAAAGGATGTGTTTTGGGTGTAATGAAGAGGGGCATATTTTGAAAGACTGTCCGAAGAAGAAGGAGGCAGCTAGGCCCAACATTCCACCAAAGCCGAAGGCAAGAGCCTTCCAGATGACACTTGAGGCTGCGAAAGATGAAGTTGATGTCGCTTCAGGTACCTTTCTCGTAAACGAATTACCTTCTCATATATTGTTTGATTCCGGAGCCAACTACTCCTTTATTTCGCATGAGTTTGGTAGAAAGCTAGCTTTGCCTATTGACAGACTAGATAATGCTTTATTAGTCGAAGTAGCTAGTGGCAAGTTTGTACCTGTTAGCCATCGTATGAAAAACGTCTTGATCGACCTTAATGGGAATAAGTTTCTCGAGGAATTATTGCCTATCGAACTTAATGGTTTCGACATCGTCTTGGGAATGGATTGGCTTAGCGCCAATGATGCCGAAATTTTATGCAAGAAAAAGATAGTTAAAGTAAACCCGCCTGGGAAAGATTCGTTTATGGTGTATGGGGACAAACGCAGAGTGAATTCTGGAATCATTTCTCTAATGAAAGCCAGAAAGTGTTTGACCAAGGGATGTACATCATATTTAGCATTCGTGATTGATGCTAAGAAGGAAAAGAAGGTGATGCAGAGCATTCTAGTGGTGTGTGATTATCCGGAAGTATTTCCCGAGGATCTTCCTGGATTACCACCTGATAGACAAGTGGAGTTCAGAATAGACTTGTTACCAGGAACCACGCCAATAGCAAAAGCACCTTATCGATTAGCACCGACGGAGATGAAGGAGCTGATGATGCAACTTCAGGAGTTATTGGACAAAGGTTTCATTAGACCTAGTTCATCGCCCTGGGGAGCTCCGGTGTTATTTGTAAAGAAGAAAGATGGAAGTATGAGAATGTGCATCGATTACAGAGAGCTGAACAAGGCAACAATAAAGAATAGATATCCGTTGCCGAGGATTGATGACCTGTTTGATCAATTGCAAGGTTCGAGCTATTTCTCGAAGATCGATCTTAGGTCAGGATATCATCAGCTGAAAGTAAGAGAGCAAGATATCGAGAAGACTGCATTCAGAACTAGATATGGACACTACGAGTTCTTGGTTATGTCGTTTGGACTAACCAATGCTCCAGCAGCGTTCATGGATTTGATGAATAGGGTTTGTAATCCTTTCCTTGATAAATCCGTGATAGTGTTCATAGACGACATTCTGATCTACTCGAAAAGCCAGGAGGAGCATGGCAGACACTTGCGAGAAGTGTTAGAAGTTTTGAAGAAGGAGAAGCTTTATGCGAAGTTCTCCAAATGTGATTTTTGGATTCGTGAGGTCCAATTATTGGGTCACGTGGTCAACCAAGAAGGGATAATGGTTGATCCAGCGAAGATTGAAGCTGTGACGAAGTGGGAACAACCGAAAAGTCCCACGGAGATTCGAAGCTTTTTAGGATTAGCCGGATATTACCGAAGGTTTATCCAAGGCTTTTCTTCGATTGCTACTCCATTAACAGCTTTGACCCACAAAGGAGCTACTTATGCTTGGAGTGAGAAGCATAAAGAAGCATTCGAGAAGTTAAAGAAGAAGCTATGCGAGGCACCGATACTTTCTCTACCCGATGGAGTCGAAGACTTCGCTGTTTATAGCGATGCGTCTGGTGTTGGATTGGGTTGTGTTTTGACCCAAAGAGAAAAGGTGATAGCATATGCGTCTCGACAGTTGAAAGAGCATGAAAAGAATTACCCGACTCATGATTTGGAGTTGGCAGCGGTAGTTTTCGCTCTGAAAATATGGAGGCATTACCTCTATGGCACGAAGTGCAAACTTTTCACTGATCATAAGAGTCTCCAATACCTCTTTAATCAGAAAGAATTGAATATGAGGCAACGACGCTGGCTAGAATTACTTAAAGACTACGACTGCGAGATACTTTACCACCCCGGTAAAGCTAATGTTGTTGCTGATGCTCTCAGTCGGAAAGTCAATCTTGAAAGGAAGAGGCCAAGAGCGTTGAAAATTGAAGTTGTCTCGACTATTGTGGAAAGTATAAGGAAAGCTCAAGAGGAAGCTTCTGAGAAAAATGACCGAAAGGAGGAACGTTTGGGTAAAACGTTGGTGTTTGGTACTAACGGTCATGGACTGAAGGTATTCCAAGATCGTATTTGGGTACCTAAGTCAGGAGGAATTAGGGATCTTCTGATGGAAGAAGCTCACAAGACCATGTACTCGATTCATCCGGGTAGCACTAAAATGTATAGGGACCTGAAACCCTACTACTGGTGGCCGACGATGAAGCTTGATGTTGCAAAGTATGTGGCGGAGTGTGTGACTTGTGCGAGAGTCAAGACACAACATCAGAAACCTTACGGGAGTTTAGAACCATTGCCTGTGCCTATGGGTAAGTGGGAAGACATTGCTATGGATTTTGTCACTAAACTGCCCAGAACAAAGAATGGTCACGACATGATTTGGGTGGTCGTTGATCGATTCACTAAGAGTGCACATTTCATAGCGGCCAGGGAGAAATGGTCTATGGAGAAGCTTGCGAATTCTTACGTGAAGGAAATTGTGAGGCTTCACGGTGTTCCGTTAACGATTGTATCAGATCGTGATAGCCGTTTCACCTCAAGGTTTTGGAAAAGTCTACAAGAGGAATTGGGTACCAAGTTATGTTTAAGCATAGCTTACCATCCGCAGACTGATGGTTAGAGTGAAAGAACGATACAAACACTTGAAGATATGCTGAGAGCATGTACCTTGGAATTCCTAGGTAATTGGGATGAACATTTACCGTTGGTAGAATTTTCCTATAATAATAGTTTTCACTCGAGCATTAAGATGGCACCGTACCAAGCTTTGTATGGACAAAAGTGTCGTACGCCGTCTTGTTGGCTTGAGGCTGGGGAAAAGCAGTTTATGGGACCGGAGTTGGTTCATCAAACTGCTGAAAAGTTGAAAATAATTAGGGAAAGAATGTTAGCAGCTCAAGATCGTCAAAAGAGCTATGCTGACAAGAAGCGAAGACCGATGACTTTTGAGGTTGGAGATTCGGTTTTGCTTAAAGTCTCGCCGTGGAAGGGACTTATAAGATTTGGTAAAAGGGGAAAGTTGAGTCCAAGGTTTATTGGACCGTTTAGAGTCCTTCAGAGGATTGGGAATCAAGCTTACAAGCTCGAATTACCCGAAGAACTGAATGGAATTCACAACACCTTTCATGTGTGTTATTTGAGGAAGTTCACGGGAGAAGTTCCCGATATAATTCCAATTTCTGAATTGAGAATTGATGAGAACAAAAGGTTGATTGAAGAACCAGAGGCAATTGTTGACCGAAAGACTAAGAAGTTGCGACGCAAAATGGTTGGGTTAGTGCTTGTCCGATGGAAACACACGAATGGGCCGAATCTCACCTGGGAGACGGAGAGTGACATGTTGAGTCGCTATCCGCATTTGTTTGTTGATGTGTGATTCCGGGGACGGAATCATTCTAAGGTGGAGAGAATTGTAACGCCTGTGTTTCGGGCTTGCCATTTGTAGCAATGTAATAGTCTAGGTTAACCTCTGTAACCCGTTTTGAAATAATAAGATTGTATTATTTGAGTATTGTGTGTTTTGTGCTTAATTGCTTAATTATGTGGTTTGATTAATTAAGAATAAAAATAAGCGTCAAAATTTAAGTGTAAAATAAACTTAATATATTTGGTTAATGTTGTAGTAGTTGAAACGAGGTTTCCGAATATATATAGAACGCCCAAATCTGACTTCGTATGAGGAAGTTATGATTTATCGAAGTTCCGGCTTAGCGATATACAGCCTATTTTACTCGATTTGAGATCGAGCGGTTGTTAGCCGAAGCAATCTAAATGAGAATCGAAGATCTCATTGTTGGTATTGAAACGATAAAAAGTTAGGCGAGAACGGACGTCAAACGAAGAAGTTATGAATTTATAACGAAAGTTTCTGTCCCGGCCTATTAAAAATAATTAATAAAAATAAAGTCAAAATTAGCCGACGGAGTCTAAACGAAAGTCGTAGAGCATGGTCTCACCTTCGCGTGGATATAAAGAACGTCGAAAACGGAGTTCGTATGATGAAGTTATGAATTTCCGAAGTTTATTAATCATTTTGTATTTATTTTTAATTCAAAATTCGGAAGCATTATCCGAAGGAGTCACCGATCTGATCCGAGGTACGCCCCGCGTACTCGAGTACGCCCCGCGTACTCCGAGGGATGTCGACACTCGCACTCGAGCACTTCGGATACGTAAGCAATGACGTTTTGGGCAGTACGCCCCGCGTAACGCAGTACGCCCCGCGTACTCCGAGGCTCCAGCCTCCTATAAATAGGATGCGAGGGTTCCGGGTATTTTTGCCAATTCCCTCTCGTTTTCGTGTCGAAGCTCTGTGCAAAAACCCCCGAAGCTACCCCGAAGTCCCGGTATCATACTCTAGCCCCGAGGCAAGTCCCGAGATCCTGAAGATCCCGAAAAGTGTGGTTCCCGAGTCGAAGCTCTGCCCGCGAGAAGTTCGATTTTCGAGAAGATCTTCCAGATCTGTTGTGGATTACTACTTCTATAAGCCGTAGTGCTGTCCGATCATCTTCTGATCAGGTGAGTGTGTAGTTATTTCTTCTAATACAATAATACAAAGTATTTTATATAAAAATACGTGCTATGTGTATATATTTGGTTGTGTTATGTGTGAATGAGTATTCACTCTCTTCTATCTTATAGATCTGCTTATTTCTTTATGAGATATGTGTTATGTGTGTGTGTGCCTCATCTGTTATGTGATATATGTGTCGATTAAAGCATGCTATACAGGTTTTCTTTAAACTATGTATACAAATGTATATTTTTATCTACTAATATGTTGGGTAGAACATGGGTAGACAGTTGGTGTGTAATAAACAGATGAGAGGCCTCGTTGTTGTTTGATTGAGTCATCTAGCGGAGTTTAGATGACGACCACTGGCTATTCTAGACAGTCTTGTGGAAACATTAGCAGGTTCGCCACCTGTAGGTGTTAATGAACTTGGGTGTTCATTCGCTGTACTCCATCCCCCTCATGGTTGCCTTATTTGACTTATATTGCTGAGGTACCCCCGAAGCATGTGTTGTCACCCCGATGAAATATTCTTAGACTAGGTCCCTTATGTTAGTTGTTTTAGGGACATTAAAGTGAGAATAACGGGAATGGGTAATTGGGTTATTGTTGGTTGGTGAAAATTAAATATGATATTTATTGTGGGTTGAAAACCCTATATGCTCACCAGGCTCCCAAGCCTGACCCACTCAGTTTTAAATTGTATTACAGGAAGTGGCGGAAAGGCATGAGATGGATGATCCATCAAGTTGTTTTGTTTACAAGTCTGCATATGTTTATATTTGTTATATGACTTGTAATGTATTCGTTTATGCTTATTGGTCTGTATCGGAACATGACACCCCGAGTTTTGATTATAATGAAAATACATTTATTTTATGAAATGCTTCGGTAAACAATGTTTTATCATGTTTTGCTTTTGGGAACAAATTCCGCAACTCTTTCAAATCAAAAGGATTTACTCTGAAAATATTTAAAAGCATAAATGAAAATCAGTCTTTTCTGGCCGAGATTTTGGGGATGTCACAGAACCCCACCCACTATACACATACAATACATATCACATAATCATGCTAACAGATACAATGATCATAACTAATAGCATACGATTCAATCATCGGGCCCCGCCCGGTATACATAGCAGCACATAAAACATGCAAGGGTCACTAAGACTCATAGCATCCTAACATAAACAATAAGGGTCAAAATTGGTACCTTAGACCCACTAAACCCAGTGAGGAAACTCACCTCGACTGCTGAATCTCACTGAAAATCCCTAGCTGTTGGTCCAGCAAATCCCCGAGCTGATCAATACCAAAATAACACCCAATTAACATTTGGGTTCCAGTCCATATCGATAAGTCCATACTTGGGGTAAAAAGACCATTTTACCACTAACCTAGCTTGGTCCAAGACTAAGGCCCAAACTCACAATCTAAAAGGCCCAAAAGCCAATTAATCAACCAAGGCCCAATGATGGCCCAATTTTCCAAATTTGGCCTAAACGCCTTACATGGGCCGTACCCTAAAGGCCAATCATTTTCCTAATCCAAAATACTTGCACTCAGATGGCCCAATAAGAACTCAAACACCCAAGCCCAAAAGAAAGCCCAAACTTGAAGCCCAAAATGCAAAATCCCACCTGGTTGAGTATGCGGGGCATACTCAGCTGTAGGCTAAGCGTACACGGTATTTGGCATGTATGCTGCACGTACAGACTTGTATGCCCAACGTACTCATCCATTATGAAAAAGTCTTCATTAAGCTATTAATGCTTAAGTCCAGAAGTCCAAATCACAGATCTGAGTCCTGATAGGTGTCTAGAACCATAAAATCACTAACTTGGTGACTTCGCATGCCCCAAAAGAACCCAACTTCAAGATACAACATTATACTTTCACCAATGGACATAATCTCATGCACGGGGGATTCTAAACCATAAAGATGACAACTTCATGAATCTAGAACCTCAGAAACATCAAGAGTGTCAACTCATAGCTCTTAGTGTGGTATCAAACTACCAGATCTCATTCTTGGGGCAAAAAATGGACCAAAACTCATATATAATAGATATAAGCCATTAATGAACAAGTTCATAGCTTTTTACCTCAAACAAGTTGTAAATGTAGCAAATAATCAAGATCCCCAAGTTATTCCTTAATCTAACACCTTGCACCAAGTTTCTACTTCTTGAATATGGACTAAAGCACAACAAAATGGACACAATGAGCTTAAAACACAAAGGAGAGGCTTATGGTTTTGAATATGAGGCTAAAGGTCAGAGGAAGCTAATAAATGAGGGTTTCATAATCCATAAAGGTGATTACATAGTGTCCAACTTCGAAAATTAGGGTTTTAAGATTCCTTACGTACGCCTCGCGTATGAGAGTGTACGCCCCGCATACGTCTCCAGAATCCCATCTAAGCCTCTCATGAGTACGCTAAGTGTACCATGTGGTACGCCCTACATACTCCTTCTTAGCTTGTATGCCAAGCGTACCATGTGGTATGTCCCGCGTACAACACAAGGACCAAAATGCAACTTTACATAATACAAGGGAAATAATGAAACATACAAGGGTTTAAGTGTTACATTCTGAGAAAAAGACGGGTATGTGTGAAGGTAGTACGGGCCCTTACTAACGAAAGCACAGGACCCGTACGCGTAGCAGGGAAGTCACCACCCTTAGAGTTTCGTTATTTAGAATAGCTCGTATGGTATGAAATACGTCTTGTCTGATATTTTTGGCTTATTTTGAGTATGATACTCACAAGGGGATCATGTTCAGGAGCGGGATCGGGCGGCCAGGATAAGCCAGGGTTGACTAAGTATCATATTAGGGAGTTGATTTTTGCTAAGGTTGTTACTGTTGTTGGGGGATCGATACCAAAGTTGTTTGGGTCTATCAAGACCGCCATGATTGATCTTTTCGACGATCGTTATGCGACACTTTTTGAGGTTGTTGTTGCGGCCACTACCATGACTGTTACAGCCATTGGGGTTCACGGAGAGAGAGACTTCCAGTACCAGGACTTCGATAATATGAACCCCCCGGTGTTCGATGGAGTTCAGGATCTGATCATTGCGATGAGATCCGATGTATAGGGGTGTTTCTTTACGTGCTCCTGCTCTGCTGACTAGAAGGTCAAGTGCTCCCTAAACCTTCTTCAGTCAGGGGCGAAGGACTTGCAGAGGTTAGTGAATTGCATGTACACTCCTGAGCAGTTGTGACATGGGAGTAGTTTTATGAGATGTTTCACATGGGATATGTTCCTTTGGTAGAGAGGGAGAGGTTGGCCCAAGAGTATTTAGACCTGAGGCAGGGGAATAATTTGGTGACTAAGATCACCAAGATGTTTACTGATAGGGTCTATTTTTTCCTGAGTTTGTTGCTTCTGAGCAAGTTTAGATGACCTGGTACTTGAGCATGCTCAAGACCGACATCCGCCAGTTTGTGTCCACTCATCGTTATGGTATGCTTATGGAGGTACATGAGCCCGAGAAGAGGCGGGAGATTGAGATGGAGCTCCAGGAGAGGGAGCGAAGGAAAGCTCCGGTGCAAATGCAACCTGCAGCGAAGCGGTTCAAGGTCGTTGATGTGATATCTGGGGTCAGAAGGGTCAAAATTATGGCAAGTACGGCAAGGTTCATGAGGGTTCTTGTCGATATTCTTTTGGGTGCCAAAAATATGGCAAGGAGGGGAAATATACTAAGGATTGTCGCCAATAGGTCCCTACACCGAGCACCAGGATCTGTTATCATTGTGAACAGGTAGGTCATATTAAGGCCAACTATCCTTTGCTCACTATGGGATCGGTGCAAGCTCCAGCACAAGCTACGCTAAGGATCAAAGACAAGCATCAAGGTAGGGTCGATCCCCCGATGGCTCGAGGTCGTGCTTTCTAGCTCACAATAGAGGAGGCCAGGGTGGTGCCGGACATTGTTACTGGTATGTTTCCCTTTATCATTCTATCAATTATTTTGTCGTTTGCTTATGTATATGTTTCTGATAGGAACTTTCTTAGCGAATTCTTTTCCTGCTCTTGTGTTGTTCGACTCGGGCATGATTCGGTCCTTTGTGTCTCAGTCTTTTAATAGGGCATTCAATATGACCCTTGGAGAGCTGGAATGTCCATTGCGGGTTTCTATCACCAACGAACATGGGATTTCTGCATTGAGTACTTTTAAGTATTGTGTTTTGGAGATTTTTGGGGTGCCATTCTCGATGCATTTGATCCATATTCCCATGGGAGATGTATGAGTGATTGTAGGGTATGGATTAGCTTAGTATATTCAGGGCTATAATCGATTGAGAGGGTCAGCGGGTGATAATTCGAACCCTAAGTGGGGGAAAACTGGTTATTTATGGAGAGGGGGCTAGATTGGGATCAACCTTTTATTCTGCTGCCAGAGATCGACATTATATTTCTCATGAATGTATGGGTTATCTGGCTTATGTGGTTGATACCCATGTTGGGAAGCGAGTCCCGATTTTTGATGTGTTTCCGGAGGAGTTACCTTGTGTGCCTCAAAAGAGGCAGGTCGAGTTCAGGATTAATTTGGTTCCGGGTGCAACCCTTGTTACTAAGGCGTCATACCGTTTGGCACCACCTGAGATGCAGGAGTTGTCCTTGCAACTTCATGAGATGTTGGGCAAGCTGTTTGTCAGACCGAGCAGTTCACCATGGAGAGCACCGATTTTGTTCATCAAAAAGAATGATGGTTCACACTGAATGTGCATTGAATACCGGTAGTTGAACAAGATAACGGTGAAGAACCGTTATCCCCTTCCGCGGATTGATGACCTTTTCGATCAGTTACAGAGTACGTCTTGGTTCTCCAAGATCGACTTGAGGTCAGGGTATCATCTGATGAGGGTTAGAGAGGAGGATGTGGAGAAGACCGTATTCCTCTTTATGGTCATTAAGAGTTCATGGTGATGCTATTTGGGCTCACCAATGCGTCCGTGGCCTTTATGGATTTGATGAAACGGGTATGCAGGTCGATGCTCGATCAATCAATCGTTGTTTTTATTGATAATATATTGGTGTATTCAAGACTAGGGAGCAACATGATTAGGACATTCGAGAGATTTTAGGAGTGTTGAGGCAAGAATGGTTGTATGCAAAGTTCTCGAAGTGTGAGTTTTAGTTACGAGAGGTCCAGTTCCTAGGACATCTCGTTAACCAAAACGAGATCTTGGTCGATCCGGCCAAGACTGAGGTCGTGATGCAGTGGGAGGTTCTGAAGTCCCCCTCAGAGATCAAGAGTTTCTTTGGCTTAGCGGGATATTATCAGATATTTATTCAAAATTTCTCCAAGATTGCAGTACCCTCACTCGTATGACAAGGAAGGGAATGGAATTTCTGTGGGGCCCTAAGCAGCAGGTGGCATTTGAGATTCTGAGACAAAGATTGTGTGAGGCCCCAGTGTTGACCCTCCCCGAGGGTGTCAAGGATTTATGGTGTTTTGTGACGCATCCATCGTGGGTTTGGGCATAGTGATTATGCAACGTGGGAGAGTTATTGCTTATCCTTCACGACAACTGAAGCCGCATGAGATCCGTTATCTGACTCATGATTTGGAGTTGGGGGCAGTAGTGTTCGCCCTCAAGATTTGGTAGCATTACTTATATAGTGTCTAGTGTACTATCTACATAGATCACAAGAGTTTGTGATATCTTATGGATCGGCCGAATCTGAACATGAGACAACGTGGGTGGCTTGATGTGGTCAAGGATTATGATTGTGTGATTCTGTATCATCCCGGGAAAGCCAATGTGGTGGCTAATGCTTTGAGCCACAAGGCGGCTAGTTCTGTGAATGGAGGTCGGTGTTTGAGGATTTTGATTGATTTGCCAATTTTGGATTTGATCAGAGAGGCTCAGGCCGAGGGAGTCAAGGAGGAAAATTGGAAGTCGGAGAGACTTAGGGGCGAGATTGGCAGGTTGAATACTGACAGTCGCAGATTATTGACCCGGTATGGATGGGTTTGGGTGCCAGGCTTTGGAGGGGTAAGACAGACTGTGCTGGAGGAGGCACACAAGTCCATGTTTTCGATACACCCTAGAGCTACCAAGATGTACCAGGATTTGGGACTTAGTTACTTGTGTCCGTGCATGAAAAGTTGTGTGCCTCACACGGCTAAGGGGGATGATGTAATTTGGGTAATAGTGGATTGGTTGACCAAGTGTGCCCATTTCTTAGCTATCCACAAGAGCTCATCGGCCGAGAAATTAGACAACTTATACGTGGGTGAGATTGTTGCTCGACATGGTACTCCTGTCTCCATTGTATCTTATCGAGATGTTAGGTTTACATCTCGTTTCTGGAAGAAGTTCCATGAGGAACTGGGTACGAGATTGCGTCTCAACACTGCTTATCATCCGCAGACCGACAGCCAGAGTGAGTAAACCATTCAGACACTTGAGGAAATGCTTAGAGATTGTGTCATTGATATTAGTGGGAGTTGGGACTCCTACCTTCCTTTAGCCGAGTTCTCGTACAACAACAACTACCACTACAGTATCGGTGCACCACCTTTAGAGTCCTTTATAGGAGCGAGTGTTGCACCCCAGTGTGTTGGGGAGAGGTTGGTCATCGAGTCATGGTAGGGACTGAGGAAGTCCTTCAGATGACAAAGCTCATCCAACAAATCAGGCAGAGACTTCAGACAGGTTAGAGTCGGCAGAAGAGTTATGCCGACAAGAAGCGATCTAAGTTGGAGTTCCAAGTCGGAGACATGGTGTTACTAAATGTATCACCCTGTAAGGGTGTAATACGCTTCTGGATGAGGGTCAAGTTAGGGCCCCTATATTGGGCCATTCCGGGTGATGGCCAGGGTTAGCAAGGTAACATACAGATTGGACTTCTCTGGGGAGCTCAGTCAGATCCACAACAACTTCCATATGTATCAGCTTCGGAGGTGTGTGGCTGATGAATCCGCGGTTGTTCCTTTGGAGGATATTCAGGTTGATGATTGCCTAAATTATATGGAGATTCCAGTACCAATCTTGGATCGAAAGACGAAGACCCTGCGCAACCAAGGAGGTATCATTTGTTAAAGTTCAGTGGCAACATTGGAAGGGTCCCGAATGGACTTGGGAACCCGAGTATGAGATGCAGGAGCATTACCTAGAATTGTTCACATCAGCGGACTTTAAGGACGAATTCTAATTCAAGTGGGGGAGAATTGTAACATCCCGATGATGAGGTATTTTCAATTTTAACCCTAAGTATAAAGAATTGTTGCATTTTGGCCCTTGTGCATGAGAAAGATTGTATAATGGCCCATAGTGGCATTTTTGTAATTTTTGTGGCGGGCTCATGTACGCAGGGCATACTCCTAGCGTATGCGGGGCGTAAGTGTGTGAGCCACAAACCCTAATTCTTAAGGTTGGACCCTATTTAATCAACTCATTGCCTCCAAACCTCATCCCTCGTCAGCCTCCAACACCTCCAAACGATCTTAGCAAACCCTAGCCATTTGTTTGAGCATTCTAGACCCTTGTGTGTGTTTTTAATGGTCTTGAAAGAGAAAGAAGGAAGTAGAGGCATCTTGGAAGCTCGAAGGAGCTTTGGATCTAGGAACTTCACCTATCTAGCAACCTCCAAGAGGTATAAAGCTTTAAAATTGGCATGTAGTTTCTTAGATCTTGCTAAGTATTGATTCATGAACATTTTGGTCCCAACACTTGACCTTTTTGAGTATGGCATGCTCCAGCCCATTTAATCTGTCCTTTCAAACGTTTTGAGTAGTTTTTAAGCATGAAAATAGGGTCTTGGCTCTTAACTCTTCCTCATGTATGTTCTTGGTGGTCTTAATGGGTTAAGAGGTTGGGGTTTCTAGCATTTAGCACTTATTGGCCATGCCAATCCATGAAGTTCGAAACTTTATGGTCAAGAATGACATTTTGGACTTGGATCTACATTTTGGACATAAAGGTGGAGTATTAAGCTCATAATGCATTTAAAAGGAATTCAGTTGCATACGATGGGCGTAGCAATTGGTATGTTGCACGTACGCAACCAAGCCCCCGATCCCTAGTTAGCCATCGAGTATGCCCCGCGTATAAAGGAGTACGCCCAACGTACTCAGTTGGGTTGACTTGGCTGGTATGTAGAATTTGACCCTTGACAAAGTTTGACCTAAGGGTATTTTTGGTAAATTGGTATTAATTTTAGTTAGGAATTATTTTGGATAATAGGTGTCAGGTAGTGCCGGTTTCGGAGTAGAGATTTATTAAGCTTGCGTTCAGACTGAGATGTGAGTTTTCCTCACTGTACCCATGGATCGAAGGTACCAATGTCGGCCCACTAGATTATGTATCCTGATTATAGGATAGTACTATGCTAGCATATGATTGATTAGTAGTTCTGTATGATTATCTGGATTTGTTGATTTTGTGTTAATGTTTATCTGTTACATATGTTGACATATTGTGTTTGGATTGAGGCGGTCATGCTTTATGATGTAGGCCAATACACCCGGGGACGATCGGATATGTTGTAGGCCCTGCGAGGCGGTCCAGTCATATTGAAGGCTCATATTTGCATGTTTTGTTTGTTGTAGTGTGTTGGTACTTTGGGCGAACTCACTAAACTTTAGCTTACAGTTGCAGTTTATTGTTTCAGGTACTTTTAAGCATTGTGGGAAAACGAAGGCGTGATTGTGCACATCTTCCTGTTTTATGTCACTGGATCTTGGGAAAAACTCTGATTTTGAATAATGCTTTTGAAACAAAGACTATTTTGTAAACAATGTTGGTTAATGGTTGATTTTAAAATTTTTAAATTCCTTTGATTTTTGGAGTGTTACAGATTTGCCACCTTGTGGCAATCTGACTTGCCACCTCATGGCGATGGGCTTTCACCTAATTTCATTCCAACTTCAAACAGTCATAACTTCTTCGTTTGATTTCTGTTTTTGGTGATCTTTATATCCACATGAAGGTATTGACAATCCCCTTAATTTTATCCAATTAATTTTGATTTAAATCAGACCAAACTAATTCCTTAATTCATGCAAGAAGTCTAAAACTTCACTTTTCCCATTTACCTTTTTTTCTCCTAAACACAAATCAATGGCTTAGATCTCATACCAATATTATTAACATCCAATAAGGTTTAAAACTTATTTTCTAGAAGCCCAATACTTTCACATAATCAAATTACAGTCCGTAATCCTGAAATAAGAAACGTCCCGAAACTAGATGTTACAATTATCCCCCACTTAAACTAGATTTTGTCCTCGAAATATGTCTCAATTAGAATTTCTAAAAATAGCACCAACACAATTCATAATCTTTTTTCAACCACTTCATAAAATCGAACATCCACAAAGAATAATTGAGATACCACTCGGAACCTATCTGATGCCACAACAACACAATCATTTGAAAGTACTCATTAGCAACACTAACTCTCTCTCCACAACAATCACACCCTACTCACGGAGAACCATTCAAATCAGGAAACTTTCAAAACTTCTACCATAAACTAACTCCATTAATATATTTCACCAAACTAGGAATTAATCAATCTAAATTCCAATAACCAACCCTAATAACCAATGATCATCCACTCGCCAAACATACCCCGAGCCCCTGAATAGGAATACCACAAACCATGTAGAATACACACTCCAAGATGTCCCTATCATGAATTTCAACCAAACCCAAACCCGAAGATTAAGCCTAAAAGATCTCAAATACTCACTTGATTTATTGATAATCATCATTTCATCACTAACCAACCACTCCCATGAGCGTAACCACAATCAAATCAAAATCTCACGTGGCATCCAAAATCCTAAAACAGCTCAGGTACACACTCACCTATCACATTATCCAAGGGACCTACAACGAACCCCGTCACTAGTAGTTGGCTCTCATGAAGCCATTCTCATAAGAACGAACAAGAATCTATAAGAAGAAATCCAACAAGGAACTGTTGATACACAACCACGACTTTTCCACAAGTCAACATCTTACCAATGCCCAACCCAAACACATCGGCTACAAAGCCATCAATAGTATTTCCTTATTTCTAGAACACTCGACTATGCCAAAGACCAATGAACCAAACACATGGGTCTTCATGACACAAGTGTCTGTCTAACACACATAAGTGAAATCCACAATGGTTCACAACACACTTTAACTCCAACCAACCACTAGAATTAAAAGTTCACTGTTCCTCACCGTTCTTGCTATCACCCAACCACAAACATGAAGACTCCTACTAGCACCCAGTGGGACTAAAAGCACATGGTCATCATCCCGCCAGCATGTATGAACCCAACCAACAACTAACTCAACATTCACCAAAAACAATAGGAGCCATGCAAGTCTATAACACATAACCCTTCTAAAGTATAGGATGCCATTGGCACATCCTCAGACGAACCATACCATAAGGTTGGACCAGGTATTCTCATGCTATCATACTCAGTCCATATATACCCCTCACGAAAAATTTTATGCAACTGCCAACAATTCACAATTTCCAAGAGAAAACACAACACTCCTCAGGCCGACTATTTCCCTTCTTCATTATGACCTTACTCAAAAGGTGAAGTACTTGGGGATCAAACGAAGAGACGAACCTCAAACACTAACAAAACATTCTTCTAATAATAAAAATAGGATCCCACACCTTAAGTAAAGTCGAACAGATCCACCAGTGTGCAATAAAACTTTCACATTCATATAAGAATTCCAAAAATTACTGTGATATGTTTCCGACACCTTGGTCGAATCAATCCCAAAACCAACCCAGCCGAAGTAACCTGCCAAAACTGGACTTTGTGTAGTATACAGACACACCTGAAAACTAAACAACGTCACTTTGACATCCGAACTCACAATAACCAGGGACCAAATGCTAACTCAATCCTACTAGGAACAACAATTCCACAACCAAACAATTGAGAGTACACATACACCTTATAAAACTTGAGAAAGGTTGACGCCTCAACTACACCTTCAACTGATACATCCTGAAGCTTCCGAACAACCTCAATTGTTGATGAGGAATGAAATAAACAACGATCAGAATTAGATAGAAAACTAAACCCAATGATCCCTCACATACTGATCAAAGCCGGGAAAAGGATGCTTCTATCGAATTCTTAATCCGATCGACAAATCAACAATTACCTATCTCTACCAAGGATCACTGACCCATAGTGTGAGCTAACCATGTTCTCTATATCTGATACCTAGCATAAGCCACTCAATGTTCCTCTCTCAAGATCTTTAGAGCTTCCATAAGTATCTTCTGACAATAAGGAGGTTCTTGCTTATTAGCTTCATTATGGGAGGACACCATATATGTTCTTAAAGACATAATCTTGACGGCAACTTGCTCTACACCCACAATTTGACAAATTCTTGAATTCTTCGCGACCATGGAGGTCTCTGATGGATCTATGATTTGTGGTATCCACGAATAGTCTTTGTAGAGTTTCTTTGCTGGCATTGGGGATGATAGACTCTTCATAGATAGGATCGTTATAGTTATAGTCCTTCTCGGGGTTGTCTTGACTCGAGTACCAGTATGGCATAATCGGTAGAATCTATGGGAAGGTGTTGGTGGTGGTGAAATATCCACTGAGGTAGAAATATCCTTCTTATCCTCATCTGAATCGTAGTCAGAGCTAATATGCTCTTGCGTTATTGGCATGTAGTCCTCCTCAGTCGGCTCGGAGGAGTTTGAACCATCAGCCCCATCAGCCTTATTCTCTATGGTCTCCTCCTCGGAAACTGTGGGTGTGAGCATCGTTGGGACCGCTAGGGACAAAGTGTCCTCAGGGTCAGCATCGTTAGGTAATAGCATCTCCTATGGGCTCTAACAGGGATGCTGTCATCCAAGATCTCTTGTTCGCCATCGCTCTCCGAAAACCTACATAAGACATCAAACATAGAAGATTTATGAGAGTTGTGAAGATCAATTAAATACAAATAATATCCATTTATAAGTATGTAATAGATAGTACCTGGAAATCCTAAGCCTTCCTACTAGGTCGTAAATCTTGAAGGTTAGTTTTTAAGCCATGAATCCTCAAGGTAGCAAATCTCTAATTCTGAAGAAAGGAAAGGATCTCTAAATATTGCATCCAATCTAGAAGTCCTCACGTGCTTAGATTACCAACCACTATATCCAAGTTCAGTTGTGCGTCGGTAGGACCATAATAAAACTTAGTTACGCAATCTAGGTCTAGTTGTGTACGATCGTTGTACTATAATAAATCAAGATAGTGTTTTTGACTTAAAATCTTAGGTATGTGATTTCATGGATTTGTGTTGGGGTGAGTAGATATATTTATATGAAATATTTATAAAGCTCTCTATCTTTAAATTTTTGTTGGGTTTAGTGCATTTTATTAATTTTTGGTTTTGTACTACAAGACGTTCAATTAACGATTGGCCAGGTGAGAAGTACCAGAGGGAAGGACCATTTTAGCATATAGCCATTCTGAAATCCAACAACCCAAGCGATAGTTCAAACTAGACACATCTCCTGTAAGTAGTCTATCGGTAAGGTAATTAATAATAATACTTTTAATTTAATAGGCTTAAAGGTTAAACCTAATTTAGAGTGCATGCCCTATATTATAGTCATAGTTCCTAATGAATTACTAGTTCACTATAACCTGTAGCTCTGATACCAATCTGTCACACCCCTAGCCGGCGGCGGAAACATCGGGCTGTGCGACGTCAGGATGTTAGATCATGGATATAGAATACATTGATTAATACAAATATTATTCAACCATTAAATTGTATTCATTAAATAGTATACGTTACACATGTGTTCATGGTATAAGTACGTTACAAAAAAAAGAGTATAATAATAAAACACATAAACTTCTAGCTGCATCAGCAGGGTCTTGCCCATCTTCTTTCGGACTCATTCTCCTAAGAATACATGTGGTTTGAAAGGTCAACATAATGTTAGTGAGTTTACAGGTTTTGTATACTTTAAAAGTTTTGTAGATTTGGTTATGCCACTATTGTGGTTTTCCTAAACTCGCATACTTGAGTTGTGTTCTATCACTACTTTCTTAGGTTTATTTCCTAATAGTAGTTTTTAGATAAGTTTGTTAAACAATGTTACGATGAGTTCCTATAATCAAGCTATGACTGGTTGTTGTCGTCTTCTTAGTATCCCAAAGCTTCATCAGATGTTTTTCGTATTTAGAAAGTTATGCCTACACCGACTACCGTCAGTTGTAGCTAGCAACCACTGATGGAGGTGTCAACTCTATATAGATGTGACATCCCCAAAATCTCGGCCAGAAAAGACCGATTTCATTTATGCTTTTTAAAATAATTTTCAGAGTAAATCCTTTTAATTTTTAAAAGAGATGCGGAATTTGTTCCCAAAAACAAAACATGATAAAATAGATATTTATCAAAACATTTCATAAAGAAATATGATTTCATTTCATAATCAAAAGACGGGATGTCATGTTCCGATACAGATCATAAAGCATAAACGATAACATTACAAGTCGTTCAACAAATATATACATATACAGACTTGTAAACAAAACAACTTGATGTTCGCCCATCTTAAGCTCTTGCGCCACTTCCTGTAAAATAAATCAACTGAGTGGGTCAGGCTTGGGAGCCTGGTGAGCATATAGGGTTTTCAAACCCACAATAATTATATTTAATTACAACAATCCACAATAAACCCGATTACCCATTCCCGTTATCCTCACCTTACGTTCCTAAAAATAACGTCTATTATAAGGAACTTATTTTAGGATTTTTCATCGGGACGGATATTACTGCAGAGGGGCTTCCTCAACAATAAGTATCCTAAAGGCAACCATGTGGGGGATAGAGTACACCGGTGAACACGTCGTTCACAACACCTACAGGTAATGAGCCTGCTAGTGTTCCACAGGACAGTCTAGAATAGTCCGTGGTCGTCATCCATACTCTGCTGAATGACTAGAATAACACCAATAACACCAATAACACCGAGGCCTCTCATCTGTTTATTACACACCAATTACCTACCCATGTTCTACCCAACATATTAGTAGATAAAAATATACGTTTTTATACATAGTTTAAAAACCTGTATAACATGTTTTAATCAACACATATTCCACATAACAGATGAGGCATACACACATAACACGTATTTCATAGAGAATACATCAGATCTATAAGATAGAAGAGAGTGAATATACACTCACACGTATAACAACCAAGTATATACACATAACACGTATTTTATAGTAAATACTTCATAATATTGCGTTGGAATGAAAATAACTACACACTCACTTGATCAAAAGATGATCGGGCAGCACTACGGCTTGTAGAAGAGGTGTTTCTCCGTAGATCTGGAAGATCTTCACAAAACCGGGCTCCTCGCGGGCAGCGTTTCGGCTCGGGAATAACGCTCTTCGGGATCCTCGGGGCTTCGGATCTTACTTCGGGGCTCGGGAATATTACCGGGGCTTTGGGGTATGTTTGGCACGCAAATCGAGGCAAAACTTAGAGAGAGGGAAGAGTTTGAACAAGAGAAAATGGCTGAATTCGAGTTCTATTTATAGGCTGCTGGGTCTGGGATTACGCGGGGCGTACTCAAATTACGCGGGGCGTACTCAGTACGCGGGGCGTACTCGGGTTACGCGGGGCGTACTTTGACGTCACTGCGTGCGTCGACTGGTGGCACTCGAGTATTGGTCAGACAAGTTGCATCCGACTGAGTACGCGGGGCGTACTCAAATTACGCGGGGCGTAATTGACTTGTCAAACTTCTAAATTGCGTAACTTTCGCATACGAGCTCCGTTTTCGACGTTCTTTATATCCACGCGAAGGTCAGACCATACTCTACAACTTTCATTTAGACTCCGTCGGCTAATTTTGACTTTTATTTTTATTATTTATTTTTAGAAGGCCGGGACAGAAAAACTTCGTTATAAATTCATAACTTCTTCGTCTGACGTCCGTTCTCGCCTAACTTTTCATCGTTTCGCTACTAACCACAAGATCTTCGATTCTCATTTAGATTGTTTCGGCTAAAAACCGCTCGATCTCAAATCGAGTATTCGGGCTGCATACTGCCACGTCGAAACTTCAGAAAATCATAACTTCCTCATACGAAGTCAGATTTGGGCGTTCCTTTTATGCATGCTCTCGGTTTAACGAAATCTACGACTTTCGTTTAGATCGCTAAGGCTAAATATCGCTCTATCTTAAATTCATATTTTACGTCACTCAGCGTCGTACCGGTTCTGTCGCGAAACTTCGACAGGTCATAACTTCTTCGTTATAACTCGGATTTTGGCATTCCTTATATCTCCGGAATCCTTGTTTCGACCACTACAACTTTATGCAAAGATGTCGGGCTTATCTCACACTTAAATTTTGACGCTTATTTTATTCTTAATTCATTAAATTATGAAAATTAAGAAAATACACACATAAATCACATAATTCAAATAATTCACAAATAATACATTCTTATTATTTCAAGTTGAGTTACAAGGTTAACCTAGACTATTACATTGCTAAAAATGGCAAGCCTAGAAACACGGGCGTTACAATTCTCTCCACCTTAGAATGATTCCGTCCCCGGAATCACACACCAGCAAACAAATGCGGATAGCGACTCATCATGTCACTCTCCGTCTCCCAGGTGAGATTTGGCCCATTCGTGTGTTTCCATCGGACAAGCACCAACTCCACCATCTTACGTCGCAATTTCTTAGTCTTTCGGTCAACAATTGCCTCCGGTTCCTCAATCAACCTTTTTTTCTCATCGATCCTCAACTCTGAAAGTGGAATTATGTCAGGAACTTCTCCCGTGAACTTCCTCAAATAACACACATGGAAAGTGTTATGAATTCCATTCAGTTCTTCTGGTAGTTCGAGCTTGTAAGCTTGGTTCCCAATCCTCTGAAGAACTTTAAACGGTCCAATAAACCTTGGACTCAACTTTCCCCTTTTTCCAAATCTTATAAGTCCCTTCCACGGCGAGACTTTAAGCAAAACCGAATCTCCAACTTCAAAAGTCATCGGTCTTCGCTTTTTGTCAGCATAACTCTTTTGACGATCCTGAGCTGCTAACATTCTCTCCCTAATTATTTTCAACTTTTCAGCAGTTTGATGGACTATCTCCGGCCCCATAAACTGCTTTTCCCCAGCCTCAAGCCAACAAGACGGCGTACGACACTTCTGTCCATACAGGGCTTGATAAGGTGCCATCTTTATGCTCGAGTGAAAACTATTATTATAGGAAAATTCTACCAAAGGTAAATGTTCATCCCAATTACCTAGGAATTCCAAGGTACACGCTCTCAACATATCTTCAAGTGTTTGTATCGTCCGTTCGCTCTGACCATCAGTCTGCGGATGGTAAGCTGTACTTAAACACAACTTGGTACCCAATTCCTCTTGTAGACTTTTCCAAAATCTTGAGGTGAAACGACTATCACGATCCGACACAATTGTTAACGGAACACCGTGAAGTCTCACAATTTCCTTCACATAGGAATTCGCAAGCTTTTCCATAGACCATTTCTCATTGGCTGCTATGAAATGCGCACTCTTAGTGAATCGATCGACGACCACCCAAATCATGTCGTGACCATTCTTTGTTCTGGGCAGTTTAGTGACAAAATCCATTGTAATGTCTTCCCACTTACCCATAGGCACAGGCAATGGTTCTAAACTCCCGTACGGTTTCTGATGTTGTGCCTTGACTCTTGCACAAGTCACACACTCGGCCACATACTTCGCAATGTCGAGCTTCATTGTCGGCCACCAATAATAGGGTTTCAGGTCCCTATACATTTTAGTGCTACCGGGATGAATTGAGTACATGGTCTTGTGAGCTTCTTCCATCAGAAGATCTCTGACTCCTCCTGTCTTAGGTATCCAAATCCGATCTTGGAACACCTTCAGTCCATGACTGTTTACACCGAACACCAACGTTTTGCCCAAACGTTCCTCCTTTCGGTCATTCTTCTCCGAAGCTTCCTCTTGAGCTTTCTTTATACTTTCCAAAATGGTTGAGACAACTTCAATTCTCAACGCTCTTGGCCTTCTCTTTTCAAGATTGACTTTCCGACTGAGAGCATCAGCGACAACATTGGCTTTACCGGGGTGGTAAAGTATCTCACAGTCGTAGTCTTTAAGTAGTTCCAGCCAGCGTCGTTGCCTCATATTCAATTCTTTCTGACTAAAGAGATATTGGAGACTCTTATGATCAGTGAAAAGTTTACACTTCGTGCCATAGAGGTAATGCCTCCATATTTTCAGAGCGAAAACTACCGCTGCCAACTCCAAATCATGAGTCGGGTAGTTCTTTTCATGCTCTTTCAGCTGTCGAGATGCATACGCGATCACCTTATCTCTTTGGGTCAAAACACAACCCAATCCAACACCAGACGCATCGCTATAAACAGCGAAGTCTTCAACTCCATCGGGTAGAGAAAGTATCGGTGCCTCGCATAGTTTCTTCTTTAGCTTCTCGAATGCTTCTTTATGCTTATCACTCCAAGCATAAGTAGCTCCTTTGTGGGTCAAAGCTGTTAATGGACTAGCAATCGAAGAAAAGCCTTGGATAAACCTTCGGTAATATCCGGCTAATCCTAAAAAGCTTCGAATCTCCGTGGGACTTTTCGGTTGTTCCCACTTCATTACAGCTTCAATCTTTGCTGGATCAACCATTATACCTTCTTGGTTGACCACGTGACCCAAGAATTGGACTTCTCGAATCCAAAAATCACATTTGGAGAACTTCGCATACAGCTTCTCCTTCTTCAAGACTTCCAAAACTTCTCGCAAGTGTCTGCCATGCTCCTCTTGGCTTTTTGAATAAATCAGAATGTCATCTATGAACACTATCACAGATTTATCAAGGAACGGGTTACAAACTCTGTTCATTAAATCCATGAATGCTGCGGGAGCATTGGTTAGTCCAAACGACATAACCAAAAACTCATAGTGTCCATATCGGGTTCTGAATGCAGTCTTCTCTATATCCTGCTCTCTTACTTTTAGCTGATGATATCCTGACCTCAAGTCGATCTTTGAGAAATAACTTGAACCTTGTAGCTGATCGAATAGGTCATCAATCCTCGGCAACGGATATCTATTCTTTATTGTTGCCTTATTCAGCTCTCGGTAATCAATGCACATCCTCATGCTTCCATCTTTCTTCTTTACGATTAACACCGGAGCTCCCCAGGGTGATGAACTAGGTCTAATGAAACCTTTGTCCAATAACTCCTGAAGTTGCATCATTAGCTCCTTCATCTCCGTCGGTGCTAATCGATAAGGTGCTTTTGCAATTGGCGTTGTTCCGGGCAACAAGTCAATACGAAATTCTACTTGTCGATCGGGCGGTAATCCAGGAAGATCTTCGGGAAATAATTCCGGATAATCACACACAACAGGAATATTTTGCATCACCTTCTTTTCCTTCTTAGCATCGATCACGAATGCTAAATATGATGTACATCCCTTGGTCAAACACTTTCTGGCTTTCATTAGAGAAATGATTCCAGAATTTACTCTGCGTTTATCTCCATACACCATAAACGATTCCTTTCCAGGCGGATTCACTTTCACTATTTTCTTCTTGCATAAAATTTCGGCATCATTGGCACTAAGCCAATCCATTCCCAAAACGATGTCGAAACCATTAAGTTCTATAGGTAATAATTCCTCGTGGAACTTATTCCCATTCAAATCAATTAAAATGTTTTTCATACGATGGCTAACAGGTACAATCTTGCCACTAGCAACTTCGACTAATAAAGCATTATCTAGTCTCACAATAGGCAAAGCTAGTTTTCTACCAAATTCATGCGATATAAAGGAGTAGTTGGCTCCAGAATCAAATAAAATTTGGGCAGGCAATTTGTTAACGAGAAAGGTACCTGAAGCAACATCAGCTTCGTCTTTAGCAGCTTCCAGTGTCATCTGGAATGCTCTCGCCTTTGGCTTTGGCGGAATGTTGGGTCTTGCTGCCTCCTTCTTCTTCGGACAATCCCTTGAGATGTGCCCCTCCTCACCGCAACCATAACAAACATTCTTGGTGAAGGTGCATTCGTTGGCATAATGCCCTGGCTTTCCACATTTGTAGCATGTGGTTTCCCCGCCACACTTCCCATGATGCTTTTTCTTGCACTTGTCGCACCATTTCGCCTCTACCTTTCCTCCACTTCCTCTCGAACTAGACTTCGAGAATTTACTTTTCTTGCTGGACCCTGAAAATCCATCGATTTTCCTTTTCTCACCAACCTCTGACCTTTCTAGACCTTTTTCCCTGATCTGGGTCTCAACATTTCTAGCAGCCCAGATGGCGGCTTTCAATGTGGTTGCTTGCTTAACCATTGGACCATAGTCCGCTGGTAGTCCAAGGGCAAACTTGTTGACCTTAGAGAGTTCTGTAGGCACCAAATATGGGATAAACTTCATCTTTTCCGTGAAACTTGTAGCGTATTCAGTAACGCTCAATTTCCCTTTCTTCAAATTCTGAAACTCATTACTGATTTCCAGAAGGTCCTGCTCGGAGCAGTATTGCAGCTTAAGTTGTTCCACAAAGTCTTCCCAAGACATTTTGCTTGCTTCTCCCTTGGGCATAGAGTCAGCTAACAGTTTCCACCAACTCAACACGCCAGATTTTAGTAGAGGGATCGCAAGAGCGGTCTTCTGCCTGTTGCTGCATTCGCAACTTTCAAACATAGTCTCCATTTCAGAGATCCAGTCCATAACTTGTACCGGCGTCGGGCTTCCGGATAGGCATGGTGGTTTGGATGCCATGAAATCCTTATACTTGCACCCACGACCATCATTTCCTCCATACTGGTTATTGCGTCTAACCACTGGTTGTTCGTCTTGACCAATGATCCCACTAAAGTTTTCTCCTTCAGACTGCCCTCCATTCTCCTCGGGCTCTTCCGCTTGAATTGACGGTTCTTCACGATTCTGCCTAAGCAGGCGTCTTGTTTCTTCCATCTGACGATCCATCATCATTTGAATCATCATTTGTACACCAGCCATTGTTATCGGCTCAGGTGCAGCAGCTACGACAGGTACTTGCTCGATTACAGGTGGTTGATTCCTGTTTTCATTAGCATTTCCAACTCCGCTTCTTGTTCTCACCATTTTGATCTATACACCGAATAATTTCACCTTATTACTCCAAACGATTAAATGCTAGTTCTAATATCGTATACATACGCTTAGAATCCTAAACACATAAACCTTCAGATCCGGTTGGCAATAAACCGTAGATCCGAACAAACGATATCATATATGGCAACATATAACATTTAGCACATAAAAGCATTTTAGGCAACTTTCCTAAAATAAACTAGTGCTCGTGTCTAAAATCCAACAGACACACACCTCGCAATCTCCACTTAGAATGCTAAGTTTAAGTTTAGAAATCCTACAAATTCCTAATTCGCTTAAACTAATGCTCTGATACCAACTGTGACATCCCCAAAATCTCGGCCAGAAAAGACCGATTTCATTTATGCTTTTTAAAATAATTTTCAGAGTAAATCCTTTTAATTTTTAAAAGAGATGCGGAATTTGTTCCCAAAAACAAAACATGATAAAATAGATATTTATCAAAACATTTCATAAAGAAATATGATTTCATTTCATAATCAAAAGACGGGATGTCATGTTCCGATACAGATCATAAAGCATAAACGATAACATTACAAGTCGTTCAACAAATATATACATATACAGACTTGTAAACAAAACAACTTGATGTTCGCCCATCTTAAGCTCTTGCGCCACTTCCTGTAAAATAAATCAACTGAGTGGGTCAGGCTTGGGAGCCTGGTGAGCATATAGGGTTTTCAAACCCACAATAATTATATTTAATTACAACAATCCACAATAAACCCGATTACCCATTCCCGTTATCCTCACCTTACGTTCCTAAAAATAACGTCTATTATAAGGAACTTATTTTAGGATTTTTCATCGGGACGGATATTACTGCAGAGGGGCTTCCTCAACAATAAGTATCCTAAAGGCAACCATGTGGGGGATAGAGTACACCGGTGAACACGTCGTTCACAACACCTACAGGTAATGAGCCTGCTAGTGTTCCACAGGACAGTCTAGAATAGTCCGTGGTCGTCATCCATACTCTGCTGAATGACTAGAATAACACCAATAACACCAATAACACCGAGGCCTCTCATCTGTTTATTACACACCAATTACCTACCCATGTTCTACCCAACATATTAGTAGATAAAAATATACGTTTTTATACATAGTTTAAAAACCTGTATAACATGTTTTAATCAACACATAT
Source organism: Lactuca serriola (assembly GCF_051521515.1). Classification (NCBI taxonomy): domain Eukaryota; kingdom Viridiplantae; phylum Streptophyta; class Magnoliopsida; order Asterales; family Asteraceae; genus Lactuca; species Lactuca serriola. The sequence goes on along the minus strand of NC_136412.1, from coordinate 258,276,249 downwards.
TCCACATAACAGATGAGGCATACACACATAACACGTATTTCATAGAGAATACAACAGATCTATAAGATAGAAGAGAGTGAATATACACTCACACGTATAACAACCAAGTATATACACATAACACGTATTTTATAGTAAATACTTCATAATATTGCGTTGGAATGAAAATAACTACACACTCACTTGATCAAAAGATGATCGGGCAGCACTACGGCTTGTAGAAGAGGTGTTTCTCCGTAGATCTGGAAGATCTTCACAAAACCGGGCTCCTCGCGGGCAGCGTTTCGGCTCGGGAATAACGCTCTTCGGGATCCTCGGGGCTTCGGATCTTACTTCGGGGCTCGGGAATATTACCGGGGCTTTGGGGTATGTTTGGCACGCAAATCGAGGCAAAACTTAGAGAGAGGGAAGAGTTTGAACAAGAGAAAATGGCTGAATTCGAGTTCTATTTATAGGCTGCTGGGTCTGGGATTACGCGGGGCGTACTCAAATTACGCGGGGCGTACTCAGTACGCGGGGCGTACTCGGGTTACGCGGGGCGTACTTTGACGTCACTGCGTGCGTCGACTGGTGGCACTCGAGTATTGGTCAGACAAGTTGCATCCGACTGAGTACGCGGGGCGTACTCAAATTACGCGGGGCGTAATTGACTTGTCAAACTTCTAAATTGCGTAACTTTCGCATACGAGCTCCGTTTTCGACGTTCTTTATATCCACGCGAAGGTCAGACCATACTCTACAACTTTCATTTAGACTCCGTCGGCTAATTTTGACTTTTATTTTTATTATTTATTTTTAGAAGGCCGGGACAGAAAAACTTCGTTATAAATTCATAACTTCTTCGTCTGACGTCCGTTCTCGCCTAACTTTTCATCGTTTCGCTACTAACCACAAGATCTTCGATTCTCATTTAGATTGTTTCGGCTAAAAACCGCTCGATCTCAAATCGAGTATTCGGGCTGCATACTGCCACGTCGAAACTTCAGAAAATCATAACTTCCTCATACGAAGTCAGATTTGGGCGTTCCTTTTATGCATGCTCTCGGTTTAACGAAATCTACGACTTTCGTTTAGATCGCTAAGGCTAAATATCGCTCTATCTTAAATTCATATTTTACGTCACTCAGCGTCGTACCGGTTCTGTCGCGAAACTTCGACAGGTCATAACTTCTTCGTTATAACTCGGATTTTGGCATTCCTTATATCTCCGGAATCCTTGTTTCGACCACTACAACTTTATGCAAAGATGTCGGGCTTATCTCACACTTAAATTTTGACGCTTATTTTATTCTTAATTCATTAAATTATGAAAATTAAGAAAATACACACATAAATCACATAATTCAAATAATTCACAAATAATACATTCTTATTATTTCAAGTTGAGTTACAAGGTTAACCTAGACTATTACATTGCTAAAAATGGCAAGCCTAGAAACACGGGCGTTACAATAGATCTATACATATCTTTCCTGCTCACTTAATATTTAACGATTATAGGCATAGGGCTTATACAACTAAAGTTTATTCATCTTGGGGATGAATCATATCTCATCTAACACTTGTTTGTGGGTGCCATCCATGGTCGATCGAGTTGTATTTATACAAGATACTTATTATATATATGCATATATATATATATATATATATATATATATATATATATATATATATATAAAACTAAGTTTGAGTGTTTTGCGTAGCCAAGATATTTGGACAGAGTAACCACTAGGTACTAAGCATATCCATAGGTTGGCTATAACGATGTCTATAGAAAAAGTGTTTCCTGGCCAGCGTAACAACCAGGTTTGATATTTTCTATGAGTGTGAGTCATCATAACAACTATGCATAATATTATCCCTAAAAGTTGGGCATAGTATCAACTAGACATAATATCATCCTAATGTTCTAGGCATAATCATATTACTAAGTTTATAAAGTCAATAATATTTATGAAAATGATAGTTTATAACATATATTCCCCTGGTAAAAGTTTTGAAAACAGTAAAGTAGAGTCGTGAACTTACCATTGACATGTGAAACCATTGATGCAGGGTAGAATTTGGAAGCCCGAAACTCAGGAGGCACTCAGGAATCAGTGGCACGGAAATCGAGAGAGAAAGAGAGAGAGAGAGAGAGAGAGAGAGAGAGAGAGAGGGAGGGAGAGAGAGAGAGATGTGTTTTGAGGTGTGAAGTGTAACGTCCTGAAAAACATAACATAATTTTTTTTTTGTTGTTAAAATAATAAATCATTAACACATATATTTCCCATGAAACTAGAGTAATTAAGTTTTAGCAAAACATTGACAAATCAGAGTAATTCACGGAAAGCGGAAACATGCAGTGTATGCTCTGCAATCGTCCCAAGCCCTTCATTTGAAAATCGGAGTACCTGAAACATAAACTGAAATCCGTAAGCATAAAGCTTAGTGAGTTCCCCAAAATACCATACAACATACAACCACAGATTATCATGTAACATATATATATATATATATATATATATATATATATATATATATATATATATATATATATATATATATATAGGTTCCATGGGCTCCCCTATGGTCTTTATCTGATATGCCATGGGCTTCTCCCATGGTCTTTACCTGTAATGCCATGGGCACCCCCATGGTCTAATAGCCAATTGCCACGGGCTCCCCCCCCCCCCCCCCGGGGTCTTCCATGTTATTATCACAGAGACAACTAACATACCACATAACACATAATGGGCCGAGATTGGTGTCTTCGACCCATGGATATAGTGAGAAGACTCACCTCGCACTACTGAATCATACAGAAAACCCTTGGCTGCTAGCTAACAGATCCTCAAACTACCAATAACAAAACAATACCCAATTAACAATTGGGTTCCAATCTATAACCACAACTCCATACCTAGGGTAAAAAGACCATTTTACCCCTAACCTAGCCTTGTCTAAATCTATGGCCCAAACTACAATCTGAAAGGCCCAAAGGCCAATTAATCAACCAATGGCCCAATTTTCCAAGTTAGGCCCAAGCCCCTTACATGGGCCTTAACTTAAGGCCCAACCCTTCTTTCTAGTCCAATACACTTTACATTCCAATGGCCCATTAACCAATAATCATCCAAAGCCCACTTATGGCTCAATTTTCCAAATTGGGCCCAAAACCTTAAAGCCTATAATTTTCTTAGTCCACAAGCCTACTTTAAGATGGCCCACGAAGCCCCACATCAACTAGGTCCAAGAAATGGCCCAAATTGAGGCCCACAAATGCAAAGTCCATTCTGACTGAGTATGTAGGGCGTACCCAACTGTACTCTGCGCGTACACGCTTGATGGATTGTACGTTGCGCGTACAGGCTTGTACGTCCAACATACTCCTCTATTAAGCCCACAATTGCCATCAAGAACTTAATGCTTAGCCCAAAGGTCCAAAACACAGATCTGAGTCCTAAACAATATCAAGATCCATAAAGTCATTGAGTTGGTGACTTTGCATACCCTAAATGAACCCAAGCTCAAAATATAACATTCTACTATCATGAAAATGGCCCTAACTCATGCATGGATGAATTTAAACCCGAAAATGGCAACTTTATGAATCAAGGACCAAAATAATACCAAGAGTGGCAACTCTAAGCTTCAGAAACGATATGAACTCATAAGATCTCATCAATGAAACCAAAAAGGGTTCAAAAACTCAAACCAAAAGAGATGGAAGCTAAAAATCATTAAGTTCAAGACTATAAAACTCAAATAAGTGACAAATGATGATGGGGTTCTGGATCTATAAAGCCTTCACTTCTCTGATGAAGCTTCAAGGATGACCACCTTCGTTCAAAGTACCAAAATCCATCTTAAAATGACCTTCTAAGCTCAAAAACACACAAGCATGAAATTAGGGTTTGAGTGTAGGGTAAGGAGGACAAAGAGGCTGATAAAATGAGGGTTTCAAGTACATAAGGATGCTTAAATAGTGGCCAACCTCGTAAATTATGGTTTTGAAGATCTTAACGTATCCCGGATCCCTGATCAACACCCTCGCATGAGTACGCTATTCGTACCACTTGGTACCCCCACGTACTCGCTTCACTACTTGTACGCTAAGTGTACCTTGTTGTGCGCCCCACGTATCGCTCAACCCCTTAACCCTAATACTCCAAAGATCATAACTCCCTCATTATAAACCCGATTCCGACGATCCTTATATCCATAAAAGGTGACTGGAAGCTCTACCCTTCAATCAACTCGTACCCGCCTTATCATATCCCGAATAAACATCCCTTTCCATAAAATCCTGAGTTGACAAATTACCGAAATACCCTTTAACTCTAAAACACAAATCGAATACTCGAATCATCCACTATACATCATCCACCTCTGAATGAGTCTCCAAAACTAACTTCTTCAAGGATCCTAAGCCTGCTAATACCCAATCCTTGATCACCATCCCAAAATGGAAACGATTTGGAACAGGGCATTACATGATGAGTTGAAACACCAAAACCTGCTATTTATAGCCGTTTTTCGAGTGCACGTCGTGCACCACGAGCCGCATAATTGCGCACGATCCATAAGGATTTGCCACATGTCATTATCTCCTTATGCCATGTCATCCATATCTTGACAAATCCAGGAGTCAGGTGAACGTCGTGCACTGCGCGGGTGCACGCAAGCATGAAAACCAAACTTTAAAAATTTATAACTATCGCATATGAGCTCCGTTTTCAATGATCTTTATATATCCACATAGGTCTCGACGTACACTATAACTTTCCTTTTCGTCGTTTTGGCTAATTTTAAATTTCGTTTTTAGCCTATATTTTATAAACATTACGATTTCATAAAAATCATAAATCTCACATATGGTTTCTGTTTTTGGCGTTCTTTGTCTCAAAATTTCTACTTCGTGTAATTCTATGTTTCTCCTTTTGGCGACTTCCGCCTAAAGTTGACTGTTCTCTTTGTAGTTTTTGATGTTGTAACATTTTATGTGCGGTAGATTTTTATTTACCATAAAAATCATATTTCCTTCACACCAAGTCATATTTTTATGAAGTTTATACTTTTCGAATCGTGTCAATGCTTATATTCTAAAATTTTAAACATGCTCTCAAGGTGACATGATTTTTCGCGTACTAAATTTTGAGCCTAAATGTTTATGTAATTAAGGACAAAATCGAATAGATTTATTTATATAGGTCGAATGGTTACATGATTTTCCTATTATATGTTGTTGACAACGTTAGATTCTAACTGTAGTTGATGACATATTTTTCGGGTTGTCACATAAAAAAATTACTTTCATGAAAACCCATTTGTTCATAAATCATTATTCAGAAATTAGAGTTAATAAGATGGTAATGCATAATATCAAATCATGAATTTGCTGATGTATGTGTACAGTCCCGCCTTCACAATCCGATTAGTACCTCTACAATATTTAATCCACAACTGTAAGTGCAAAGCTTAGTGTGTTTTCAAAATATCACAAACAATACAACATAATAATCAGCTAAGGGTTGTTTGCAACTCTGGGGACTATCTGCGGTCCTAGTTGGCTAACGACACACCATGTGGATTAACATCACACCTCATGAGTTATCAGTTACCCTGGGGACTATCAGCAATCCCGTGGGCTCACAAGAATCCAAGAGTTATCAACAACTCAGTTCACATATAACAGAAATCAACAAATAAGACCCAGCTGGTCAACATGCATAGATTACCACACATGAAAGTATAGTGAGAGGAATCATTTCGCGAATAGCAGCTAACACACAACAACTCATACACTAGGTAGACAACTAAAATGAGACACCTTACAACAATAAAGAAGTACCTTCTCAATCTATATCCTAAATATCTATTTTGACCAAAAGTCAACCATGGTCAAAAGTCGACGGTCAAAGTTAGCCCCAACTGATTGTCACGTCGTGAACACCTATTGATCACGCCGTGACATAGTCCGGACAAAACAGTTGCACAAAACACCTGTCGTCACAATGTGACACATAACCCATCATGTCGTGAGAATCTATCTGGACAACTTAAAGCATTAAGCTCTTAACCTTGCAAGCCAAACCTTTAAACCATCCAGAAGGCTTTCCCTAACCCAAAAGACCATAAAAATCACAACTTTTTAGTCATACATGTCCAAGACTCATGCTTGGAGTCCAATCCACCACCAAAATTCAGATCTGAGACTTATGCTTCTCAAATGACCTCAAAGATCCATAAAGTTTCTAACTTTATGAATTCCATGCATTCAACGCAACCCATACATGGAGAAAAGTGGGTTAAACTTAAATCTAGCATGCTTTAATTAGAAAGGTAAGAACTTGAGGACTTACAAGATCCAAAAGCAACATAAATTGGTGAGGAGGAGGTTTGATTGCTGAAACAATGCACCAAAGGGGCCTTCTTCTTCAACAAAGAGCTAAAGCCACCCAAAATGAGCCAAAACCACCAAGATGGACTAGGGTTAAGGTTTCTGTGGTTTGAGAGAAGTGTAGGCTGGGAAATGAACCTTAAATCCAAGATTAGGGTGCTTAAATACTAAGAAAACCTTAAGGGTCTCAAAGTAGAACGTGATCCATAAAGAAAAGGTGAAGATTTTTTTGGGAGTAGATTTTTGTTAGTGGTCCTTCATCTTTCGTATAATCTTTATTGAAACCAAGGGTTGGATTTTTATGAGAGTGGTTGTCTATAAGCAGGTGAAGACGATGCATTCGACTTGGTTGGAGCCTGTGTCCAACTTGTGGCAGGATAGGGAAGTGTAAGCATGATGATGTACTACTAAGGGAAAAAAAATGGTGGTGTCGGCTTGATATTAGGCGGAGGAAGAAAGGGTCTTGTTAAGGGAGGAGGTTTTTAATAGGTAAATAAGAAATTGATCCCTTAAATAAAGGATATCAATTGTAAATTTTAGATATTAATATATATATATATATATATATATATATATATATATATATATATATATATATATATATATAAAAGTGAGATTAGATAATTACTCTTATTAATTTAGTATATTATTTAATTTTTGTTAATTTGTGATTGGACCATTCATCCACACAATAGTTGTATAGAACATATATATATATATATATATATATATATATATATATATATATATATATATATATATATATATATATATAACCCGTGGAAACCACAGTTATAAGATTAATTAAACTTTCATAGTAAAAACCTCAAAATTATCAAACAATGATTTTAAATAAATTATTAATTAAGAGATATTTTTGTAGTTATATAAAATTATAATCATTGATTAAAATAAATACGTGAAATTATATTGCCTTACAATTTGCATTGATTTTATTTTAATTTGTATTCTAATGTTATTAACTTAATGTAATTACAGTGGAAAGTTGAAAATTTAAATTTTGAAATGGAAAAGGGTAAATAGCACAAAAGACACTAAGTATACACCAAAATTCTAATTTGACATTGTGTTTTTTTGTCTCAAATTTGACACTGTGTTTTCGAAATTTTTACAATTCTGACCACTTGACTGGTCAATCATGTTACCAGCTGACGTGTCAGTTTTGATGACGTGGCATGTTGACATGACATTGTAACGCCCTGTTTATTTAATAAATAAACAGATAAATTTTATGAAAGAGTAGTAGCCCTAAAATCCATAATATCCAGTGAGATGTTGGTTTTGGAAGCCAAATGCCATAAGTTGGATATTTCATGGGTTAATGTATAAATTCAAGATTTATTTTGTAAAGATTTTAGAAGACAGGGGGATATTTGGTAAGTATTAGACCTAATATGAAAGGATTTATCGAATCGGGGGCTAAGAAGTAGATTATGGACCTCTTTTGACAATAATTGTAGAGAGAGGGGTTACTTAGTAAAATATGGGACTTTATTGGTAAGGGATTTCAGAAGATGGGGTTAAAAAGGTAAAATGTGGACTCATTTTGAAAGAGAAGGGGGAAGGAGGGACCAAACATGTTATTATGGGATAGATCTTAAAGGACCTGGGTATATAACCGTCCACCACCCTCTAAACCCTAACCCTAAGATTCACTTTCTTGCAGCCGCCACCATTCCATTGTGACCTACCAGCCGCCACCGTGCCATCGTTGTTGAGGATGAAACTGCCGACGAGGACCATCGGGAACACCCATTGTCACCATCTACTTCTCTTCCTTTCGTTAACCACCGAAGCCCCTCTAGTCACCGACACCATCCGCTTAACTACCACCTCCTTACCTGTTGAAGCCGAAGCATTGTCATCAACCACCGAGTCGGATACCCTTTGTCGTTGTCAGAGGACCACCAGGCGTTGTCGTTGTCTCCATTTTGCTACCGGAAAAGGATTTGAGTCGCAATCCTGATGTGGGTCAGTTGAGGTGGTCGGAGCTTCATGGTTCGTGGGTATTGCTGTCGTTCACCACCACATTATCTCCTCCTCATTTGTGAATTCGGAGAAACGAGACCACAGTGACCACCGTCGTTAACTGTCGTTGTTGTTGCCGCCATCTTGTATTGCTACCGTCGCTACCCACCACAGGTGGGTGTTGGGTTTATTGTTCGAGCAAAAGGATGTGTGTGTGTGTATGTGTTTCTACCACTAGAGTGAATATCATACGTCGTGGGTGGCTTTGTTTGGCCGGAAATCGCAAGAACAGCCGCCACCACCACCGTGAGGTGGTGGCTGCTGCCACGAACCACCATGTGTATGTGTCTTAGTGATTGTGTGTGTTTAGTTGAGATTAGCATTGTAAAATGTAACTAGAAATCGGAATAATGAAATGAAACTCTAACCACCACCGTAAGGTGGTGGCTGCCGCCACCGGCCGCCGTGTCGGATGCTTGAAACCCTAATGGGCCTTGTTGGCCTAATGGGCCCAATGAAGCCAAATGGGCTTTGTAAAAACCCTAATGAGTTTAATGGACTCTAACTGACCTAATAAAACCCTAATGGGCTTGATGACATTCTAGTGGGCTTGATAGGCCCAATAAAGTCCTAAATAACCTAAATGTCCAACAAATTAATAAATGGGCTAGTACTTGGGTTGGAAACCCTAATTAGGGTTTGGAAAACCCTAATGCAATCAAAACCTTAATTTAGTGAAATTAATCGGGACGCACGGGAATTATTTAATGACTGGATATATTAAATAATAACCATTGGCAAAAACTAATCTAAGCAACATTGGACTTAATGGATTAAGTCCTTAGTGGATTACGTCCTTAATGGGTTAAGTAGGACACTTAACCCTAATCATTTTTTATGAGAAACCCTAATTTCCACTTGGGTTTGTTGTTGGGCCTTCTATTGGGCCTTGATGATTGGGTAATTAATGGGCTTTGGGGTAAGGCTTATATGAGGAGTTGGGCCCAATTTGGAAAATTAGGCCATAAATGGGCCATGTTTTGGGCTTTGATTCTTAGTTGACTTTGGGCCTATGGATTGGGCCTTGGGCTTGAACAAGCCAAGCTTGGGGTAATGTAGTAATTATCCAAGTATGTATTATGGTTATGTGTTGGGACCCAATTATTAATTGGGTGTTATTTTGGTATTGACAGTTCGGGAACCTGTCATCCAGCGGCTGGGGTTGATTCTGCAGGATTGCGGTGTGGGATTCTGTCTACGGGACTTCAGCAGTGTGAGGTGAGTTATCTTCCAGTAGGGGTGGTTCAAAGGACACAATGTCGGCCCACCAACAGGGGTAGTTGGTAGATAATTGTCTTTGTGATAATTATCTTGGTATGGTTATGTGATATGCTAATGAGATATGCTTATGTGATATGCTTATGAGATATGCTTATGTCATATGCTCATGAGATATGCTTATGTGATATTATATGTGATATGATATGTGCGTTAGTGGTAGTAGCAGGGAATAGTTTTTCCATGACTCGGTTGTTAGGACCGAAGGGTAGGTCAGTACCCCAGATATGGCTAAGTATGATTATATCCTGTCATTGTATGATTGATATTGGTAGGGTGAAATAGTCCCCAGTTACCGGTTGAAAGATACCGATGACGGATACCGGTTGAAAGATACCGATGGCGGATACCGGTTGAAAGATACCGATGGCAGTTATCGGTTGAAAGATACCGATGGCAGTTACCGGTTGAAAGATACCGAAGGGGTATACAGAACCCATGCAACGCTTATCTGTCTGTTTATGATATGTTAGTATGTAATCAACATGTTTATAATGTTAGTAGGTGAACAGTATGTTTATGATATATTATTATGTGATAGTGATAGGGGTGAAATAGTCCCCGGATACCGGTTGAAAGATACCGATGGTATTATGTGGTATGTGGTATGATGGGGGAACTCACTAAGCTTCATGCTTACGTTACAGTTTTGGTTTCAGGTGCTTTGCTTTCAAAGGAAAGGAGTCGGCTTGATCGCGGCGCATCACACTATGATTTCCGCACATAAGATCCTTGGGTTACACTCTGATACGGTTTTATGTTATTATGTTTTATTATTGACACTTTGGTTTTGACATGAGACATTATTATTGACGGTTTTATTACATATGGTTTTATATTAACTTATTTAAAAATAAAATTTTTGGTCTTGAATTTTGGGGTGTGACATGTTGGTATCATAGCCTTGGTTTAAGGGATTCGGGCACACTCTCGGGTGTGTCTGAACTCAAACTGAGGGCTAGGCATGAAAATTTTCAAAAGAAAATCATTTTTATAAAAAGAATTTGGAAGGAGAAAAGAACTTTGAAGAGAACAAGGTGTGTGATGTGTGCAATCAACAGAGCTCAAGTATGTTTCCCCAAGATAGCCATACATGTTATGTTATGATATGATATGATGATGAGAATTGCATGCTAGATTAGGGCTAAGGATCTAGGAAGATGCCTTATATTCCTGATGTATGTGCTTGTTGAGCTACATGATAGTAATGATCAATTAGTGATAAGATAGCTTGTTTAGGTTATGCCTGACTATGTGAGCCTTAGAATCGCATTCTAGTATAGATCCCTGGCAAGAGGGTAGACTGATCTGATTGGAATATGTTGGTTAGATTTTACTTTGTCTGAATGTTGCTTGCTTTGTGCTTTGAGGGACTCTTAGTAATGTAAGCTAGTTACTAAGTGAATATGCTAAGTCGCGAGTGGCAATATTCATGAGGTAGCAAGTTGACATTAGTGGGAAGTCCTTTAGCAGCTGAGGACTGGGTGAGTACGGGAACCTAGGAAAGCCCAGGAAGTGCCTTAGTGGGTTTGGTTGCGCTGTTAGCGAGCATTCAGGGTACCAGTTTGAGGAAGTGACTTGGAGGATTCAGGAGGATTACTGAGGAAAGTATGGATAGGTGTGGAAGGTAGTATTGGGCTCGTACTACTGAAAGCACAGGATCCATACTCGAATCGGAGAGAGTCTTGGAGAATCTGAGAAGCTTCGGGGAGAAGTTTGTGACCCGGTTTGGGGACAAAGGATATTCCAGTTGTTACAGATTAGCCATTGGCAAGCGAGCTAGTGAGCGTAACAGGGTGTCAGGCCCTGAAGGATATGATTTCCAAGAGGATGCAAATGCGAGATCGATTTGGAGAACTTTAAGAAGAGAGGTTCGTGCCAGGTGTGTATGGAAGAAGGTCCCGAGGAGAGATCCAAGACCTCCGATCATCGGGTGAAAGGCGAGCAGGGTCGGGGTCAGTGCAACATGTACGAGAAAGTACACAAGGGAGTTTGTCACTCCAGGGATTTAGGCTGCTACAGGTGTGGCCGGGTTAATCATGTCAGCTGGAGGTGATCGGTATTCCTCCAGATGTTGTGGGTATGTCATCTTCTATTGCTAATAAATGGATGATGGGAATACGTATCGCTTTGGGATTGTGAGCGAGTTTGGGTAAGTCAGACCTCGGGTCGGTTTTCTGCTAGTGTTTGGGTTATCAAGGATCATATATGCCATCCAGCATGCCGAAAGGTCCTTAATGACCCCATAGAGGGACGTACCTTGCAGAGTGGGTTCCGTGTGTACCATTATCATTCCGAATCTTTGTCGAGATATGTGCAGGAGTATTGTTTGGAAGATCCTTGGTCAGGGTTAGAGAGATAGCTCTCCAGTGAAGTTAGTGTTCAGTAGTACTGTGAGATTGGAAGTGGGAACAAGGACTCGTCAGCCAGAGTGAAGATTAAGGCATCTAGTGTCAGCACGGGAGGTGGATTGAGGTGTCAGATTAGACTAGATTTCAAGAGTACTCATCGAGATTTCCGAGTATGGGCGATCTTAAGGTTTAACCAGTGATTAATCGCTAGCATTAGTAAGCACAGGTTGTCATCAGTGGGATACTAGAAAGCGAGAAGGGTTAGGAATCCTTGAATTCTTGTGTGTCATGAAACCTTAGTTGAATCTAAGTGGGGGAGGTACTTTTTATAAAGTTCTCCAAATGTGGGTTTTGGTTGCGTGGGGTGCGATCTCTTGGGCACCTTGTCAACCAGAAGGGTATTCTAGTTGATTCGGCCAAGATAGAGGTTGTGATGCAGTGGGGGATTCCGAGGTCTCCATCCGAGTTTCGGAGTTTCTCGGGTCTAGCAGGTTATTACCGGAGACTTATACAGGACTTCTTTGAGATTTTGGTTCCTTTGACCCGATTGACCAAGAAGTCGGTGGCCTTTCGTTGGGGGCCAGAGCAGCAGGCAGCCTTCGAGACTCTCAGACAGTGGTTGTGCGAGGCACTAATTCTCACCATGCCAGAGGATGTAGATGATTTCGTGGGTTACTGTGACACTTTGATCATGGGCATGGGTGCGGTACTGATACAGTGGGGTCACGTGATAGCAGGTTCTGGGAACCAGGTTAGAGTTCCAGATAGGACTCGAGTTCAGTTGTGTGTTAGATCGAGTGCGTGTTCGACCGGTGCGGAAAGTGTTGTAATACTACGGGGGTAGCCGTAGCATTCACTAGCGATTAGATAGTTTGGAAAGTGTTGTAAGACTATGGGGGTAGCCGTAGCATTCACTAGCAATCAGATAGTTTGGAAAGTGTTGTAAGACTATAGCGGTAGCCGTAGCATTCACTAGCAGTCAGATAGCATGGGAAGTGTTGTAAAACTACGGGGGTAGTCGTAGCATTCACTAGCGGTCAGATAGTGATAAAGTGTTGTAATTCTGAGGGTGTAGTCGTAGCATTCGCTAAGTTGGTAGATATCATAAGCATGTTGTTAGCACACAAAAGGAACAGGAGTACCCACCAGTTCGGGTGTAGCAGTGAGGATATGGAAATCCACGGATTGGATTTCGGGATTACCCAGATGGGTTATATTTGGTTGAGCCAGTGATAAGACTGTAGGAACGCCACAACAATTATGAGATCAGAAAATCAATGGATCGTATGAGGCTAATTGTGATATAAGTCTATCATTGGTTAGGTGGCAATCATTTTTATTTTTGGATTTGCTAATGTCAGGATTCGACGCATGGACCCGATCGGTTAGATCGGAAGGTTGTTGGAACCACAGTGGCATGATAACTAGTGGCAACTAGTTCCAGAGAAGGATTTCGTTCAGAAGTCGTGTGAGGCGACTAAGTGGGAGTCCTTTGACACCGCAGCCGGGCCGAAACCTAGTATTTCAGAGGTCTGGCAAATATATTGAGACCAGGAAGGTCTCGGTAGCTTTGGAAAGCACCCATGTGGCAGCATACAAATTCAGGCAATTCAGTGTCCAAACAGTTTTAGCGTTTGGGCAGTGTTAGTATTTATGTTTCAGGTTGCAAATACAAACGAAATAGCTGGTTGATTGGGAAGTGACAAGTCACTTACAGCGGGATCAGCTGAAACTTGACCAGGTATAAGTGATCTACAAAGATAATTAGGTCTGTGATCCTGTTATATAGTGGGAACCTCGAGCTATTGGAAGTTGGGTAGTCAGTTGTGAGATAAACGGATTAGATTTAACGATAATGATTCTGTATGAGTGGTCTGTCAGGGAATCAGACTATCTCAAGGCAGCAAATCTCAGACGAAGTGGACGTGATCTTGTGGTGAGGAATTCGTTCACCTGCAGATTTTTGGGGCTTAACGAGGATTGGTCACGGCTACCCTGGGAAGGTTAGGGTGTGCCCAGGATAGTGACCATGTCCCTAGAGTGGTTGGGCGTGTAAGGAATGGTAAGGAATGATTCCGAGGACGAAATCTAATTTAAGTGGGGGAGAGTTGTAACGCCCTGTTTATTTAATAAATAAACAGATAAATTTTATGAAAGAGTAGTAGCCCTAAAATCCATAACGAGGATTGGTCACGGCTACCCTGGGAAGGTTAGGGTGTGCCCAGGATGGTGACCATGTCCCTAGAGTGGTTGGGCGTGTAAGGAATGATTTCGAGGACGAAATCTAATTTAAGTGGGGGAGAGTTGTAACGCCCTGTTTATTTAATAAATAAATAGATAAATTTTATGAAACAGTAGTAGCCCTAAAATCCATAATATTCAGTGAGATGTTGGTTTTTGAAGCCAAATGCCATAAGTTGGATATTTCAGGGGTTAAAGTATAAATTCGAGATTTATTTTGTAAAGATTTTAGAAGACAGGGGGATATTGGTAAGTATTAGACCTAATATGAAAGGATTTATCGAAGCGGGGGCTAAGAAGTAGATTATGGACCTCTTTTGACAATAATTGTAGAGGTAGGGGTTACTTAGTAAAATATGGGACTTTATTGGTAAGGGATTTCAGAAGATGGGGTTAAAAAGGTAAAATGTGGACTCATTTTGAAAGAGAAGGGGGAAGGAGGGACCAAACATGTTATTATGGGATAGATCTTAAAGGACCTGGGTATATAACCGTCCACCACCCTCTAAACCCTAACCCTAAGATTCACTTTCTTGCAGCCGCCACCATTCCATTGTGACCTACCAGCCGCCGTCGTGCCATCGCTGTTGAGGATGAAACTGCCGACGAGGACCATCGGGAACACCCATTTCCACCATCTACTTCTCTTCCTTTCGTTAACCACCGAAGCCCCTCTAGTCACCGACACCATCCGCTTAACTGCCACCTCCTTACCTGTTGAAGCTGAAGCATCGTCATCAACCACCGAGTTGGATACCCTTTGTCGTTGTCGGGGGACCACCAGGCGTTGTCGTTGTCTCCGTTTTGCTACCGGAAAAGGATCTGAGTCGCAATCCTGATGTGGGTCAGTTGAGGTGGTCGGAGCTTCATGGTTCGTGGGTATTGCTGTCGTTCACCACCACGTTATCTCCTCCTCATTTGTGAAGCCGGAGAAACGAAACCACAGTGACCACCGCCGTTAACTGTCGTTGCTGTTGCCGCCATCTTGTATTGCTACCGTCGCTACCCACCACATGTGGGTGTTGGGTTTATTGTCCGAGCAAAAGGATGTGTGTGTATGTGTTTCTACCACTGGAGTGAATATCATATGTCGTGCGTGGCTTTGTTTGGCCAGAAATCGCAAGAACAACCACCACCTCCACCATGAGGTGGTGGTTGCCGCCATGAACCACCATGTGTGTGTGTCTTAGTGGTTGTGTGTGTTTAGTTGAGATTAGCATTGTAAAATGTAACTAGAAATCAGAATAATGAAATGAAACTCTAACCACCACCGTGAGGTGGTGGCTGCCGCCACCGGCTGCCGTGTGGGGTGGCGGTGTGCTTGTCTTGTGAGTTGACTCGATTGGGGATGCTTGAAAGCCTAATGGGCCTTGTTAGCCTAATGGGCCCAATGAATCCAAATGGGCTTAGTAAAAACCCTAATGAGTCTAATGGACTCTAATTGACCCAATAAAATCATAATGGGCTTGATAGGCCCAATAAAGCCCTAAATAACCTAAAAGTCCAACAAATTAATAAATGGGCTAGTACTTGGGTTGGAAACCCTAATTAGGGTTTGGAAAACCATAATGCAATCAAAACCTTAAGTAGGACACTTAACCCTAATCATTTTTTATGAGAAACCCTAATTTCCACTTGGTTTTATTGTTGGGCCTTCTATTGGGCCTTGATGATTGGATAATTAATGGGCTTTGGGGTAAGGCTTATATGAGGAGTTGGGCCCAATTTGGAAAATTGGGCCATAAATGGGCCATGGTTTGGGCCTTAATGATTATATGACATTGGGCCATTAGAACGTCAAATGTTGGACTGGACTTTTGGTTGGGCCTTATGGTAAGACCTTATAAAGGTTTGGGCCCAATTTGGAAAATTTGGCCATGTGTGGGGCTTTGATTCTTAGTTGACTTTGGGCCTATGGATTGGACCTTGGGCTTAAACAAGCCAAGCTTGGGGTAATGTAGTAATTATCCAAGTATGTATTATGGTTATGTGTTGGGACCCAATTATTAATTGGGTGTTATTTTGGTATTGACAGTTCGTGAACCTGTCATCCAACAGTTGGGGTTGAGTCTGCAGGACTGCAGTAGTGTGGGATTGTGTCTACGGGACTTCAGCAGTGTGAAGTGAGTTACCTTCCAATAGGGGTGGGTCTAAGGCCACAATGTTGGCTCACCAATAGGGGTAGTTGGTAGATAATTGTCTTTGTGATAATTATTTTGGTATGTTTATGTGATATGCTCATGAGATATGCTTATGTGATATGCTTATGAGATATGCTTATGTGATATGATATGAGATATGCTTATGTGATATGATATGTGAGTTAGTGGTAGTAGCAGGGAATAGTTTTTCCCTGACTCGGTTATTAGGACCAAAGGGTAGGTCAATACCCCAGATATGGCTAAGTATGATTATATCTTGTCATCGTATGATTGATATTGGTAGGGGTGAAATAGTCCACAGTTACCGGTTGAAAGATACCGATGACGGATACCGGTTGAAAGATACCGATGGCAGTTATCGGTTGAAAGATAACGATGGCAGTTATCAGTTGAAAGATACCGAAGGGGTATACAGAACCCATGCAACGCTTATCTGTCTGTTTATGATATGTTAGTATGTAATCAGCATGTTTATGATGTTAGTAGGTGAACAGTATGTTTATGATATATTATTATGTGATAGTGGTAGGGGTGAAATAGTCCCCGGATACCGGTTGAAAGATACCGATGGTATTATGTGGTATGTGGTATGATGAGGGAACTCACTAAGCTTCGTGCTTACGATTTACAGTTTTGGTTTCAAGTGCTTTGTTTTCAAAGGAAAGGAGCCGGCTTGATCGCAGCGCATCACACTATTATTTCCGCACATAAGATCCTTGGGGTTACACTCTGATACGGTTTTATGTTATTATGTTTTATTATTGACACTTCGGTTTTGACATGAGACATTATTATTGATGGTTTTATTACATATGGTTTTATATTAACTTATTTAAAAACGAAATTTTTGGTCTTGAATTTTGGGGTGTGACAGACATGCTGACATGTAAAAATTGAATTTTTTTTCTCACAAAAGACACTATTTTTTTTTCCAATTTTGACACTAAGTTTAATTTTTTTTTTTCAATTTTGACACTCAACTCTTTGTTACAAATCGAACATCATTTTTACCAATTTTGTTCAATGTTGACCCTTTTTCATTTGAAACCAAATAAATATTTTTTTTACATTTTAAACTGTATATATACATTTTTTTCCGTTTAAAAACCATATTTTATATAAATACGATGTGTTTTTTTTACATTCAAAACATAATGTTATGCATAAATATGCATTAGTTATATTATGAGGACCAAACTAACCATAAACTTCGAACAAAATGTAAATATTTCATGGGTTGCAAACCTGACCTCTGTGTTTTGATCGACTACACACCTCAAAACCTCCAAACTCATTTTAAAGTTGCGTATTTATATAAAATACAACTTTTATATAACTAATGCATATTTATACATAAAACTATGGATTGAATGTAAAAAAAACAAAACAAAAACAAAACAAAAAACAAAAAAACTTGTAGTTATACAAAAATATGGGGTTTAAATGAAAAAAAATATATCTATACAGTTTAAAATGTATTAAGAACATATTATACGGTTTCAAATGGAAAATGGTCAACATTGAACAAAATTGGAAAAAAAATAGGTTTTATTTGGAACAGAAAAAAGCAGGGTGTCAAAATTAAAAGAAAAAATTAAACTTAGTGTCAAAATCGAAAAAAAATGAAAACTTAGTGTCTTTTGTGGAAAAAAAATACCAATTTTGACATTACGTCATCAAAAATGACACGTTATCATGTCACGTCGGCAGGTAACCGGGTTGACTGGTTAAGTTGTAAAAATAGTAAAAAATTAGCACAGTGTGAAATTTGAGAAAAAAACACAGTGTCAAATTAAAATTTTGGTGTAAACTTAGTGTGTTTTGTGTTATTTACCAAATAGAGAATTAATAGGTTGACAAATAAAATGACATTATTTATAAGACCTAATAGATTGATACATGGTAAAAGAAGAATAAATCTATTCTTTTATCCTTATCTCCATATATATTCTAATAAATGAATATGTTTGTTCTCATATTACAAGTGACATTATATAATTATATTAGAACTCCTCATTAATATTATATGTCTCATATCATGCCATTTGTCAACAAATTAATTATCCATTTCAAATTTAAATTTTCCACCCTAATTACATTAAATTTTAAAGTTTTTCACTTTAATTTTACTAATTAATAACATTAAATTAAAAAATTAAATTAAAAAATTAAATTAAATTAATACAGATTATATGGTGATATAATTTCACGTATTTATTTAAATCAACAATTATAATTTATATAACTAAAAAAATATTTTTTAAGTAAATAATTTATTTAAAATAATTGATTAATAGTTTTGATTTTTTAATATGAAAGTTTAATTAATTTAATAACCATGGTTCTCATGGGTTATAATATATATATATATATATATATATATATATATATATATATAGAGAGAGAGAGAGAGAGAGAGAGGGAGGGGGGAGAGGCCTTTAATTTTTTTAATTAATAAAACTTTAAATTAAATAGAAAAAAACATTAAAAAATATATCAAAAATTTTAGTTTAATTTTTCCGAAAAGCAAAATCATAAGCAAAGATAACCAAATGACCACCAATCTAAAGAAATTAAGAGTTTGAACAACCCAAAGAAATTATATAAAGACCATTTTTGGTTTTTTCTTAATTTTAATTTGTTAAAAATCGAAAAGATTCAAAATCTTCAAAAGTTGTAATCTTGTTCAAACTTCAAAAAGAATGTATAACACCTAGTTTAAAATAACTCAATTATAATTGTTTAAGACTAGTTTATAATAACTCAATTACAATTGTTTAAGACTAATGTTATAAAGATCTTCCATTCTTTTCCAATTTCACCCACCTGATGTGATTTTTTTGTCTATGTTTTTTTTAATTCTTTTTTATTATTTATTTTAATCTTATTGTTGTTGTTGTTATTATTATAAATTTCGACAAACGTATAAAATTCGGAAAACATTTTAAAATTCAGATAAAATTTTAAAATTCGGACGACATTATAAATTTTGACGATATAATAAAATTCAAATAACTATATAAAATGGAACAAAATCAAAGTTTATCTTTATTTATCACGGATATATTAATTGGTTCGGTATTACATTTATGTGGAGTGTTACGCGGATTGAAAACAAACTTTATTTTTGTTTCATTTTATATAATCGTTCGAATTTTATAGTGTTGTTCGAATTTATAATGTTGTCTGAATTTTAAAATGATGTCTAAATTTTATATGATTATCGAAATTTATAATAATAATAATAATAATAATAATAATAATAATAAATAAATAAATAAATAAATAAATAATGAAAAAATAACAAAAAAAGGAAAAAGAAAAAAAATGATATCAAATCAAAAGTAAAAATTTGATTAGATTGATGTTAGGGGGGTAAAATTAATTTAGGAGGTACTTTGTTTAATGACATAAGATTATAAATATTCTAAATATAATATTTGACAGTGAAGAATGCAAGACTACTTTAAATTTTTGGCTGGCTTCAAAAAGTTAGTAAAATGATGAAGACCATCTCCGATTTATTTCTATTTTTCCCCTTAAAAATAGAGTAAAAATGTGGTAAATAGTGTTTTATTTTCAATCCTATTCTATTTTTTATCCCCAGAAAGTATATTTCATTCTTCTAACTTATATAAATTGTCAAACACCCTTCTATTAATTTGGCTTTAACAAATATATAATCTATCTTTTTTTTCATTACAATAATATTAAATAAATAATATTATATTTATACTTCTTAATTATAAACTTTTGTAAAATACGTTTTCGTGTTCTAAAATTTCAATATGTATTTAAATTACAATATGAATTTTATAAATAAAAACAAACTTTATATTTATAATTAATTAATATAATTTAATATATAACACAATATTATAAATATTAAATATTACATTTAAATTATAATTAGTAAATAAAAAATCAAAAATATATAAATATATAAAAAGATAGACTAAAATCGACAACACAAAGTTCATCATTATTTTGGGAGAAATGAATTTTTCCCCAAAATGAGGAAATAAATGGGATAGAATTGGAAAAGAATGAGAGAAATAATAGAAAATGGAAGTGGGTTGAAGTTTTTATTTTATTTGTTATAAGATGCTGCAAATAATTGTGATTATTATTTGTTTGTAAAACACATAATTAAATATCCAAAATTTCATAATTGTTTTGTAATTATGATATAAATATTTTTATAAAGTTTCTTAATTTTACTATATTGTGAAATATTTTGAGTATATAATTACTATTTAAAATACTTTTTTGGCAAGACAGTTTTCTTCCAACTCAAATAAATACAATAACTTTTTGGATTATTACCCTAAATATGTAATATCATAATTAAGTTTTCAATTAAATTTTACTGTTTATCAGATTTTGTTTTAAAATCAATTTAATCCCACTCCAACCTGTGATTCGAATTCACATAATGGTTAATGAAAATTTCAAACTTTAAACATAAACGGTTTGCTTCAAGTTCAAAAAATATATATAAAATAAATACGGAATCAAAAACTAAAATTTTGAAAAAAATTAAAACAGTTAACCAACTGACTCGAGTGCAGTTTAAAATTATTTATTCAATTTAATTCGTCCAAACAATTTTTTGTACATCCGTTGTAAGAATTAAGAATACATGTTACATCATTATCGGTTGTGTGCAAAAAAAGTAAAGAAAAAAAAAAAAAAAAAAAAAAAAAAAAACTTTGAACTAACTTTTAGGAAAAAGTAATTTAAATTTTTAAATAAATACCTAACTGTTTTTATTTTAAGAAAAAAAATAAAACAGTAAATGTAAAAAGAAAGTAGCAGAATTTTTCGAACGAAAATAACAAACTCCGTAAGTTTCCACCGTCCGATTAATAAATATGTATTGCCCGTTTATTCTCTCTCCTCAACGAGTTGAGTAGTGTTAATAGATATCTCTAGAGAGAGAACCTGATCAGATTTCAGTGATGGACGATTCAAAATTACATAGCGGTGTGCGGCGGAGCAGAGAAACGGAGGCTACAAGCTCCGGTTCCGGTAAGAAAAGAAGATTTAATCCTCTAGATCAAGAGAATGCTGTTCAGCTGGAAAATCAGTGCCGAAGTGGAGTTGACGTGAATTTCCCGGAGGATATCATTTCTTCGGCGGAATCTGGTTATTGTGATCATGTTTTGTCGTCTCAATGCTTCAACAATGATTTGAGCTTAGATCTGAAGGTAAATTTCAAAATTCTCAAGTTATATATGCTTCGTCTGGAATCTGGATGTGAGAGAAATGAAAATCGTTTTAAATTTGATCAATTATGGTGAATTAATTAAGTGTTTGAATGTTTAATTGCAGGCGGAGCTTCGTTTCCAAACTGAAACCTCCATGTCCAGCAATGACGGTTTCAGGTTAGTAATTAATTTCATCTTCCTCTTCATGAATTCCAATTTCATATAACCTCTTCTACTTTCTGAAACCGAAAAGTAATTAATAAAAACGATTCTTAGTCTTCATTAATTTTACCATTTCATGTTCTCTATATAAAAAACTTCAACGGCGTAATCTTTTTGATCGTGTTTCTGTAATTTACAGTAGAGAGACGTGTTCTCTAAGTGAGATTTGTGGAGATTCAGAAGAAATGGAATCACCGTCAACAATGAAGACGCAACCACCAGCCTCCGCACCACCACCACCACAGGCAGCAGCAACTTCTCGTCGTAAACCGGTAACAGTATCAAATCTTCCAACGGCAGCGGAGATCGATGAGTTTTTCTCCATAGCGGAAAAGAAAGAACAAAAACGATTCGCGGACAAGTAAGCATGCCAATGACAGGCTTTATTATTCCAGACCAGTATAAAGTACAAACAGCATTTACATTTTTCACTAATTTTGTTGTTGATTCATCAGGTACAACTATGATATCGTGAACGATGTTCCAATGGAAGGTAGATACCAGTGGGTTCGTTTAAAGCCATAATTCTCCGATATTCAACCAGGTGAAAACTAGGCTAAATTACATGACCAGATTTGCCTTCTCTTTCTTCTTCTCCGTTAACTGTTCTTAATAATTCTTACAAGCATTAATTCCTCGCTGTCTCTAATTTCATATTTCAGTTTGTTTAGGTTAACTATGTCAGTAAGTAATTAATTAATTAATCCAGAGATGGAATTCACTCTTTATATGTATAGCCACATCAATTCCTAACTATGTGTAAAACATCTGCTTTAATTTCCTTGATTTGTGTACTACACCATTTTAGAAGCTTCTTCTCATTCTGCAACAAATATATAACTATCACTATTTGCATACATCTATTCAGACTTCAGTCCCTCCTTTCTGGCCTGCACTACTGTTACACACCACAGTGTCAGTAATTTTTGTGGGGTATGACTATGACTATCAATATATTTTTATTTAAATTTTTTTTTCCATTTGCATAACATAACATAGGGATCTGAACCCACCACATTTAAAATTTAATATTTTTACAAATTTCACAAATTTTGGTGTTCTTAACTTTGGATTTGTTGAATTTAAATAGTTAGTTAATAATATTCGTAGGGTTGTAGACATTATTCGTTTGATTTCATCCGTCCATACAAAATGGGTGTATATTGAATTGGAAAGTCTTATCTTGATCATACTTTCCACATGAAAGCAAATTATTCCAATTCAAGAAGGGTCGTTGCATTTTAATACTTTTGGGTCTTAATCATAAATTAAACAAGTTATTAAAATTGAAATTAGTTATTTGTATAAATAATAAGATATGACTTTTTTATATTTTTATATAAGTTTAAAGTTGTTTCCCTTAAAAGCGAACCGGATCCGAATGCATGTGTGTTGTCGTTAATGAATTTGGTGTGAGAAACGGAAAAAGTGGCTTTTTTTTGTAATTTGGTAGTCACACTTTTTGCATTTTGAATTAACCAGTGAATGTTCTTTTTAGAATTGGTACTTGTGCAGTACAAAAAGGCTTTATGTATCGTCTCCAAAGTCATCATACTAATCGTGTTGTGTTTGTTAATTTGTTACATTGAAATATAAATTAGAATTCATCCACCATTAATGGATGCTTGAGTGTTAAAACAATATATTTCGATGGAATTCGATACGGAAGCTCTTGTTGTGGAAGCAACTATTTTTCTTAGAATTCTTTCTAGAAAGCAAGTAAATACTTAAATGTTTATATACTAATCACGATGAATAAAAAGGTTTGTGGATAAATAATAAATATATTTTTATAATTACACCAATTAAGTCATCTTATTTTAAAATTGAAGAGAAAAAGACAATGCTGCCTAGCACTATCGTATATGATTTGCTACAAAATATCCATTTTTATTTTTTCTATAGATAGATAACCGACAATTTTGCAATGGCTTATAGCAAAATTCATTATTTGCTGCAAACTCCTAAATTGTTCATATTATTGCTAAAATTATATTTTTGTGAAAAAAATTGAAATTTGATTTGTTGTGATCTTCAAAAACCATTTTGACAGAAAAAGAGATCGGTATTGTGAAATGATAATGATTTGCTGATTTTGAGACAGATTTCCTAAAAAATATGTAAAATACTAAAAATGAGGAAAGATTTAAAAAATTTGTCTGAAATAAAAGGACTAATTTCGATGTAACTAGTGAACTCAAAATTGGTGTTTATTTTGTAAAATCTTTTTTTTGAAATATTTTTTAGCAACCCATATATGCCTACATTTGTCTTCTTTTGATCTTTTCTTCTCCAAATATTTAAGCGAAGTAGCCAATGTAAATAATTATCTGTAACTAGGAGAGATAAAAAGAAGTATTTGAAGTAATTTAGTTAAAATTCATGAACTCAATATGATTGACATGATACAGTAACAGTATTTATAGTAAACTGCAATACGATAGTAATGCTTAGTTGCTACTTTAGAATTTTTAAAACATGTACTCACTGCGAAATTACTTAAGAAGCCTTGAGAGACCCCTTTTTTGGAAGAATTAAAAACCTATTAAACAAAAAAGTTGCATAGTACGAGCCAATGGACTAAACATATCAACTCACTAGATGTGATGTGTAAAAAACAATTAATTGGTCGAATCTTCAAATCCGAAATTTTACAAACAAAATAATTAAGGGTTAAAGAAGCCAATAAAATTCAACATCGAAGTGAAGTGATGCTGATATGTGAAATAAGTATTGATTGGAATTTGATTCCTTAACATGTCAAAATCCACGCTACAGCATCAACTCAAATCCTTTTAACTTTTTGTAGACTAGTCGGTTTGTAAGCAAGTGAAAAAACTCAAATAAATATAAGTATATATGTTTAGTTTCTGAAATAAATATAAATAAAAGATGTAAAGAGAAAAGGGGACAAAGAGGATGAGTGGATGCACGTGGGGTGTGTGGTGTGATGTTTTGAGAATGCTTCGGATCTGATGCCCATACTATTTAATATTTGAAAGTTTTAATTTACCTACAAAATCGAGATCGCGGCAGCTAGAAAGAGAGAATGTTACTTTGCCTCTTCATAAAACCAAGAAACCCTTTTTTAAAACTGCATAGATAGACACTTGGCATGCTTGCTATTTTGTAAGTAAGATTTATTTTAAAAAGAATTTTAGATGTATTGAATGTTAAATTATATTTCTAAACAACAGTTTGATATTTTATACACTAAATAAACAATGTAAACTCTAAGACTGTTGGGTATGGGTCACAGCCATACCCACGCTATGGGTATGGCTGCAACATCTTTTTCTTCCATAACATCTAAAAGGGGTGGTGTTTATTTTTAGAAACCACTTTGAGAAAGAAGAAAAGTAGAAAAACATAGGAAGAAGAAAGAAAAACGGGTGTTGAGGGGATGTTAATTAGGCAACGAGTGGCAACGGGAAACCAAGGGGGCGGTGTTTGTGGCGTTATACCGGCGTTGAAGGGTCTCCACCTCAGCAAAACATCTTTGGCCGTTGCCCACACTTTAAACGAAGCTCCTTTATATGGAATTTCGTGAAAATGAATCACAAAATCATTTTATATTTGCCTATATATACTTGTTAGGTAAAAGGAATTAGGCTTCATATGGTCTAACACATAAAAAAAAAATTGATATTGAAAAAACGTATTTTTCTGATAAACATTTGATGCTGCCGCTTTTTGAAGAGTTCCCCTCGTTTCTTATTTCATACCAGATTCGGTGCATGTGAATTCGGTATTTAGGGATAGTATAATATTATTTTATTATTTTACTTGTTTTTATTTTCATAATACATAATTTTAAGTTGGCTTATTTCTTACCAATTTAGATTTGCATTGATTTTATATTTTTATCGAATGTCTAAAATAAATTAGATTATTACGTGTTTCAATAAATTAATTATTTGTATTATTGTATTATATGTATTATTATATTACATATAATTTTGTTTTGAATAAGAATTTAATAGTATGTTTCTAAATGAAATTTTTTGTGATTAGTGAATTTTGTTGAGCAATGGGAACAAAGTAAAAAGATTACATTCGTTTACGTATAATGATTTATCAAGAGGCGAAAAGAAAACCACAACAGAAATTGATAATCAAGGATCTTCAAAAGATAAGAGAGTGTTGTATGCAACTTAAATAAAGATTTTACTTTAGAATGTATACATTGTTACATTTTGTTATCATTTCAAGTATTCTGCTACTCGTTCATATTTTGTAAATTTAGTCTATCCTAAAACAAAATTATGGTTGGACGATTGAAAATCTATACAAAATCAGAAAGAAAAATAGATAAACCTAGTCTCCAACTCGAAACCCGTAATCAGAAAAGAAAATCAACAATATCGATCTTCACATATTTGTAAGTTTAGTGGTTGCATGCATGGGAGGAGCTTCTTTAGGGCTAAAAGAGGTTGTGCCCCCCCCCCCCCCTTTTTTCTATTAGGCCTAAATATATAAAATCTGGATTTTGGCCCCCATGTTCTCCAACTTTTATTCATATTATATTTTCGGCCTCCAAGTCAAAAGCTCAAGATTCGCCACCGGCTGCAGGGAAGGAAAACAACGATGGTTGGATCCATATGAAGTGAGGGTTGGATTCAAATGCACTCACTACAAGAAAAAAGGTATTAGTGGCGACAAAAGTCGCCACTATTGCTCACCCAAGTCGCCGCTAATAGCTTTACCGGCGACAGGTCGCCGCTACTGCCTCGTCGCTATTGCTCAAAAAGTCGTCGTTAATGCAACGTGTCGCCGCTAATGCTCCAGTCGCTGCTAATGCCCTATGTCGCCGCTAATAGTGTCGCCGGTATTGCCGTTTTTTATTTTCTTTAAAAGCAGCCAATCTCGGCTGTCCGAAAACCGATATAAAATAACGTTAAATGCAGAAAAACCGATACATCAAATGCAGAAACACGATTACATAACATCCAAGTTTTATAATATCATACATATCCAAAATAAATAACAAAATTCTTATAAATTTAGATCATACTATAAATGCTAATAAAAGATAAAACTAATACGACGTGTCATCATCCCCGCCACCGTTGTTCCATCCTGTAAGCTCCACAGTTGACTCCGGATTGTTGGACATTGATCGAAGATTCTCCAACTACATAATAAATAACAACTTATAAACTTGTAAGTTAACCTATTAACTTTAACCAAACTAAAAATTACCAAATGACATTGTAGCATCCTACTTGTTTTTTGTTTCTTTTTTTCCATTATAACATTGTAGTTTACATATTTCACACAAAATACAAATACACACATACATACAATATACACATATATACATACTTTTGATACACATAAAACAACCATGAACACAATCCAAACTGCATACAAATACATACATACATTAATCACATATACACGTATTTTTTATACACACATATATGAAATACACACAATTTTCACACACATATATATGAAATACACACACATATAACATATTTCACACACATATGAAATACACACATATATACAAAATACACACACAAATGCACACATATATACAAAATACCCACAGATATACAAAATACCCAGTCACAATAAATAGAAGTAATAGAACATGTGGTGGCGTGTGGTGGTCCAGTGGTGGCGGTAGTGGCGGGTGGTGGTCGGGAACACAATCAACAAAACTGAAATTGTAATTTTTTTGCAATTAACCACTCCAATAAGCTAAAAATCAATGTTACAAGAGAAAATGGACCGAAAATTTACCTGGAAAAGCTTAGTTTCGCCGGAAAATCCTTGGTCTCGCCGGAAAAAGCTTGGTCATCACCGGAAAATCCTTACCCACCAATGGTATCTTCACCCAAAATTGTTAACGTGACAATATCCCACTCTAGCTAATCGACGAAAGTGCTGAAGGAAGCGATGCAGACGAGAGAAAGAAACGAGATTTGCAGTGAAACAGAAGAGAAAATGGGAAAAGATCGACCTTTAGCGGCGACGCCTTTACCAACGATAATTTTGGCTTTAGCGGCGATTTCCTTCAATACCGGCGACACTTAGGAGGGAAACATTACCGCGCCATTTTTTTTGACAATTAGCGGCGACTCGGTTAGGTCTTTAGCGGCGACTTTTGTCGCCGGTATTGCTTTTATGTATTCTTCGATTATCCTCGCCGTTGGATTAGAAACACGATCGAACGATCTTAATTTACTAGAACGTGAAAGCACGGATCCGTGTCTACAGTCATTAGCGGCGACGCCAATAGCGGCGACACCTACTTTTAGCGGCGACAATTTGAATTGTCGCCGCTAAAAGTAGGTGTCGCCGCTATTGGCGTCGCCGCTAATGACTGTATTTCTTGTAGTGACTAACGAAGAACTTGGGAGTCGAGAGTTGGGTTCAGAGGCAACAATGGTTGGCTTTATATGCGTCGGTGATGATTGTGTTTAAGATGCGACAATGAGGATGGTCAGGAGGAAGGAAGACGTCGTCGAGGGTGAATATGTCTTTTCCTAAACCGTTAAGTGAATAAGTATTAAACCGTTATGTCTGAGGTATCTTTTTCATGACAAATAATATAATTTTATGGGTGCAAGTCAAATGAGCATGTGGTGTAGAAACTCATATATTCAAATCCAAAATAATAATAATAATAATAATAATAATAATAATAATAATGAAGTTTGTAGATCAAGCATGTGCGTGTGGGATTTGATATCCGCATGGGGATCTCCGGGTTTGGGTTATGGGTTGCCGGGCAGATTCTTTACAACTATGCTATTCATTTTCTCCTTGTCCCCGTTTTTGGTATTTTTGAAATACATGATAAAATTTATTTAAATCGATGATTTTTTTCTTATTAACAATATCTTTAAAATTTTAATGACAATATATAAGCCTCTAGCTTCTATATCCGCAAAAAGTATTTAAACAAAACAAATAGAATATCTAGTCTTAAGATTGCATTAATATCCAAATGAAAGAAACTATCTTAACGCGATATACTTGGAGCATCTATATTGGGAAAGTTTTTTCACAAAACTTGTTATATAACCAACCCAAAAGCTTATTTGTAGCAACTATACAATAAAAGTTTTTTAAGACTTTTTTTCAAACTAATAAACTACTAAAGAAACTTCATTAGCTCTTTCAAAGAGCTTTAAATTAATAAGTTTTGCCATTAATTTTTTTAAGAGATCATGTATCTCATACGTTTTCAACTAATACTTATTATAAAGAAGACAATATATACAAACAACAATAAAATAATCAAAACAAAATTAATGAATCCTATAGATATATTTTTTTAATTAATTTCAATTATTTAATTTATATCAATAATGTATTTATGAAGAATTTGCAAATATAACCAAATTTGCTAATTACTTTTCACAAAATAACCAAAAATTAGCAAATTTCACAAAATAGCTACTAAAATCATAGGTAATTAGGGATAATATATGAAATCGAAAGTCCGAATGTACAAATCATTAATGCAAGAATTGTACATAAAAGACTTGTACATTCATAGATGGACTTCCATCGGCGATTTAGACTAAATCCATCTGCGATTTTGACTGGGCCAAGTATAAATACCATTTTTTTTGGAAAGCCCTCATTTTTCCATCTTTCAATTTGGGAAAACTTTCTCAAAACCCTTGATTGAAGAACAAAGGACGATTTCGTTTATTCTCTCGAATTCATAGTCAACAATGTACGAATTTATAGTCAACCTAATCAAATTCGTAGTCAAACCTACCCTTAAAAAAAAGGTAAAATCGCAAATGGGGAAGAGAGGAAATCGCGAATGGAACAAAGTCCATTTGTAATTTGGTGTCCTGATTGGAAAATTTAGTTTTTTTTATAACATTCGTGAAATAGCAAATGAAAAAGCCTAAATAGCAGATGGAATCTGCAATTTTAGTGGTTATTTGCAGAAAAAAAAAGCTATTTTGTGAAAAGTAATTAGCAAATTTTGCTAAATTAATATTTTTTTTCTATATTTATTTGATGAAATTTACTCCTAAAAGTCAAAACTTTTAGTCTCAATATATATAGGTGTTACATTATTTATGTTTGTTTTTTTAATAAAGGGACAACATTTATGTTATCATGTTTAAAATTATCAAAGTATTAAAGTATTTACATATATTTGAAAAATATTAAATTTCAATTAATTATATAATTAAGTTGAGATGAAATATATATAAATTCAAACTTAGAAACAACTAAAATAAACTGTAAATTTAAAATAAAATTAGAGGGTTACCTCCGCTTCGCATGGAACGGAATGTCAAAGTATTGTCTCTTTAAGTTATAGTATGTTTTTTATAAATTAAACCTTAATATATAAAAGGGCATTATTTTTTACTTAATCAAGAGAGAAGACATGTAATATAAAAGGGCATTATGATAAACTGCTACAAATTTCTCACGAATTGCTACTGCAAATTCATTAATGCTTGAAAAGCCCTGACAAACAGACAGTTTTGTAAAAAAAATAGGCCATTATAAATGAGGAAACTCTAGAAGTATGTTGTTATTTTAGAATGTAATGTCCCAAAAATCATGATATAAATTTTTTGTTTATCAAAAACTATGTTCATAAACCACAAGTCATATAAAACATTATTTCCAAACATAATCATAAAATAAGAGTATCCAATAACATCTCTAAATCAAAAATCTCACGGATGTCGTGTACAATCACGCATTCGCCTTGCACTGACCATCTGATGCACATGAAACCACAAAACCAACAAGTGTAAGCCAAAACTTAAGCAGTTTCCCCAAAATACCCCACACAACAATATATATGCAATGCATGCATAAAAGGCCTACAGCACAAGGATGGACCGCCACCTGATCCTTCAACAATAAGTTGGGACACTTCCGATCTACAACATAAGTTAGATCGCTCCCTTGGGCTTACATTATCAACTGGACCGTCTCGGGTATCTTGGCTTTCAGCACAAAGCAGGACCGCCTCAACCCAACCACAATATGTCGACATATGCACATAACAAATAGCATAAGTAATAATACAGATCCACTAATCTAATAAATCACTACATCATAGAAACATCATATACACGAGGATACATAACACAATCTAGTGAGCCGACATTAGTGTCTTCGACCTACGAGTATAGTGAGGAAGACTCACCTCAAAGTCTAGAAGGCATTTGAACTGATCATTGCTCAAAAAGCCGACTCTAAAGTTTACCTATACACCAAACATGGACCGAGCGTCAATCTACTACTCAAATTATTTCATTTGACCTAAAGTCAAACTTGGTCAAAGGCACATCATTCAGATTACGCCTTGCGTACATGACGCTCTACGCCCTGCATAGAGCACCAAGTGGCTTTTACGGGACAAAACAAGGCTACGCGTTGCTTAGCCATAATTACACCATGCATACAACGTTGATGTGCACTTTTCTCAATAAGTTCTTAATACAGAAGGTTACACTACCAAACTTCCAGGTTTAAGCTAGATGGACGTCTTAATTGATAAAGTCTCTGACTTTATCCATTTACATGCATACCAAGGGCACAAACTCAAAATCTAAGTCCAAAAGTGATGGGTTTTGGTCATAAGACATCCTATGTGCTCATACAAACCCTAATGCTTGGATCTAGGTTTCTCTATTGTACATGCTTTGAATCCAAGACTATAAACCCTAATTCTAGCATATGGAAATTGATATTAACATATAATTAGGTTTAAGATATTACCTTGATTGTTATGTAGCAATAACAATCCCAATTCCTCCTTTGAATTGACTTTGGAAGGCTTAGAGTCACAAGTGTCACTCCTCTAATGGTTCACAAACACCATAAGCAAGAGGATGAAGAGGAGAGAGGTTAGAGGCTGCCCAAAACGTGTGAAAACCCTAGAAAAGAAGTTTTTTTCACGTTTTTGATCCTTAAGGGATCTATTTATAGTGAGGCTATTAGGGTTATCTAACAAGGAAACCCTAATTTAGTTGCTTAAGCCCTAAGCAACCCATAGACTCCTTTAATCAAGCCCATGGACGATTTCCTTATGGGTTTCCCATAGAATTCGTCCACCCCTTGATTCAAGGCAATCCATGGCCCAAATTGCAATTATCTTATAATTACAATTCCAGTCCCTTAAGTTTAATTAATCTCTTTTAGTCACAAAACTAATTACCAATTAATTATTGACTAATATTAATTAAACAATATGATTTCTCCTTTAATATATTATTCCCATAATATATTAATAAATCATATTTAATCCTTTCTCTCCATAATTCATCCTATCAAGTTGCTTTGGTGAAGGCAGCCCAAAAGGACCATGCACCATCGGGTCAAGTACATACCAAAATAGTTATGGACTTAGACACTAATCCAACAGTCTCCCACTTGGATAAGTCTAATAACTATTATGCGTATGACTTCAGATCCCGATCTGCAATCGTAGCTTTCCAAAGCCGCTGTCAACTCTAATCCTATCAGATACGCGTGTCCTTAGATAAGGGATCATATATTCCTCCATTCTAGATATCATATGAGATATGATTTCAAATCATTCTCTTTGTACTATATCTCGATTCCCGATTTATGACGACTGACTAATTGAACAAATCAAATTAGCCCTAGCCCGGCCGAGCATTTACGTTTATCATCACTAAATCATCGAGGGGCCCAAAGATATCGCTTTTATCCTACTTCGGATAAAAGGAACGGATAAACTTTGATACAATGCTTGCTTGCACTCACTCACCGAATCACACACAACAATATGTTTTATAACACCAAGTTACTGGCGCGTTTACATATTATCAATGTGCAACCGATTCGCAAGATACAACTCACACATCTCGGTTCAAGAATATAAGATGTTATCGTCTCACCAATCACTCATGACACAATCCATGGAGTGATCCAAGTGAGCGTGGGTTTAATCCAATGCTCAAATCATATTCGTAAGCACTCATGAACGTTGCAGCAAACATTTGCTTATGTCTAATACTCTTTTAGACGATCCACACACCAATTCACGACAGTCTTCATTCATATTTACTTCCAACATATGAACGACTATGGCCCGTTTGAATAATTCGATTATTCTTAATAAACTCAATTATTCTGGAAGTCAAAACATGCAAATGTGAAACACAAGAATAATACTAATCCCATATGGCCTCAAACCTTTGAGTATAAATAAAACGCCTTTTATTTATCACCATATTGATTACTCATTATTTGTCGTTTCGGGTAATTAACTTCTTACTTGAATTACGACACTTGTCCCATGCTCCTAGCATGCACACAATGTTTACCAATGGTTCTTACTTTGTGAATTAGATCACATTGAACACATTTCCAATCATTCTCATTTCACAACTCCAAATCCTTTTCATAAGTGAAAGAATATCAAATTCTTGCTACTTATAGAATATGCTAGATTCTAACATTTTATGCAATGATCTCTTTTGTAATGTCACTGCACCAAAGTCACAAAGACTATTGCCAATGATATTACAAAGTCTTCTATCGGAGATTGTTACAAGTCAATTCCTTAGATATGATGTCTCTCACTCAAAGTACATTCTTTGAACATACTTTTGCATAGAAGTTTCTAATCTAATCATAGATTTCTCAATATTCAATTCCCAATATGGACACACTTCAATATGTTCCATATGACAACTCATTCTTAATAGAATCTTATCTATTCGTAATGATGTCGATATGGTCCATCCAATATGGAAACATTTCCATATTTTCCAATACTATACTTCCAACTACTCACAAGCGACCAATCCTCGTCGAACTTGGATTGTCCTTTGATAGTTGTTTAATTATTTTAGTCTAAACCGATTCTAGTCCTTTTTCCCTTTAAATGTGCTCGACATTTGGAAAATTTTAGAATGGTCAAACATTAAAGCATTTGCAATCGATCCTATACCCGAAGCGTATGGTACACGACGCATAATGTTTTATTTGCTATGTTCTCAAAATTCGAATAGTGAAGAGGGATGCCGTAATCATAATCGAAATTTTAAGAACACACTTTGTACCTTTGACTAAATTTTATTAACATTTCTCAACCTAACCTTTAGATTTGAAATGAAGCATAATATTCTCTCCCTTAATTATAGCAAAGCAACTTTACAACCCTTACGACTTTGCAAGGTATAACTCTTGTTTTCTATAATTAATATTGCCAACTTGCAATACGTGCCTTAATAATCATACAATCATAACTTTTATGCTCCCACTATCATGATGATTATTATAAAAACATAACACTTATGCTCCCACTAGCTTCGACATGTATTCATAAACATCTTAACTTTCATAAAAACAATGCTTATTGAATTTCTTAAGTTCATGTTTCTAATACTTAGTGCTTTGATAATCTTTTATCAAGGTTTCTTGAACTTATACATATTTGCCTTCAATAGTTCATATGTGTGTCTAAACAATTAAGACTAATTGCCAAACCTCACAATTCAAATTATGGAAAGGGATGTCGTAACCATAATTAAATTCGAGAATGCAATTTTACAATCACTATCTTCTTAAAATCTTTCTTTGTGAAAGCATTTCCTCACAATCATTTTCATGAAGGAGGTAATCTTATGACACTTAGATTTAAACAGTGTATTTGTTCCTATCCATGTGAATTTGTCAAAACCAAAGTTTACGACAAATTCAAACTCATATGGACCGAACTTTCTTAATCTTGATTTCTTGCCTTTATGGTAGCACAGCTGTCCACCATGTCTTCCAAGTAGTTAAGCAGCTCACCTTTTCTTATCAATGTACTTTCCATTGATCAAGGTCCTTGCCTTTTATGCATTCAAATGAGAACTCATAGGACTCACATGCATAATTAACTTGATTGGATTGGCACAGAAACAAAAAGATGTCATCACGATAGGTTGTAAACCTCAACTCGTGTGCTAGTGATGATCGATAAGGTTTATTTGATTTGTTCTTGAAACCTTTCAAGACCATTAAGACTCCCACTGACTCCTTGACATATAAGATTCTCTTGTCAAAAACCATTTCTTAACAAACAAATATTCAAGAGTTAGTGTAGCTTTTATCAAAACACTTCATAAATTGGTCCTAGTTGGTCTTTGTCTTATCCAAGACATCACAACTTTCCACATTTAATGAAAGTTACAAACCTTCTTAATACCTTTCACTCAATGTCACAATCTTAACTTTAAGACTTGTTATTGGAACGGAGTGTGATTGACTTATTGATTTAACCATTTCTTCAATTCTTGATTCCTCTTCTTAGACATACAATTGTACTAAGACTCACTTAGAGGATCAATTGAGATATGGTTCTTAATCATTAAGACCTATCATAAAGCATAAAAGGTACTCTCCCATCTTCTTAGAATGGAGAAACTTTTATCTTTCTGCCTACTTGATTCTTCTTATTCGTTCTGCTATTGATCTAAACCCTTTAATCAATTCAGAATTACACTTAATCTTGTAAGTATAATCGTATTTACTAAACCTTTAGTAAATCATGACGAATATCATTGTTAGTCTTATGGTGAACTTGATCGACACGCAACATTGTGTGCTCGATCTCTTAGCCCTTCACTTGACACTTTGTCAATGAATTTGTCTAATTTCCAAATATGAAATTTCTCATTCATCGTGCAACCGAGTTGCGTGATTCCAAATTTATGTCCAATTGAAACTTTGGCGATGAGAAACTCTCCCTATTTGGTAAATTCTCGACATTTCCATAAATAACATAATAAGAACCAAATCCATTATTGCTAATAATAGAAATATTTTAACATCAATTTTTCATACACGCCATTGTAAGGATAAATAAATAAAATTTATAATCAAAATTTATTTTATTGCGGAAAAAATTTGTCCTTACAATGCAACTCATTGAAAACTTATGCTAATACATCTTTCTTAGCAATCTAATTCTAACTCTAAGTAGTAGCTCAAGAATCTAATCTTCGAGAAATGTGATTGAAATCCATTCCTTCACGGTTAGATTTTGCTCACTTCTTCCCTTAAGCTTCCTTTCTTTTCTTCGATCCTACAAAACATCAATTGTAATCTTATCACATTATGTATTAAGAATCTAGAATAGAAGCTTAAAAGAGTTAGTCAATGGATTTTACCTATATTAGAGCCATACGTTTTCACTCTCCCATCTCTTAGATCTCTTAGGTAAATGGGGCTGCTTCGTCTCCAATGCCCTTTCTCTTGGCAATAAAAGCAAATTGACTCTTTTGGAACATGACATGGAACTACTTCAGACATTGCCTTTCTCTTGTAGTCAAACTTTTCGATCATAGCATGTCTTTCGTTGCCATTGTCTATATCCATAGAGGTCTCGAAGGCAGATTCACCAATCAACTTTGCTTTTCTATTGCGCCAAATCATTGCTGATTCAGCAGCAATAAGCATATAGGTGAGATCTATAAGGGTCACGTCGCGGTTCATCATATAATACTCTCTTACGAACTTACTATATGAATTAGGAAGTGATTGAAGAACCCAATCAACAGCCATTTCCTCACAGACAACGGATCCCAACATTCTTAACCTATCAGTGTGTGACTTCATCCCTAGGACGTGTGCACACACGGACTTTCCTTCTTTATGTTTACTTGCCAAAAGGGATTGAGTGATCTTGAACTTTTCAAGCCTTTGAACTTGTGGGCTAGGGAGAATAATTGGAGGAGGTAGAGGAAGTGAAGCATGATTTCTTGTTCCTCGATCGAATCGTGGAATATCATCTTCATGTGGAATGCTTGTTCCACGGGATTTGAGAAGACCATAGTTGTCAAACTTTGACATCTACAATACGGGAGAAAACGAATTCAAGTTAGTTGATTGATAGAATCCTTAGTAAATCACCCAAATGAAATACTAAGGCTAGGACCCAACACAATATTCTACAACTCGGGAGATGGATGCCGTAACCCTAATTGCAGAATATTTGAAGGTAAGTGAATGACGATTCACTAATTTCCACCATGAAAAACGAAAAAGAAATTTAAGTTTTAAATCTATGAAAACTCCTAGATCCTTTGAGATACATTGAACTTTCAATGGCATGTTTATATCTCGATATGCCACTCTTGTTTGTGACTGGGATGCCGAGGATCACAAAGCGGGTGTGAATAACCATGCAAACTAACATGGTGCCCTCATATGTTACAGTCACCTATTCGATGTGCCGGTAAACCATACACGCTCCATCGAACTATGACAAACATTGAGTCACCCTTTGCTACCTTTGCTTATAACCATTTAGTGTGTCGGTAAACCACACACGCTCCACTAATGTCTTCGCAAGGGCACAAAGTGTAATTTCATGGAATTGCATCAATTCACTTTTGCCTAAGTAACTAAGATTGAGAATTTTGAAAACATTTAGTTACTTTTATAATTCATTATACTTATAATGGAAGGTTTCGTCCTATCCTACCCGTTCGGCTAACGACCCTCCACTAGTCAAGAGTGCGGTGGGTAAGAGTGGATACCCATTCAATCGCCATTTTATAGGCAATTTCCTTAAACACCCCTCATAGACCAGCTTCGTGAATGAGGCCTACTAACGGTAAGACTGAGTTTTACTCATACATATATATAATGTTAGACTTTTAATGTTATATATAGTATAGGGTGTATTTTATACTTTTAAAATATTAGGTGGTCAAATTTAACAATTATACCTTTAATTCAATTAAATTGTAAACCAAAACTTTTATGGATTTATTAAACCTCTTTTAATTATACACCTTAATTAATTAATAAAACCATAAGGGTGTGATTTGAACTTTTTCAAAACTATACTAGAGTTTTAGAATTTAACATTCCTAATTAAACTTTTAATCAACCTTTAAATTCCAAAACTTGAGGGCAAGTTTTGAAACATTTCAACACATTAGGGTTTAGAATTTAAACATACATCAAAATTAAACCATTTAATCAAAATTTAAATTCCAAAACTTGAGGGCAAGTTTTGAAACATTTCAAAACATTAGGGTTTTAACTATTTAAATTTCAAAACAACAAAACTTTTGGGTTCAAATTTAAACTATAAAACCTAAAGGGGAAAATATGAAACATTTCATAACAACAAGAATCAAATAACAAATAATCTAAATTAACAATTGATCACATAATTATCCATATTTGATTTATTTATTGATTTCTTGCAAAACAATTTATCAATTTAGTCAAAATAATTAAACAATTATCACACAAGGAAACAATTATCTTATTAATTGATAAATATCTTCAATTAGATCAAGAATATAGTCAAATATATCATAAAATCGGATTTATATTGATCTAATATGATAAGGTAACTATCCACAAGCAAAAACAGCAAGAAATCCCGGTTTTCCCTCTCACTGACCAGCCGACTCATCGAGTCAGACATGGACTCGTCGAGTTCATCATGAACTCGGCGAGTTCCTCTAAAAACTCGACGAGTTCAGCCCCTAGAAACACAAAAAATCGAATTTTTTCAACATACAAAGCATCAATACAATAGAAACCAATCTAGTCTCTGATACCACTGATGGGTTTTGGTCATAAGACATCCTATGTGCTCATACAAACCCTAATGCTTGGATCTAGGTTTCTCTATTGTACATGCTTTGAATCCAAGACTATAAACCCTAATTCTAGCATATGGAAATTGATATTAACATATAATTAGGTTTAAGATATTACCTTGATTGTTATGTAGCAATAACAATCCCAATTCCTCCTTTGAATTGACTTTGGAAGGCTTAGAGTCACAAGTGTCACTCCTCTAATGGTTCACAAACACCATAAGCAAGAGGATGAAGAGGAGAGAGGTTAGAGGCTGCCCAAAACGTGTGAAAACCCTAGAAAAGAAGTTTTTTTCACGTTTTTGATCCTTAAGGGATCTATTTATAGTGAGGCTATTAGGGTTATCTAACAAGGAAACCCTAATTTAGTTGCTTAAGCCCTAAGCAACCCATAGACTCCTTTAATCAAGCCCATGGACGATTTCCTTATGGGTTTCCCATAGAATTCGTCCACCCCTTGATTCAAGGCAATCCATGGCCCAAATTGCAATTATCTTATAATTACAATTCCAGTCCCTTAAGTTTAATTAATCTCTTTTAGTCACAAAACTAATTACCATTTAATTATTGACTAATATTAATTAAACAATATGATTTCTCCTTTAATATATTATTCCCATAATATATTAATAAATCATATTTAATCCTTTCTCTCCATAATTCATCCTATCAAGTTGCTTTGGTGAAGGCAACCCAAAAGGACCATGCACCATCGGGTCAAGTACATACCAAAATAGTTATGGACTTAGACACTAATCCAACAAAAAGGTCATTCAACAGCTCAAAAACACATACATGGATGGATCAGTGTGACCAAGCTCTCAATTTTATGGCTTAACCACCCTAAAAACATATGGAAATGACTCTTTAATTGTCAGGAGTAGCTCTTACTTATAAACACCATGGTTATGGGGACAAAAGCAGAAGACCTAAATCTAAACTAGATTTATCATAAAAATTCATCAAGGTGGATATTTTATACCTCCTGGGGATAAATGAGGGAAAGGAACTTCTAGTTCCATGTAACATCCCAACTCTCAGGTATAATATTTATATATTTATTTTGGGATTAAGTGAGTGACCCGACGAGTTGTGTGCCCGACTCGTCGAGTAGGGTTGGTTTGGTCGCGTGGGTTTAACGACCAACTCGATGAGTCAGAGAGCCGACTCGCCGAGTTTGAGTTGTGTGAGGAAACCCTAAATCCCTGGGTTTGTGTCCTATTTAAAGGGCCTTAAGTCCTCACTTCCACCTCACCAGCCACCTTACACCCTTGAGAGAAACCCTAATCGTCCACTTGATCTAGAGAGTGAGAGAGAAGCTAATCTTGTGATCATTAGTGCACTTTTGAAGGAGAAGTAGAGAGCATCAAAGCTTAGATCAAGAGGAGACTTTGGATTTAGAGGTTCATCAGGGTTTTGCTTCAGTTGGAGGTAAAAAGATGCTAACTTGATCATTTCCTTATGATATCTTGGTTTAGGGAGTTTCTAGGGTTTTCTCCAATCCTTTTTGTGTCATTGAGTTCCTTGGGCATGATTTGAGGTTGAAAACTCATATATGGATTGTGGGAGGTCTTGTTAGTCCAAAGACCCTAACTTTATTGAGCTAGAGACAAGATCTTGTGCATCTAACCCTTGTTGGAGCTTGTATTGGCACAATGGAGCAAATATGCCATGCATGGACATAAAGATCGAATCTTCCCGTGACATTCGAGCCTTAGGAGACTATATCTAGAGTTTGGAGTGGTGGATCAACCTTAAAACATCTGAATGAGAATACAGACTGAATGGACTCACCAACTCAATGAGTTGACTCGACGAGTCGGCTAGGATTTTCCCCGATGAGTCTGGACAAGGGTAACTCGGCGAGTTAATATGACAACTCGACGAGTTAAGTTGGGTTTTCGTGATGTTCTGAGGAACCATGGGGACTCGGCGAGTCACATAGGTGCACTCAGCAAGTCAGGTCAACATGGACGGTTGACTCGAGTGATGACTTTTGTTGACTTTAGGGTTTGGTCAAGGCATGGATTATGGAGACCATGGAGGGTTAAAATGGTCTTTTACCCGTCCTAGGAGTTAAAGAAGGACTATCATGAGTTTATTCAGAGTTGTGATCTTTATGTGTTAATTAGAGATGTTTATTACATGTAGGCGGGGGTTAGACTGTTCGAGGGGTATTTAGTTTCCTTGCTTGATTACGAGGTGAGTCTTCTCATTATACTTACCTAGAGTGGTAACCTTTGTGCGATGGGAGGGTCTTATATGCTTACTTTAGTATTGTGTTATCTTGCATTATATCTTTGTGATTTATACTGAGTATTATATTGAGCTTATTCAGTTAGGACCGGAGGGTCCACCCGAGTTGTGGGACCGAAGGGTTTCCACTGAGACACATTGATCGGAGGGTCTTATTGAGTTACAGCCTCGAGTGGCTAATGTGATATGTGTGGTATTTTGGGGAACTCACTAGGCTTTGTGTTTACCATGTTATGTGTTATGTGTTTAAGGTACTTCTCAAGATCTCGGGAAGGCGCCGGTTTGATTGTATACATCGATGCGAGACTATGTGGATGATTATGGGATAGTGACATTTTATGCGGATTTGTGTTGATACTTGAGAAAATTATGTTTTTGAGAAATATATTATGAGCTTTTATGTGTTTTAAAATGAAAATTTTTGTTTGAAAATTTATGTCGTTACAAGTTGGTATCAGAGCCTTGGTTTGAGGGATTCGGGTGTACCTTCGGGTATGTCTGAACTCAAACTTGAGGA
Source organism: Lactuca serriola (assembly GCF_051521515.1). NCBI lineage: Eukaryota > Viridiplantae > Streptophyta > Magnoliopsida > Asterales > Asteraceae > Lactuca > Lactuca serriola. The sequence continues at coordinate 258,234,992 of NC_136412.1, read as the reverse complement.
TTTGAGATAAAATTTCAAAAGAAATGATTTTTCTAAAATGAGAAAGAATTTTAAGAGAAAACGAGATGGAGTGGTATGTACAATCAGCCAAAGTCCGAAGGGTGCTTTCCCAAAATACACTTACTTACTTGTGTTATGAGATATTAGTGATGCATGGTAGAGAATAGGCTAAGTAATTCATGTTTAGGGCTAGAGATGTCTGATTTGTGATGCCTTAGCCTAGGAGTTGTTGCTATCTATTATGTGCCTTGAGTATGTGATGAGTAAGAGTATCTAGCAGTAATCACTTAGAGAGAGAGAGAGAGAGTTCTGATTCGAGAGATAATCTAGGAGAGATACCTAGATGAGCATATGAGAGATCTTCTGAGAGGGTAGTCTGTTATTCGTGAGAGTTAGAGTACTTGTGAACTGGGATCCTACAGGTTGGTGTGGAAGGTAGTATTGGGCCTGTACTACTAAAAGCACCGGATCTGTATGCAGCCCAAGTAAGAATCCTTAAGGTACTAAGGAGCATGTAGGGGCGGGAATCGTGTGTGAGTATGCTCGAGCGAGTCTCTGATGATTTTTGTGTTGTGTTTTAGAGACATCATGGTGGGTACGCGCCACACCCCCGAGAGCAGTGGGACTTGTGACGAGGAGATCTGCAGGATCCTCCATGAGGAGGTGGCCGCAGTTATTCGAGATGCGATACCGGAGATGTTTGGGTCTATTAAGACCACCCTGGTCGAGACTTTTGATGAGCGATATGTCGCTGTTACTAAGGTCGTTGTTGCTGCAGCTACCGCAGTTGTCGTCTCTGCCAGGCTACAAGGAGGTGACTCGTCGTTGTTTCGGTAGTTCAGCAACACGAAGCCACTAGATTTTGATGGGATGCGGGATCTGATTGTTGCTATGACATGGATCTCTAATATTGTGGGATGCTTTTACATGTGTTCGTGCCCAGAGCATTTGAGAGTTCGGTTTGCGTTGAACCAACTTCGCTTGGGAGCGAAGGACTGGTGGAAGTTTGTGACAACTAGTTTTACTCCTGCGGATCATGCTACAGTAACGTGGGAGAGGTTTAATCATCTGTTTCGAGACGAGTTTGTCCCCCAGGTGGATAGGGAATGGTTGGTCCAGGAGTTTCCGTCTCTCAAGCAGAATATAGAAACCATGACTAAAATTTCGAGGATGTTTCATGAGAGGGCGTTGTTTTGCCCTAAGCATGTGTCTACCGAGCAGGCACGTGTGAGCCGATATTTGAGCATACCGAGGAGGGATATACGGGAGTTCGTGGCGAAGTCGTCATATAGGACATTCGTTGAGCTTCAAACCAATGTCAGGCAGAGGGAGATCGAGCTTGAGTTGTAGGCCAGAGAGGAGGGAGAATCCCAGGGGAGGGACCAGAGACCAGTGCAGTCACAGCCGTCGACGAAGTCGACAAAGCCCGTTGTGGCGAGAGCTGGGGGCCAGAAGGACCGCACTTGTGGTAAGTGCGGCAAGAGTCATGTGGGATCATGTTGGGCAGGGATTTGCTACAAATATGGCAAGGATGGACACATGGCGAAGGATTTCCCCAAGAGTTTTGCAGTTTGCTTTCACTGCAACCAGACCGACCATCGGAAGGATGAGTGCCCTCAGTTCATTTAGGGATCATCTCATGGTTCTGCACCTGCTGCTTTGCGTGCTACTGATAGTTGGCCGGTGAAGGCTGACGCTCCGAGGGCTCGTGGGAGAGCTTTTCAGCTGATAGCGGAGGAGGTCCACGCAGCACCTTATGTCGTGGCTGCTGTGTATTTCCTTATTTATTTTAGTTTGAGATTTATTGTGCTTATTCTATGTTGTATTTAGGTACTTTTCTTGTGAGTTCTCTACATGCTTTGGTGTTATTTGACTCGGGTGTGAGTCGATCCTTTGTATCCTTAGCTTTTAGTTGTCACATCAGTATTCGACATCAGGCGTTGAGTCGACCTCTGAGGGTATCTATAGCAGATGAACATGCGGTTTTCACTACTGATGTATTCTGAGGATGTGTGCTAGAGATTTTTAGTGTTGAGTTTCCGATAGACTTGGTACCTATCACGATAGGTGATGTCTGTGTCATAGTGGGCATGGACTGGTTGAGTCAGTTTGGAGCTATGATCAACTGTGAGCGTCAGATGGTGACCATACGCGACCCTAGTGGGGGAGTACTTACGATGTATGGCGAGGGTACCAGATCTGGATCAACTTTATGTTCTGCTGCCAGAGCGAGACAGAGTCTTCAGCGGGGTTGTATGGGATTTTTGGTGTATGTGGTCGATACGCGGGTTGCTATAGAGAGACCGAGTTCTATCTCCTAGGTTCCGATAGTATGCAAGTTTTTAGATGTTTTTCCCAAGGAGTTGCCAAGAGTGCCTTCCGAGAGGCAGGTGGAGTTCCGGATTGATTTGGTTCCATGTGCAACGCCTATTGCCAAGACACATTATCGCCTTGCGCCGTCAGAGATGCAGGAGTTATCCTCACAGCTCCAGGAGCTGATGGGGAAGGGGTTCATCATACCGAGTAGCTCACAATGGGGAGCTTCGATCCGTTTTGTCAAGAAAAAGGATGGTTCACACCGGATGTGCATTGATTACCGGGAGTTGAACAAGTTGACGATCAAGAACCGTTATCAACTTCCGAGGATCAACAATTTATTCGATCAGTTGCAGGGGGCGCCTTGGTTTTCCAAGATTGATTTGAGATCTGGATATCATCAGATGAGAGTCCGCGAGGAGGATATCCATAAGACGGCCTTTAGGACTCGTTATGGGCACTACGAGTTTGTGGTGATGCCTTTTGGACTCACCAACGCACCAGCAACATTCAAGGACCTCATGAACCGGGTGTGTAGACCTATGTTGGATCGATCGGTGATCATGTTCATCGACGATATTATGGTGTATTCGAGATTCAGAGAGCAGCACGAGGAGCATCTTAGAGAGATTCTTGGAGTATTAAGGTCGGAGAGGCTTGATGCCAAATTCTCCAAGTGCGATTTTTGGTTATGAGAGGTCCAGTTCCGGGGGCATCTCGTTAATCAGAATGGGATATTGGTCGACCCGGCCAAGATTGAGGCAATTATGAGATGGGAGGTGCCGAGATCCCCGTCCGAGATCAGGAGTTTTCTGGGTTTGGTCGGCTACTGTCGGAGATTTACCAAAGATTTCTCCAAAATTGTTGTTCCTCTTACCAGATTGACCCGGAAGGGTGTTACTTTTGTATGGGGCACGAGCAACAGGCCACATTTGAGACCCTTCGCTAGAGATTATGCAAAGCCTCGATGTTAGTCCTCCCCGAGGGTGTGGAGGACTTTGTAGTCTACTATGATGCGTCTATATCATGATTGGGTGCGGTATTGATGTAGATGAGGCATGTGTGTAATGCCCGTAGATCCCGGCTAGTCAATTTAGAGACGATAAGCATCAAAAATGAATTTTTTATGGAAGATTATTTAGAAGGAGTAATCTTAACTAAGTTGTAGTATATGTTACAAGGATTCCGTACATATAAAGAACGCCGAAATCCGAGTTATAACGAAGAAGTTATGACCTGTCGAAGTTTCGCGACAGAACCGACACGATACAGCGCGACGTAAATAGTGAATTTACGTTAGAGTGATATTTAGCCTTAGCAATCTAAACAAAAGTCGTAGAGTTCATTAAACCATGAGTGTGCATAAAAAAGAACGTCCAAATCTGACTTCGTATGAGGAAGTTATGATTTTTCTAAGTTTCGACTTAGCGGTATGCAGCTCGAATACTCGATTTGAGATGAAGCGATTTTTAGCCGAAACAATCTAAACGAGAATCTAAGATCTTTTTTATAGTAGTGCAACGGTAAAAAGACAGACGAAAACGGACGTCGGATGAAAAAGTTATGAATTTATAACGGAGTTTTCTTGTCACAGCCTACTAAAAATAAATAATAAAAATAAATTCAAAATTAGTCAATGGAGTCTAAAGGAAAGTTGTAGAGCGTAGTCTCACCTACGCGTGGATATAAAGAACATCGAAAACAGAGTTCATATGAGGAAGATATGAATTTTTGAAATTTATTAAATAATTAAAATATTAAATTTAATTATAAATTTTCGATATTATCCAGGACGGGGGGGGGGGGGGGGGGGGGGAGTCAGCGAGCTTATCCAGGTTACGCCCAGCGTAACCTTAATTACGCTTAGCGTAATTCGGTGGTTTAGCCCCTATAAAAAGGATGCGCGGGCAGTCGAGTTCTTTGCTCATTTCTTCCCTTTCTCTCGTGTTTTTGCATCGTTTTTTGTGCAAGAAATATCCCGAAGCCCCGGTATCATTCCCGAGACCCGAAGAAAGTCCCGAAGCCCCGAAGATCCCGAGAAGTGAAATTTCCGAGCCGAAGCTCTACCCGTGAGAAGCCCGGTTTTTGTGAAGATCTTCCAGATCTACCGAAGAATACTACTTTTACAAGTCGTAGTGTTGTCCGATCATCTTCTGATCAGGTGAGTGTGTAGTTACTTTCTTCTACCGCATAGATATGAAGTATTTGCTATGAAATACGTGTTATGTGTTTATATGTTGTTGGTTTACTTGAGATGGTTGTTGAATGAATGTTTTATACAGTTTTTTTTTAAATGATTTAAACTATATGTGTGATTTATATCTACAAATATGTTGGGTAGAACATGGGTAGATGAAATAGTTGGTGTGTGAGGAAAGATTAGTTTGGGGATGAGACAAAAGATGATATAGATCATGAGATGAGGGTGACAAGTGATAAATGAGTGAAACCTTTACCCAAACGATGCCCCCCGTCATTCAGCAAAGTAGGGATGACAACCACATACTATTCTAGACAGTCCTGTGGAACACTAGCAAGCTCGCAACTTATAGGTGTTGTCGACTTGATGTTCACCGGTGTACTCTAAAAACCCATTGATATGTATTGCTAAAAGATGTCTCGGAACCAATACTGTCAATAAACGAGATAAACTGTGACATCCCCATTTTCACGGCCAGAAAAGACCTATTTTGTTTATGCTTTATAAAAATTAGAGTACTTCTTTTCATAAAGATGTTGCAGAATTGTTCCTAGAAAAATACAATAAATACGTTATCAAAACATTTTCGAAGAAACGTATTTTATTCATTTAAAAACTTTTGGGATGTTATCGTCAATACAGGAACATAAGCTTAAACGGAACTTAAATTTATTTACACTAGTGATCTACATCTCTTTAATCTCTCAGTGTAATGTCATTTCGTATCGACACTTGTGATATAAATAAACTGAGTGGGTCAGGTTGGGAAACTTGGTGAGTGCATAGGGTTTTCAACCCACAATAATATAATTATTATGTTTAAACAATCAAACAATCAACCCAATTACCCATCCCCATTATCTTCTTTACTCTTAAGGATTTATTCTAAGAGTCATCGATCCTGCAATCGTTTATTCCGAAGTCCCTTACTTCCAGGGTTATAGGACTGGCACTAAATCCATAGCTACCAATGCTCGTTCGTAAAGCACTAATTCCATAGTTGCTATAGTGTTTATCTAATTGGTACTAAGTCCATAGCTACCAATTCCTAACAGATACTAAATCCATAGCTACCAGCGTTTATCTAATAGGTACGAAGTCCATAGCTTCCAGTGTTATTTATTAGGCACTAAGTCCATAGCTGCTTATGTTTACTCACATCATCTTTTCTCTCTCATCATTCATCTACCCATGTCACCCCCAATATATTTGTATATATAAAATACGTATACAGTTTAAATCATTTAAAACATGTATAAAAACGTTCATCTAGCATAGACAGCAAGTACTCAGATAATATGCACACACAGCATGTAATTTATATAAAATACTTCATATCTATGTGTAAGATGAAAGTAACTATGCACTCACTTGCAAGATGGTGACTCAGCACTCGGACAGCGCTTCGATACTCTCAAAACAATTTTCCTTCGATAAAACCTAGTATCAATACCACTAGGGTTTAGTCTAACGTCAACCGCGACTAATTAATAGTCTAGCTATTATTATTATTATTTAAGTGTTAAATAACACTCAATATAACTCATAATAATAGCCTAAATAATTATTTTAAGGACCTAATAACATTACTATAACTAATTAGAAGCTATATTAAAAATAGCGTAGGCGTAGCTCACTTACAGCGGGTTTTTCGCAAAAACCGGGCTTTGCTGGAGCAGCGTTCCTGAGCCGAAAGGCTCTTTTCTCGGGACTCCGAGAGCCTCGGGGCTTCCTTCGGGTGCTAGGGGGTTTACCTAGGCTTTTAGGGGGGGGGGGGTTAGGGAGCTTAGAGAGAAAGTGTAGAGAGAGAAAGAAGGGTTTGAAGGTGTGAGGAAATGGCAAGACCCGACACCTCTATTTATAGGGTGAATTCCTGATGGACTCGCCGAGTCAGTGCCACGTGTCATCATATGATGCTTTCCTTGGAGAGAAAGCAATGGCTGTGATCACGTCACGTCACCAAATATCGCGTATCAGTCTTCAAACTTAGAAAAATCATAACTCCCGCATACGAGCTCCGTATTCGACGTTCTTTTTTCCACGCGTAGGTATAATCAAGATCTACAACTTTCATTTAGACTCCGCCAGCTAATTCTCGACCGATCTTAAATTTAACAGTAGGAGGCGTTTAGACTGTTAAATGACCGCGAAGAATTCGTAACTCCTTCATACGAACTCCGTTTTAGTCTATATTTTTACCGTTGAGTTCCTATTAATGAGATGTTCAACTCTCATTTAGGTCGCGTAAGCCAAAAACCGCTCGAACTAAAATTCGAGTTTCGGGTCGTGCAGTGCTAAGCCGAATATTAGAAAAATCACAACTTCCTCATACGAAGTCAGATTTGGGCGTTCTTTTTTTGTATGTTCTCATTTTAACATATACTACAACTTTCATTTAGATTGCTAAGGATAAAAGTCGCTTCATCATAAATTTACTATTTACGCTTCCCGGTGTCATACCGGTTTTGCTGAAAAACTTCGACGAGCCATTACTTCTTCGTTATAACTCGGATTTCGGCGTTCTTTATATGTACGGAAACCTTGAGACATATTCTACAACATGGTTAAGAATATTTATTATAAATAATCTTTTTCCGAAAAGTCATTTTCGACACTTATTGTCTCTAAATTGACTAGCCCGGATCTACGGGCGTTACATAAACCCTGACGACTATGGAGTTAGCGTTTGGTAACTACGGATATAGTGTTTGTTGAGAAAACCCTGGAAATGATGGATTTCATTCTGATTCCTTAGGATAATCCTTAGGAATAAATGAACGAGGAATAGTTGATTCTTAGGGTAATCTTTAAGAAATAAAGAAGATAATGGGGATGGGTAATTGGGTTGATTGTTTGATGATTGAATATAATAATTATATTATTGTGGGTTGAAAACCATATATGCTCACCAGGCGCCCAAGCCTGACCCACTCAGTTTTCTTTGCATTACAGGTAATGGCACAAGAGTATAAGTTGGTGGACTTGACGAGAGATTTTGGATTATAGATCAGTAGTTATAAATGATTGTTGTAAGGTCTATTTTATACTATTTATGTTTTTGGTCTGTATTGGAACATGACATCCCGAGGTTTTATTATAATGAAAAGTACATTCTCTTTGAGAAATGTTTTGATAAATTCTTATAACATTTTGTTTTGGGAACAAATTCCGCAACTGTTTTCTTTAAAATACTACTCTGATTTTAAAAACAAAGCATAAACAAATCGGTCTTTTCTGGCCGTGAAATTGGGGATGTCACAATGTGATAGTTTATGCATCGATGCAGCTGAAGCCTCATGAGACGAGGTATCCCACCCACAATTTGGATCTGGGGGCGGTGGTGTTCGCCCTCAAGATCTAGCATCATTATCTGTATGGAGTCCGGTGTACCATATACACGGACCATAAGAGTCTGGAGTACCTCATGGATTAGCCCAACCTGTATATGAGACAGAGGAGATGGTTGGATGTAGTGAAAGACTACGACTGCGAGATCTTATATCATACGGGCAAGGCTAATGTGGTAGTCGATGCCTTGAGCCGCAGAGCAGAGAGTGCTCCGATTCAAGATGTGTACTTGAGGATGACAGTGATAACTCCAGTCTTAGATACTATTCGAGAGGCCCAGTTGGAGGCCATGAGGCCGGAGAACCGCAAGAGGGAATGGGTGATTGGGCAGGTTTCCGAGTTTAAGATGGATAGTCGTGGGCTTATGACTTTCCGAGGTCGGATTTAGGTGCCCTATACAGGTGGAGCTCGACGTATATTGATGGAGGAGGCACATAGATCGAGATTCTCGATCCGTCCAGGAGCCACTAAGATGTATTTGGATCTGAAGAGAAATTACTGGTGGCCCTGTATGATGAGGGATATGACATGGGTAATTGAGAGGTGCATGACCTGTCATCGGTTTAAGGCGGAGCACCAACGTCCACATAGCCCGTTACAGCCTCTAGAGATTCCCCAGTGGAAGTGGGAGCAGGTTTCCATTGATTTCATCACCAAATTATCGAGGACCATGCGAGGTGTCGACGCAATATGGGTGATTGTGGACCAGTTGACGAAGAGCTTTCACTTCCTTGCTATTAATGAGAGCTCTTTCGCAGAGAAGTTGGCCAAGATTTATGTGAGAGAGGTGGTGGCTCAGCATGGAGTGCCGACATCGATAGTGTCAGATCATGATGTGTGTTTTACTTCCACGTTCTGGAAGAAGTTCCATGAGGAGTTAGGGACCCGATTGCATTTCAACACCGCATACCACCCACAGACAGATGGGATGAGCGAGCGGATGATTCAGACGCTCAAAGATATGCTTCATGCATGTGTCATGGACTTCGGAGGAAGTTAGGACATCTATTTTCCCTTGGCTGAGTTTTCTTACAACAACAGCCACCATTCCAGTATTGGCATGCCTCCCTTCGAGCTCTTATATGGGAGGAGGTGTCGGACTCCCATATATCTACGTAATATGTTGGGTAAAACATGGGTAGATGAAATATGAGTTGGATGATGAGTTGAGAGGTGAGATAGACCATGGGGTAAGGGTGAGATGTGGATGATGCAAGAAGCCTTGTTCCCAAATACAGGCCCCGTCATCCAGTAGAGTATGGATAACAACCACATATTATTCTAGACAGTCCAGTGGAACACTAGCAGGCTCACAACCTGTAGGTGTTGTGAACAATGTGTTCACCGGTGTACTCAAAAACCTATTGACATGTATTGCGAGTGGACTCTCGAAAACGACACTTTCAATAAACGAGATAAACCCGGGTGATTATGCAGAGTTAGTGCCCGAATCCTGGCGACTATGCAGACTTAGTGCCTAAACCCTGGTGACTATGCAGACTTAGTGCCTAAACCCTGATGACTATGCAGACTTAGTACCTAAACCCTGGAAACTATGCGGACTTAGTGTCTGTTGTATAAACCCTGGCGACTATGCAGACTTAGTGCCTGAACCTGGTGACGATGGACTTCGTGTCAATTCCTTGGGATGATCCATAAGAATAAATGAACGAGGAATAACTGATTATTAGGGTAGATCCTTAAGAGGAAAGAAGATAATGAGGATGAGTAATTGGGTTGATTAATTGTATGAAGATTAAACATAATAATTATATTATTGTGGGTTGAAAACTCTATGTACTCACTAGGTTTCCTAACCTAAACCACTCAGTTTATTTGTATCACGGGTGTTCATATGAAGTCACATTACACTGGGAGATTAAGGATATATAAATCACTAGTGATAATGAATGTAAGTTATGTTTATGCTTATATTTCTGTATTGACGATGACATCCCAAATGTTTTAAAATGAATAAAAATACTTTTTTTCGGAAATACCTTGATAACGTATTTATCATGTTTTACTAGAAACAAATTCTGCAATATTTTTATTAAAAGAGGTACTCTGATTTTTATAAAGCATAAAAAAATCAGTCTTTTCTGGCCGTGAAAATGGGGATGTCACAAAAAATACCAAAAACATGTCAAATCTGCAAAAATGAAAAGTCTTAGCTTGGTCTTTACAATAAACCTCTTTATGGATCTATACCCGAATTTTCATTTTGCAGTTGCCAATTGGAAACACTTTATTTCAATTTTAACCATTTTAGTAGTATGATTTCGTATAACATTGGTGACCTGGCAAGCTATTAGATTTGGATTTGAATAACAATGGAATCTCTGGTTTTATTCTTTCATCCATTGGGAATTATAGTAGCTTGTAGACACTCATGCTTGGTAAAAATCAATTGGTTGGTACATTACTCGTTACCTTAAATGATTATTCCAACTTTACTTCTTTTGATGTCCATAACATTGGTTTAGAGGGTAGCATTCGTTTTAAGGGTGTTAACTGTAAGGAGTTCTTCTATTTGGATCTTTCTTTCATCCATTTCGTTGGTGTTCTACCTCGTGAATTGGAAACTCTAGTTGCTTAAACCATATTATTGATGTTAGTTATGGATTAAGTGGTCTCTTTCCTTTTTCTTTTGGTCAACTTGCTTCATTGACCACCCTCTACATTTCTATTAATCGTTTCTTGGGAAAGATATCGTTTGAGGTTTGGAATTGTAATTTCATAGTTGTTCTAGAACCCATGCATATTCACTTAAGGGAAAATCCCAAATGAAATTGGGATGTTAAGAAAATTGAAAATACTTCAACTATTCAATAACCATTTGACATGGGAGATCCCTATGGATATTTTGAAGATTAATATCCTCAAGCAACTTAACATTTATAACAATAATGTTTTGGAGAAACTACCCACTGAACTTTCAAAAATGAAAGAATTAAGAGATTAATCAATCGTTTCTCTGAAGTTATACCTCATGGATTAGGAATCAATAGCATGTTGATGTCCCAATTCAATCCCCTATACAATTTCAATACCAAAATATTCAACAATACAACCCTGTTAAAGTACCAAATGTTAACTGCAACATGTTCATCAACTTTGTTGCCTTTCCTAATCAACTTTCACCAAATCAACCCTCAATCTAACCCCAACCCTAACACCCTCAAACCTAAATCCATAGCCAAACCCTACCCTACCACCTTGAAACACGAAGCCTTAATGAATTCAATGACAATATCATATGGGAAACTTAACCCCCCTCACCCCTCCATGCCGCAAAGGAAAAGAACCTGTGGAAATAAACAAAGGTCAAGTTGAGGAAGAAATTCTTCAAGAAGCGTATTTTTGTATCGGGAGGACACCAGAAAAGGCATTCAACTATAGCAACCCTTGGAAAGTGTTATCTAGTAGTCTAAAATGCAAAGGATTTGAAGCAATCGTCATACTTGGAGGAGAATCAAGAAAAGAACAAAATCAGGCGTAAGTGGATACATAACTTCTTCTTATGCTTGTGTTGGGTTAGATTTACATGATGATGATGAGCCCAAACTAGAAAAAATCATCCAACCAATTGCTAAGGATAAAGCAAAAAAGGAAATGGAATGAGTCTTCTTCAAATTTATTAGATTTCAGCAATGAAGCAGAAGAAATGAGGGAAATGACAGAGACATTTGATAGATACTATTTGAATTATGTTGAACGTTTAACATTTGACAAAAAAAATTGTCGAAAAAGAAAAAATTCACGAGAAAAAAAAAGAAATGGAAGATATGCAATTCTTGATGCAAAATATTGACCATCTTTCGAGACATGGCCTAAGATTATTTTGAGGTTGAGGGAGAAGATCATGAAAAACATATTTCATTTGGATCGTTTTATGTTAGTATTTTGTTAAATACTGGTTGGTTTTTATTAGGTATTTTTTAATTATGGTTTCTAGTTTTTATTAAGTAAATTTTGTGTTTAAGTAATGAAATATTTCTACTTTTATTTATTTTTGTGTTTATTAATCATTTTTTATTAATTATATTTATTTTTTAAATTATAGTTTTTAAAAACTAAATTAATTTTGTTATGAAAAATAAAAATAAAAGACAGTGAAAAGTAATAATTTCTTAGGTTTTGAAGAGTAAAAAAAAGTAAAAGAAAACCTAACATGATATAGAAAAAGTAAAAGGTATAAGATATATACATCATTGGGCCTAAAAGGTTGTTTTTAAGGCTTGAAGGAGTGGATTGCAGTTCCAAGCCGCACCCTTGCCACCTGGACCGCAAACATCGCGCCCTGAGTGCGGTTTGTTGCGGTTTTGGCCGCAGTGCGGCTAGAAATGGCCGCACCCTCTTTCTTCTCTCTCTTTATTTATGTGTCTTTCTCTCCCTTCTCATTTCTCTTAGCTCTCTCTTTCTCTACCGTGGTTTTCACTCCTTGGGTGTGGTAAAGAACCACACTTTGTGTGGTAAAAATGATGTGGCTCCTATGTGTCAAAGGAGAGAGTGTGGTTCCTGTGGCACCATGCAACGTCCCAATTTTCAAGACTAAAAATTTCTTTTATAAAACAATACTTAAAACATATTTGTCAATCCATCACAAAATCATAGTAATAAATTCCAAAACATATGTTCATTATCAGAGTAAAACATCCGAGGCTGACTGGTGTGTGCCATGCGATCACCCCGAGCTCTTCCCTCCGCTATCGGAAGTACCTGAAACCAAAACCGAAAACCGTAAGCACGAAGCTTAGTGAGTTCCCCAACCTACCACATACCCTGCATAAACACATACAACATATACTGGGCCACGCCCGCTACAACGGCCCCGCCGCTCCAGGCCTCGCCCGGCTACGAGCCCCGCTCGGATACAGATCTGTTTCACTTAGGCCTCGCCTGTCCCTGGGCCTCGCCCGCTAACATATACTAACACATAAGCATATCACAGCACATAAGCTAACATATACTAATAAATCCTGTCCTGAGGCCTCTCCCTTGTCCTGCTACTGATGAGTCATGGAACCCCGTCCATGCTCCTACTGATAGTGAGATATGGGCCCAACCCATACTCACTCTTTCCCTAACTTAGGCCTCGCCCCTGTTCTACTGATAATGAGATGTGGAACACCGTCCACACTCCCCTATTGGTGAGATACGGGACCTCGCCCATACTCACCTCCCTACCAGGAATATACATGTATCACACAGACAACAAGTATAAACTATCATATAAACCATTCCTTGGGTACCCGCCGGCTACCATTGGACCTTGGTCCTGAATATTATTCTAGCATACTGCGCCTAGGTCTAACCCTCGAGTCTTCCTACTCATAATTACATGAGCCGAAATTGTGGTCGTAGACCCATTCACACAAAGGGAAACTCACCTCGTACTGCTGAACTTGTTGGTAACCCCTCTGGATGCTGACCGACAGTTCCCTGAACCGCTGCTCCACTAGCTCCCCGAGATACCAATATCAAAACATATATCACTTAGCTTAACTGTTCTCCAAAAATCAACTAAGTCAACTCTGGTCAAAGTCAACCTTCCAGGTCAACCCTACTCGTCGAGTCTGCTTACTGACTCGCCGAGTTCATTAGCTCAGAACCCTTTCATTCGCGACTCGACTCGCCGAGTCAGCCCCTGACTCGCCGAGTCTACCGATTTCCGAGTCCTGACCAGTCCAACTCACTGAGTCCCCACTCAACTCACTGATCCGAGTCCTAACTTGAAGGGTTTGGGGTTTCGCGACTTGACTCGCCGAGTCCAAGAACAGACTCGCCGAGTCCCATGCAATCTTCAACAGACTCGCCGATTTGTTCTTCCAACTCGCCAAGTTCCTGCCCAACTACATCCAACTCGCCGAGTCCACCCATGTGACTCGTTGAGTCGCTCCAGTTCTTAATCCATCCAGTGGCTTTTCGAGCCATGCAGGGGCTCCAAATCATAGATCCATACTTCTAAAGTCCATTCCCCATGTAAAGTTGCAAACTTTACGTATAACTAAGGAGATCAAGGCTCAAAACATTACAAACTAGGGTTTAAGACAAATAGGCTTAACAACCAACCCATAGACTGATGCTTTATGATTTTCTACGCCAAGATACACTTATATCTGAATTAGCAACTTCAAATCTGAGCTTCTAACTCGAAATGGTTCTTAAACATGGCATAAAAGCCCTAAAACTCATAACCAAGGTAGATCTAGATGAAGAAGGGTGAAAATAATGACTTAATACCTTCAATAACTCTGAAAGGTGACCCAAACTCTGGATCTAAATCCAATCCTTGAAGCCCCAAAGATTCCTTCCTTCCTTCTTCCTTCAAATCACCCAAAAATGGCAAGAGACTTGAATATGCAACAATGGAGGCTGGGGGTTTTAGTTTCTGGATGAGAGAGGCTCCAAGGAACCCTAATGGAGAGAATAAGACGCTTAAATAGTGCCCAAAGTCCCGTATTTAGGGTTTCCCAATCCAGACCGGACTCGCCGAGTCCACTCTCCGACTCGTCGAGTCGGTCACTTACTCTTCGACCCGGATCCCGCTCGGACTCGTCAAGTTCCACCCTGTACTCAACGAGTTGTCCCCCTTGACTTAGGGTTTTCCTTTCTTTTCTTGGTCTTTCTGATTATGGGTGTTACATACCACTCCCTCCAGCCTAAGGTAACCCCTAAATATGTAATATACTCGTACATGCCCAAGTGACACGTTAGCTCCACCAAACACATTAAATGTAAGTATGCATATGGTCTTATAGTTATTAGCTATATAATACAAAATTTATAATGTAGGGTCTGAAAGGTGTTGCGTCTTGGGCTCGCCCATTAGTCCATTTATTCTCCGGATTGGGCCTGTCCATCCGTGAGTTATTTTCTAGGGTTTTGTATTTATAGGTGCTCGCATGCATCTTTGTACGTAAGATTTGGAAATCAATTTTTCTAAAAGATTTGATCTTTATCATTTGTAACCCTAATAGCCTCTACAGAGGAAGTTCTTTATCGAGCTCTGCTGAGGCTTGAATCTATTGAATCATTTGACATATTTTGATTCATTCTTGTGTTTTGCATTGCTATTTTCGTTTTAGTGATTAACCTGTTAAAAGATCTAAACAATCAAAGAGTTTCTTAACTCTTCAATTGGTATCAGAGCAGGAGACTGTGTAATTCATACACATCTCTTCCGTGAAAGAAGTGATTAGGTTTCATTCCGCGTTTACTGATATTTATTGAGCCGTCACTCCATAATTGACGCATCTCATTATTTATTCATCTTGCCCTAATATTACGTTTTACAAGTCTGATCTTACAACAGGTTAAACGATCAAGCATGGACGATTCTCAATCCAATCCTATCAACATCTCAAACAGTATAGGATCTACAACCAAGATTCCAATTCTCTACACTCAAGATTATGAGGTTTGGGCGCATCACTTTGAAGACTACGTCATTGGATCTGAAGATAATGGGTATCTGATATGGGAAGCTATTGTGTCTGGACCATTTACTCATTCAGGAACATCCAGAATTATTAAAACTCAAAAGGAGTATAATGATTTGTTAAAAGATGTGAAAGATGTTGCTCAGGACGAAAAGGAGAAGTTTCAGTGCAACATCAAGGCATTGAGACTGATTCGATTCGCTCTTCAATCTGACATGTTTAGATTGGTAAGTTCCTGCAGTAAAGCTAAAGAAATCTGGGATCGGCTGCGAGAGCTGTATTCCACATATGAAGATCTGGAGCACTCAATTCAGACACCTTGCTTCTGTCTGAATTTGGAGAGTTCAAGCAAAATCCTGATGAGTCTGTTACACAGACGTTTGATCGCTTCAATCATCTTCTCAGCAGGATGATCAAACATGATATTGAAAGGAAGCTTATTAAACTGAAGGTCACTTTTCTGAATGGTCTAAGATCCGAATGGAGAGCTGTTGTGTCTACAGTTCAAGCACACAAGCAGTTCAAATCGTACTCGTTGGCGAAACTGGTGGGGATTCTAAAATCCCAAGAAAAGATAGTATTGCAAGAGAAAAGTGTGGTTTCAAATCTGGGGTCTCTGGCGCTTCTGTCCAAGGGTAAAAGTGTAGAAGAAGATGAAGAGGATCTTAATTTGGGAGATCACGATCTGACAGCCGAAGACTATGCTATGATGGTGTCAAATCCTAGAAGGTTTATCAAGAAAAAGTTTCATTCCAACAAAAATCGTAAT
The DNA here is from genome assembly GCF_051521515.1 of Lactuca serriola. Classification (NCBI taxonomy): domain Eukaryota; kingdom Viridiplantae; phylum Streptophyta; class Magnoliopsida; order Asterales; family Asteraceae; genus Lactuca; species Lactuca serriola. Next base: position 258,218,914 of record NC_136412.1, on the reverse strand, counting down.
TGGCAGGGAAGCTATAGTTCCGAAAGAGTGAAAGATGAACCGAAGGTTGAGGAGTCGAAAAAGGAACCGAAGGGTGAAGTTGACTCTGGTGTCAGTTGCTTCTACTGTGGGGGAAAGAATCACTACGCAAAGGATTGCATGCTGAAGAAGATGGCAGAGGATGACGAGTTCGGTGGCGTACAGGTGTGGTCGACCGACTCAGAAGATGATGAGGTGAGAAAGCCTTCTCATGGAAAGGCTTATGTTGTAAAAGGTGGTGAAACCGGCAGAAGATGTCTGATGGTGACCGATGTATCTCAGATGAGGGGATACAACACTGATGGTGGAAATGAAGAGGCCAAGGAGCGAGAGGACTTATGCTTTACAGCAAAACCTCTCAGTGTGCAGATCAGTGAACTTGATGAACTGATCAAGAAGGTACAATCTATTTTTGTTTCGTTTAAAATTCCACAAAAATCATATGAAAAGGAATTAAATAACTTGAATTCAAGAATTTCAAATCTAGATAGTTGTTTAACTCAAACACGGGTCACAAATTCTAATCTGACTGACTAAATAAGCAGGGTTTCATCCAAGAGTGAGGAGCGAAGGATGTGGATTGAGCAGAAGGAGTTGGAGCTAATTAAGTCTAGGGATGAAAATATTTATTTGCAAAGAGACAATCTGAAATTGTTAAAACAAAGGAATGTTTTTTGTTTGATCGCTAAAAGGCTTTATGCTAACATTACTCAACTACATCTAAATTGTGAAATAGGGCAGAAGATACATCGCATGATTCTACCCTTCCTTGAGTTTAAGGAGGATGCAATCGATGCCGAAGCATACAACTGTGAAAGTGTTGTATCTTCCGATGATGTTAATCCTACTTATATGTATGGTCTGGACAAAATAGAATCTTTTATAAAGTCCAAAGACCATAAGGACATGCTTAAAAATCTTTTGGATGAAAATGATAAGCTGAAACTCACGACCGAAACCATACAAAAATTCGACTCATTGAGTACCAATTTTAGTTCAGAAAACAAAATTGATGTTGAAAACACATCTGAACTTAATGAGGACGATGATATGAGTGAAATTTCTGTAGAGGATGAAGTCGACTGTTCTGAGTTTGTCAAGAGCGAACCCGAAAACCACAAAAACCTGATTTCTGAAAATTCTGTGGAATTTGCTCGTTTGTCCAAAACTAAGTCCCCAGCCCTTAAAGAAAAGGTCATTGTGTTTCAGAAGGTTAGAACTACTCCCAATCAGGTGTATAAGGTCACAGGAGTAACCGAACATCAAACAGCCGAACTCACTACCATAGTGAACGAAGATAATGCAGATGGCTGTGATGAGTTTTTCTGGTCAGCACCTATAGACAATGCAGACGAAACGGTTGGTCTGTCGGAGCGAACATCCTGGAAGACCAAAGGTAGATATGTGCCTGAACCGCTGAATAAGCCTACCAACTTTGACGTACCAAGTACAAGTGGCACAAAAGAAATTCCTGTAGAAGAAGTCACCTCCACAAGCGAAACCCCATATATGAAGAGTGAACCGGTTGCCAAAAAGCTGAAACAAAAAGCTAATATCCACAGACAACCGAAACAGGTGAAAAATCAAAAGCAGCAGAGAAACATGAGATACAAGAAAAATCTCTCAGAGCGAAAGCAGTTTTGGCGCTCTCAAAACCCTCATTACTCTTACCATGATAAAGATTCTAAGTCAGAGAGAAAGACTTTCGGGCCACACGAAGAACAGAACCGAAAGGATAGGTTCGGTCCCGAAAGCAACAGCAACCGAAAAGCTAGTTTCGGTCCGCCAAATAATAACAGGCAAAGACCTGATTTCAGTCCATCAAGCTTTTACAATAAAAGACCCAGTTTCGGACCACCAACCAACAACACCCAAAAATCCAACTTCGACTCATCATCAAACGGCTACCGAAGGTCTAGGTTCGGTCCCTCTAATGACCACAAACGAAAGAGTCTTGTCGAACCTCAAGTCAGGAAAGACTCTCATTCTAATCTCTTTTCCTCTAATTCTTCTCGTTCTCAATCTTCTTCTAAGCCTAACTCAGTTTCCACACAAAATTCAAGATCATCAAGGGATTTGAAAGGAAAAAGGAAGATTTCCTCAGCTAAGGAAGACCGAAAGCAGACTAAAGTCCAAACACCAGAATCTGAATCTAAAACACCTGCAACTAATTCTAATAAAATCAAAGTGTTTACTATTAAAAGAAAAGATGAAACCACCTTAGTAAAACGAACATATCTTGTTGATGTTTCTCTTACTATTCTTGTTCCTGTGAAAGGCTCACGTGGACCCAAGAAACTTTGGGTTCCTAAATCTGCTTAATCTTTGCAGGTTATTAGTGACGAGCAGTTTGACGAAGAATGGTACATTGACAGTGGCTGCTCATGTCACATGACAGGAAGGAAGGAAGAGTTAAGGGAGTTTCGATCACTTCAATAGAGACTCCTATGGAACAATAAAGGGTTATGGGATGATAACCAATAGAGACTTCACAATAAGAAAGGTGACGTACGTAGAAGGGTTGCAGCATAATCTCATCAGTGTATCTCAACTGGTGGGAGGTACTGGTCTCAAAGTTTCATTCGACAACGAAGGTTCAGAAATTATAGAGAAGAAATCCAACAAGGTCATTCTCAAATCAGGTCGAAAAGGCGAAATGTTTCCTCTGAAACTCAGACCAATCAAAGGGAATCTAGCCATATGTCTTTTTTCCAAAGCTCATTCAGACGAAAGTTGGTTGTGGCATCGAAGGCTCTCACATCTCAACTTCAAAGACATCAACAAAATTGTCACCGGAGGTCATGTTCGAGGTCTTCCATTGCTCAAGTTTGATCATGAACACTTGTGCGCTGCATGCGAAATGGGGAAACAGAGTCGTCAAAGTCACCCATCGATTACAAACACAAAAGTTGTTGAACCACTTGAGTTGCTTCACATCAACTTATGTGGTCCATCATCAATCGAGAGCATTGGCGGTAGCAAGTATATTCTTGTTATTGTTGATGATTTCTCACGTTTTACATGGGTATTTTTTTTAAGCACAAATCTAAGGCCACTCCTAAGCTGAAGATGTTCATCAAACAAGTCGAAGTACAAATGAGAAAAGTCGTTCGAAACATTAGGAGCGACAATGGACTGGAATTCAAGAACAAAGAATTCGAAGAATTCTTGGCAGAAAAAGGAACCAGTCATAACTTCTCAGCCCCTTATACGCCTCAACAGAATGGTATTGTCGAAAGGCGAAACCGATCCTTGTGTGAGGCGGCCCGAATGGTATTATCGAAAGGCGAACTAGTCATAACTTCTCAGCCCCTTAACTTCTCACTCCTTATGAGATCATCAATAACAGGAAGCCAAAAGTAAAATTTTTTCATGTGTTCGGTTCAAGGTGCTTCATCTTCAACTCCAAAGAACATCACAACAAGTTTGATGTTAAAGCTGACGAAGGAATTTTTTGGGATATTCTCTTACTTCAAAGGCATATCGGGTTTTAAATAAACGTTCTAGAAAGATTGAATAAACCATGTGACGTTCGATGATAATTTCGTCAAGAAACTAAAGACTACTGAAGAAGCAATTGGAGAGATTTTCTCTCAAACAGGTCAAGTCACAGCTACGATTGCTAATTTATTTGATCAGTTCGTAGACTTATTCGATAAACCTGAGAAAGCCACTCTCTCGGAAGCCAAGGCGGCATACAACAAAATCGATCATCTGAAGCAAATTGTCAATGATGCAGTCAAACAAATGGAAGAAGGAGAACCAGTTCGAAACGAACCTCCTCAGCACGACACTTCAGTTGAGGGGGAGAATCAATTCTCTTCAAATCAACCGGACTCACATTTTCAGGAGGAGAATTCAATCCCTATAGCACCCAAAAGTCCTGTAGCACCCGAAAGCCCGACTACACCCGAAAGTTCAGTAGCACCCGAAGGTCCAAATCAACCTGAAGATCCAAATGATTCATCATCTGTCGAGGGGGATAATTCCGATATGTTCTATGATGATGATATTCAATCTGAGTTGGAAGAAATAATCAATGCCGAATTGGATCCATCCTATGATCCAAACTTTCCTCCGCTCACCAAATGGACCAGAGATCATCCGGTATCTCAGATAGTGGGTAATGTATCTGAAAAGGTCCTAACCCGATCTCAAGTGAAGGCAAAGCAAACCTCCCTATTCTCCAAAGTATAGTTCTACATGTATAATTCCTTCGTATCCAAAGTTGAGCCAAAGACCGTCAATATTGCTCTTGATCATTCTGATTGGGTCCAGGAAATGCAAGATGAACTTCATGAGTTTGAAAGAAATAAAGTCTAGTGTCTCATTCCAACACCGAAAGATGCCTCAGTCGTTGGTCTCAAATGGGTATTCAGAAACAAAATGGATAAGGAGGGTAATGTGATTCGAAATAAAGCTCGTCTTGTGGTGAAAGTATACTGCCAGGAAGAAGGAATTGATTATGAAGAAACATTTGCTCTGGTAGCAAGGCTGGAATCTGTTCGAATATTTCTTACCTATGCTGCACATAAGAACTTCGAGGTCTACCAAATGGATGTGAAGTGTTCTTTTCTAAATGGGGAACTTGAAGAAACGGTTTACGTGGAGCAACCTCTTGGTTTTGTGAATGAAAATCATCCAAATCACTGCTACATTCTAGACAAGGCAGTTTATGGTCTGAAACAAGCGCCTAGGGCATGGTATGAAACACTAACTATGTTCTTAAAGATGTCTAAATTCAAACAAGGTTCGGTTGACCCAACCTTCTTTCGTAAAAAGGAAGGTAACCACCTTATGATAGTTCAAATCTATGTCGATGATATCATCTTTGGCTCAACGAATCCTAGCTTAACAGCTGAATTCAGAAAGTTGATGGAGACTAAATTTGAAATGAGCTCAATGGGTCCGATTAACTTTTTCCTTGGTTTAAACATTATACAGGGACCCGAAGGCATCTTTATCAACCAGGAAGCATATACCAAGACTCTTTTTGCTAAATTCGGCATGATGGGAGATTCAAAGGTCAAAGTTCCAATGGCTTTCGGCACCAAACTCACACCATCCTTGGAAAAACCGGCAGTCGATATAATGCTATATCGCCAAATGATTGGTTCCCTGATGTACCTCACAGCTAGCAGGCCTGATATAATGTTTTCTGTGTGTTACTGTGCTAGGTTTCAAGCGAATCCTCGTGAACCACACATGCTAGCAGTGAAAAACATACTCCGGTATCTGAAGCGAACCACCTCTCTCGGTCTCTGGTATCCCTCAAACTCAAGTTTCTTTGTTCAAGCCTACTTAGATGCAGACCTTGGAGGATGTGGTTTAGACAGGAAAAGCACTACATGAGGCTGTCAATTCCTCGATGGGAAGTTGGTAAGCTGGCAATCTAAGAAACAAACATGTGTTTCCCTGTCTACAACCGAAGCAGAATATATTGCAGCCGCTTCTTGCACATCTCAAGTGATTTGGATCCAAAGCCAACTACGGGATTATGGACTCAATATGAAAAAGATCCCACTATATTGTGACTCAGAAAGTGCAATTAGGATCTGTCATAACCCAGTGCAACATTCCAAAACCAAACACATTGCATTGAGGTATCACTTCATTAAAGATCACGTAGAAGACGAAAACGTAGAGATTCATTTTGTTCGAACTACTGATCAATTGGCTGACATCTTCACCAAAGCTCTTCCTGAAGCAAGTTTTAATAAAATTCTACAAGGGCTAGGTATGATGGAATCGGAGTCAGTACCAAAAATTACTTCTCAAACCTAAAAGTTGGAAGCGAAATTAACCGAACGTTCGGTCTATTTCGGGTACGGTTCACATAAGTACCAAAATGAACCGAGCGCTCGGGTTCAGTCCTATTCACTTGTCTTCACTTATCACTTAAAGGTAGTTTCTTTGGTTGTAAACTTGTTTGTACCCTTCTTTTTCATTTTTTTTCTCTCACTTATTTTCCAATTCTTTTTCTTTTTCAAACATTTTTTTTAACCGAAATGAACCGAGCGTTCGGTCTATTTCGGGTTCGGTTCCAAATTTTTTGTTTGTTTTATTTTTGTTTTTCTCTTTGAATCAAAAACTCCAAAAAAATAAATTTGTTCGTCAATTTTTTTTTTATCATTTGTGGATATTTAATGGGGCAGGTATTGTTCTCACATCTTTTAATAGTTAAGTGTCCCTAAAAGCATGCTGCTATATGTTGTCCAAAGCCTCAACTGATTCTGAATAAAGCCTTACTGACTTGGTATATACAAACCTTGTCTTCCCAATTAGGCTATTATATTTATTCTAATCATGAGCTACCTTACTCTCTTCTCACATGAGATAAGAGTTTTCTGATTGGTCCTTATTTTAACAGCAGAGGTACTTTAGTTTCTTTACACCATCTCCAATATTTTTCTCCATCCTATTCGCTTCATACACGTAACCCTTCAGACTCTTAGAAATTACCACTAAGGTTTATGGTTACACAATTTCTGTGTTTATGATCTTAGCTTCGTGCCACTACGTGCTAAGTGAAACCCACAATTCAATACCTACTATGCATTGACGGTGAACAATTAAATTTGCTCTAGTTCTCACTAATGAATTAACGAATTCGCCCATGTGGTTGTACCTTGAAATCTCTATTTTTTTAGATTCTTATGAAATTGTTAAATCCCATAACATTTCTTCCCTTAGAATCCAGTTTCAATTTTTTTGAGATTTCATCTAAAAGAATTTTCACCATGCCACTTAAATTCTCTTCACACCTACTTGTTCAACAGACCACATTGGTCTCACAAGTACTTCAGTCGATCTTTGTCTTATGTCAAGATCAGGAATTCTGAACTGAAGCGAAAGTCTCCCAAATTAGCCTTATTAAAAGATGCCTTTCAACACTTCTTAATAAGTGTTTGATTGTAATTCAACGGGAAACCACACAAACACTTTAAGGTCTCTCTTGAATTTGAAGGAAGAGATTCGTGACCGGGATCCATTGTTTCGTGTCTTTATTGACATCAAAATTTCCCACATATGTGTTGCTTTATTTCTTTTTCTTTTACACTCTATGCACGAAAATCTTTTTGACTTTCCATAATTCTGGTTTCGTTAATTACAAGATATTTTTAGCTATGGGATTTAAGGTTATAAACGAGATGTGGCTCACAATGTTACACGTGATTATTTTGCTCTATGACGACAGCTCACTCTAAAGGCATAAGTTGTTGACTTAGCCGAAAGTCTAATCGCTTTGATATTTCAAACGGCGCTTGATGGGAAGGCGTGTGAAGCGGAACCATTTTTGACATTTCAAACGGCGCCTGATGGGAAGGCGTGTGAAACGGGACAGTCTTTCTCTCTCCTGTGTAATCATCGGGCCTCTAAACTGTCATGCATCAATCACCTAAGGAAACGCTTCGTATTTTCTTTGAAGATTTGGGAACAAATTTTTCTCTCTCTTCTCACCACGGTATAAAAGGTATCTTCTACCGTCATTTACCTCTTTACTGCACCAAATATTCAGAGAGCAAGAAAAGATTAGTTTCTCCTCCTGTTCATCATCTTCCCCAAAATCTTCTCTTCAATGGTGGACTCCTCTTCAGTTCATGCTACTTCTCACATTCTGCCTATCCGTCCTCAACAAAGCCTGATCATCGATCTCACTCCACAAGTTTACGATGCGTTCATGTTTCCAATCGTGGAATGTCTCAAGCATTCGCCACTGGTTCCAGCACTCACCAAAGTCGAACCTGTTCCAATGGAGTGTCTGTCGCAAATCTTCTCCACAGCCCACTATGACAAGTCTGTCGATCGAATCTTCTTCGACATTCTTGATAACAAGACCTCCATCTCCAAACAACGATTCTGTTCGCTTTTAGGGTTTGAACCTGATGAGTCTAGGGTTAACCCTGAATCCATTCCAGTGGGACAGTTGTTCTCCATGTTTTATAACATGGGTTACACTGAAATTCTGACGACTGTTACAAAGTTCAAAAAATCCTGCTTACCTCCTCAGTGGAACGGATTCTTCACCGTGCTATTCAAAGGTCTATCGGAACGCAGTGCAGGTTCAGATGGGGCAATCCGTCTGTTTATGACCATTCTTTATGGGTTGTACCACGGCATCAATCTCAATTATGGATCGGTTTTATGGCAGCAGCTGATTCAGAGTCTAGCGTCCACTTCTCGCCATTCAGAGATCTCTTATGCCAGGTTCTGGACGCTGGTCACAAAGTGGGTGATGGAAAAGTATCACGTTCCTATTGTTGCTGATTCTCCACTCTCCTTGATAGGAACTTTCCACACTACAAAGATAATCGAGTATGATTCCTCCAAGTTTCAGTTCGTTGGCTCAATCCCTGAGTCAATGTATGGATGTGTTCCAAGCGACAGTCGCATCATCAGAACTTACAAGGAGTTTCGTCGCTCAGGTCCCAGAGAGATCACTCCTTAAATGATTCAATCAATTCATGATGCTGATAGGCCTGATCCCAGGGGAAAGAAACATGACAAGGGGAAAGACAAGAAGGTTGTCAAAGGAGCGAAAGGTCCTTCTCCAAAGAAACGCAAACCTTCCAAGGCAGCTCAATCCCCTCCACCAAAGAAGAGGAAGACTCAACCCAAGCGAAAGCTTATTCTTGCCTCCTCCTCCAGTGAATCTGAGGAAAAGAGTTCAGACTCAGAAGAGTCCCTTCGAGGTAATACTCCTCCACGTTCGCCTACCCCTGAGGTACCTGTATCTTCTAGACCTGTCTCTCCTTCCCTAATCTCCATCTCTATTTCCATTCCCCCCATAACCTCCACTACTCAAATACCACCCACCTCCATTCCTGTACCACCTCCTATTTTCACTGAAGCCACCACAACAACCACCACTGGCGTTCGAACCAACGTATCTGATACGGGGGCTCCTACTACAGCACCCGAAACCACTCCCACTACCGAACATACATCCGTACCTGAACCTACTTCCACAACCGAACCTCCACCCTCACCCTCATCTCCCGCTCACTCAGCAGAAAATGATGAACCTTTTCTTGGAGGAGAGGACATGACGTTTGACTCGGTCTATCACAGTCTGTATCAAATGCAAAGTGATGATGACGATGATGCTCCCGTCACCAAGAAGCATCTCAAGGAGCTTCATGAGAAAATCGATACTCTCATTGCTTCCTCCTCTTCTTCCTCTCGATCTACCATCTCAGAGACTGCTCTTCAGGGGCTCGTTGATACGTTCACTAAGGCTCATGACGCCTCTATCAACTCTGCCACTGCCGCTATCGACGGCTCTACCAAGGCGTGTGCTGCTACGACCGAAAAAGTCGAAAAACTATTTGTTAACGCTAGTTCTCTTTTGCAGTCTTTACAGGGAGCCGCTGACTCCAATGCAGAGAAGCTTGACTCTCTTGTCAACAAGCTGGCCACCTCAGTTGCCTCTGAACTGCAGTCATTTGCCAGTCTTCTTCAATCTCTCAGCGATGACAACAAATTGTTTCAGGCGACTGTTGAGGAGCGCCTGACTAAGCTGCATGAAGACCTCGCTTCAGAGAACTCATTGATGGAAGCTCTGGCTCGCAAGACCACTGCTCTCAAGGTCAAGAGTCTTCATCTTTTCCAATCTCAAAAGGAAGTCGCATCTCTTCGATCTGAGCATGAGGTTATTTCTTCGTGTGTTTCGGATGTCTACGCCGCCCTTTCCAACATCATCGAAGCACATGATCTGATCTTGAATTACTCAGTGAGGCGCACTCTCGCAGAGAAGCTTGTTCCTGCCCTTGCTCTACTAAGCAAAATTGAAGGGCTCCCTGAGTTCGTGTCCTATCCGAAACAAGGGGGAGAAGATGTGTCCCAACCACCTCCCACTTCCACAGCAACCAAAACAACCGAACCTCCTCCAGCAGGTCAAGCCTCAGGTTCGGGTGTCAATGACAAAGGAAAGAAGATTGCTAAAGACAGTGGTGAAGATGATAAAGAGACCATCATTGATCTCTTAAAGAAACAAGGCCAGGATAAAGATGCTGACATGAGCGCTCGCGTTGCCAGAGAGTTTGAAGCGAACGAAAGAAAAATGAAGGAGGCTCATGACCTTCTTGAGAGTAGGAAACCTCTTTTTCCTCCGTGGACTCTTGAGAAGCTTTTAAAAGAAGCAATTGAAACTCCCAACATTCTGTCGCTCGAACCAGTGATTTCATTGGATCGAATCAATTCTGTCGACTCTCAGTTCGATATGCCACTCACCTGGAAAGCCTTCATCTTCCATGATTTTGATAACGTTGCTGATGTCCCTCATCCTCATCCAAAAGTTGATAGGGAACTTGTCGAATTCTATCTGAAGTCTGCTCAACCACAGTATCAGACTTGGAGCGCTCAGAAGATCTTCGGGTCCTCAAACCGTTTCGTGAGGGGAACTTCACGAACGTTCGGTTCAAAGTAATGAGGGGTTCTGCTAAAACCGAACACGCTATATCACTTGCTGATCTTCCCAACCTGAATCCACATGATTGGATTATTTTGCATAACATCCTCCTCACCAACGAAGCTGAGTATGGTCCAATTATTGATCACTTCATAGGGATGCTCGTATGCTACATTATGGAGGTTGCCAAGATGGATCAGGAGATCGCCATCATATTCAAGAAAAAGCCTACTATCTTTCCTGTGGGCTCTGCTAATGATTTGAACATGATGCAGATGGGAAGAATCGACCCGAAATGGAATTCTGTCATGTTTACAAGGAACGAAGGCCAAAAATGCCTGTTCGCCTTGGCAGACAAGCACCTTTACACCACTGCATGCTTGGAACATGTTCTGGGAATCATTCATCGATGCAAGTAGAATTCAGCAGATGACAAGAAGTATTTTGATGACATGATCCAGTGGTACATTCGCTTCAGACAGACCATCCTTGCTCTCATCCCACGTCTGTTTGAAAGCACTAAGAAAGTTCCTGCAGCTGGACCCAGCAAGCCGAAGTGATAGTCTCGCTCCAATTGACGCAAAGGGGGAGATTGTAGGGTCTGAAAGGTATTGCGTCTTGGGCTCTCTCATTAGTCCATTTATTCTCCGGATTGGGCCTGTCCATCCGTGAGTTATTTTCTAGGGTTTTGTATTTATAGGTGCTTGCATGCATCTTTGTACGTAAGATTTGGAAGTCAATTTTTCTAAAAGATTTGATCTTTATCGTTTGTAACCCTAATAGCCTCTACAACGGAAGTTCTTTATCGAGCTCTGCTGAGGCTTGAATCTATTGAATCATTCGACATATTTTGATTCATTCTTGTGTTTTGCATTGCTGTTTTCGTTTTAGTGATTAACCTGTTAAAAGATCTAAACGATCAAAGAGTTTCTTAACTCTTCATATAATAATATAATGTAATTATAAAAGTAAAAATATATAACTAATAATAGTTTTGGTGGAATAGATAATAAAAAGCAAGAATGTTGTTTTGACAAAATTTTACGAAATAGTCTTTCTGAAACTTTTTTTGCATGAATGGTCTATTTCGACAAAACTTAGAACACCATCAGCCCTTATGACTAACATCATTAGTTTTCCTGATAAATATAAATGAAAAGACTATATTGCTCTTTTTTATTTCATTATTAACCGATTAGGCTCTCTCTCTCTCTCTCTCTCTCTCTCTCTCTCTCTCTCTCTCTCTTACAAATGCTAAAGCACATCACCACCACCACCATTGTAACATAGGTGTCACCCACTAATGAACTCCAAATTATGAAGATGAACTATATATACTCTATTTTCTTAATGATTCAATATTGATTTTCTATTTTCTTCTTCCGTTTTAAACTATAACATGACTAACATCATTAGTTTTTCTGATAAATATAAATGAAAAGACTATATTGCTCTTTTTTATTTCATTGTTAACCAATTAGGCTCTCTCTCTCTCTCTCTCTCTCTCTCTCTCTCTCGTACAAATGCTAAAGCACATCACCACCACCACCACCACCACCACCATTGTAACATAGGTGTCACCCACTAATGAACTCCAAATTATGAAGATGAACTATATATACTCTATTTTCTTAATGATTCAACATTGATTTTCTATTTTCTTCTTCCGTTTTAAACTATAACATAGTGAAATTGTTCTAAATACCTCCCTAAATCCTCTTATAGATTCGGTCGTTAACATAATCTCAAAATTCCTTAATTTTGTGAGAAATGAAACATTAGATATCGTTATCTGGGTTTAGCTTCTCTTCTATGATGCCTCTTTTTACTGAAAGAGACTAGACGATGATTATATACTCTTTGATGATGATCAATCATAGGACTTGAAATCGATGAGGTTTAGAAGGGGTTAAGATTTTCTGGTGGTCATGATCAATTTTTGCCTCCAATTTCAAACCAAAAACTCACCTCTATGTATGTGTGTATGTTGCTTATCAAGTTGCAAGTGAGTGACTGAAAAAGAAGACAATGAGATGGGTGAGCTTGGTGGTCTTTTAGAGAGAGAGAGAGAGAGAGAGGTATGTATGTATGTTGTGTTTACCAATTATCTTTTATTTGTTTAATTATATACATTTTTAAAAAATAAACAATTCATTAAGGGTATATTAGTAGTTTTACATCGACCTAACCTTTCCTTTTTTACATAGACATCTAACATAACAATTGATGTGATAAATTTTGTCGAAATGGACCTTTGATATGTTAAGTTTTGTCAAAATAGACCACTCATAAAAAAAAGTTTCATAAAATCAGATTTAAAATCCATAACACCATCTTCTGTGAAGTCTCTAAATATTATTAAAAGAGAACCTTTAATTTTAAATTGAAGAAATCAGGGTCATTGATTGCATTTCAATCCTATATTTTTCACCTTTGGATTATTTGCTGACATCATCTTTGTCAACCCTTTTATTTTTGTCCACAAATTTTATAAAACATATACTACATTTTAAATTAGGAAGTCTATTAATGACAATTAAATCTCACCAAAAATAAAATGAATTAAATTAGGAATTCTATTGATGACAATTAAATCTCACCAAAACAAAATTGAATTAAATTAGGAATTTTATTAATTACAATTAAATCTCACCAAAAATAAAATGAAAAATATCTCGTCCCATCCCTTATTACCAGTACCCCTACACTCTCTCCTTTTTTTCTTTACATAATTTATCTAACCTAAGTTTTGTAGTGAATTTGTATATGTCGATTTTCTTTTTTCTTTTTACATTTTTATATATGCATTTAGTCAATGATTTTGTTGTGGCTTACCAAGTCATGAATGGAAGATATACTCGAGTCAATATCTATAATGTTTTACCCATTCGATCCATTTATGGATTTGGAGATGAAATTTAAACCCTTATGCCAGTGAGTGATCCACATATTCTACAACTCAGCAAAACCCAATGGTGATATGTGTTTTGATTTATTTAAAAAAACATCTTTTAAAGATACAAATTGAGCTTTCAGACATAAGTTATTCACCTATCCTTTTTTAGTATTATAAAAAAACATCTTTTAGACTCAATAGCAAAGAAAAGACAAAGTTTTAGTATACCATGTAAATAGATTGCATCGATAAATCTTATTGGAAAATGTTTGGGATTGATTAATTTTGGTTAAATTAACTTGTGTTGTCTGGGCATGCCGAGAAGCATAGTAAGAACCTTTCACAACCTTATTTTTTCGTTTAACTGGTTTGAATCTTCTTATTGAGTTACTTTCTCAAGGATAAATGAGTACACCATACACTCTTGAAAATAGGGTTGGGAACATTGTGAGTATCAATGTTTTCTTAGCAATAAGAGAAGATATTAGTATAAAACTTGCAATATAAATAATTTTTAATTACAAACAAAGATATGTGAAGGATTATCTTTATAATTTAAATTGCAATATATAACATACAAATCGTATGAAATTTTCATTATGTTCCATTCCATGCCTCACAAACATGTTTCTGGAATGGAATTACTTATTCTATTATCTTGCTTTTACGATTACCTATCCACTTCATTTCTTTGTTGTTCCATTCTTTGCAACCTCACATATCTCAAAAAAGTAATTCTGAAATCCATCATACAATAGAAAATGTTTTATAAACTCCTATAAGGGAAGAAGAAAGATAAGACTAAATGAGTATATGATGTTAATCTAATTATGATGTTCTTTCATCTCTATTTGCATGTTTCTAGCTTGTTTGTTGTATTGTCTATAAAATTTGTTATATTTGAAAGTTCATTTTACCTTTTTCATCTTTTTGTGTGTATATTTTAATATTTCAGGTTTTTTAGAGTATTTGAGGAACCGTTTCTGCTTGGGAGTGAGGTAAAGTCAAGGGCCATAAAACTGGAGGGTAGTTGTATTTCGAGCCACTTAAATATTGTAGATTTTTGTTGTCATTAATTTCAATAATCATATGTACCTTATAAGTGAAAAAGGATTGAAATTACTCATATATGACAAGGAAGGTCATCCACCTAAATTTATCGTGTCACAAGTGAAAAATGATTGAAGTTACTCATATATGACGAGGAAGGTCATCCAACTAATACAACAAAAAGTTATGTCTATAAAGAGATCCTTCAACGATTATAGATATTTAGGTGTTTCATTGTTTTTTTTCCAGACATTTCAATGCTACCAATAATGCTAAGTCTGTTTCTATTACTTTATTTTTTTTATAGTTCCAATTTTTTTATACCTCTATATGTACATTTTTATATGTTTCCCGCGTTTTATATGGGTCATAATCTAGTTTTATCTATAATATTTTATTAGAAAAGGCCACTATCCATAGATGGAAATTGAATGGACATACGGGAGATAAGAGATTGAGACTTTTAAAAGTACATAATGATCCAGTGGGCTTTTAAAGTTAATGGGCTGCCCACATGATTAGTTTAATGTCTTGTATCAACAAGACTTTGGTTACAGCGACACCAATCATCGTCAAATTGCAGAGTCGCCATTGATCATCTCTATCTCTTTCTCTCTCTGAAACACACAGTATAAGATACAGAGATAAAGGATGGTAAGAGAAGTATCGGAAAGCTGTATGGATAGCTTGTTAACGGAGATTGTATCGTCGTATTGCAACCGATTCTACGCCAATAAGCCGGAGCTCGCTGCTCGGAGAATCGAAGCGATTGGTTACCAGGTCGGCCATCAGCTCTCTGAAAGGTACGTAAATCACCTAACACATACACACACAAATTCAATTCAACCTCAATTTTTATATCATATCGCGAAATGATTCTATTTATTAAGACTGTAGGTCAGTTTGGTTGGGTATTGGTTATGTTTCCTATGTCTGTATTTAGCGATCCAAATTTACTCACTCTTTTGACTATCAGTTAACATAAACTAGGGTTCTTTCCAATTAAACTACCTCCACAGATATTTCATATCACCACTCTAGGATTATAAACTGTTGAATTAAGAATTTTTCAGGATTTTACATACATACATTTAAACTATAGAGTATCTTGTTATTAAAATCAATCCTCTTATTCGTATTTCACTATGAGATACCTTAGTTAGTATGTCGACAAAAAAACAGTTAGGCAAACTGAAAATGGTGAGTTTTGATTCTTATGTTAGGTATACAATGGAGCGCCCAAGGTTTAGTGATCACCTAGAAGCAATCAAGTTTATCTGCAAGGATTTCTGGTCAGAGCTCTTCAAGAAGCAGATAGACAATTTAAAGACTAATCATAGAGTAAAACTTCATATCCAACCTTCTACAAACTTAAAGTTTTTGTTTTAAATGTTTAATTCGGTGGCTTTTTTGTTCTTTTGTTACAGGGTACATTTGTATTGCAGGATAATAAGTTCCGGTGGCTTTCACGCATGTCAGGAGATCCATCAATGGAGATCTCTGGTGCTTCTCAAGATCCTTCTGCCATATCTGAAAACAAAGCAGCACAAGCAACAGGCATGCATCTTTACTTCCCTTGTGGAATTATAAGAGGAGCACTTTCAACTTTGGGAATCCCTTGTGCTGTTTCAGCTGATATTTCAAACCTTCCTGCATGTAAGTCTTCAACTGCCTTCTCTGTAAAAACAAATAAATATTACAGTATATGATAAATTATTACAATCACATGGACTAAATTTCTTAAAGACAAGATAAACAAATCAAGATCATAAATCATTAATTTGTTTGTAATGTTGTTGAGGGGTTTTTTCAGGTTCGTTTGTGGTGCGGATAAAGGTGTAGGGATGAGTAGAAGAGTTTATAAAAATAGGCCGAGAGGTACTCACTCGACTTTTTCCTGATCTTCAAACCAAGCTCTATATATACCTTTCGTTTTCTCTTTCATGATTATGTAAGTAAACAGGATTTGAAACAAAGTAATTTAGGTGTTAATAAAAGTTGGTGATTTTTATGGGTACGAATAAAAATTGTTACTGTATGGCTTCAAAACTGCAGAATTTGTGTTTAATATTAGTCGATGTGTAGATATTTTATAAGTTGGTTTTGTAAATCGTATGAAGATCGAGTTTATAACCAAGCGTCATTTTATCACTCATATTATGAAGTTTGTGACTCTCCGATTATAGATTCTATTGTATATATTTGATTGAAGTGATCCCATCAAATGTTATATCATTATAAGTGGTTTATCTTGTAAATAAGAAAGAGTGTGATCTTGTTATATGGTTTGATTTCTACCTTTAAAAAAACTCATATTTTAGCTGATATTCGTTGTGAATTCGTGATACACCGCTAGCAATAGCAATAGCATGATAAAAATGATCGCCAAGTAACTCTTTGTTTTATTTTATTTTAGAAGACTCCTTAAATAATCACATCACATCCTCATAACAAATTTTTAAAATGGTACACGTGCAAAAACAAAAGTTTTAGAGAAAATGCACATAGGAATACAATCCTTGAACCTATTTGGAGATTAGACAACACTTCGTTATCAAGAACTAAAGCTCTTTTATGGACCCACCTATAGGTGTTTTTCTATAGCAAACGTAGCTCTTGTCAAGCGTAAACCTTCACTATAGTCGATAACAAATTTCTTTCATTGCAACCTCCCATGCTTTCAACCATTATTTGATTGAGTCACGTTTATGATGAGTTTTGATACAAAATATAAGTTAGTTTTTAATAAAAAACGGTCAACAGAAGCTTTAAAATAACAAGTTTATTTTTAGTTTATAATAAAACAAAACCGATCAATTGATAGAGATTATAATGAAATAAAAACAACTAAAAAGAGTTTTAGAATGACAACTTTTGAAGCTTTTGAACCCATGTGGTTTTGGGAGTGTTGATGAAGATAGCAAAAATTCAAAAATAGAATTTTTATGTGTATCCACCATCAAGATTAAGACACTTGGAATGTTAGTTCATTCTTGTATTCTTGAGTGTCTTAAGTCTAAAAATAGTTTTGCTTCAAAAGAGAGAGGTGTAAGAGCAGAGCTAATTTCGTTCATAAGAGAAAAAAAAACTAGTCAAAAACTCATGCAAAAACCTTCCTTTTATTTACTCTCATGCAAGAGATACATTTATATTATAATAACATAAATAAATGGTAGTCTTTTAGAAGCATGGGGGACATAAGAAAAAAGTTGACAAACAACCTCTCTTTTTATAATAATAATTTTGGTTATGTCTTTTCAAAAAAGGAGAATTCTTTAATTTTTATAAACTCAAAGTTTCTAAAATATAAACTTTGTCTTTAGGTAAAAGACAAAATGATTCAATTAGTCCAAAAGATGCACGACTTAATAATTCATACCATATGAAATAATAACTAGTTATATTCTTTTATAATTATTATTTTTACAAAAAAATAATTATTTCCAAATTAAATACAAGAAATGATATTATTTATTAATAATCATATTAATAATAAACATACAAAATGTGTCAATCTGATAAAGATGTGACCCTATATGATCATATATTATTAGCAATATTACTCCATAATGATTATTGGGCATATAGATTCAATAGTTTACAATAAGGAATACCAATTTACACATAAGACCTTTGTTCCATTAAAACCTTGCATCCTAAAAATAAGTATTAGCCACCGGTTATTCAACAAAGAAGTCATATGCCAGTTTAATAACGTGAGGGTTGATGAGGTAATTTGAGTGCATAAAATAGCAAAATCCAAAAGAATCTCCGATATATGGCAGTTGCCTATTGTGTTTGTGTGACGATGACTTACATTGTATCATGGTGGTTATGGCAAAGGATATCCAAAAGATTTGTCTTCAACTCTTTTTCATTTTTCATTTTTACTGATATATCATATATAAAAGACCTAAAATGCTAATAGAGGCTCATGCAAGCAACATATTTTAGGCTAAAGTGATTCCCCATGGTTTGCGATGCCCTAGGTTGTCGTCCATGTAGTCAATAGCTTGGACTGACCTTATATACATTGGCGAGTCTAGAAGGTAAAACTACATGGTTCGTTATTTAAATGAAACTGATAAACAATGAAAAAAAAAATACTACGCGGGTCCGGATTATGTTCGGGTTGTATAATAGGAAAAAATCAAAGTTCTTACAATTATACCTGATGAAGACTTATATCTTGATATATTTTCACAAAAAGAAGCATTGTTTATATGCTAATGCCTAATGGCAAAATACAAATAAATAAATCAAGCTGGCAAGATTACATCTAACCTATGAATCTCTCATACAACATATCGACATACGGAATTATAAAAACATTGAAAGAATAGTAAAAAACATACACAGTGACACGGTGAATGTTTTTATCTCTAATCATTGAATTATACGGTTAACAAAAATTGGCATGAGAAGGGAAGATTGTCGAAGGTCAGAGCCGCCATCGGCTATGACGGAAAAGAGGCTGTCGACGGTGGTAACAGGTGCCGATGATCAACGATTTATGAAGGCGTGAAACATTAATCGGAGTTTTGGAGAAAGAAACGACGTCAACTAATTTTCAAATGTTTTTTTTAATTAAATTTACAACTATTTGGGCTATTAAAATATAAAATTTGGGCTTTGCAAATCTTGATTTATAAATTTTCTTTCAAAAACAATTATGGTAGTTCACTTAAAATATTTAAGATAGTTCATATTTTTATTTCTATAAACTTTGTTATAATAATAGAAAAAAAAAGTAGGTTAAGTGATCCACCTTTGTGGCTTTGTTAACCTTTGCCTGGCCCCAACTTTTATATATATATATATATATATATATATATATATATATATATATATATATATATTAAACATGAAAAATATATACCATGGAGGCGGTGTGCTGCAACGGTCGCAAACATTTATAAAAACTCAAGATGTATTTTTTGTATATGGTTGTACTAAAGGACAATTGACAATAAAATGTTACATCGTTGCCAATTTCCAGATCGATAAAAATGGCCTCAAGCCTTGGTCAGGGATTGTAATTTGTATTGATGTTGAAATCTCGGCTAGAATACCGGTGGCACATGAGTTGGTTCGTAGATGTGTTAATATCTCCAATAATCTTTGTCCTTTATGTAATAAGGAGGCTGAGACAATGGATATATTCTTACTTCCTATGAATTAGGGGTGTGCAATAAACCGCATAAACCGTATAAACCGGCCGCACCGCATAACGCGGTTTAAAACACTTGCGGTGCGATTTAACAAATCAAAATTGTACATTTGGTCATAACTTTTTTTTGCACTCAGATCGTCCATATGGTTTGATTTTGTTGCGTTTTTCGTTCTTATAATTTGGTAAAAATTGCATGTTTGGTCCCTAACTTTATGTATGTAAGGGACGAAAAACGCAACAAAATAAACCATAGGGACGAAAAACGCAACAAAATCAAACCACAGGGACGATCCAAGTGCAAAAAAAGAGTTAGAGACAAAACGTGCAATTTTGACCAAACCACAAGGACGGTTTCAGTAAGTTACTTTCTCTCTCTCTCTCTCTCTCTCTCTCTCTCTCTCTCTCTATATATATATATATATATATATATATATATATATATATATATATATATATTCGAAACTATTTTGACATGTTCTAAATTAGTGACATTATCTTAAGTTTTTAAAATGTAATCTTAATTAATATATAATTTAACGCAGTTACTATATTCTTTTTGTCTCAAATTCATTTTCAACTAAAGATTCAGTGACCATTATTTTATGGTCACTATGTTTTCTTAATTTATGTATATTCATAAGTAGTTAATGACCACAATTATTTGACCACCAAATTTCTTAATGACCACTTAGTGAGCCGTTAGTGATGACAATGATAGTATTATCATTAAATTTAAAGTAAATAATTAGTCAAACCGTAAAACCGAAAGTAAACCGCATAAACCGTCCGCACCAATCCGGACCGTATAATGCGGTTTGGAACGTTCGCGGTGCGGTTTGCAGTTTCTAAATTACTTAAACCGCATATGCGATGCGATTTTGGCTATAACCGCACCAAACCACACTGCGCACACCCCTACTATGAATAGACTAAGGTGGTGATTGAGTGAATTTTAAAATGGTGTGGAATTCGAAACAAAAGTTTCTCTAATGTCAGGGATCTTATTGATTTTGCAGCTACATGTGGGAGTTGTCACAGGGAGAAATTGATTTTAAACATGATATTCTATTGCTTCATTTGGAACATATGGCTGACAAGGTACGATCGAATCTATCAAAAATTTGGTGTATCCCTAACGAAAATAGAGAACAACATTATTTCCTTATCCCACGTTTGGCACAAACATAAAGGTTGTTTGGGGTGCGGTGCCTCGAGTTAAGTGGATTATTTCACCTTTCACTCCCCTCTTGTGTTAATGTTTTTGTTTATGTTTTCTTTTCGTTTCTTTTCGCTCTTATACCACTTATTTTGCCTGATTTAGTTTTTTGTTAAGCATGTGTCTTTAATCCTATTTTCCGTTTAAAAAAAAAAACAAAACACCATTGGGATCCAGTAATTAATAACAAAAAACCACCACTAGAAGAATATTTAATCTTTTTAAAATTGTTTTTCTATAAAAAACCAAAGCTTTAATGCTTAAATAATAAAAAAATTATTCGGATGGCTAGATTAAACAAATTTCAAATTATAATGGTTTTATAAAATTAGTTTTGTTGAAAAAGGTTAAACATTAATTTGTTAATATGTTAGTTAATTGATTAAAAATATTATACAATATATTCGTGTATATATTTGTGTATGTTTTTTTGTTAAGTTGTATTGCAGATAAGAGACACGCGGGTCAAGAGTATATGGGTTATACCCGATATCTAATGGGTCATGATATATATATATATATATATATATATATATATATATATATATATATATATATATATATATTGTGTTAGGTGATCTCATTTGTACATACGAAGATATTTTCTCATCTAGATCTCTCAGTTTCTCTTTCATCTTTAGTTAGGGTTTCGTTTAGGGTTTGTTCATAAATCATTGTATCACAAGATCTGTAATATGAGTGTGTGAGTGATTTTGTAGTGAGGTTTGAGTTGTATTTTGTTGTTGTAAACCATCTGTTTCATAGTGAATGAAATGATGATGTTGGGAAGATCTTGAGTTGATTACATTTTTTTACATGGTATCAGAGCTAAGGCTCCTTCGGTGTTCTTGTGACGTTCGTTGATTTGCGATTGCGTGTCTCACGATCGTACTGGTAATTTCTGAAACCCTTTCGTCATTTACTGAGATCTTTGATTTCTTCTGTGATTGAAACAGTTGTTGTTTATCATGAGTTCGTGTGAACTCTGATCATCGATTTCATCAACTGTGTCCTTCTTCCTGATATTCAGTTTGATTTATGTTTTTCTTTAGTAAATCAAATCGAACATCTGTTTTCTTTTGGATCTGGTACTGCGAGATTGTTGTTATCTTGTAGGTTTCTTCTGTGACGATCAAATCAAGTTTGCTTTCAAGACTGGTTGTGAACAAAGATTAAGCCAAATCGATTAATCTCTGAGTCTGAAATAACTCACTAGGGGTCAGAGTTCATCACTGATAAACCCTAGTTGAGAACGGACAAAGAGAGTCGATCTCTGCACTTGACTCGTCCTAAAAGGCTTTGCGAGCAATTCCTTACTCCTTTTCTTTGTCTTACATATCTGTTTGTAAAGATCCTGGTGATCTGTGTTGTGTTGATTGGTTTTCTTTTGTATATGTGTTTGTTTCTTCCTCTGTTCTGATTGTCTTGGGCTCCGATATACGTGGTGACCATCTGGACATAAGATCAGTTCAGGGGCAAGTTTTCTTGATTTCTGTTTCTTCTTCTGTTTGTTGTGTGTCTAAGCTAACTTGGCACAATAGACTTGGTCATCCTTCTGATCAAGTTTTGAGTTCTTTGAGAAATAGACTTAAGATTGGAAGTGAAATTCTTCCACCCTGTGACATTTGTCATAAGGCTAAACAAACTAGAGAATCCTTTCTTGTTAGTCAGCATACTACTTCTAAACTTGGTGAGTTAATTCATTTGGATGTTTGGGGTCCTTATAAAGTGACAACTTCAGAAGGATTTAGGTATTTTTTGACTATTGTGGATGATTTTACTAGGGCAACTTGGGTTTATCTTTTAAAATCTAAAGATGAAGTTTATAATTCTGTTCTTGTTTTCTTTAATATTTTGATTAATCAGTTTAATGTTAAGATAAAAACTGTTAGATCTGACAATGGTACAGAATTTTTAAATAACAGAATGAGACAATTAACTGAATCAAAAGGAATTTTGCATCAAACATCTTGTGTTCATACTCCACAAAAAAATGGTGTTGTGGAGAGGAAACACAGGCACATTTTAAATGTTGCTAGGTCCTTGATGTTTCAGTCTGGTTTGCCAATTAAACACTGGGGAGATGCCATTTTAACTTCAGTTTTTTTGATTAATAGAACTCCTACTTCAGTCCTAAAAGGTTCTTCTCCCTATGAACTTGTTTATAATTGTGCACCAGTTTTTGATAAACTTAGGGTATTTGGATGCTTGTGTTTTGCATCTAAGCTGAATAATAATGATAAAATTTCTGAAAGAGCTGATAAGTGTGTTTTTCTTGGTTATTCTTCTGATAAAAAGGGTTACAAAGTTCTCAGTCTTGATTCTGATCTTATTTTTGTTTCCAGGGATGTAAAGTTTTATGAGTCAGTGTTTCCTTTCAAGCTTAAAACTTCATCTTTAACTGATAGTTCAGTTGTCACTGTGAATTCAAATGACCTATTTTCCTATGATGAGTCTATAGATTCTAGTTTTATTCTAGATAATACTAGAGTAGATAACTTGAGAAGTAACCATCAGATGGATGGTGCTAATGCAGACCAGGACCAGGATGAGACTTGTCCTTCTATTGTCAGCAACCGGACTGGTGAGGTAAATGTGCCTCCCTCTGGTGAGTTGTTTCCAAGTTCTTCTGTAGTGACTGAGGAAAATGATTCAATTAATTCTAATCCTTCTGAAAGTTTGTCTACAAGGATCACTAGATCTGGAAGGAATGTTCACATGCCGGTTAGATTTAGTGATTATGTTATAGAGGGTAAACATAAATATGGTATTGAAAGAACAGTGAACTATTCAGCTCTTAACACTGAGTCATTCTGTTTTATTTCTAATCTTAATAAAACAGTTGAACCTAAGACTTATAGTGAAGCAGCTTTAGATCCAAATTGGATCAAAGCTATGAATGAGGAAATGGAAGCCCTCTATAGGAATAATACTTGGGAAATTACTAATCTTCCTAAAGGAAGAAAAGCAATTGGGTGTCGTTGGATATATAAAATTAAATATAAATCTAATGGTGATATAGAAAGATATAAAGCTAGACTTGTAGCTAAAGGATATAATCAGAGGGAAGGAATAGACTATGAGGAGACTTTTTCTCCTGCTGCAAAAATTGTAACTGTTCGTTGGTAATAACTTTGGCTGTAAACAATTCTTGGCCACTTTATCAGTTAGATATTAATAATGCTTTTTTGTATGGAAATTTATCTGAAAGTGTATATATGTGTCAACCTGAGGGATATCATTCTAAAGATGATATCAGGGTTTGCAGATTGTTAAAGTCCCTTTATGGACTTAAACAAGCCCCAAGGAAGTGGAATGAAAGGTTGTGTTCTTCTCTCTTAAGTTTTGGTTTTAAGCAAAGTATTAATGATTATTCATTATTTGTTAGACAGTTTCAAAATACTTTTGTAGTTCTACTGGTTTATGTAGACGATATTATTCTAACAGGTAATGATGAATCTGAGTTGAATAATGTTAAAGTATTTCTTAAATCTTAGTTTTTAATTAAAGACTTAGGAGAATTGAAATATTTCTTAGGTATTGAAGTGTTGAGAACTGAAAAAGGGATATGTTTAAATCAAAGGAAATATTGTATGGAATTACTTCATGAGTTTGGTATGCTAGCATGTAAACCAGTTAAAACTCCACTTGAACCTAATTTGGTTGTCAAAAGAGAATATGATTTGGAAAAATCTGATTATCTAGTTAATATAATTGAATATCAAAAACTTATTGGTAAGTTGATTTATTTGACTGTGACTAGACCTGATATATCTTATGTTGTGCAAATTTTAAGTCAATACATGCATAAGCCATATAAATCTCATGTTAATATTGCTTTCAGACTTTTGAGATATTTGAAAAACAGTCCTGGTATGGGAATTCATATAATTAACTCTGGTAATTTAGATTTGATTGGGTTTGTGGATGCAGACTGGGCCAAATGCTTGTTTAGTCGTAGATCTGTAACAGGATATCTTGTATATTTAGGAGGATCTCTTATTTCTTGGAAGAGTAAGAAACAGAGTACTGTTTCTCGCTCATCCACAGAATCAGAATATAGGGCTTTAGGTAGTATAACGTGTGAGTTAATATGGATTTTAAAATTACTTCATGATTTAGGTATAAAAACTAATTTACCTGTAGATATTTTTTGTGATAATGAATCTGCAATTAAGTTAGCTTTAAATCCTGTATTTCATGAGAAGACAAAACACTTTGAAATTGATCTTCATTTTGTTAGGGAGAAAATTGAGAATGGAATTTTAAAAGTTAATAAAATAATATCTTCAAATCAAAATGCAAATATTTTAACAAAGTCACTTGGTAGTGTTCAACATGAATATATTGTAAATCGACTTAATATGATTGATATTTTTAAGAAGTAATAAAATATTTTCTAAATTAATGTTTAGTTTGAGGGGGCATGTTGAAAAAGGTTAATGAAATATTCAAACTTAAAGATTAATTTGTTAATATGTTAGTTAATTGATTAAAAATATTATACAATATATTCGTGTATATATTTGTGTATGTTTTTTGTTAAGTTGTATTGCAGATAAGAGACACGCGGGTCAAGAGTATATGGGTTATACCCGATATCTAATGGGTCATGATATATATTGTGTTAGGTGATCTCATTTGTACATACAAAGATATTTTCTCATCTAGATCTCTCAGTTTCTCTTTCATCTTTAGTTAGGGTTTCGTTTAGGGTTTGTTCATAAATTATTGTATCACAAGATCTGTAATATGAGTGTGTGAGTGGTTTTGTAGTAGCCCTGTCGAAAATACCCGATACCCGAATTACCCGCCCGATTTTTTCGGGTATCGGGTAAAACGGGTCGGGTAAATCGGGTATCGGGTAAATTTTTCCGGGTAATCGGGTTACCCGAAATTTTTTCGGGTCGGGTAAAGGGTATATTTTTTGGGTTTCGGGTATACCTGAATTACCCAAATTATTATTATTATTTTTTTTTGTAGAGCTTGTACTATATAACAGGTATTTGATCACACTTAAACTAACTATCACTATTGTAAAACATAAATATATTTATTATGACAATACGACACTAACAATATTAAAAGTAATTTTTATATATCATCACGTTCTTTAAAATTTAACTGTTTTCTTGATTATAATTTTTATTATAACTAACAAACTCATTATCTTGACGAAACTTTAGAACATGACAAAACTTATGACTACATTTATCTTAAACATTTTAAACTTTTAAATTAAGATCTTTAGGTATTTGTTTTTTTAACATCTTATTAGATTAGATTAAGTCGTTAAAAAATTATTTGATATCTCATATATTATTGAGTAGAAAATCTCAATGTTCAAAGCTTGAGTAACTTCGTTTATGTCTCGTTTGTTTATATAAACAAGACTAATAAAGCACGACATATTTATTTCATTAAATTTATTTTTAGGTGAAATTAAAAAAAAATCATATATTTCGGGTAATACCCGAATTACCCAAACCCGACCCGATACCAAAATTACCCGAATTTAGTTTGGGTAGGGTAACGGGTAATTTTTCTAACATGAAAAACCCGAATTACCCGAAACCCGAAAAAATTACCCGTTCAACACCCCTACTTTGTAGTGAGGTTTGAGTTGTATTTTGTTGTTGTAAACCATCTGTTTCATAGTGAATGAAATGATGATGTTGGGAAGATCTTGAGTTGATTACATTTTTTTACAAGTTTATAGTTTTTTTAAAACAAAAAAAATCGTAGTGTCAAGGCTAACCAAAAAACAAATAAGATTATTCCGACGATCAAACTAAAAAGATTAATAGAATAACATTAGTTTTTATGTAATTGGCACGAGATCGTCTGTGGTATACTTGGCCATGAACCACGATTGTGCACACCGTCACGGTGTGTCGTCACGAGTCGTGGTTGTGGTGATTCGTGATGGCTACTACGACAGTGCACGACCAATGAGAATGAGACTTATCAATTTGACCGTTCAACGATCGGTTTTTGAAGTTTTTTTTTTTACAAACTCATTACCTATATAAACATAATACATAACCCTTACTTTTCATCAAAATTTACACTCGTTTCTAAAACAAAAAGACATGGATTTCTTTAGGAATTTTAATTGTTGGAAATAAAAGAAAATGAAAAAACAAAATTAAAAGGACATATCCGTCAATTAATTGAAATATTTTCAAACAATTTTGTACCAAATCTACAATAAATATTTTATTTTGGACCACCGGTGCAATTCAAATTTTTTTTTAGACCAAAGTATTAATTTTTACATACCTACGGACCAAAATTGCAGTGTTGTCTTTAAAACTTGTTAATTTTATTACACGAACTCCTAGACCTAATTTTAAATTCAAACCTTTAAAGTCCCTTTAAACTATGGCGCCCAGCACAACACCAGCCCTCATTTTCTTGTTCTTAGCTTGGCCGCCTGTAAATCCAGCTTCAGGTTCGCGAAAATGGTGGCGCCGAAGAAGGTAAACTATGAAGAATGTAGACAGAAAAGATTGGAAGAAAACAAGAAAAGAATGGAAGAATTGAAACTCAATGCCCTGGCTCAATCTCTTCGAATCATCTCAACCCCAAAGCCCTCTCCTGTATGTTCCTCTTTCTGTATGATTCTAAATTAATGCATTTACGAAGTACTATCGAATCTAATTTTTTTTAATAACCCAGATGAAGAAGGTGAACCGAACGCCTCGTAAGCCGCTGGATCTGTCTTCCGTGAGGAGGTCCAATCGTGTCGCCGACAAGCCACCACCAAGTTACAAAGAGGTACTGATTTCTCACCATATCTGTCTTTTTTTTGCTCGATACTTTGATGGGTTCCTTTCTCTGTTTCAAGATTTATCCTTTCTTGTAAATCGCTAACATGATGCTTAACTTTTGAATATCATAAAGTTTTAACAATTAAGTGATTGTGGGATTTCAATAAAATCTCTTCCTGTAACGAGGGACTGATCAGGTTTTCTTGTCAATAAGATCCAGTGATAATTTCTGCTTAAAGTTATTGCATGATAGCCATTTGATGAAATGTGCTTCTTAAATCTTAGTTTTCTTTTTTTTGAATGTGGCCTGCTTTTCGAACATATGTTGATGCTAATATATTGCTCATTTGTTGGATTAATCTTGTTTGATAGCATGCTACTTTTCTTCAGAGTTTCCCCCCATTCTTATATACCAATTATTAAGTGTTATTTCTTGAAACGCTATGACAGATCCTACTCGAGCCTTTGGGAATGCGCAGGAGGTAAATTTTTTTTGTCTCTGTAGTTTTCATTAATATAAATAACCTTTGTAATATTGATTCGTGTTGTTGACAATTTGAGTTATGTATTCGTTCATCAGTTATGGCATGAAAGTAAGGGATTTATCAAATCGAATCTACGCCTCTGATGAAGACAGAGAGTATGCTTCAGAAAGAGCAGAAGAACTACACTCCAAATTGCAGCCTGATTTTCCTAGCTTCTTGAAACCAATGCTTATATCCCATGTTTCGGGTGGGTTTTGGCTGGTAAGTTTTAAAGAGATTATTATACCCAATTTCCCATTTAACAGAGAGTTTCAATCCCAATGTGAATTGGGCACCAACTGAATGTACCTGATTCACATTTCACATGAAATAACATTTTTTAAAAAAAAAAATCTGTATTTAACATGTTATTATGAATTGTAATTAGGGTCTTCCTGTGTATTTCTGCAAAAGCTACCTTCCTAAACGTGATGAAATAATGACATTGGTTGATGAAAATGGAAATGAGTGGCCAACAAAGTACCTCCCCAGGAAAACAGGACTTAGTGGAGGATGGAAAGCGTTTGCTGAAGATCATAAACTAGTTGATGGTGATGCATTAATTTTCCAACTCATAAAACCCACAGTTTTTAAGGTTATTTTCTTCATCTCTATTCCATTCCATATCTTGTTATTTAGTTCAACTTGTTTCTTTAAACTTACTCATCTTCTTTTCTGTGTTTGAATGAAGGTTTACATTACAAGAGTGAATCAAGCTGGAGATAGTGATGATGCTTGAGATGTGATTTTACAAAGTTCAATGTCTCTGTTGAAGTATGAAATCCAAACAATGTAGTATCTGTAATGCTGAAAAAATTGGAGTCCTTTTGTCAAAGTGTAAACAACACTTTGCTCCATTGATCATTGCCACCTTTATCACTATGTGATGTGTTATATCATTGAGACATTGACCAATGACTTATTACCAATCCTGGGCCTATTTCTTCATTTTGTAACCGGTCTTGGGCCTTAATGGGCCATGATCGAGAAAGTCGATACGTGATGTATCAAGCCTAAGAGTGTCTATAACTGGGCCTTCATAACGGGTTATATCCTTATAGGGCTTGGACCAAATTTTTAAAACAACTTAATAAATAATAAAATGGTTAACAAGTTGAGACTAACCCATTTGATTAATAAGGGCGTTTCTAATAAGGTCTTGAATTCAATCTTAGATATATACTAATTTATTATTATTATTTTTAATTCTTGGCATTTCACATTCTTGAAAAATGATCAATAGAAATTTTTAGGTGACATGGGATGTCTAAATTTGGTTAAATCCACTTGTATTATTTTTCCTAGGGG
The DNA here is from genome assembly GCF_051521515.1 of Lactuca serriola. Classification (NCBI taxonomy): domain Eukaryota; kingdom Viridiplantae; phylum Streptophyta; class Magnoliopsida; order Asterales; family Asteraceae; genus Lactuca; species Lactuca serriola. Next base: position 258,189,545 of record NC_136412.1, on the reverse strand, counting down.
GTGTTTGGCTTAGCTTTTTACAGTCCAAAAGTCCTTTTTGGAAAAGAAAAAAAGCAAAAGATGTTTGACAAAACTAGTTTTAAAAACTACTTTTGGAGTTTTTATACAAGGAAAATGCACTTTTTGGAAAAGTCAGAAAATCCTGACTTTATGTAACTTTTCCAAAAATGACTTTTGGGTTGTGAAAAACTAAAACAAACACCCCCTATTCTTAAAGACAATAAATCATGAATAGTGAAGTTCCAAATTCTACTCTTTGTGAGACTAATGTTTGGTTCCTCTTTTATTTAGGTTTTTATAGTTAGATGTACATTCTTTAAATGTCCTGCACCAGGGTTTAAAACCATGCAAGCTTATTAGGAACACAAATTGTGATTTAAAACAAATACTATTACTTGCACTTTATAAATGAAGGTATGTTGATATTAGTTGCACATAATGTGACCACTTAAAGATGAGTGGAAACCAAATACAAACAATTAATGAATTTAAAGTACGAAAAATTAGTGTACTCTATAAACATAGAAACATTAGTAATTCACTTCATCTCGGACAGGAAAACAAATCGATTTGCTGTGTGTAACAATGGAATGTGACTTGTTGCTTGTGGAAGTTTGAATTTCTTTAGGTGTCCCACAACAAACGAACAACCAAATACAAATTTTGTAACAACTTTTGTTTTTTACCAACAAGAACCATGAATTCAAATGTTTTTGTTATTGGGCAAAACATGTATATTAACTACTAGTCGAGGGACCATTTTTGCGGGTGACGGTTTCAGTATCTTCTTGCTCTCTCGTCTGGACTCTGTTCGGTTTACCTTTTTTATTTTTTCAAAAAATCAAGAGAATATTTTTTATATCTATTTTTATTTATATCATAAATCGACAAAATCCTAGGTTTTACGAGTTTTTAACCAACCAGATCCTTGTGTTGTAAAAAGCTTTATTTAAAATACATTTGGTTCACGCGATTTCTCCCTGATTTCCGTCACGCGTCTCCTTCCTTCCTCTCTCCCTCACCGAATCACTCCATCGCAGGTTGTATGAACCGTTTGTGCCTGCGGCTGCCGTCACTCTCATCGGTTTCTAATTCCATCCCCGGTGAGCTTCTCTTTTTTCTATGTATCTTCATCTCGCTCGTCTCCTTTTAGAGGGAGGAGATATGATTGAATATACTAGATATGGTTGAACTAGATAGCGCACATCTAATTATTTCTGATTCATATTCGCGGGTTTAGCCGCCATCTTTTGTGGCGGCGGTAATCAAGAGGAGGCATTGATGAAGACCCATGACAGAAATTAGCCACAAGTGGTAGTTTCATCCTGCGTTGAGTTTATTGATGAGAAAGAACACACAGATTCATCAAAACTGATTGAATTAATCACAGGTTTGAATTTGATGGATGCACATGTACGGATGTACCCACTTCATTTATTTATCTTTATAAATCTCTATGGATAGTTTGTTCTAGTGGAATTTATAGTTTCATATTAAGGGATTACAAATATGGGTTCTTGGAGTGTTTCTACTTTCCATTGGTGAATTTTGTCAATGATATAAGAAATCGGTTAGGTACCCAAATAGATTTCAATAGCACACAACACAACAAAATTTTGTTATTATTCACCTCTGACCTCTGTCGATTTCGTTTTTGAAACCCAAACGGAGAAAGGAGTAATCAGGGCCGGCCCAGCCCAGCCCAGCCCAATTTCCAGTTGTGATATTATTTAAATTTAGGGGCATACATTATTACAATTACAGATACAGCAGCAATGGTATAACTGAGAAGGCGGTAAAATAAGATGATGATAAAGTAACGGAGGCGTAAAAGGCCGTAGAAGACCTGGATTCGTGGAAAACGATTGGATTTGGCAACCGTTCACGACGCCACATCGCGCTCACGCATTGAGCTATCGACAGCGAGTCTCACAGTCTTTCATAATCTCAATCTACGTATCTCTCTTTCCCTACTTCTCTAATTTCTTTAAGTTTGTTTCAACTTTTAACCCTGGTAATGAGTTTTTGCTACAACTTCAAGTTACCTCTTTTTCCTCTTCTTCTTCTGTTGCATTTTGTCATTTTCTGTGGTAGAAACTCAATTCTGTAAGATTTAGTTTCCTTGCAACTTCAAATTACCTCTTTTTCTTCCCCCCCAATTACTTCATTCAACTTGGTATCTCTAATACAGCAAAATCCATGTCAAATAACTTCAGAATAACCGTTTTCATGACTTTCCTCAAGTGGGGTTTTTGGTTTTGTTTTGTTGATTGCTTCAGCTATGTTCAACGCCAGCATTCGATGTTTCAAGTTCTAGGTGTTTTGTGAGTAATTTTCTAATTGATGAGGATTCTAGGCTTTTAGATTGAGAGAAATGGTTTATCTGACCCTCCCTCTGATTCTCTGTTGGTTTATCTTGTGGTTTTGTAATCTGTTTAGGGTTTATGTAAATGGTTTTTTTTCTTGATTCTTGATTGTTAATTCGATCCTGACTTAGGTTTCAAATACATGATTTTTGCTTTCCAAGTTTAGCAAGTTACTGCAATTGCTTTCCTTGAATAGAGATCTCATATTTTTGTAGTAAAACTTCCTTAATTTGATGCTTTAAAGATGTGCCCATCTGCCCCATCATCAAATTTCATACTTTTAAGCCTTTGATTTGATGCATCCATGCCCTAAAGACACAATTACAGGATCCTAAAATTGCTTTCCAAAGTTAGAATATGTCCCAAGTTGATCCATGTCAGTGGTTTCATAGCTTTGTTGTATCTGTACATTGCTAACTGTTGGTGATTTTTAGTTTCATCAATCATTTTAGGTGATTGGTATGTCAATGATCCTTTTGTAGAACTTAAAATCAAATTTTGTCCTGATGAAAAATGGTGGGAATTCATGCATATATTTGTAGGGTCGAATTTGATATTGGATTTGTATTTAGAAGTTTAACAAATATCATATGATCATTCGATCCTCAACTTGTTATCTTATCACTCATTAGTTTGCTGAACAAGATATAAAAATTAGATGTTTAACTCCCTTTTTAAAAAAAAACAGATTAATCCCTGATTCCAACACTCTCAACAAGCATTTGAAATTACCATGTTATTCAAGTCTACTAAAATATTAATTTTGTCAAATTTCAGAGATTCTTCTACCAGTTCACCATGGACATTGATTTTGATGATTTGACTTCAACCGATGCTGCAAACAATGGTAATAATATATTATTTTTGTTAAGTTTCAGAGACTCTTTTACTTTTCTTGATGCTTCAATTGTGTTTATTATTGATTATATTCTTGCAGTAAATGCAAGTACAAAGCTTAAACCCAAACCCAAACCCAAACCCAAACCCAAACCTAAAACCCAACCCGAACCAAAATCCACCCCTACCCCTCCAACACAGCCTGTTGAGGCTGCTGCTACTGCAGATAATGAGATTATAGCAAGAACTGAAGAAGAAGAACAACCTTTTGATGTCAACCAAGTTTCTGGAAATATCAATGATAGTTGGCAATCTTCATTTGAAAAACCACATGAAGAGGTGTGTAATCTTTTTCTCTTAACCTTTCATGTTTACAATTACGGAATTACCCCTGTTGTCTAATTTTGTCTATGGTTGCAAACAGAATGCTGAACCATTTCCAACATTGGAATCACTGAATGACTTACTTCCTCAATCTACAACAGTAACAGGTCAGTTAAGAGCATAGTAAGTAGCAATACTTCTTTTAAATCTAGAGAATTTATTAAACTTGTGAACATAAATTGAAACACTTATGTCTGGAATCTAATTACAATGTAGTGAATTCGCCACCTGTCTCAGAGACACCAACAGCCATTCATGTTTCCATGGATGAGAACTTAGAGAAGGAACCCATTGAAGGCTTGAGCAATACTGTTGATGCTTGCACAAATTTAGAAAGTCTTGCACAGATAGATCCTTTAACAGGGGAGGAAGCTTCTATTTTTAACGACAATGAAGATTTTCAGATAGAAAGTTTATCATCAGTATCAAAGGTGAAGACTGAAGATACCAGTGATTCAGTTTTTTATCTCTCATTTTAGTTACAAACTTTGCTACAGATTGATAACTTTTGGAGTGTTTCTGAATTTAGGATGCCGAAAATGCCCTTTTCTGGGAACCTCTTGACATATTGTCTGAGTCAAGAATTTGTGCAGGTATGTCCAAAATATCAGATTTATGTATAATAAGTAATCTTTGTTAATATTGATATTGAGTTGCTAATATAGGACCAAAAGTTTGCAAATTCAAGCCAAAACCTAATGCACAAACTCGGAAAGTGGAAAGTATTCATTCCGTTTCTTCTCAAATCGATTACATGGACAACGCCCCTGTTCCGACATTTACACCAGAAGAACTTTTTGGCTCACCGTCAATCGGAATCACTGATTCCATTCCGACGGAGTCATTATCCGATTTCCATTTAAATGAAGAACAAGAACCAACAACTTTCACGGAAATGTCTCAAATGGATTCCGTGGTTCCATCAGAGCATCCGGATGCCATTCCGGAGGCTTTGAACAAGGGAAAAGGACAATCTCTTGAAAATGAAGCTTCTAGATCTTCAGAGAGGTTAAGAAAGCAGTCGAAGAAAACACTTGCACTTGTAGATGAGTTTGAGGATGAGGGAGTTGCTGATGATGTCATACATGGGAATGAAGATGACAACAATATTGATGATTACAGACCAGAAGAAAGTGAATCTGTAAGTGAAAGAAAGGGAAAAAAGTCAAAGAAAGCGGTCAAAGAGAAGGAAAAACCTGTTAGAAAACGTAAAAAGGCCAACAGTGAAGCACCTGCTGAGTCAACTAAAGTCAAAAAGAAATTCCCTCACAGCACACGAAGAAGAAATAAAAGACAAGGTAACTTTAAGTTAAGTTGTAAGTTGTAAATGCTACAAGTGTACATCTTTGACCAAGTTTGACCATTTTGTTCTCTCACAGTGGACCCACAATTGCTTATAATTCCTGAGGAAGACCTTAATAAGAATGAAATCCCCATGAAAGAATTAATCAGGCTTGCAGAACATAGGGAGCGAATAGCTGTATGTTTTTGATTATTTTATCGAATGTTAATTATCTCTTCTTTCTCTCTCTCTTTGGTCTTTATTTATTTATTTTTATTTTTTGTTACACAGAAAAAGGAAGCAGCATCTACATCAGGAACAGGAACACCTGCATTGAACCAAAGGTATTGAATGCAATTTGCAATCACAAATATTTCTTTTAATTTTCATGTTTTGGTATTTAAAAGAAGGGTATTACATGTGTTTTCAGTGGTGGGAGTTTCTCCAACAATTTTGATTATGAAGATGAGGGTTTTGGGGAAGGGAGAGAAGATGATTATTTAATGGAAGCAGAAAATGCTACTTATTATAATTATCGGACTCACATGAAAATAACACCAAGAATGAAATGGTCAAAACAAGATACTGAGCTCTTCTACGAGGTAATGTCTGTCTATTTACTATTTTTATTATTATAAATGAAATAATTAATTAGAGTTTTTTTTTTTTAAAAGTGCAGGCTGTTCAACAATTTGGGACAGATTTATCGATGATAAAAGAGTGTTTTCCTGGGAGGACACGTCAGCAGATAAAATCAAAGTACAAAAAAGAAGAGAAACAACAGCCTTTAAGGCTTAATCATGCCCTAACCACTCGTTTTAAAGGTAACAACAATTCATGTATTTTACTTTAAAAATCTTTTCATGATCCTTTGTGTTATGTAATCTTTTCTTATTATTTTTATTTGTATATAATTTTTTTCTTCAGGTAATTCTCATTTTGAGGTAGTAATCCAGCGGCTAAAAGAAGCTCAAGGGGAAGATTCCGAAAATGATGACCCCATGAACCTGACAGGAGAGGATGACGTGGCTGCTGACATTAATGTAAGACCTATTTTAGTTTTCATGATTTTTTTAATTAGTTGTAACATGTTGGTTTTTTATTTTTTTACAGGAGGCTGAGGAAACAACAAAAAGTGTGGAGCCAGAAAAGAAAGATGAAGAAATGGAAGGTGATGTTGGGAGTCCTACAAAGTCTCATGACAGTGAAGATGAAATGTATCGATGGAGTCAATATAAATCTGAAATATAACAAATTTAAAACAATAAAAAAAAGTTCAAAAAATAAAAACTATACCACCCATTCATTTCCTAATTCTTAACTAATACATATATGGTCTTCTGTTTACTCTTTTTTTTTTTTTTTTTATACAAGTATTAGGATTATGGGTTATTGTAACATGGCCTAAATTCTTTATAGTAAGTGATATTATACATTCGTGGGAATGTGCTGCTTTTAATGATGGATATCAAAAATACTAGTTTTTGACTCGACTTGTTCCAGTTTTGTTTTCCGGCTGTACGTTTTATTATCAGAATTACTTGACACTTAGTAAGAAATAAACATATAATTTATCTTCCGGCTACTTGTAATTTATAAAATATTTATTTATCACTTTGTTAATTTATAATAATTAATTGAAATTTTGCATTTCTATACTTTACTCTCTCAGACTAGTTATTCTTGGACTGGACCAGACGTGTTTGATTCGGTCCGTAGTTAGACCAAATCATATATGATAGATATGATTATGACATGTTGATATTTTGTTTATATGCATTTTGATTCTATTTTAGGATAAAATTTAAAGGTTATTGTTTATGTATTTATCCCATTTTACATTACTAATGTGGATACAAGTTTATTTTAAATCTTAAAGGGAAAATGTCATCGTAACACAATAAAGTTTCAAGTTTGGTCCAATTTAGTGACTGTCTTTTTTATTTTTTTTATTATTTTTTGTATTAGACCATTAAGTTTGACAATTAGCTATCAAACGGGGATCAAATAGGGATGAGTAATGGAACCGACCCGGTTAGAACTGGTCCGGGAACCGAACTTTGTGGAAAATAGAAACCGAACCGGACCGTTGGTTCTATCGGTTCCAGTTCTATTGGTTCTTGTCATTTTTTCAAATGTTGGAACCGGCCCTCGAGAAATAGCAACATACGGTTCTGGTTTTTGCCGATTATACCGGTTCCTGGTTCAAAAAATTTACAAGAATATCGTTCCGGTCCTGGCCCGACCGATTCCAGTTTCGATACTGGTTCCTCGGTCCGTATGCTCATCCCTAAGATCGAACCCAACGAAAGCCGATTTGTATGTTACCAAGGTTATGTGGCATTGCTGGCATGAATAATAAAGTTCACGTGTGTGAAACGTGAAATCACTCTAAATTGGTACAACTATTTCTTCCCCATTTCCTTAATTACTTGGTATCCCCTGAAAACCCTAACTCTAGCTACAAAGAAATCTCAATGTCTTTGTCTTCTTTGTACCATTCAGCTCAATAACTCTCAAGGATCGATTACAACAACAATGTCAAAAGCTACAATTAGGAGTTCTTGGCGCCAAAGCAAATGTTGTAGACTCACCTCAACCCAACATGTTTTTTCTTGAAGAAAGGTTACAAATTTTACTTTTTGCAAAACCTAAATTTTTTGCTTGCACAATATTCTTGTTGACCAGACAAACAAAAAGTATTATCACTACATTCCATGGAAGGACGACAGGATGGAGGAAGGTTACTATACGAAAAAGTTCTCTTTGAAGTAGGAGCTAATCAAGAAAGAGGAATGTTAAGGTCACCGATAACAAGAAAGTAACAAGAAAGTGGTGACATTAGAACATTGGACGTATCCTTGCACAACACAAGGATGAACATTATGTTAAGTCTACAAATCTGAAGAGAAAGCTATTATGGATGGAGCTGGTTTTTGTATGCTTGTTTGTGTGTTTGATTTGGTGTATGATGGAATAATGGAAGTGATGACAGGGAAGGAGTAATCTTTTTTAAAATTATGTGGTTAAGGTATTAGAATTCCAACCACATCCATGTCTCTAGTTAGGTTTAACAATTTAGAGGTGTTTGTTTTTTATTTGCATATCTTCTTGACATCTGTTGTTTGCACTGCACAGACCACACACATACACTAACCTTCGTATATTGTTTGTTTTTTAGAAGACTACAAACTTAAAAAGGTCCGTGCGTCATTTTCCTGTCGGAGATGTGGACTAGAGTTTTCTAACGTCCTCAAACATTTTCCACTCTAAAAAAACACTTTTTATTTCAAATGCATCTTTTTTGAAACATCTTCAAACATCAATATATATTTTTTGTCTGTATCCCCTTTTTTTGTAATATTTCCCAAATATAATTACAATGAAATACAATACATATCAAACATATTCGTTAATTCATACAATTTTACTTTTACTTTTTTTATATTGCAACACACTATTTAAAAGTGACCTAATTATCCTATTGTCATTGAAATACAAAATAATTTAGACAGAAACATTAATCATAATATAATTTCACATAAAATAGAAGTTCCCAGGTCAGAGTTCTGCCGGTGTAATTACCGGTTCTCGTTAGAAAATTCTATAAGTTAAGTTGCACTTATTATGCTTTAAGTGTAACTTATATTTATAGTCATAGTCGTTATTATGAACCTATAAATAAGATTTATCAGTGATTCCAAGTCACTATACTGATTGATCTACTTACGGGAGTGATGTCTAGGCTGGATTTAGTGAGGTGTTTAAAGTGAGATTTCCAAATAGTATACTTAGTATACCAAACAGACTCTACCTCCGATATAATTATACCTGGTTATTCCTTATTTGATAGATCTTGATGTAGACATTGAGATTATTGAGGAATCTAGACTATCATTATTATAGTTATAAGGAATATGAAAATAGATTAAGACTTAGTGCTATATACATCTAGGTCTTTTTGAAAGGATTAAGTGTTTACGCGAAGCGCTGCCCTAACCTCAAATCACATACTTTTGTCAGGTGAGTGTGTAGTTACTTTCAAAAGCATAATTTAATAAAAGTATTTATTGAATGCTAACTGTATTAATTATACTCTATGCTATTTCAATACTATAATAGTATTGCTTATTAAGAAATGTGTTGGAAATCAGATTTGCCTTTAGTTATAGTTTGGGTTAGTTATAGACTTGTAAAGGGCGCTTAGTTCCAAATAAGTTGAATATCTGATATGTCTCATTCTGGGGTAGAGTGTGAGATCAGAGCAGAGTGTAGTATCCCTCCACTTTTTGGATGACCAGAAATGGTAGGTCTGGATCAAACAACTGATAGGTATGTCTGGGTTAATGACAAGAGTAGATGACAACACTTGACTATTCTAGGCGGTCTAGTGAGTTACGTTGCTAGTATGGACTTATAACCCACATATGTAGATAAAACGGGATACCATATTTATCAAATACTCTGTACAATGGTTGCCTTACTATCCAAGGACTCCCTTAGCTGTGTAGTCAAATAGTTACTCAGATGATTCATCAGGTAAGGTGATTCTTCCAGATGACCGTCGAATTAGGGTTTGTGAGAGCTAGTTGGGAAGGGTAGGTTGCCTTACATCAGATTATATACACCTATAATGTTTGTTTCATGAATTTCGTTATGATTTATTATCATTAAAATATTATGGGCTTAAAAACCCTATGCATCTCACTAGGTTTCCCAAACCTGACCCACTCAATTTATATGCATCACAAGTAGTGGAACTAAGGCTGCTGGAATCTAGTTAGGATGCTGAGTGAAATAAGAGATGAACCTGTATTAGTATTTCAGGATCTTTTAATTTTTACGCTGTAACCTATGTTTGGATATTAATGATGAAATCTATGTTATTTTAATAAAATGAAATAACTTATGTTATCTCACTTGCTTAATTAAATTGAGATTTTCCGCATCACATTAACTTAAAGCGTAAAGAAAAAGTTTTAATTGGTTATTAAAATATGGGCATGTCATAGTTGAAAACAGAACATTAGTTTAAGCGAACTAGAGATTTTGCTAGATTTATAGACTTAAACTTAGAAGTTAAGTGTGACATCTACAAATTCACGACCATTTTAAAATTTTTTATTTATGCTTATTTAGAAAACCAGAGTATCCATTTTAAAGATATATGTTGTGGAATTTGTTCCCAGAAAAACATGATAATAATATTATCAAAGCATTTCCGAAAAAATATATTTTATTTATATTAAAACATTGAAATGTCATCGTCAATACAGAAACATAAACATAAACATAAACAGACCTTACATTTATTTACACTAATGATTTACATCTCCTTTAATATCTCAGTGTAATGTGTCTTTGTATCGATACCTGTGATATAAATAAACTGAGTGGGTCAGGTTGGGAAACCTGGTGAGTATATAGGGTTTTTCAACCCATAATAATAAAGTTATTATGTTTCATCATCAAACAATTAACACAATTACCCATCCCCATTATCTTATTTATTCGTAAGTATCTTCCCAAAGAATCATCTATTCCTCAATATTTATTCCTAAGGATTGTCTTGAGGAATAGGCATAATGTCCATCGCTGCTAGGGTTTATATAACAGGCACTAAGTCCATAGCTGCCGATGTTCGTTTGTGAGGCACTAAATCCATAGCTGCCAGAGTTTATCTCTTTTATTGACAATATTATTTTAGGGAGTACACCCACAATACATGTCAATTGGTTTTTAGAGTACATCTGGTGAGCACATCGTTCACAACACCTACAAGTTGCGAGCCTGCTAGTGTTCCACTGGACTGTCTAGAATAGTTCATGGTTGTCATCTATACTCTGCTAGATGACTGGGCCATCGCTTCTCATCATCTTTCACCTCTCATCATCTATACCGTCTTTCATCTCATCATTCATCTCATCTTTCATCTCTCATCTCATCTCATCTTTAATCTATCCATCTCTACCCATCATAATTATAGGTATACAATACGTATACAGTTTAAATTGAATAAAACATGTATATTTTATTCATCCAACATAGATATCAAAAACATAGATAATATCCACACATAAAACGTAATTTATATCAAATACTTCATATGTATGTGTAAGAAGAAGGCAACTATGCATTCACTTGTTAAAGTGATGATTCCAAACTCGGGCACCGCTTCTATAACAACGCAAATTTTCAAACAAATTTTTCATTTTAAAAATAGAGTATTTTATTCAAAACAAGGCATAAACAATTTAAGTGTCATGTCAAATACAAACTGTCTAAATCCCAAGATCATAAAACATCCTTCAGTGTGTACAGATCACGCCGGCGCCTTCCCACGGTCCTCGCTAGTACCTGAATCACATACATAACAACTGTAAGCATAAATGCTTAGTGAGTTCCCCAATATACAACTTACGCACCTACGCCTTTCCAGTCCCTGACCTTCCGGTCCTCGACACAACGCCTTCCGGCCCATAACATATTCGCCTTCCGACCCACATAACATACATAGCACATCTAACAAATAACTTACCACATATAGCATACATATCACGTATCATATCTGACCTTCCGGTCACACAGTCAAACCCTTCCGGGTACAGTATAGTGAGAAGACTCACCTCGCGGGTAATGAAAGCTAGCGACTCTTGAAATCACTCGCACTCGATCTGCCGAGCTACAGACTCCCTATAATACCATATATCCCTTATTAATACTTTTAGCTTTCAAGACAACTGACCCTAAGAAATTACATGTAGGTCAACTCTGGTCAACGGTCAACGGTCAACTTGACCGGACTCGGCGAGTGCAAAGGCGACTCGGCGAGTCTAGACGTCCTCCCCAACTTCTCCTGATGTTCCCTTTCTACTCGTCGAGTATCCCTCTTGGCTCGAAGAGATCCTCGTGGAAGAATCGCGGGGCCACCCCGACTCCACTCGCCGAGTCTGAAGAACAGCTCGGCGAGTTCCAGTCAATCTCCAAGCTACTCGCCGAGTCTGTTCATCGGACTCGGCGAGTCCATGCCATGCAGTCGATCAAACTGCTTCCTGAGATAAGTATTGTCCCGAAATACACAAGCATGGGACCTTCTGGACCTCTACGGTCCTAATACAGGGTTATAATCGTTTGGGTAACAAGGTACTAATCCATCTAATCACCAAATGGGTTCCATAAACCCTAAATCCATGCACCCATCAACATAACAGAAAAATACCCGAAATATTACCTGAATAACACACTCTCTGTGTCCCCAAACCGCAGAACTCGAATCCCTTGCTGTTCCTTTAGCCAAAACTCTTCTCCTCCTTGCACAACGAATTCTTCAAGGCCCTAATATTCTTCAATCTTGCTCTAGATGCCCACAGCCGTTTAGGGTTCTTCTCAATCGACTAAAGACGGACAATGACGGCCTATAAGTGCATTATATACGTTCCAAAACCAAACGGCTAGGGTTTCCGCTGAACAGCGTAGACTCGCCGAGTCCATATCCGGACTCGTCGAGTCCAGTCGCGAACCCGCGACCAAGTCTGCGATCCTACTCGGCGAGTCTAGGCTCCAACTCGCCGAGTCCCCTCTTAAATCACCCCAAAACATAATTTAACAATACCTGAGATTCCGGGCTGTTACAACTCTCCCCCACTAGGATTAGACTTCGCCCTCGAAGTCTCACTCTGCAAATAGCTCCGGATGCTGCTCCCGTATCTCACGTTCCGGCTCCCAAGTCATTTCCGAACCTTTCCGGTGTTGCCACTGGACCAACACCAGCGGTACCTCCTTGTTCCTCAGAACCTTGATCTTCCGATCCCTGATGGCCACTGGTCTCTCAGCATAATTTAGGCTCGCATCCACCTGAATATCCTCCAATGGAACCACTGCCGACTCATCGGCTATGCACTTCCTCAATTGCGACACATGAAAAGTGTCGTGGATCTGTCCCAACTCTGTTGGCAACTCCAACCGATAGGCTACCCGGCCTATCCTTGCAATCACACGAAATGGCCCTATATACCGGGGCCCCAACTTGCCCCTCTTCCTGAATCGAATCACTCCTTTCCAAGGAGAGACCTTCAGGAGAACGAAGTCGCCGACTTGAAACTCAAGCTCGGATCGGCGTCTGTCTGCATAACTCTTCTGTCGGCTCTGGGCGGTCAATAACCTCTGTCTAACTTGCTGAATCTGCTCTGTCGTCTGAAGCACGATCTCTGTGCTACCCATCACTCTCTGTCCCACCTCTCCCCAACAAATGGGGGTCCGACACTTCCTACCATACAACAGCTCAAAAGGTGGCATACCAATGCTCGAATGATGGCTGTTGTTGTAGGAAAACTCTGCTAAGGGCAAGTATGCATCCCAGCTACCCCCGAAGTCTAACACACACGCTCGAAGCATGTCCTCCAGCGTCTGAATCGTCCGCTCGCTCTGACCGTCTGTCTGGGGATGGTATGCGGTACTAAAATGCAATTTAGTACCCAGCTCCTCATGGAATTTCTTCCAGAACCTGGAAGTGAAGCGCACATCACGGTCTGAAACAATCGAGATCGGCACTCCATGCCGAGATACCACTTCTCTCACATATATCTCCGCCAACTTCTCCGCTGAAGAACTCTCGCTGATGGCAAGGAAGTGTGCACTCTTCGTCAACCTATCCACAATCACCCAAATTGCGTCAACTCCCCTAGCAGTCCTCGGCAATTTGGTGATGAAATCCATAGTGATATGTTCCCACTTCCACTCGGGGATCTCCAATGGCTGTAACTTGCCATGCGGTCTCTGGTGCTCGGCCTTAACCCTACGGCAGGTCAAGCACCTCTCAACGAACCATGCCACGTCCCTCTTCATACAGGGCCACCAATACTCTTTCCTCAAATCCAAATACATCTTCGTAGCACCGGGATGGATCGAGAATTTTGATCTATGGGCCTCTTCCATCAGAGTAATACGCGTACCGCCCACGAACGGTACCCAGATCCGACCCTGAAACGTCATAAGCCCTCGTCCATCCTTAACGAACTCTGAAATTAACCCCACAACCCGCTCTTTCTTCTGCATTTCTGGCCGCACAGCCTCGGCCTGTGCCCCACGAATAGCATCCAATACTGGAGTCATCACAGTCAGTCTCAAGCATACATCTCGCAATGGAGTGCTCTCCGCCCTACGGCTCAATGCATCGGCTACCACATTAGCCTTGCCCGGGTGGTACAGGATCTCACAATCATAATCCTTGACTACATCCAACCACCTCCTCTGACGCATATTTAGGTTGGGCTGATCCATCAAATATTTCAAGCTTTTATGGTCCGTGTATATCGTACATCGAACCCCATACAGGTAGTGACGCCAAATCTTGAGAGCGATCACTACTGCCCCCAACTCTAAATCATGCGTGGGATACCTCGCCTCATGAAGCTTCAGCTGCCTCGACGCATAAGCTATCACATGACCCCTCTGCATCAACACTGCACCCAGTCCCGAAATCGATGCGTCACAATATACTACAAAATCTTCCATTCCTTCCGGGAGAGCTAATACTGGGGCTTCGCACAACCTCTGGCGAAGTGTCTCAAAGGAGGTCTGCTGCTCGGGCCCCCATGAGAATGCAACACCCTTCCGGGTCAATCTGGTGAGCGGCACTGCGATCTTGGAGAAATCCTTAATGAATCTCCGATAATACCCCGCCAACCCAAGGAAGCTCCTGATCTCAGAGGGTGACTTCGGCACCTCCCAACTCATCACCGCCTCAACCTTGGCCGGATCGACCAATATCCCTTTCTGATTAACAACATGTCCTAGAAATTGGACCTCCCGCAACCAGAAGTCACATTTGGAGAACTTTGCATAAAGCTTCTCCAACCTCAATACCTCAAGGACCTCCCTCAAATGCTCCTCATGCTGCTCTCTAGATCTCGAATACACCAGAATGTCGTCGATAAATACAATCACTGACCGATCCAACATCGGCCTGCATACCCTGTTCATGAGATCCATGAACACAGCCGGGGCATTGGTGAGCCCGAAAGGCATCACCACAAACTCATAATGCCCATATCGCGTCCTAAACGCTGTCTTCTGGACGTCCTCATTCCGTACTCTCACCTGATGGTACCCTGACCTCAGATCGATCTTGGAAAACCAAGATGCTCCCTGCAACTGATCGAATAAGTCATCGATCCTTGGTAACGGATAACGGTTCTTGACCGTCAACTTGTTCAACTCCCGGTAGTCAATGCACATCCGGTGTGAACCATCCTTCTTCTTGACGAACATAATAGGTGCTCCCCACGGCGAACTGCTCGGCCGAATGAATCCCTTCCCCAGCAACTCTTGGAGCTGCGAGGACAACTCTTGCATCTCTGGAGGTACAAGACGATAAGGCACCTTAGCAATAGGCGCGGCCCCCGGAACCAGGTCAATACCAAACTCTACTTGTCTCACAGGAGGCACTCTCGGCAGCTCCTCGGGGAAAACATCTGGAAACTCACGCACCACTGGGACCTCCTCCACTGACCTCGGTCTCTCGGAAACCTCCCGCGTATCCATCACATACGCCACAAAACCCTTACAGCCCTGCTGTAGACACTGCCTCGCCCTAGCGGCCGAACAAAAAGCAGACCCCGAACGGGTACCCTCGCCGTACACCGAAAGAACTCCCCCACTATGGTCTCGTATAGTCACCAGCTGACGCTCACAGTCGATGACAGCGCCGAATCGGCTCAACCACTACGGCTAAAAAGTAGTTTATCAAAAACTCACTTTTTACGACACTCAGCACCGTGCCGGTTTTGTCGCGAAACTTCGACAGGTCATAACTTCTTCGTTTTAACTCGGATTTTGGTATTCTTTATATCCCTGAAATCCTTGTTTCGACCACTACAAATTTATGTAAAGATATCAGGCTTATCTCACACTTTAATTTTGATGCTTATTTTTATTCTTAATTAATTAAGCCCTAATAATTAAGCATAAAACACGTAATATTCACATAATTCCTTTTCATTTCTTCAGAATGAGTTACAAAGTTTAACCTAGACTATCAAGTCAATATAAATGCCTAGGATAGAAACACGAGTGTTACACTCTCCCCAGCAGATGGGAGTCCGACACCTCCTCCCTTACAACAACTCGAAGGGAGGCATACCAATGCTCGAATGGTGGTTGTTGTTATAGGAAAACTCAGCCAATGGAAAATACGTGTCCTAACTTCCTCCGAAGTCCAACACACATGTTCAGAGCATGTCCTCAAGTGTCTGGATCATCCGCTCGCTCTGTCCGTCCGTTCGTGGGTGGTAGGCGGTACTGAAATGCAGCCTTGTGCCCAACTCCTCATGGAACTTCTTCCAAAATCTGGAAGTGAAACATACATCTTGGTCTGACACAATCGAGATCAGCACTCCATGCCGCGATACCACCTCCCTCACATACAACTCTGCCAGCCTCTCAGCGGAAGAGCTCTCACTGATAGCAAGAAGGTGAGCGCTCTTCGTCATCCGGTCGACGATCACCCAAATTGAATCAATACCCCTCGCGGTCCTCGACAATTTGGTGATGATATCCATAGAAATCTGTTCCCACTTCCACTGGGGAACCTCAAGTGGCTGCAACTTGCCATGCGGACGCTGGTTCTCGGCCTTAACCCTGCGACAAGTCAAACATCTCTCAACGAACCACGCAACATCCCTCTTCATACAAGGCCACCAATACTCTCTCTTTAGGTCCAAATACATCTTAGTGGCCTCGAGATGGATCGAGAACCTCGATCTATGCGCCTCCTCCATCAATATGGTACGTGCCCCGCCCAAAAACGACACCCAAATCCGACCCTGAAAGATTATAAGCCCACGAATATCGGTAACGAACTCAGATACCTGCCCGATCACCCGTTCTCTCTTACGGTTCTTCGATATCACAACCTCTGCCTGGGTCTCCCGAATGGTGTCCAACACCGGAGTCATCACTGTCAACCTCATACAAACATCTCGTATCGGGGCATTTTCTGCCCAACGGCTCAGGGCATCGGCTATGACGTTAGCCTTGCCCGGGTGGTACATGATCTCACAATCATAATCCTTTACCACATCCAACCATCTCCTCTGGCGCATATTCAGGTTGGGCTAATCCATCAAATACTTCAAGCTCTTGTGGTCCATGTATATGGTACACCGAACTCCATACAAATAATGACGCCAGATCTTGAGGGAGAACACTACTGCCCCCAACTCCAGATCGTGGGTGGGATACCTCGTCTCATGAGGTTTCAGCTGCCTCGATGCATACGCTATCACGTGCCCTCTCTGCATCAGCACTGCACCCAACCCCGATATCGATGCATCACAGTACACCACAAAAGCCTCCATTCCCTCTGGAAGGGCAAACACCGGGGCTTCGCATAATGTCTGGAGAAGTGTCTCGAATGAGGCTTTCTACTCAGGACCGCAACTAAAAGCCACGCCCTTCTGGGTCAACCTGGTAAGAGGAACGACGATCTTGGAGAAATCCCTGATAAATCTCCGATAGTAGTCGGCCAATCCCAGGAAACTCCTGATCTCGGTGGGGGATTTCGGCACCTTCCATCTCATAACCACCTCAATCTTGGCCGGATCGACCAATTTCCCATTCTGGTTAACAAGGTGTCCCAAGAACTGGACCTCTCGTAACCAGAAATCACACTTGGAGAATTTGGCGAAAAGCCTCTCCGATCTTAATACTCCGAGAATCTTTCTCAGATTCTCCTCATGATGCTCTCTAGATATAGAATATACCAGAATATCGTCGATGAACACAATCACCGACCGATCCAACATCGGTCTGAACACCCTGTTAATGAGATCCATGAATGCTGCCGGTGCATTGGTGAGCCTAAAAGGCATCACCATGAACTCGTAATGCCCATAATGAGTCCTGAACACTGTCTTCTAGATATATTCATTCCTCATCCTCATCTGATGATATCCAGACCTCAAATCTATCTTGGAGAACTAAGACGCTCCCTACAACTGATCGAACAAATCATCAATCCTCGACAATGGATAACGGTTATTGACCGTCAACTTGTTCAACTCCCGGTAATCAATGCACAAACTGTGTGAACCATCCTTTTTCTTGAAAAAAAGGATCGACGCTCCCCACATTGAGCTACTCGGTCTAATAAATCCCTTCCCCAGCAGCTTCTGAAGCTGCGAGGATAACTCCTGCATCTCTGGCGGCGCAAGGCGATAAGGCGCCTTGGGGATAGGTGCTGCCCCCCGAACCAAATCGACACGAAGCTTCACCTGCCTCTCGGGAGGCGCACCCGACAACTCCTCGGGAAAAACATCCGGGAACTCGCGCACTATCGAAACATCATCAATCGAACTCGGCCTCTCAGTGACTACTCGAGTATCCATCACATAGGCTACAAACCCACTGCAGCCTTGCTGTAAACTCTGTCTCGCTCTGGCAACCGAACAAAATGCTGACCCAGGTTGGGTACCGTCACTGTACACCATAAGTACTCCTCTACTAGGGTCTTGTATCGTCACCATCTGTCGCTCGCAGTCTATAACAGCCCCAAATTGGGTCAACCAATCCTTGCCCACTATGACACACACATCCCCCATTGCAACCGGGACCAGATCTATCGGGAACTCAACACCGAAGATATCGAGTACACAACCTCGAATCACATCCGTAGCATATAGCGCTCGTTTGTCAGCTATGGAAACCCGTAGCGGCTGACTCAACGCCTCCCGCTGGATACTGATGTGCTGAGTAAACGCTAAGGACACAAATGAACAACTCACACCTGAGTCAAATAACACCAAAGCAGGTACAGAACTCAGAAGAAAAGTACCTACGCATATCATAATATAAGCACAATACCTCAAAACTCAGCATAAATAAATGAATGAATACATACCAGCCACGACATCGGGCACTGCGTGGACCTCCTCCGCTGTCAACTTGAAGGCTCTCCCGCGAGCCTTCGGTGCCTCGGCCTTCACTGGCCGAACCTCAGTAGCTCGGGCAGCAGGTGCAGATCCCTGTGCCGATCCCTGCAGTTGTGGGCACTCGGCCTTCCGATGGCCGATCTGGTTGCACTGAAAGCAAACCGTGAATCCCTTGGGATATCTTCCCATTTCCATGTGTGGTCCTAGGAAGCTTGGTGATGAAATCCATGGTGATATCTTCCCATTTCCACACGGGAATGTCTAGTGGATACATCTTGCCATGGTGTCTCTGGTGCTCGGCCTTGGCCTTCCTGCAGGTCAAACACCGCTCTAAATACCATGCTATGTCCCTCTTCATGCAGGGCCACCAGTAATCAGGGCGAAGATCCTGATACATCTTCGTCGCAATGGGATGGACGGAGAACCTCGACTTGTGGGCCTCATCCATCAGAACCCATTGTACTCCACCCCAGTACGGAACCCAGTCCCTCTCTGCAGGGTCAACAACCCACGACTGTCATAATCGAATGAGGCCACCTGTATTATGATCCGCTCGCAATTCTGGCGCTCCTCCTTCATGCCCTCAACATGCGCCTCTCTAATCCGCTCCAAAAATAGAGTAATCACTGTCATCCTCAGACATATATCTCAAACCGAAACTGCCACTTCCTTGCGGCTCAAGGCATCAGCCACCACATTGGACTTGCCCGGGTGGTAAAGGATCTCACATTTGTAATCCTTCACAACATCTAACCACCGACACTGCCTCATGTTTAGATTTGGCTGATCCATGAGATACCTCAAACTCTTGTGGTCGGTGTAAATGGTACAACGGATCCCATAAAGGTAATGCCGCCAAATCTTGAGGGTGAAAACCATAGCCCCCAGATCTAAATCATGCGTTGGATAGTTAGCCTCGTGAGGCTTCAACTGCCTCGAAGCGTAAGCTATCACATGACCCCGATGCATCAAAACTGCACCCATACCCATGATCGAAGCGTCACAGTAAACCATGAAGTCATCGATGCCCTCCGTCAAAGTCAGCATCGGTGCCTTGCATAAATACCGTCTGAGAGTCTCGAAGGCTGCCTGCTGCTCAGGCACCCAGCGGAATGTCACCGAATTCTTGGTCGGTCGGCTCAAAGGAACAATGATCTTGGAGAAATCCTGGATGAATGTCCGATAATAACCCGCTAAACTAAGAAAACACCGAATCTCAGTTGGAGATGTAGCACCTGGTTCTTGATATGTGTTCTGTTATTAAATCTTCTTTTATTTTTGCACTTTTGGCCTTGGACTCGGCGAGTCGAAGGACTGACTCGCCGAGTAGAAGCGGGATGAGGCGCGGGGTTTAAGTCGCAGACTCGGCGAGTAGCCGCTGTTTGGGCAAAAACCCTAATCCAGGGGTTTGCACCCTATTTAAACGACCTTATGCAGCCTCATTTCCCCCTTTATGCTCCCAAACACTCCTCATAGCAAACCCAAGCCATTTTTGAGAAGATCTAAGGCTTTTTGAGTGATTCTTGTGAGTTTTGATCTCAAGGAGGAAGGAAGAGCATAGAAGGATCAAGAGGGGACTGAAGGATTCGAGTTTGGTTTGTCATTTGCAGTCTTTGGAAGTTATAAAGTCTGAACCTTGCTCATTCTTTTGTTAGATCCCTCTTTGGAGTGATTTAGGGCTTTTATAAGCCATTTTTGGTGGCCAACCATGTTTGCAAACATGGTTGGGGGTTTGGGTTTCTGTATCATGTCATTTTATGAGCCACAAGTCAGATCTAGGTTGCTTTTTGCACCAAGGAAGGCCCTATGTAACAAAAGAACCATTCTAGAGCCTTTTAAGCTCTAATGTCCCATGCATGCACGTAAAGTTTGTAACTTTACGTGCTAGATCGAGTGTAGGGGCCTGGATCTATCATTTGGTTAAGTGTTGTACATCAGAAATCGAAGTTCTTAGTAAGGAATGTGATAGACTCGACGAGTCCATTCATGGACTCGGCGAGTCCAAGGGTTTTGGTCCCATATCAGTGAGGGTCGTAAGGACCAGTTGAGTGTGGAAGGGTTTTTAGGAGTGCCGGGGAGTGACCCAACGTTCTGGACTAAACAAAGTGTTTTGGGAATTCATAGTACTCGGCGAGTGCATGAACGGACTCGACGAGTCCAAGACAATCTTCATGGAACTCGAAGAGTTGTTCATCAACTCGGCGAGTCGAGGACAAAACGTGTTCATTGGATGAAGAGTAACTCGACGAGTTGTTCATACAACTCGGCGAGTCAAGTCAGGACATGAGTATCAGTTGGTGATGAACTCGACGAGTTGTTCATACAACTCGGCGAGTCAGATGTGGATTCAGTCGATGTTCATTTAGAAGGAAAACTTGTCGAGTCATCGCCTAACTCGACGAGTAGAGACGGGTATGAGGTTTGATGGAAGGATAGGGACTCGGCGAGTTGACGAGTCAACTCGGCGAGTCAGGTCAACTGGAAGTTGACTTTGACTTCGACTTGGTTAAGGGGTAAAATGGTCATTTTATCCTAAGGGTAGATGTAAGTTTATGACTAAGTGTTTTGTGGGAATTTTAGCCGGAGGACTTCCGGAGCAGTAGCGGCAGCTGTCAGAGGATTCCCGCACAGTTCAACAGATACGAGGTGAGTTACCTTCCAGTAAGGGTGGGTCTAAGGCCACAACGTCGGCTCACCATCGATGATTACTTAGAAGATAGTTGTCTTTGTGATAATTTATCTTGGTCTGGTTTGCGTTTGGTTATGAGTTATATTTGTATTATATGTTGCATGTTAGGGATAGTTTCCCTGATAGTGGTCTTTAGGACCAAGGGGTAGGTCAGTACCCGGATATGTCTGAATGTGTGCTTATATCTTGCTATTGAATGCTAGAAGTAGGGGGTGTAATAGTCCCCAATTATCAGTTGAAAGATACCGATGACGATTACCGGTTGAAAGATACCGATAACGATTACCGGTTGGAAGATACCGATGATGATTACCGATTGAAAGATACCGATGGTATTGTATGGTATGTGGTATGATGGGGGAACTCACTAAGCTTTGTGCTTACGGTTTCAGTTTTTGCTTTCAGGTACCTCTTCATCTAAGGGGAAGGAGCCGGCGGCATAGCATGACATCACACACACATATGATTTTTCCGCATGGTGTTTTTTGGGATTGCACTCTGATATGACATTTGTTCATGGTTGTGGGTTTCAAATATGATACTTGGTTTTGAGATGTCGTGTTTATACAATACTTTCTAATGAATGTTTTATGAAATAATTAATCGAAAAATGAAATTTTTGGGCTTGAATTTTGGGATGTTACAGGAGACCTCAGAACCTCCCACTGCATCACGACCTCTTTCTTGGTCGGATTGACCAGAATACCATTCTGGTTGACAAGGTGCCCCAGAAATTGCACATTGCGCAACCAGAATTCACACTTGGACAACTTTGCGAAAAGTCTCTCCCTCCTCAGTGTCTCCAACACCTCCCTCAGGTGCTCCTGAGTCTTGGAATAAACCAAGATGTCATCAATGAAAACTATCACAGACCGGTCCAGCATCGGTTTGCACACACAGTTCATGAGATCCATGAACGCAACTGGAGCATTGGTGAGCCCAAACGGTATCACCACAAACTCGTAGTGACCATAGCGATTTCTAAAAGCTGTCTTTTGCACATCCTCATCCCTGATTCACATTTGGTGATAAACCGATCATAGATTAATCTTGGAGAACCAAGATGCACCCTGTAGCTGGTCAAACAAATCATCGATCCTCCGGAGAGGATAACGGTTCTTTACCGTTACCTTATTTAACTCCCGGTAGTATATGCACATCCGATGTGACCCATCCTTCTTCTTCACAAACATGATCGAGGCTCCCCATGGTGAACTACTTGGCCTAATAAATCCCTTGTCTAGCAGCTACGTAGTCAGCTCCTGCATCTTGGGAGGAGCCAACCGATATGGTGCCTTGGCTATCGGAGCCGTACCAGGGACTAGGTTAATCTTGAACTCAATCTGTCTCTCCGGAGGTATCCCAAGCAGATCCTTTGGGAATACATCTGGATACTCTCGCATGACCTGTAGATCATCCACTTTCGCCGTACCCTTATCCCGGTTATCCATAACATAGGCAACATACCCTGTGCAACCCTGATGAAGGTTGCGCCTCACTCTTGCTGCTAAACATACAATCGGTCCAGGTTGCGGCCTCTCGCCTTGAATCACTAACCCTCCCCCACTAGGAGTCCGAACTCTCACTAGCTGCTGCTTGCAGTCGATCACTACCCCATTAGGGCTCAACCAGTCCATACCCACTATAACCTTATTCCCTCGCAGGAGAATGTGGACCAAAGCCACGGAAAATTGCTTGTCGAACAACTGTAATGTGCATCCTCGATGCACCCTCGCAACCCGAACAATCCTATCATCTGCTATATCTACATCTAGTGGATAGTCTAGGTCCCCCGGAGTTGCAACAAATCGCCTGCTAAGTGCAAGCGACACAAAAGATTGGGTGGCCCCTAGATCGAACAATACCTGAGATGTTATACCGTTCACTAAGAATGACCCTATAACAAAACAAGTAAACATAAGCGATAATCAATACAAATAAAGAGATAAGGAGATAATACATACCCGTCACACCCTTGGGAGCCGCACGTGCATCCTCTATAGTAAACTGAAAAGCCCTGCTCATCGCTGTAGGCGCCTTTTCCCAACCCTGACGACCATTTGTAATCCTCAACGTCACAGGAGCGGGTGCAACCACCTGTCCTATTGCTGCTAAACTTAGACAATGGGACTTTTTGTTGCCCCTCTGATTGCATTGAAAGCAAATCAGATCTGAAACTGCTGTGGTGGTGGTGGTAGCTATACAATCCCTGCTCATGTGACCAGTTCGGCCGCACTTGAAGCAGCCTGAACTCCCTTCCCTGCACGCCTCCTCGTGCATCTTTCCGTACTTGCCACACTGGCTCCTCGATTTGTGATCTGATACCTTGGGCTTCTTGCCCGAACTACCTATCTGAACCCCATTTGGTTTCCTCTTCCTACCCATCTCCAAATCTAGCTCTCTCTCCCGAGCCCTATCAATCATATCCTCCAGCATCTTGCAGCTGGATCGGCTCACAAACTGGCGGATAGCACTCTGCAACATCTCATGATATCGAGCCTTTTTCATCTCTTCGTACACCACGTACTGCGGAATGAGAAGGGCCCTCTCCCTAAACATAGTAGTGATCTTGACCACCGTCTCCGTAGTCTGTTGGAGGTCCTGAAACTCCCTTGCAAGCTGTTGCACCTCTATCACAGGTGCAAATTTGGACCTAAACCAGGTCGTGAAATCACTCCAAGTCATTGCATCGATAGAGGCATCATATCCAATAACTCTACCAACCTCCTCCACCAATCTCGTGCCCTGTCGTTCAGGAGGCAGGAAGCAAGTCTAACCTTGTCCCCCTCGGGACATCTGTTAGTGCGGAAGGCATTGGCGACGTCTACCAACCATCTGCTGCTAGCAATGGGGTCCCGAGCCCCATGATAGTCAGGAGCTCTACAGGCTCTGAACTCCTTGAATGTCAATGTGCGCGACCCCATCATGGCCACCACCTCAATGTGAAATGTACTCATCATCTCATCCAACAACTACGTGATACCCTCCTTGATCGTACCAAAGATCATATGAGTCTGGTCTACAATGCTGCGTGTGATCTTAGATGAGATGAACTTCCTCATTTGGTCATCTAGCTGCCTGACTCCAGAGCCCGAGCATAATCGCTCACCAGTTCCTGAAGCGCCAACTGGCCTAGTACGTAGCGTCACCATATAGAAAATGCACCATAACAAACATCATTATAAACATCATAACTCGAGGGATCTCACATACTACAAGTTTCCTGGGTTCATCTCAACCTTCCTTGATTCGAGTATGGATCCTCTGCTTTCAGTAGTACGGGCTCATACTACCTTCCACATCTATCCATACTATCCTCAAGAACTGCCTTGACTCCACCAAGTCCCTTCTACTACTACTGCTTCACGCGCTAATCTCATCCTAGGCTTGCCCTAGGGTAATCACCGACCCACTCTCCGCCATCAGCTGCATAAGAAGTCCCTGCTATTTCCCACTGACTAGCTCGTCAATACTATTACATATTACTAGGACAAGATAATTCTTCGAATGAGAGGTCCTACCCTACAACGGTTGGACTCAGACAAGAGCTGCGAAATAGAGCGAGACCTAACCTTCTAAAATTATTTAGTCCTCGTAATATGTAACTTAACATATTCGTTTACTAGTTAGTAAAAGATAACTAGAACTCCTAAAAGCACAAAGCAAGCAGCATTTGAGCATTGTGTAAACATAATCAAGCATATCTCATTCAGGCCATCCTTGCCTAATCTGTACTAGCATGCAGTTCATAAAGCTGAGATACATATAACAGGCATATAAGGCATCCTTCCTAGATCCTTAGCCCTAATCTGTAACAACCCGTTATTTTTCTATTAAATAAAAGTCAAACCCCTTTTTAATAAAATTTTAAATTTTATTTATTTCGTTAAGTTCATAAGGGTTAAAAAATGTTTTAAATTGTATAAATAATGTTTATATAAGTATTTTTATTTTAGGATAAAAATACACTTAAAAATCAAAAACTTTTCTTTTGGAACCGAGAACCTCGGACCGAAAACCTCCCCCACCAGAATTAGACCTCGAACAACAAACCCTTTTCGGCCGAGAACCCTCTTTCCGGCCGAAAACTCAACCGCAATATATATATATATATATATATATATATATATATATATATATATATATATATATATATATATATATATATATATATATATTCATCCCCGAAAAATAAG
Organism: Lactuca serriola; assembly: GCF_051521515.1. Lineage (NCBI taxonomy): Eukaryota > Viridiplantae > Streptophyta > Magnoliopsida > Asterales > Asteraceae > Lactuca > Lactuca serriola. The sequence goes on along the minus strand of NC_136412.1, from coordinate 258,163,863 downwards.
TCATTTTCTCACTCTTTCACTCGAAAACACTCCCATTTTTCTCTCAAGTATCATCCAAGAACATTCATACCTTCAAAAAAAATCCTTCAAATCTTCAAGCTGGTTGAAAACACTTTCTTGACCGAGAACACCTTAGAACCGAGAACCTGGTCCTCGGTTGAGGATTTAGGACCGAAATCAAGGATTTCGGTGGAGCCATGACCAAAAACCGTCCTCAGCACTTCATACCATTTTCGGTAATATTTACAAGAAATTCCCTACATAAATCAGGTTTTGTCTAATACTTTAATTTTTTATTTCACTAATTTAAATACGATTACGTGTTTAAATAATATTAGGATACCGTTCTTTCACATACGCTATCTCGAGGATCATCTCTACAGTTCCAGTATCCAGACTCTAAGCTAGAGGTGAGATCATATCCCTACGCCTTCACTATTTTTCAATGTTTTTAAGGGGGGGGGGATGATGGGTTTTAGCACTACAACATTCCTATGGTGTACATGCAACCCTAATGCTTTGGATCTATGTTTTTCTCAAGTTATACATGCAAATAATCATCCAAAGCATAAACCCTAATAACTAGCATACCAATATGAATTTCATATGTAAAATAGGGTTTGGATCATTACCTCACTTGTTATGTAGCAATAACAAGAACTCCTTGATCTTTGAAAGCTTAATGCCCCAAATGTTGCACCTCTAATGGATTCACAAACACTCAATGCAAAAGATGAAGTAGGAGAGAAGAGATTTTCGGCCACCTTAGGGTTTCATAAAGCCTTAGCCGAAAATACCTTGTAATGGGGTCTATTTATACTTGTGGCTGCTAGGGTTTTAGGTGGAAACCCTAATGTGATTGCTTAAGCCTTAAGCAGCCCATGGAACCCTTCTAGAATAGCCCTTGGACGAATTCCTTATGGGATTCCCATATAATTCGTCCAACCTTATTCCAAAGTGATCCATTTGCCCAATTGAAACTATTAATGATTTGCAATATCAGTCCCTAATTATTTAATCAGTTTCTTTTGATTACCAAATTAATTCCAAATTATTTTCTGATCAATACTAATTAAATAATATGATTGCCAAATTATATATTAATCTTGTAATATATTAATAAAACCATTTTGAGTACGAATTTATTATTCATATAATAAATTCTACTCTCTCTCCTCTTGTCATCCTATCAAGTTGCATGAGTGAAGGCAACCCAAAAGAACCATGCTCATAATCAAATCAAGTACATACCAAAAATAGTTATGGGCTTAGACACCTAATCCAACAGGGAATACAAGTAAAACACAGGGACTCTCGTGTTAATATTCAAACGATTTTTAAAGCCTTTTTGGCAATTGATTCAAACTGATTTATCACTACCATTTATGAAAAGATATTTTAAACCCTTTTGTAACATGTCCAACAAAAGGGTACTATTCACGAATCGCTTACTACTACTTCATATACACAGTTAAATTGCAAAGGTTTTCAGTACGTTATAGAACAATACATTTAAGCTATAATTGACATAGTTTGTGAACTACTACATTATTTTACTAAGTACAAGAACCGATACAAGAACATACATTCAAACTATAATAGGTATAGTTTGGGAAACATTACTCTATATTACAAATTCAAGAACACTATTCAAAAACAAGGATATAAACTATAGTTGGTATAGTTTATGGAACACTACTCTAATACATTGATTCAAGGATACACTACTAAATAATTATTTAAGTATAATTATTTTACATTACAAAGTACATTACTACAAGGAAATACATACAGTTTCAAGTACAAGAGAACACTACTACACTATGCGTAAACTAGTAAATACAAGGTTGTGAGACACTACTTCAATTGTACCACTCAGGGTACAGGTCTAAGTCCTATACAATATAACCAACGTCTCTTGGAGGGAGAACGTGGCTTTGTATATAGATCTATACGTGATTGACAACCCCGCGCCTGAATTGTTAGCTACAGTTAGGCCGACAGGCCTGGGGTGACAAATGTCATAATATTCTGACGCCTGAAGAACGTCGTAGAGGCCACTAGTCAGTTTAGCATGGTTATATGAAACTCACAATAGTATTACCTAAAACATTTGTGTACGGGATTAACGCTACTTCAATTGCTTTATATAAAATAAATGAAACTATAATACACTATACATTACAATTGATAGTATTCAGGCATACATAAAAAGGTTTTTCATACAAAAAGTACATTACTATACATTACTACTGGTGGTATCCAGGTTATTCATACAAAGGTTTCATAACAAACACTACTACGATACACTATTTTCCGAGTATAGAGTACACTAGTACTACATACAGTTTAGGGGAACACATACATTATATGGTTTTATTCACTAATAAGACTACATACACTACTACAGAGTATAGTAATAACATACATTTTGGACTTAAGGTCTAAGGCTACAACTCATTTACTAAGAAAATATTGGATTTTCTGGAGGAACATACTAATGATTTCAAAGAGCAAAGACAAGCTTTTCATCACAAAAACATGCTTATGAACTCACCAACTTAAATGTTGATACACTTTCAAAATCACTTGTATTCTCAGGGAACCAATAGACAGGTATACCCGCATATTTTGAGAAGACGGAGCTTTATAGAGTGACGTCTTTTATACATTTTGTTATACACTTTTGATGTCATACAAACTATGTTATGAACAGATGTAAATACTATATTTTATCAATGTAATGGTTGTGTTTGATTTGATTACTATTATGCAATTTTTGCGATACTATACTTGACGTCCTCCACCCCCGAACGTTTCCGTCGTTCCGGTTTTGGGGTGTGACATAATCTAGCATGTAGGTCTCATAAACATGTCATAACATAAACTTGTATGGGTAATTTCGGAGTACTTACTTGAGCTCGGCTGATTGCATGTACCACACCCTTTTTCTCTTTTCAAAATTCTTTTTATAAAAATGATTTTCTTTTGAAAATTCTCATACCAAATGCTTAGTTTGAGTTCAAACACACTCAAGAGTGTGCCCGAATCCCTCAAACCAAGGCTCTGATACCAAATTGAAACATCCCAAAAACACGGCCCAAAATTTTCATTTTTATTTATAACAAAACCATAGTAACCCAATCATATCATAAAATAAAAGTGTAATATCTCGGAATATTATGTCGAAACACTCTATCGAAATGAAAAATCAAAATATCAGAGTGAATCCTCCCAGGCTAAAAACTATGGTGTGTGCCATGCACTCATCTCGATCTTTTCCCCTTACTAACGGAAGTACCTGAAACCAAAACTGAAAACTGTAAGCACGAAGCTCAGTGAGTCTCCTCAAACTACCACATACCATACACATAATCACATATAACATACATTGGGCCCCGCCCTGCTACATCGAGCACTGCCCGACATCGACCAAAGCTCGACATACATATAATCATAACTACTAGTACACATAACATAAGCATAACCACTTAACTATAGACATATATGATGGGTTTTATGCATAAGAAACATTCCTATGTGCTCATACAAACCCTAATGCTTGGATCTAGGTTTCACTATTGAACATGCTTTGATTCCAAGACTTACAAACCCTAATCTAGCATATAAACAACATAACTAACATATAGAATCAGATCTAGATGTTTACCTCTTCAATTGTTGGCTTAGATCTTGTATATCTTCTTCTTTTGAGCCTAGAGTCACAAATGCAACTCCTCTAATGGTTCACAAACCCCACAAGCAAGAAGGCAATATGAGAGAGGAAGAGGGAGGCTAGAATTCGGCCTAGGATACTCTTGGAATCAAGTGGTAGCCGAATTCATGCCCTAGGGGTCATATTTATAGTTACAGATTACTAGGGTATCACTCTAAACCCTAATGGACAACTTAACCACAAAGCAGCCCATGGAACCTTCTGGAATAAGGCTCTTGGACGAAAATATGATGGTTACCCATCATAATTTCGTTCCCCCTTAAGCCCATTAGGTTTCCTTAACCTAAAACTCAACTATCACACATTTGACAGTTTATACCCCTTTATTCAATTAATCCCTTTTGACCACTAAATTAATTCTTAATTAATTTATGACCAATACTAATTAAATAAATATGATTTCTCCTTTAATATATTATTCTTATAATATATTAATAAATCATAACACTCTCTCTTTCTCCTTAAATTACCTTGTCAAGTTGCTATGGAGAAGGCAACCCAAAAGGACCATGCACAATCGGGTCAAGTACATACCAAATATAGTTACAGGCTTAGACACTATTCCAACAGTCTCCCACTTGGATAAGTCTAGTAACTATATCTCACATATGACTTCAGAATCCGATTAGCAATCGTAGCTCTTATACTTCGCTGTCAACTCTGATCAACTTGTCCTTTAGATAAGGGATCGTATAATCCTCTGTTCTGGATATTATGCTGACAATGCTTATTGTCCAGCAGTAGTTCCTTGATTTCTGATTTGTTTGACATAAAATTTAGTTGAACACATCAACTTCATTCTGACCGGGCCCGGCACATAAGTCAAACCAAATCATCAAGTGGCCAATATATATCACTTTTATCCTCATAAAATAAAAGGAACAGATCAACTTCGACTCATATGCATCTATCATTTGCTAATGGATCACACACAATAATGTGTTTTATAACATCAAGATACTGATGCGTTTACACATTATCAATGTATAACCAACCAGTAAACAACAACCATATCTCTAAGTTTTAAGACTATATGATGTTATCACTTTGCGATCACTTAAGATAAAACACCACTAAGTGATACAGCAAACTCGGGTTTAATCCAATGCTCAACTCATATTCACAAGCACTCATGAACTTTGCAGCAAACCTTTGCTATGTCCAAAACCTTTCAGACAATCTACAAACAATTCATGACAGTCTTAATTCATATCTACTTCCAAAATATGACCGACTGTGGACCTTTTTGAATAATCATATCATTCAGGAAGTCAAAACATGCAAAATTGGAAACAATAGATAAATAACCAACATAAGATAGTAACTTTACTCATAAATAATACAATTTCATTTATTCATCAAATGTCAAGTACAAACTATCTATTACACATTTCTGATCTAATCCAAACTTATATCATCCTTCAGCCCAATGCTCTTAGCGTGCTGCAAGTGTTTGACCCTACTCAGTCCCTTCGTAAGGGGATCTGCTGGGTTCTCTTCTGATGATACCCTCTTCACAACGAGGAGTCCCTCTTCTACCCGATGTCTGATAAAATGGTATTTTCTGTCAATATGTCGAGATCTGCCATGATCTCTCGGTTCCTTGGTCAAGGCAACCGCACCTTCATTATCACAGAAAATTTCCATCGACTCTTTTATGGATGGCACAACTCCAAGGTCTCCAATGAAGTTCTTCAACCATATAGCCTCCTTTGACGCTTCGCTCGCCGCAATATACTCTGATTCGCACGTTGAATCAGCTACGGTCTCTTGCTTGGAACTTTTCCAAGTCACTGCTCCTCCATTTAGGGTAAAGACCCAGCCTGACTGCGATCGGAAGTTATCCCGATCCGTTTGAAAACTAGCGTCACTGTACCCTCGTACCCTTAAGTCATCACTCCCACCGAGGACTAGAAACCATTCCTTGGTCCTCCGAAGGTACTTAAGAATATTCTTAACTGCAATCCAATGTGCTCTACCAGGGTTTCCTTGATATCTGCTGACCATGCTCAAGGCGAAGGCCACATCAGGGCGAGTACAAGTCATAGCGTACATGATAGAGCCTACTGCGGAAGCGTAAGGTACTCGGCTCATATCAACTATCTCTGTCTCTGTACTCGGGCTCTGAGTCTTACTCAGCTTGGTATTGCTTTGGATTGACAACTCCCCTTTCTTGGAATTTTCCATACTAAAACGCTTTAGTACCTTTTCCAAGTATGTATCCTGACTGAGTCCTATCAGTCTCTTTTCCCTATTTCTAACTATTCTTATTCCCAGAATATAAGCAGCCTCTCCGAGGTCCTTCATAGCGAAACATTTCCCAAGCCAGGACTTGACCTCCTGTAAGGTTGGGATATCGTTTCCTATGAGTAGTATGTCGTCGACATACAATACGAGGAAGCTTACTATACTCCCACTGGCTTTGACATACACACAAGATTCATCTTCGCTTCGAAGAAAGCCAAACTCTTTAACCTTCTCGTCAAAACAAAGATTCCACCTGCGAGATGCTTGTTTCAATCCATAGATGGATTTCTCAAGCTTGCATACTCTATTTGGATGCTTCGCATCGACAAAACCCTCTGGCTGATTCATGTAGACATCCTCAGCCAACTTTCCATTAAGGAAAGCGGTTTTCACGTCCATCTGCCATATTTCATAATCATGAAACGCAGCTATGGCAAGCATCACCCTAATAGACTTTATCTTCGCAACTGGCGAGAAGGTCTCATCATAGTCAACTCCGGGAGTTTGAGTAAAGCCCTTCGCAACCAATCGCGCTTTATAAGTATGCACTTTCCCATCCATGTCCGTCTTCTTCTTGAAGATCCACTTGCACCCGACTGTCTTACGACCCGGTACATTATCAACCAAATTCCAAACTTGGTTGTCGTACATGGACTGAATCTCGCTGTCCATAGCCTCTTTCCATTTTGCAGACTCTGGGCCTGCCATGGCTTCCTTATAGCTGCTAGGTTCATCCAAATTTACTAGTGTACTATCACTAATAAATGTATCCCCTTCAGTAGTAATATGAAAACCATAAAACTGGGGTGGAACACTAGTCTTAGTGGAACGTCGAAGAGGTAGGGACTCGTCAATAGGTTCAACAGGAGTTTCCTCCTCAAGTTGAGTGCCAGTGTCCGAGGTTCCTTCATCGCTTTGATATTGAATCTCTTCAAGTTCAATTTGCCTCCCACTGTCTTCTTGGCTTATTAATTCCCTTTCTCGGAAAACCCCTCTTCTAGCAACGAAGACAACATTGTCACTCGGTCTATAGAAAAGGTAGCCAAAAGACTTCTGCGGATAGCCAATGAAATAACACTTCTCACTACGAGGTTCTAGTTTGTCGTGAGTCTCTCGTCTTACGAAAGCCTCGCAACCCCAAACCTTGATATGTGCCAACGAGGGAGCCTTCCCTGTCCACATCTCGTGAGGAGTCTTGGAAACCTTCTTGGTGGGAACTAAGTTAAGTATGTGGGCGGCAGTCTCTAAGGCATACCCCCAGAAAGCTATTGGTAACGAAGTCCGACTCATCATAGAACGAACCATGTCCAACAAGGTCCGATTACGTCTCTCAGCCACACCATTCAATTGTGGCGTTCTCGGAGGCGTCAATTGCGAAACGATTCCGCATTCCTTTAGATAGTCGTGAAACTCAAGACTTAGGTACTCTCCTCCTCGGTCTGACCGAAGCATCTTGATTTTCCTGCCCAGCTGATTCTCCACTTCATTCTTAAACTCTTTGAACTTTTCAAAGGTTTCCGACTTTTGCTTGATCAAGTAGATATATCCATATCTACTATAATTATCTGTAAAAGTCACGTAGAAGCGGCAAGCATCCCTTGTGGTGGATCTAAAGGGTCCACACACATCGGTGTGTATGAGATCCAATAAACCCTCACCCCTTTCACAAGTGCCAGTAAAGGGTGACTTGGTCATCTTCCCAAGTAAACAAGACTCACACGTGTCATCGTCCCTAAGGTCGAATGACTCCAACACTCCATTCTTTTGGAGTTGGGCTATGCGTTTCTTGTTGACATGGCCAAGGCGACAATGCCACAAGTGTGCTTTGTCTACACTAGTAGACGAATCAATATTCAAAACATTATTTCCAAAATTATCAACAATCATCACAGATTCATAAATCCCATTACAAGGTAATGCATTGAAATAAAAGACACCATTCAAATAAACATTAATAGAACCATTATTATTATCAAACGAATATCTGAAACCTTGTCTAAACAACCCGTGAAAAGAAATAATGTTTCTTGCCATATCTGGCAAATAACAGCAATTCTCTAAATCTATTCCTAACCCATTACTCAACACTAAAGAATAAACACCGACTTTGGTCACAGGCGAAGATCTTCTGTTTCCCATAATCAGGTTCATCTTCCCATGCTCCATCTCCCTACTTCTTTTGAGGCCCTGCAAATCAGAACAAATGTGGTAACCACATCCTGTATCAAGAACCCATGAAGTAGCAAATGATGAGTTATTAGATTTAATAGAATACATACCTACAAATGTGGGCTTGATCTTCCCATCTCTTATGTCCTGCAGATATTGAGGGCAGCTTCGCTTCTAGTGGCCCTTTTGGTGGCAATAGAAGCACTCTGCTTCTTTAGGATCGGAAGAGGGTTTAACGGAGCCAGCTTTGGTCCCACTTGAGGACGAACCATCACGGGGTTTCCCCTTATGGTGGCTCTTACATGGAGCCTTCCTCTTTTTGCCCTTTCCTTGACCTATTGCCATCACAGGAGCGGCCACAGCAGGGGACGGTGCAACGGATTTGTCTTTGAGGTTGCTCTCAGCAGTCCTCAAAAGTCCTTGGAGCTTGCTCAAGGAGACCTCCTCTTTGTTCATATGGTAGGTCATCCTAAACTGATTGTAGCATGAGGGCAAGGAGTGGAGGATTATGTCGATAGCCAAATCCTCATCAAACTTAACATTAAGTTTGAGAAGACGATCAACATACCTCTGCATTTTCTGCAAATGAGAGGTTAGGGATTCTCCACTCCCCATCTTAGCGGTGATCATGTTAGTAATGATCTCATAACGCTCTTGCCTCGCGCTCTGGTGATACCTGTCCAGCAAATCCTGATGCATTTCATATGGATACATGTCCTCATAGGACTTTTGGAGTTCGAGGTTCATGGTGGCTAGCATGATGCAGTGAACTTTCGTGGCATCACGCTCGTGGGCCTCAAAGGCGGCCAATTCCTCAGGAGTAGCAACATCTGGGATGATCTTCTCAAGCTTCTCATCGAGGACATACTCTTTGTCCTCGTAGCGTGTGATCATGTGAATGTACCTCATCCACTCGTTGAAGTTTGAACCATCAAATGTCACTTTCTGACACAAGTTCATCAACGAGAATGACCCAGAAGCGTTGTTGTTGTTGTTGTTAGCAGACATCTGAAAAAGAAAGGAACAAAGTTTGATTAGAATTGAATCCCTAATTAAACACCCAAATGAGAAATTAGGGCTAGGATCCAACAACATTATTTACAACTTAGAAAGGGATGCCGTACTCTAAAAGTAAATAATTTGAAGGTAAGTGAATGACGATTCACTAATTCTCAGCATGAAAAACGAAAAAGCAATTTAGGTTTTAAATGTATTGAAAACTCCTAGATCTTTGAGATTCATTGAAATTTTCAATGGCATGTTTAAATCTCGATATGCATTTCAAATTTGCGACTGGGATGCCGAGGATCGCAAACAAATTTGTGAATAACCATGCGAATTAACGTGGTGCACTCAATGTCATTATCACCTAATCAATGTGCCGGTAAACCACACACGCTCCATTGATCTATGACAAACATCAAGTCACCCTTCGCTACCTATGTCATCCCCAAATTGATGTGCCGGTTAACCACACGCGCTCCATCAACGTTTGACAAGGGTACAAAGTGTAACTCCATGGATTAGCATCATTTTCACATTTTACCCTAAAGTAACTAGGAATGGGAATTTGCAAAAAAAAACATGTAGTTACTTTATATTCAACATTATACTTTTAATGAGTAGAGGGTTGCCCTATCCTACCCGTTCGGCTAACGACCCTCCACCAGTCAAGCAAGCGGTAGGTGTGAGTGTACACCCATTAAGCGCCATTTTATAGGCAGCAACCTTATACTCACCTTATAGACCGACTTCGTGAATGAGGCCTACTAACGGTAAGACTAGCATTTAAGTTATACATATATATATATATATATATATATATATATATATTATTAATCAAGCTTGTAATATATAATAGTATAGGGTTGAATTTTAAACTTGTAAAATTCTAAGGGTTTGAAATTTAAATTATTCAAAATTAAACTTTTAATTACAAAATTCAAATTTCAAAACTTGAGGGCAAGTTTTGAACTTTTCAAAACATAAGGGATCAAATAACAAATAATTCAAATTAACCAATTAATTTCATAATTGTATATATTTGACCTAGTCTTAATTTTAGTCATTAGATAATTACCAAATAATTTTTTTAAATAATCCATATTTATCACATGAATAACTAATATTTAAAAAGATTTGAAATTATCTATTCTTTTGGCAAGGATAAACACTTAATATAGATAAAATTCGGATTTTAATTTCATAAAACAATTAAGCATCAAGTCCAAGTCAAAACAGCAGCCAAAAACCCGAAAAACCCTAATTCTGACGAACTGACTCGCCGAGTCAGGCCTGGACTCGCCGAGTAGGGGCCAACTCGCCGAGTCCAGGTAGTGACTCGCCGAGTTGAGTCGGGCAGGGACCAAAAATCGTTTTCTCAGCAAATAAGGCAGTTAAGCATCACATACAACTGAAACCAACCTGGCTCTGATACCACTGATGGGTTTTATGCATAAGAAACATTCCTATGTGCTCATACAAACCCTAATGCTTGGATCTAGGTTTCACTATTGAACATGCTTTGATTCCAAGACTTACAAACCCTAATCTAGCATATAAACAACATAACTAACATACAGAATCAGATCTAGATGTTTACCTCTTCAATTGTTGGCTTAGATCTTGTATATCTTCTTCTTTTGAGCCTAGAGTCACAAATGCAACTCCTCTAATGGTTCACAAACCCGACAAGCAAGAAGGCAATATGAGAGAGGAAGAGGGAGGCTAGAATTCGGCCTAGGATACTCTTGGAATCAAGTGGTAGCCGAATTCATGCCCTAGGGGTCATATTTATAGTTACAGATTACTAGGGTATCACTCTAAACCCTAATGGACAGCTTAACCACAAAGCAGCCCATGGAACCTTCTGGAATAAGGCTCTTGGACGAAAATATGATGGTTACCCATCATAATTTCGTTCCCCCTTAAGCCCATTAGGTTTCCTTAACCTAAAACTCAACTATCACACATTTGACAGTTTGTACCCCTTTATTCAATTAATCCCTTTTGACCACTAAATTAATTCTTAATTAATTTATGACCAATACTAATTAAATAAATATGATTTCTCCTTTAATATATTATTCTTATAATATATTAATAAATCATAACACTCTCTCTTTCTCCTTAAATTACCTTGTCAAGTTGCTATGGAGAAGGCAACCCAAAAGGACCATGCACAATCGGGTCAAGTACATACCAAATATAGTTACGGGCTTAGACACTATTCCAACAATATACACATTCCTCATGCCTCACCCGACGTTGGACCCAAATCCGGAAACATACAAACATTCCTCGGGAACTGCCCCGACATCGGACTATCGTCCGGAAACATACAAACACATACACATGCAAGAATCAAAAAGACATCAAGCATAATAACATTCTTCGGGTACCGTCCCAACATCGGATCGAAACCCGAAAAGACATATAAACCTACATCGGGCCCCGCCCAACATCGAACCTTAATTCGGAACATACTATCATACATACACAGGCCAACCTTGGTGCCTTCGACCCATGCCCACTGGAGGGAAACTCACCTTGTAAGCTAGCTGTGAAATATCACGTGAGGATTCTCTGACGGCTGCTCCAATGACTCCCCGACTATCATTATCACAATAACACCCAGTCAAAATCTGATAATCCTTCTTAGGGTAAAATGACCATTTTATCACAATAACACTCGACGAGTTCTATAAATCAAAACCCTGAAATCGCGATCCAACTCGTCGAGTCATCCCCTTGATTCGTCGAGTTCCCTGGCTACTCATAATCGTGATTTGGTGAATCAACTCGTCGAGTCCCTTCGCAGACTCGCCGAATTTTACCATGTATAACATCGGGAAAAAAAAATCAACTCGTCGAGTCCCTCTCTGGACTCGCCGAGTTCCTTAGTCTGTTTGGGCCATCTTAAAGGATTAAGCCCTTACTCTTCAGATCTGAGCTCCATACTTCATCTATATACTGGAAATGCCCTTTTCAGGGTAAAGTTTCCAACTTTACCCGCTAATAGTCTTCTTAATGGGTTTAGCTAAACCCTTGTTCTCATAGGACATAAATCTTGGTCCAAAAGCCATAATACTCCAAACTAAAGCATACTACCATAGATCTAGGCCTTAGACATCATTTGAACACGTAAAGCTCCTAACTTTCCTTCCATGCATGGCCTTTTGGGGATTAAAAGGCCAAAATAACACCTTAAAGCTTTCATGAGGCTTCTATGGTCATAAATTTTGCACCCTTATGCCATGAAACCCCTTCTAGACCCCAAATCTGAAAGGTAGATCACTTGGGACGTCCATTTCCCAAGGACTAAGCTTATTGGACCAAAAACCCCATGAAATGATAAGAAGAAGATCTAATAATCTACTAAGCAAGGTTGAGGCCTGCTTACCAGAAAATGAAGAGGATGAGATGTTGCTTTTGGATCTAGAATCTTGTACTGGAATCCTCTAGCTTCTTCTTCTTCTACAAGCTTCAAATCACACAAAGTTCACTAAAAAATGGCTCACATACTCACACAAGGCTCTAGGGTTTCGTGGATTAGGGTTTGGGACTTGGAGGATGGAAATTAGGCCAACAAGTGGGGATTAAGATGCTTAAATAAGGTGCAAAACCCCGAAATTAGGTTTCATTCAGACAGACCTACTTGTCGAGTCGAGGCTCTCAACTCGTCGAGTAGGTAGCTTAAAATCCCGTGTCCAATTTCGTTTGTACTCGATGATTTTGGGGCTCCCAACTCGTCGAGTAGCTCTTCAAAATGAATAAATTATAATTAAATGCGTACCAGGAATCAGGCGTTACATATACTAGGATATGGTGAATCTCTAGCTCTAGCAATTTAATGGTCATAAACAACTAAGTAAACCAAGTTCATGCAACTAACTGTAGTTTAACTACACAAAACTTGAGACAATGCAATAAATATAGAAACTTTAACAAGCTAGTTTTAGATTTATCAAACAATATTTAAAGCAAAAACCAACTTCATCAATCCATAAAACAAAAAATCAACACATAGTATTCAGGAGTTCATCTAATATAAACGAGCCCCATGATAGTCGGGAGCTCTACAGGCGCTGGAGTTCATCTTATATATATATATATATATATATATATATATATATATATATATATATATATACAGACAACTTGGTTAAGATTATTTTTTCTAAATAATCTTTTGTCGAAAAGTCGTTTTCGATCCCTATTATCTCTAAATTGACTAGCCCTGGATCAACAGCCGTTACATTTATCTCCCCCTTAGGATGATTACGTCCCGGAATCATCAACGAAACAGGGCTCACATGATGACTCCATACGTTATCTCTTCATCCTAGGTAATAATTGTAACTTCCTTGTTTCTTCTAATGAGTATCTAACTCTTGGACTCTTTGACTGCAGGTGGTGCTCAATCTTGCACTTGCTCCCTATCTCATGTTAGTCTCCAAATTATGACCTTCAAGTCACAATCTCGATCCTCACTGGATACGAACTTAATATAAGTTCTTTTATTACTACAATGGAACGATGTGTCATATTATAATGACCTGTCATCGTATGTTGCAATGCTTAGACTCAAGTCTCTTAGAGACTTCTAGAACATACTATACTTTCCTTCATGTTCTAATCTCATCTTAAAAGGTAGCATTTCTAGCTACAAGAAACCGTTGCGATACCTCTATTGATTGCTTTGATTAATTCTTCCAGCTTAAGTCAGGTGCTACATCGAACTTGGTTCTCTGAACCACGTAACATACTCATCGTAGTCGGACTCAATTTTATATGACCACTAGGGTCGGAATAACAATCATCTTCGTAGTCGTTACCGAAACAATGGTAACGACATATTTGAATAAAACGGTATCAATTACTAGCTTCTTGGTAACCTTGTGACTTTTCCTGATCCAAGCGTGAGTCCTGTGCTTCTGGTAGTATATGCATCTACTACCTTTCACACCTACTCATACTCGTCCCAAGTGATGTATCGCGGTCCCCAAGTCCTAAAATCACAAAACAATTTAACACATACGAGTGTGTCCAAGTAATCATAAAAATTTCCCTAGACTCTACTAGGACTTCTTCCATGCATATCTTCAATCATCAATTCTGCTTCAACTCGGTTGGTGATGGATATTCTAGATGATAGGAAAACTTTAGGAATTACACCAATCGTTCTATCATCCCGCCAAACAAATGTGTACATTCAGATGTACCCTACTTCTATAGACGTGTTGCTCTCTTATCAGACGTATTCTAAAGGCAAGATACCTCTCTTATGATATCTTCCGATAGGTATCACTCAGTATCGTAAGCCATCTCATTTCCTCTATTTCCTCAGTTTATCATGGTTCACATCACTTCCTGAACTACTGCCATTGTGATAGGTTCGGGCGTAGGCACAACGACCGATGCATGACCCATCACATTCTTTGGCTCAGGTTGTCATCTTCCTCTTTTGTACACCCAAGCAGGCGTTCGGTGTACCGAGACGAGAATTTAAGATAGGAAAGATCTTATTTACAATAGACGTGAAAATCTACCTATTACTCCGAAAAGTTACATGCTATTTCTAATACAGTATCTAAACGTTTAAAAATCTAAACACATAAAATTTCCAAATCCGGTTGGCAACAAACAATAGATCCGGTCAAACGATAGCATAAAGCATCACAAATCATTTAGCACGTAAAAGTAATTTAGGCATCATTCCTAAAATAAGCTAGTGCTCACAACTCACAATCATCGCTTAGCATTCTAAGTTTAAGTCTAGAAATCCTACAAATTCCTAGTTCGCTTAAACTAATGCTCTGATACCAATTGTGACATCCCCCTTTTTACGGCCAGAAAAGACCGATTTCGTTTATCCAACTCATATTTCATCTACCCATGTTTTACCCAACATATTACGTATATATAAATACATATACATTTTAAATCATATAATACTTGTATAAAATCGTTCATCCAGCATAGATAGCAAGTATACAGATAATATGCACACATAACACGTAGTTTATATAAAATACTTCATATCTATGTGTAAGATGAAAGGGACCATGCACTCACTTGATAAGGTGGTGACTCGGCACTCGAGCAACACTTTGTAATTGTTAAAACATTTTCCCTTGGACAAAACCTAGTATCATTACCACTAGAGTTTAGTTTAATATTCACCGAGGCTAATTAATAGTCTAGATATTATTACTATTATAAAAGCATTAAACAATACTTATATAACCCATAATAATAGCCCAAGTACTTATTATAAGTTCCAAACAACATTACTATATTAGAACATATATAAGATATACTAAAGATAGGTTAGGCGTAGCTCACTTACAACGGATTTTTCTCAAAACCGGGATCCGCTGGAGCAGCGTTCCCGAGCCAAAAGGCTCTTATTCTCGGAGCCGTCGGGCGCTCCGGGGCTTCCTCCTCGTTCTAGGGAGGTTCCACAGGCTTTTCGGGGGGTTTCAGGGGCTAGAGAGAGGTTCTAGAGAGAGAGAGAGAGAGAGAGAGAGAGAGAGAGAGGAAGAAGTAGGAAGGTGTGAAAATGAATGGAGGCCTCACCAGTTATTTATAAGGGATGGAGGAAGGTTAACATCGTGAATTTTTGATATTCACGTCGAGAGCCAGGCTGGCTACAGCAAGCCACAGCCTAGTGCTGACACGTGGCATCGCACACAGGGTAGAAATCAGCCGATTTTCAAAAATTCATAACTTTCGCATACCAGCTTCGTTTTCAAAGTTCTTTATATCCACGCATAGGTAAAAAAAAAATCTAAAACTTTCATTTAGACTCCGTCGGCTAATTCTCGACCGATCTTAAATTTAACTGTAGGAGGAGATTAGATTGTTAAATGACAACGAAGAATTCGTAACTCCTTCATACGGACTCCGTTTTCGTCTGTCGTTTTATCGTTGAGTTCCTATTAATGAGATCTTCAATTCTCATTTAGGTCATGTAGGCCAAAAACCGCTTGATCTAAAATTCGAGTTTCGGGCCATACACTGCTAAGTCGAAACTTCGAAAAATCATAACTTCCTCATACGAAGTCAGATTTGGGCGTTCTTTTTATGGACACTCTCGT
The DNA here is from genome assembly GCF_051521515.1 of Lactuca serriola. Lineage (NCBI taxonomy): Eukaryota > Viridiplantae > Streptophyta > Magnoliopsida > Asterales > Asteraceae > Lactuca > Lactuca serriola. The sequence continues at coordinate 258,147,609 of NC_136412.1, read as the reverse complement.
TTTAACGTATACTACAACTTTGGTTTAGATTACCAAGGCCAAAAAGTATTCTATCGTAAATTCATTATTTTACGTTTACCGGTGTTGTGCCGGTTTTGTCGAAAAACTTCGACTGGTCATAACTTCTTCGTTATAACTCGAATTTCGACGCTCTTTATATGTAAGGAATCCTTGAGACATATTCTACAACTTGGTTAAGATTATTTTTTCTAAATAATCTTTTGTCGAAAAGTCGTTTTCGACCCCTATTATCTCTAAATTGACTAGCCCTAGATCTACAGGCGTTACACACCGCTCCCTTGATTGTTGGAGGGTCTTTAGCCGAACAAGTTTGATAGGACATAACCTCATTAAAAGTATAATGATGAAAAGAAATAAACTATTTTCTAAAATCCAACCCTTATTTGCTTTAGGAAAATGTGAATTTGATGCTAATCCATGAAATTGCACATTGCACCTTATTGTTCATTAGTGGAGCGTGTGTGGTTAACCGACACACTAATATGGACTAATACTATTGGAAATGGGAGTCTCATAAATTATCATTGATTAATGGAGTGCGTGTGGTTAACCGAACCAATAATTAGATGATAAATGACATTGAGAGTGCCAAGCTAATTTGCATGGTTATTCACATCTCATTTGTGATCCTCAGCATCCCAGTCACAAAGTGAGAGCATAATAGAGATTAAATATGCCATTGAATAGTTCAATGAATCTCAAAGATCTTGGAGTTTCATGAGATTGATATTGGTAAATTCTTTACCTACCTAAAATTGATTCGAATTTGATTACGGCATCCCTCTTCAAAGTTCGAATCGAAAATATGGATCCTAGCCTTAATTCATTTTTTGGGTTAATAATTAAGGAATAAAATTAACTAACTTGAATTCTCTTTTATCCTATTATAGATGTCAAGTTCAGACAATAATGGTCTTCCTCGTTCTTTGGGAAGTGTTTTTCATCTTCCTTCTGAAGATGATCTTCCACATGTTGATCAAGGTGAAATAATATTCCCTTCTTCAAGCAAAGGTGGAACTCGAGATCATGCTTCTCCAACTCTTCCTCCACATCCTCCAGTGACTCTCCCCAAGTCATGTTTCCTTCAAGCTGAAAAATACGAAGTTACTCAAGCCCTGTTAGCATGTAAACATCAAGATGGAAAATTTGTGTGTGCGCATGTTCTGAAAATGAAATCATACATCGACAGATTGGGCATGCTGGGTGTCATTTTCCCGAAGGATTTGGCCATTAACTTGGTTCTACTTTCGCTTCCTGAGTCATATAGTTAGTTCATTAAGGACTATTATATAAGGGAGGACGACATGACCTTAATCGATCTGAAATGTATGCTTATTGCTACTGAAGCAGAGAGGCTTAAGAGCACGAATCAAGAAAATGTGTTTGAAGGATCTTTCTCCAAAATTTTCATGGATGTTGATAATGGCGATGGTAGTCCAGAACAAATTTCTCTTCCTAATGGAAAGGGATCAGCCAAGGTCAAACCATTTGACCATATGGTAAAGAGAAATGCTAGTTCTGAGATAGTTCCATGTGTTATTCCTGAGAAGTCCATATGTTACTATTGCCAATTGAAGGGGCATTGGTTGTGAAGTTGCCCTCACTACCTGAAAGATATCAGAGATGGTAAAGTCAAGTCGTATGACTCTACTTCAGGTACATCCACTATTTAACTATATTAAGTTCATATTCATAGATTCTTAATACATGATGTGATGATCACATTTTAATGTTTTTTTAGGATCTAATAGAAAGAAGGAAGCTTAAGAAGAGTAACCTGAATGTAATCGTGAGAGATGGATTTCAGTTGCATGGATTGATGATAAGATTTTGGAATCTACTGCTTATGAGTTATGATAGATTAATAGATTGATTAGGAAATGTTTAGAAACATAGTTTTCATATATTTGAAATGTAAGGACAAATTTTTACGCTTATTATCAATAAAAGCGATTTTTGATATTTCCTTGCAATGGAATTTATGAAAATTGGTGGTTATATTTCTATTATTATCAATGTTAAAAGTAGATTTGATTCTTAATTATGTTGTTTGTGGAAATCAACCAAGTAAGAAGGAATTCTCATCACCCAAGTTTCAATCGGATAGAAACTTGGAGTCATGCAATTTGAATTGTGTAATGTATGAGAATCTTGATCTTTGGAAGATTATGACTAATTCATGGATCACATGTTTATGTGAGTCAAAGTGAAGGACTAATGGATTTAGTACATATTGATATGGACTATTCAGATCCACCACAAAGGACGATGACTCTATTTGTCATGATTTACTGATGGCTCAGTTAATATGGTTGTATTTATAACATTAAGCATAAGTCTAACACTTTGGAAAAGTTTTCAAAGAATAGTAGAACGAATATGAAGAATCTGTTAGCCAGAAAGATAAAAGGTTCTCTAATCCGAAAGGAAAGGAGAATACTTTATTATCATGTTTTATGATCATCTTAATGATTGTGGAACTATATCATAACTGATTTTCAAAGAATATCTTAGTGCAATTGTTTGACTAAAAAGAGGAATCAATTAATGTTGAAATGATTAAATCAAAAGATGAATCATACTTCGTTTCCAATCAAGTTTTAGAGTCATACTCTAGTAACTATAAATCGTATCTTGAAGCTTGTTTCATGCTAATTAGGTTTATAACACCTCATGAAATGTGGAGTAATAATGTTTTCTTACTTTAGCACAATTAGGATTGGAAGTTGTAATGTTTTGGTTAAAACAAAGGATAAACTTATACCAATTCTATGAAGTATTTTCTTGTCGAGAATCCATAATAAAGTTTGAATATGTGTTTCTTGCTCATCAAGGATTGTTCCTTGAAAGAGAAACTTATATGTCAAGAAGTTAGTGGGAGTCTTATTGTTCTTGAAAAATTTCAGGAGTCGATCGACAATGAACCTTTTAGTCATCACTAGCACATGACTTGAGGTTGATAACCTATCGTGTTAAGTTGACACATTCTTATTTCTATGCATCTTCCAGTTGAGTTGGAAATTCTTATGAGTTCTATGGTTCTCATTTGACTGCAAAAAGCAGAGCACGTTGGTCAGTGAACACACATTGATCAATATTGGTGAGCTGCTTAAACAACATGGAAGCATTGGTAGGCCCTTGTGCTACTAGAAGGCAAAAATTAAGAATAATGAAAGTTCAGTCCATGTAAGCTAAAGTTGAATTTGGTTTAATCATAAACCTTGTCTTATGACTGTAGGTTGGATATGATGGATTTACATGGATAGGAACACATACACTATAAAATCTAGGTGGCAAAAGGTTTCTCTTTAATTAATGAAAATGATTATGAGGAAACACTTTGGCTAGTAGATTTTGAAGATTTGATAAATATCATTAAGGTTAGCAGTTGTGATAATCGTGTTCTCAAATTTGCATATGATTACGACATCCCTTTTTATAGTTCGATTTGTGAGAAATGGCAAGGTACAGTTTGAACGTTCATGATTTATAACTGTAAATTCTGAAAGAGTTTAAACACACACATATGCTATCTACTGAGGGTGTATAAGCTTGAGAAGGATAGATGAAGACTTATCAAAGTATCACGTATTAGAACTCTGCATTTTAGTAAGGAAGTAAAAAAATATTGATTTTTAGAAGTCGAGTTGATTTCTAGGTACATGTCAAAGCTAGTGGGAGCATAATTGTTATGAAGATAGAAACATAATTGTTATGCTAGTGGAAGCATAAATGTTATGCTTAGTGTTGCAAGATGACAATACTATTAGTAGGAAATAAAGTTTACAAATTTCCAAGTTACTAAATTGGAAATTGTTTTACTATAAGAAGATTTAGGGGAGAGGGCATTTATACTTCATTTTAAATCTAAAAGTATAGATTAAAGGATTTTAATGGAACTTAGTCTTGGACATATATGAATATCGTGTTGAAATGATTCAGTATAGGAAATTCGATATATGAAAATATTATAGCAAGAGACAGATGAAATATCAAGTCTTTATGTAAGACATTATGAATCAAGTTCCATGTGCTTAGGATATATGATTGATTACATATGCTATAATATTCGCTTGTTCTGATTTTTCCAAATGCCTAGGGCATTAAGTGGGAAAAGGACAAGAATTGGATATGACTAAAGTTGTTAAACAACTGTCAAGAACAATATGAAGTTTACTAAAGATTGGTTTCTTGTGGACAGTAGTATAGTATTTGGACGTACCATATTGACATAATTCTGAGTAGAGGTGTGACATCCCCAATTTCATGGCCAGAAAAGACCGATTTGTTTATGCTTTGTTTTTTTTTTTTTTTTAATCAGAGTAGTCGTTTAAAGAAAATTGTTGCGGAATTTGACCCCAAAATAAATATGATAAGAATTTATCAAAACATTTCTTAAAGAAAAGTATTTTCATTATATAACAAAATCTCGGGATGTCATGTTCCGATACAGACACATAAGCATAAACAGAACTTACATTTATTTACACTAATGATTTACATCTCCTTTATTCTCTCAGTGAAATATGTCTTCGTATTGATACCTGTGATACAAAGAAAACTGAGTGGGTCAGGCTTGGGAGCCTGGTGAGCATATAGGGTTTTCAACCCACAATAATACATTTATTATATTCAATTATCAACAATCAACCCAAATACCCATCCCCATTATCTTCTTTATTTATTAAGGTTTTACCCTAAGAATCGATTATACTTTCTTCATTCATTCCTAAGGGTTTACCTAAGGAACGGGCACACGGTCCATTTACTACCACAGTTTATACAACAGGCACTACGTCGCATAGTCACCAGGGTTCATACAATTGGCACTACGTCTCATAGTCACCAGGGTTTACACCAAAAGGCACGAAGTCACATCGTCACCAAGATTTATCAAATAGGCACGAAGTCGCATCGTCACCAAGGCTTACTCAATAGGTACGAAGTCGCATCATCACCAACTATTCCATCTACCCATGTTCTACCCAACATTTTTGTAGATATAAATACAAACACAATTTAAATCATTTAACACCCGTATAAAAACATCAATTCCAAATCCATCTCAAATAGATAATTAATATATAACACATAGCACGTATTTTATAAAATACTTCATATTTATGTGTAAGATGAAAGTGACTATACACTCACTTGATCAGAAGATGATCGGGCAGCACTACGGCTTGCAGAAGTAGTGTTTCTCCGTAGATCTGGAAGATCTTCACAACAACCGGCTCTTCGCGGGCAGCGCTTCGGCTCGGGAATAACGCTCTTCGGGATCCTCGGGGCTTCTGATCTTACTTCGGGGCTCGAAAATATTACCGGAGCTTCGGGGTATAAATGGCACGCAAAACGAGGCAAAAACTAGAGAGAAGAAAGAGTTTGAACAAGAGAAAATGGCTGATTTCGAGTTCTATTTATAGGCTGAGGGTCTGGGATTACGCGGGGCGTAATCTCAAATTACGCGGGGCGTACTCGAGTTACACAGGGCGTACTTTGACGTCATTGCGTGCGTCGACTGGTGGCACTCGAGTATTGGTCAGACAAGTTGCACCCCTTTGAGTATGTTGGGCGTACTCAAATTACGAAGGGCGTAATTTGACTCGTCGAACTTCTAAATTGCGTAACTTTCGCATACGAGCTCTATTTTCGACGTTCTTTATATCCACGCGTAGGTGAGACTACGCTCTACAACGTTCGTTTAGACTCCGTTGGCTAATTTTGACTTTATTTTTATTATATTATTTTTAGTAGGCCGGGACTAGAAAACTCCGTTATAAATTCATAGCTTCTTCATCCGACGTCCGTTTTCGCCTATCTTTTTATCGTTTTACTACAATTGATGAGATCTTCGATTATCGTTTAGATTGTTTTGGCTAAAAACCGCTCGATCTCAAATCGAGTATTCGGGCTGCATACTGCTAAGCTGAAACTTAGAAAAATCACAACTTCCTCATACGAAGTCAGATTTGGACGTTCTTTTTATTCACACTCACGGTTTAACGAGCTCTACAACTTTCATTTAGATCACTAAGGCTAAATATCGCTCTAACATAAATTCACTTTTTACGTCGCGTTGTGTCGTGCTGGTTCTGTCGCGAAACTTCGACAGGTCATAACTTCTTCGTTATAACTCGGATTTCGGCGTTCTTTATATGCACGAAAACCTTGTAACATATACTATAACTTAGTTAAGATTATTTATTCTAAATAATCTTTCATCAAAAATTCATTTTTGACGCCTATCGTCTCTAAATTGACTAGCCCTGATCTACGGGCGTTACAATTATCTCCCCCTTAGGTTGATTACGTCCCGGAATCATCAATGAAAATAGAACTTGTATAATGATTCCATACGCTATCTCTTCATCCTAGGTTATAACCGTAAATTCTATGTTTGTAGATGTTAGTTGTAAAAGTCGAATAGTGTATCTTGTAATGATTCGCATTTTGTATGTTATTTTACTAAGTCAATTTTATATGCGAAGTGTGGCATGCGAAGTTTCAATGTATAAACTTAGTATACTTTTTGTAGGTTCCCTATAAATAGGGACTTAGGCTTGAAGTAGAAAAGATCGAAACTCAATATCTTTCTTCAACTTACATTGTAATCAGTCTTAATAAAATGAGATCTGATTAATATTTACTTCATGTGTTCATCATCTTTCATCATTCAAATCTATTGTTTCATTTCTTAATTCTCGATAACAATTCTCTACAATTGGTATCAGAGCAGGATTCAAACTGCTTAGATCTGATTTTCGTATAAGAATCATTTGCTTTTTGAGTTGCAAAATTTACTCAAAATTTTCCGCGCAATTTTGGTTTTGAAAATCACTTTTGATCTTCAGATTTGAATTGATTCTGTATTTGAATTGTTAAGTCGAGTAATTGATTAGTGATTTTTGATCAATTCGTTTGATCGAATTATGAAATTCATCAAGTTCTCAAGTTTTCAGAGATTTTTTTTTGTTCATCAATGGCGAACTTCAACATGAATACAATGACTTCTTTCTCTCATTTGCTTGGTTCTTCAACCAAAATTCCGATGTTGATTCCAGAATACTATGATTAGTGGGCTGATAGAATGGAAGATTACTTAAATGGAATTGATGAAGAACTTTGGAATTGTATTGATGGAACAGTTCAAGCTCCTGCAAATGTTCAACAAATTGGTCCATCTACTGGATCTCCTGATGTTGAAGATCAACGAAAACGACTGAAGGATAATGAAAAGAGGTGCATGAGGGAACTAAGAGGTGCTCTACCTCCTGTGGTTTACAATTACATTTGTAGTTGTAAAACAGCAAAAGACATCTGGAATACTCTAAAAGAGAAGTATCAAGGTAGAGAAAAGACGAAGATCAATTCTGTGAAGCAATGTCTGATTGAACTGAAGGAATTCAGACAAAAGGATGCAGAAACTCTTGAAAGTTACTATGATCATCTGAATGAGCTTGTGTTTCGCTGCAATAGGTATGCTATCACTAGATCTATCATGGAATTCAATTTAACTTTCATTATGGGACTTCGCAAGGAATGGCGAAGTGTGAGCATGATGATTAAGAATCAACAAAGTTTTGATACAACCAAATTGAATGATCTCTACAATCAACTGAAAACACATGAATCTGAGGTCTCAGAAATGTATGAAGAATCAAAACTAGCTATTAGTGGTCCTTTGGCTCTAGTTTCAAAGGTATCTGAAACTGATGAAAAAGATGGTTCAGATAATGAAGGATTTTTGATGAATTCCGATGATGAAGCTGTAGCATTCTATTCAAACAACAGAGTTAAAAAGTTTTTCAAAAAGCCTTTTAATCCAAAAGGAAAGATTAATGATGCGAAGAATGTTACAACAAGAACTGGAGGGGAGGAGAGGAAGAAAATGGAGAAAATTGATGAAAAACAGAAAAGTGCGAATGAAGAGAAAAAGTTGAAAGGTGATTCAGGAATCTATTGTCATTATTGCAATGATGCGAATCATTTCGTAGCTGACTGCATGTTGCGAAAGAGAGAAGAGAAGAAAGAGAAAGTCAAAGATGAAGCATACTACTCTGAGAAGATTGAAGAATTACGTGCAAAGACCAAAGGAGTGTCATTGGTTGCGAAGGGAGAAACTACTGAAGAAGAGAGTGGAACTTATCAAATCTGGTCTTCAGGATCTGATGATGAAGAAATGAGGCATCCCACACATGGAGCATTGTTCACAAGTTTTGAGGATTGCAAAGAGAACATTTCAGGGAGATGTTTTGTGTCCAAATCCACTGACAAGTCACCCATGACAACCAAGGTACGTGAAATTCTTGAATCTTTTAATATTCCTTTATCTGCTTATGATGCTGAAATTATTTCATTTGATGATACTGTGGCTTATTTTGATTCTGTTATTGTGTCTGCTAGTAATGAAGCTAAGAAATTAAATGTGCAACTTAGTGAGACACGAAGAGATTTAGAAATAAAGAAGAGCAGAGTTGAAAAATTGGAATTGCAAGTCAAAAATATAGACTGTGATAGAAATAATCTTACTAACGATGTTAGGTTATTACTAGCACAGAGAAACATATATTGTAATTCTGCTAAACGTTTGTATGCAAAATTAACAGCTTTACATCATTCTTCTGATATTAGCAAAGAACAACATAGGAAACTTTTGCCTTTTCTTGAGTATGAACGTGAAAAAGTTGATGTTATTTCTTATGATTGCGAAAGCACAATTGCTCAACTTGACAAAATACCTGATGATAGATATGCATATGGTATTGTCAAAATTGATGAATTTATGAATGCTGATGAGTTGGTTACAATTGTCAATGAAAGTTTGACAAAGAATGAACAAGTGAAAATCATAAAGAAAACTGAAAATTCAACTCTTGCCTCATAATTGAATTATGCTGATATTGATGAAAATTCTGATAATGTGAGTGAAATCAGTGAGATAGAAGAGGAAGAAGAGGTTGATTGTTCTCAATTGTCAATCATTAATATCACATCTAAGATCAAAAGTAAAGAAATAATAGTTGATTCAATAGTAGAGGATGAAATTGATAAACCTTCAACTTCGCAACATTGTATGTTTGATAATGTGGAAGTTGAAAGCTGGAAATCTGATGACACAGATGTAAATAAAGAAGAAAAGAAAGTTTCAACTGAAACACCTCAAAGGGTAGTAGTTGATCAAGTGTTTGAAAATACAAAAGAATTTGATAAAATTTTAAATGATAAAGGCGCACATTATTTGGAAACCAACACTGTTGTATATCCAAATTTTGTATGTACTGATAAAACCATTTTTCCAAATCAAGTTTTTTGTCACTAATGGAAATGCTGAGAAAGTTCATCCTGATTTTAATAAAATGATTGAAAAAGATAATCAAAAGTCCACAACTGAAGGTTTTTTCGCAAATCAAAACACAGAAGAAAACAATTTAACGAAAAATACTTATGTGTTTCAAAAACAAAAATCATCACAAAAATGGGTGGTTAAAGGTGAAAAATCAAACAAAGTTTTTGAAAAAGATGAAAAACCAAAGGTTGAAGTGAAACTAAACTCTCATGAATTCAAATTGATGGTTGGAAATTTTTCAACAGAAAATAATGTTTCAAAAAGAAAAGCAAGAAAAGCAATATTCTGGAAAGTTGTGTCTAATGAAAAATCAAGAGATGAAAAAGAACAAATTTCAAAAACATCATCAAGTTTTCATAAACAAATAAACTCTGTTGACAAAGTTCCATATGTTCGCAAATACGACAACAATCGAAAATTTGAGAATTCGCAAAAATTTGCAAATAATCAAAAGTTTCAAAATGTTGGCAAATTCACGAATACTTCATCAAGTTTGAAGAACTCAACTCAAGTCAAAATCAAATTTTCACCAAAACAACCAAATTTTCCAAATCCTTCAATATCAAAACCAACCAAAGTTTCATATAGAAAAGGAAAATCTGATGTTAGAACGTTCAATCATTGGTTTGAAGGGAAAGGAAAGAAATATCAAAGTGGAAAATTTTCAGAAGAACAAATCAAAAGTGCATTTGATAAGTACACAAATATTTCTTCAATTGAGAGTGCATCATCTCATAATTCACAAGTTCCAGTTCAAAAATGGAAACCAGTTATCAAAAATGCGAATGTTGTGAAGGATAAGATTACAATTAATGGAAATCCAAAATTATTGAATGATTATATTTCAAAATCTAGAACTGATGATGTTGATATAATTGATTCAGTTACAAACAAAGTGAAAACATGGTCTTTAAATTCCAAAAATTTGTTTCATTCTACTAATGATGGACCCAAAAAGTCTTGGGTTCCTAAAATTTTTCAATAAATGCAGGTGATATGTGACGAGCAATATGACATGAAATGGTACATTGATAGTGGTTGCTCTCGTCACATGACTGGAAGGAAAGAAAATTTGCGAGATTACAGAAGCTTGGAAAATGCTGGAGTTGTCAAATTTGGAAATAATCACAAGTGTCAAGTGAAAGGATATGGGAAGGTTACAAATGGAAACTTTACAGTAAACAGAGTGGCATATGTTGAAGGACTTCAACATAATTTGATAAGTGTATCACAACTTGTTGTGGGTACTGGAAATCAAGTTGTATTCAATGAAGAAGGAAGTATCATTTCAAATGTCAAGACGAATGAAATACTCCTCAAATCCAAAAGATATGGTGATATGTTTACACTGGACATCAAACCGATTGTGGGAAAACCAGCTGTGTGTTTACTATCAAAAGCATCCAATGATCTTAGTTGGTTTTGGCATAGAAGATTGTCACACTTGAACTTTCGAAATATAAATAAACTTGTAACTGAAGATTTAGTTCGAGGGTTACCAGTACTAAAATTTGACAATGATTCTCTGTGTGCAGCTTGCGAACAAGGAAAACAACATCGAAAGGGTCATCCGATTGTGATAGATTCAAAAATAATTGATCCATTGGAACTTCTACACATTGATCTATGTGGACCATCAACTGTTGCAACAATAAACAAAAAGTGGTATATTTTAGTTGTTGTAGATGATTTCTCTAGATTTACGTGGGTGTTTTTTCTCAGGTTGAAATCTGAAGTTGCTCAGACGATGATTGATTTTATCAAAAAGATTGAAGTTAGTCTGAAGAAGAATGTGCGAAAAATTAAAAGTGATAATGGTTCTGAGTTTAAAAATCAAACTCTTGACAGTTTTCTCACAAGCAAAGGCATTTCGCATAATTTTTCATCACCATATACACCACAACAGAATGGTGTAGTTGAAAGAAGAAATCGATCTCTATGCGAAGCTGCCAGAACCATGTTGACATATGCGAATCTACCTCAATATCTTTGGGCAGAAGCTGTGTCCACATCATGTTTTACTCAAAATCGATCATTCATTCATCGAAGATTTAATGTTACTCCATATGAAATAATCAATAATCGGAAACCTAATGTAAAATTCTTTCATGTTTTTGGTTGCAGGTGCTTTATCATGAATCTAAAAGATAATTTGTCCAAGTTTCAAGCTAAAGCTGATGAAGGCATCTTTTTAGGATATTCACAGAATTCAGTTGCATACAGAGTGCTCAACAAACGAACAAGAAAATTGAAGAAACTTTCAATTTAACATTTGATGATTACTATCTTAAACAAATTGATAGTAAATTTGATAATAAATCAATACTTGTAGATTCAAATACTCAAATTGATAATTCTGAAATCAATGATTTTGATTATGACTTAATTTTTGGAATTCCTGATAGGGCCATTGAAGCAGAAAATAATGCTCCTGATAATCAAACATCAGAATCCTCAAAACATACTGATGAATCAACGATAACTTGTGAAAGCACATCAGATGTTCAAAATCAACAAGAACATCAAGTTGAGGGGGGAGCCTTCGCAAAATCAACAAGAACATCAAGTTGAGGGGGAGTATTTGCAAAATCGACAAGAATATCAAGATACAGATCATGTTGAGAGGGAGCATGATGGAACAGAAACAATTAATCTTGATAATAATGAAGAATTTCATGAAGTTAATGATAATTTTTCTGTTGCAGGATCTGAAAATGAAGATATGTTTGAAGATGCACCATTAGAATTTGATCCAAAATTTCCACCACTCGAGAAATGGACACAAAATCATCCAAAAGAACAAGTAACTGGAAATCTACAAGAAGGTGTGTTGACTAGAGCTCAAATTTGTGCGAAAAATGAGGTACTGAATACAAACCAAGAACTTTGTATGTTTAATGTTTTTATTTCGAAAATAGAGCCAAAAACTGTCAAGAATGCTATGGAACACTCAGATTGGGTTGTTGCTATGCAATCTGAATTGGCAGAATTTGAACGAAACAAAGTTTGGAGATTAGTTTCTAAACCTTCAGATGTTTCAATTGTTGGCTTAAAATGGATTTTTAAAAACAAAACCGACAAAGATGGCAATATTATTCGAAATAAAGCAAGACTAGTGGTAAAAGGTTATTCGCAACAAGAAGGCATTGACTATGAAGAAACATTCGCACCTGTTGCAAGACTTGAAGCAGTTCGCATATTTTTAGCCTATGCAGCTCACAAAGACTTTGATGTTTATCAAATGGATGTTAAATGTGCATTCTTAAATGGAAAACTCGAAGAAACAGTGTATGTTGAACAACCACCAGGGTTTGTAAACAGTGATTATCCTGATCATGTGTATGTTCTTGACAAAGTTGTATATGGGTTAAAACAAGCACCAAGGGCCTTGTACGCAACACTTACAAATTTCTTGAAACAATCAAAATTTAAACAAGGATCAGTTGACCCCACATTATTTCGCAAGAAAGTTGGGTGTCATCTAATGCTTGTTCAAATTTATGTTGATGATATTATTTTTGGTTCAACTGATCCAGCATTGTCAATTGAATTTGAAAATTTAATGAAAAGTCAGTTTGAAATGAGCATGATGGGAAAAATTAATAATTTTCTTGGTTTAAATATAAGGCAGAACAGAGAAGGAATCTTAATCAATCAAGAAAAATATACGAAGAACTTGCTTGAAAAGTTTGGAATGCTAAATAGCACAAAGCTCAGAGTACCTATGGCAGTAGGAACAAGACTAACTCCTTCGTTAGATACTCCTGCTGTTGATCTAACACTGTATCGTAGCATGATAGGGTCTTTATTGTACTTAACTACAAGTAGACCTGATATTATGTTTTCGGTTTGTTGTTGTGCTAGATTTCAAGCTAATCCAAGAGAGCCTCATTTAACTGCAGTGAAAAATATTTTTCGCTATCTCAAGGGAACTGTTTCTTTAGGACTTTGATTCAAGCTTTTTCAGATTTAGATCTAGGAGGGTGTACTTTGGACAGAAAAAGTACGACTGGTGGATGTCAACTATTGGATGGAAAGTTAGTAAGCTGACAATCAAAGAAACAGACGTGTGTGGCTATATCGACCGCTGAGGCAGAATACATATCTGCGGCTGCTTGTACTTCGCAAATTATCTGGATTCAGAGTCAACTTCGTGATTATGCAATAAACATGAAAAAGATTCCTTTGTATTGTGATTCGCAAAGTGCAATTCGCATTTGTCACAATCCAGTACAACATTCAAAGACAAAACACATTGCTCTTCGATATCATTTTATTAAAGATCATGTGGAAGATGGAAATATTGAAATTCATTTTGTCAAAACAACTGAACAACTTGCTGATATTTTTACAAAACCTCTTGATGAAAAATCATTTGTTCGAATTTTAGCAGGTTTGGGGATGATTAATGCGAATTCAATTTTGTCAACACAAGAGTAAAAGTTTTGTTCAGCAGCTAAGAGTCGAAATCATTCAGAGGTTACTGTTTATTCAGAAGGCTTCGCATGGCTTCACAACTACAGTTTTTCGCATCTGGCTCATAATCACTATGGTAAGGTTTACGCATACTGTTTTAGTTCTGAAAAATCGAAAATCCAAAAAGATTTTATTTTTTTTAGAAAAATTAAAAATCCAAAAAGATTTTATTTTTTGTTCTTTAAATTTGAAAAATAAAAAATAAAAAAAAGATTTTATTTGTTTTGTTCTTCCATTTTTGAAAAATTCCAAAATCACAAAAATATTTTTGTTTTCTTTGTTCTTTAAACTGTGTGTTGAGAATTTAATACAGGGCTACAATGCGAAGAGGTCATACATTTGTGTTTCTATGGGAAGGTATTAAATTTCTTTTACAAAATAGTTAGGATGTCCCTAGAAGCATGCTGCTGTATGTAGACCTCAAGCCTCGAATGATTATATGTGTGAGAAATGAAAGCCTTGACGAAATTATCTCATGAACATTTCTACCCAACAAGGCTTGTATTTGCATAAATCAACAAGAGCTACCTTACTCTTCTCAAATGAGTTAAGAGTTTTCTGTTTTGTCCACATAATAACAGAGGTACAATTCGATTCTTAAACAATCTTTTTAAAACAAACAGTTCTTACACTCCAATTTTTTTTTGAAAAGATTTGTCCTTGAGGTTTTTGATCAAACCAATCAAAACCTAGACAAATCACAACTCTGTGTTAAAGATCTAACATCATGAATCCGTGATGAAAGTGAAACCCAAAAATCATACACCTTTAAGGAATTGACGGGGAACTTTGTTCCAGATTTTTACGAAACCTTTGTTTCAGTATCAAAAATTTCGAAACTTCAAATCATATTCAATTCGCATGCGTGGTCTTGATCAAATATTTACAACCAAGAATATTTGTTACCCAACAAGATCCAAAACAAATTTTCTTTTGAATATGATTTCAGTGTAAGTTTCATTCGCACATTCTTGTCATGATAAATAATTTCACAAGCCAACTTGTCACTGACTACACTGGTCAAACAAGTAATTTCATTTACAATTTCTCACCTTATGTTAAGGCTGATATGTAATGAAATTTCAAACCAACCCAAAATGACTTTTAAAAGAAGCCCTTTGATACTTCTTTACAATTATTCGATTGTAATTCACGGGAAACTACACAAGCTGTTGATTATCTCTCTTGATAATTAACGAAGCAACCTTTGCCTGGGGTTTTTCTGCATTCATGTCAAATTAACTTTTTGACATCACCACATTCCAAAATTTCTTGATTCTTATCTTAATTCATTGGCACAATGCACACACGAAATCCTTGAGGTTCTGAGTAAAACCAACTCAGACTGATGATTTCACAAATCTGGCATATGACTTCACTTTAAATCCCAAAAGTGAAAGAGCCTTGCTTCCATGCGAAGGGTTTTACCGATTCGGATTTTATAACGGATACTTGACAGGCTGTATACTAAAAATGGTTGGTATTCTATCCGGTTTTTGAGGAGATGTGACAGTTACTTTTTGCTGCAAAGTAATCTTTTACAGCCATGATCCGAGATTCAAGGTGCCACATCGGATAACATTAAATGCATCCCGCTTTAATTTCAAATCAAATTTTGAGTAACCTATAAATAGGAGATGCAGAACACTATGTATGGTTACGCAAACAAGAATTTTCACAAACCTTCAAAGCTTTCATCTTGATCCAAAAATTCCAATTTCTTTCAAAACCTAACAATGGCAGCCACAAACTCAAACACTGATGAGGTCCTTTCTCAATCACTTATGAAGATTCAAAGCACAAATTACCAAGTTGATCCCAACGTTTCCACGTATCCAGAAGACTTGAAGATGCTCATCGTGGCTTTAAAACGATCACCGTTATCAACAACCATGTTCCGATGATATGGTTATCTCGTGCTGCTTCCACCGCTTCATATAATCACACGGCGGATGTGATTACCTTCAATCTCATCAACAACAAGAGGGTCAAACTGTCCAAGAATTTGTTCGTAGAGTTCTTGCAGATTCCAAACAACCCACCTTTTGTTAAACCTGTAAACTCCCAGATCATCCACATGTTCAATGAGATGGGACATCAACCGGAGTTGGAGAAGATTAGTGATTTCCGGAAGTCGGGATTGCCATGTATCTGGAATTTTCTTTTTGGAATCTTCCTACGGTGTCTTACAGGAAGATCAGTCGGCTTAGATAGAGGAAGAGTCGAAGTGTATGCCATGGTAATGGGTATCTACTATGACATCAATGTCGACTATGCAACGCAACTGTGGAAGGAATTTGTGAAAAGTCTAGAAAACACGAATTCGGAGAAGGGGATATCCTGTGCCAGGTACTGGAGTTTGATCCTGGAGAAAGTATACGAGAAAGAAGCAATTCCAATCGTATCAGATGTCGAAGTTGCTGAGTTTTCGCTTTACCAATTTCCCAAAGTGGTTGAAGATGACGAAGCCATTTTTACCCGTGTAGCTCGCATTCCGGATGCAATGCTTCGCAAAGTGTCTCCCACTCACAAAGTGTTGGTGAGATATTTGCGAAACATAGATACAGCTGATCAGACAGGTGTATTACCCGACGTTGCTACTCCGTCGAAGAAGAAGAAGGGTAGCAAGAAACCTGCGAAGGGTTCATCTTCACCAATTGTGCAAGATGAAGTCTTGAAGAAGGATGTTTTACCTTCCAAGTCTGGGGTTTTAAAACAGATTCGCAAAGCGGAAGTGAGTAGTAAGGGAGTTACTATTCGCAGTATTCCTGCCCCAGTATCTCCTGGAAAGAAACGCCAACGGGCAGAAGACGTTGCGAAAAATATGCAACAGACTCTGGGCAAGAAGAGGAAGATGGTGATTCTCAATGAATCATCAGATGAAGAAGTTGTTCCAGAAATTCCACCTGTCACAACAATGGTAACAGTTTCTTTACCAATATCTCAACCTTCGCAAATTTCCACTACTATTTCTCAAACCCAACCACTCGAAATAGTTCTTACCAAGTCAGTTACTGAGGAGGTACCTATTTCGGATATGGTTGTCAACGTATCTGATACGGGGGCACCTATCCCGAGTGTTGCATCCACACTACCAACATCCTTACCTATCACCACATTATCCACTACTTCATCCATATTTGATCATGCCCTTCAGAACCCATTCACCACTCTTTTTCCATCCCAATCACCTGAGAATCCTCCACCTTCGCAACAAATGTCTGATCCTGAAGTCGAAGGAGGTGCTTTTGGAGGTGTTCTCGATGACATTTATTTTGATTCCGATGAAGAAGACATTCCTGATCATATGCTGATGACAGGAAAGCAGTTTAAGATACTAAATCTGAAGTTGAAGGCCATTATCCAATCGCAAGCCGATTCTGGGAGAATGTCTTCAATCTCAGCAATGGAGGTGGATGTTATGATCAAAGGAGCTGAGAAGAGAATAATGGAGAAAGTTGATCAGTCCGACAAAAACAACGAACTCCGAGTGCAATCACAAGGGAATAATTTCACGTCTGTAGTTAAAGACCTTAAAGTTGCTACAAAAGAAATACATATTCTTTTTATCCAAGACGTCAAGAAAGTTCGTGAGGATGTCAACTTCAAAATTCAGGAATTGAAGTCTGACCTTGCGAAGGATCTTCAAGCTGTGCATACAAGACAAGAAGATCTTCAAAAGAAGATTGTGGAAATTTCTACTCAACTCCACAAACTCAACAATATTCCTGTTGTTGAAGATCAGAAAGTTGCTACCATGGAGAAGTTTGATCACTTGATCAAATTGGTCACCGAGCTCAAATCAGCAGTTTCGCACTCCTCATCTTCGCAAATTCTTACTTCCGAATTCTTGTCTCTAAAGATTAACACTTTAGAACAAGCTATTCAGAAAGCTCTTGCTCCGCTTTCAAATTTTACTTCTTTACTTCCGAAGGGTGCTCCACTTGTTTTCACAGGGGCGCAAGGGGGAGAGAAAAGTCGAAGCAAAGAAGGTGAAACCAAAACAGTGGGAAAAGTCATCTCGACTCAACTGGTTGCAACTCTTCCAATTCCTACTAAACCAATTTCTTCAACAAAAATAACAACAAAAACAATTTCCAAGGGAATTGTTATTGGAGGAAATGAAGGAGGTTCTAGCTCTCAACCTCAGAAAGACGTAACAGGAAAAGGAAAAGGCATCCTGTATGAAAAATCGAAGGAGGAGATAAAAGCTGATGCTGAGGCTGAACTAGAAAGAATGAGACAAGTCCAGAGCATAATGAGACAAAGAGCAAGTGATCCTCCCTCCATGAACAAAGGTGATCCTGCGAAGCTTTACTCTTACGAAACTATAGAGTCTAAAGTTGTAGGAAGGGAGATGTATGAGTTCGAGAAGAAGCCCAAAAGAAGTTATGACATTGCGAACTCAGATCACTGTCAGCTGGACTTCCCAATTAATGAAATGCTGTTCATCACAGCTCAATACAAGATCAGAGAGAAATTCGATAATCCGGATGACTACACTCACATGAAAATCAGATTTCATGTTGTTCTTGGGAAGAATCCTGATGAAGTCTGGTCCCTGATGAAGATCAAGAAGGTGCTTACGATAAAGAAGGATGTTCTGTTTGAAGACATGCTTCAAAATTTTTGATATTTTGTCATCAGGGCAGACAACATACAATACGACTTCACTGTTGCTGATTTTCCATTGATGAACTGCAACGATCTCATTCAAGTAGCTCTTATTCTGAAGCACATGGAAGAGAACAAACTCAAAGGCTCAGAAACAGATGTTTTTAAAGTCGAATTCGCACATGTGAAGACTTATATCGACAACTACTTCGATTGTCTGGCACTTACTGATGAGGAGTTAGCAAATGTGCTAGGAAGAGAAGTGAAAGTTCCATGGGAAGATACTTTGACACAATCAGCTCTGTCGAAGTATGTTGTGGGTGAGATTTGCCTTAAACCATTTGGCATGGTGTTTTCGGGAAGAGACACTAAAGGCAAACCGAAAAAGTTCTTGTTCAAAGCTTCAGAGATTGAAAGATACAATTCTTCGCAATATACGCACTTCATTGTACGTATGAACAATTGCAAGAAAAATAACGAAGGTGACAAGAAGGACTTGAAGAAGGTGATCTCCTGGTATGGAGAAGTGCGAAGAACGATTCACTCTGCAATTCAAAAGCTTTTAAGTTGAATTGTATCGACTGTTTACAAAGGGGGAGAATGTAGATGTTAGTTGTAAAAGTCGAATAGTGTATCTTGTAATGATTCGCATTTTGTATGTTATTTTACTAAGTCAATTTTATATGCGAAGTGTAGCATGCGAAGTTTCAATGTATAGACTTAGTATACTTTTTGTAAGTTCCCTATAAATAGGGACTTAGGCTTGAAGTAGAAAAGATCGAAACTCAATATCTCTCTTCAGCTTACTTTGTAATCAGTCTTAATAAAACGAGATCTGATTAATATTTACTTCATGTGTTCATCATCTTTCATCATTCAAATCTATTGTTTCATTTCTTAATTCTCGATAACAATTCTCTACAATGTTTCCTCGAAAGAGTATTTAACTCTATGGATTTCTTGATCGCAGACGATGCTCAATCTTGCCTCTGCTTATCGTACTATGTTGTACTTTCAATCGCAACCTTCGAGTTACCAAATAAGTTGTTATTATGGACTCCTTCTTCTTCTCAGGATATATACTTTCCTTTATCTATTGTAACAAACCGATGGGTCGTGCTCTACTGACCTCTCATCGAATGATGTAATGCTTAGACTCAGGTCTCTTAGAGTTAAATTCCAAAATGGAATATACCTTCCTTCATATTCTATTGTGATATAATCACATTTCAGCATGTAGCATTTCTGCCTACAAACTTCTTTTAATAACGAGCGCGACACTATCAATCGCATTAACTTCAACCTTCTGACTTAAGTCAGATGTTACATCTAACTTGGTCCTCTAGACCACGTAACATACTCCTCGTAGTCGAACTCAAATTTAAACATGACCACTAGGGTCGGAACAAGAACCATCTTACTAGTCATTACCGAAACAATGGTAATGACATACCAGAATAAAATGGAATCAATCACTAGCTTCTTGGTAACCTTGTGACTTTCCCTGATCCAAGTGCGAGTCATGTGCTTTCGGTAGTCTATGCATCTACTACCTTTCACACCTACTCATACTCGTCCCAAGTATTGTCTCTCAGTCGAACCAAGTCACTATACAAAAATCACACAATCATTTAACACATCAGGTATTAAAACCATAAATATCACATAAATATCAAAACCAGGGTTTACATTATAACTTGAAATGATTACACAAAAGTTCAAGTTCACCCTATACTATGCCTTTAATTGGCTACATCATAAGTTGATCCTTGGATATAAATTCCTCATCCTTGATTCGCTTCGTCGAGGATCATGTGGAATGCCCTTGGCTGTGGCGGTGCGTTTTTCTTTGGGCAGTCTCTAGAAATATGCCCTTCCTCGTTACATCCGTAGCACACCTTTTTGTTGGATGCACACTTGTTGGCGTAATGCCCCGTCTTCCCACATTTGTAGCAAGTCATATCCTCGCTACACTTCCCGAAGTGTTTCTTTTTACACTTCTCGCACCACTTAGCTTCATCTCTTCCTCCAGATTTCGAGAATTTGGTTTCTTTGTTGATTATTGAAGACCCTTCATGTTTCCTCTTCTCTCCAACTTTAGCTCTCTCCAGACCCTTTTCTTTTATTTGGGTTTCAACATTTTTGGCTGCCCAGATGGCGGCTTTCAAAGTGGTTGCTTGCTTGACTATCGGACCAAAGTCCGCTGGTAATCCATTGGCAAACTTGTTGACCTTGGAAAGTTCAGTTGGAAGTAGGTGTGGAATAAGCTTCATCTTTTCCGTAAAGCTTGTGGCGTATTCAGTGATGCTCAATTTTCCCTTCTTCAGATTCTGGAACTCATTGTTGATTTCCAGGAGATCCTGCTCAGAGCAGTATTGCATTTTCAATTGTACCACGAACTCTTCCCAAGACATCTTGCTAGCTTCCCCCCTTGGGCATCGAACCGGCCAGTAACTTCCACCAGCTCAGTACTCCAGATTTTAATAGAGGAATTGCAAGAGCGGTCTTCTGTCTGTTACTACACTCGCAACTTTCAAACATTGTCTCCATCTCGGAGATCCAGTCCATGACTTGCACCGGAGTCGGGCTCCCAGATAGACACGGTGGTTTGGATGCCATGAAATCCTTGTATTTACATCCTCTTCCATCATTTCCTCCATCACAATTGTTTTGTCTAACAATTGGTGGGTTGGCTTGACCAACAGTACCACTGAAGTTTCCACCTTCCGATGGCCCTCCATTCACTTCGAGCTCTTCAACTTGGATTGAAAGTTCTTCACGATTTTGTTGAAGCAGACGTCTAGTTTCTTCCATTTGACGATCCAACATCGTCTGAATCATCAATTGTACACCAACCATTGTTATCGGCTCAGGTGCTACTGCTACGACAGGTATTTGCTAAATCATGGGTGGTTGATTCCTGTTTTCATCAGCATTTCCAACTCCACTTCTTGTTCTCACCATTTTTGATCTACACACCGAATAAGGTGAAATTAGATCCTTATTCACGATAGATATTCAAATCGTCCTTATCACTCCGAAACATTTATATGCTAGTTCTAATATCGTAGCCATACGCTTAGAATCCTAAACACATAAGGTTTCCAAATCCGGTCGGCAACAGACCATAGATCCGAACAAATAATAGCATCAATATAGCTATCACACAAAACATTTTGCACATAAAAGCATTTTAGGCATCATTCCTAAAATAAACTAATGCTTGTGTCAATTTAGGTGTACTACCTAACATATTTTAGACACACTCCTCACAATCATTACTTAGCATTCTAAGTTTAAGTCTAGAAATTTCCTACAAATTTCTAGTTCGCTTAAACTAATGCTCTGATACCAACTGTGACATCCCCAATTTCATGGCCAGAAAAGACCGATTTGTTTATGCTTTGTTTTTTTTTTAAATCAGAGTAATCGTTTAAAGAAAATTGTTGCGGAATTTGTTCCCAAAATAAATATGATAAGAATTTATCAAAGCATTTCTTAAATAAAAGTATTTTCATTATATAACAAAATCTCGGGATGTCATGTTCCGATACAGACACATAAGCATAAACAAAACTTACATTTATCTACACTAATGATTTACATCTCCTTTATTCTCTCAGTGAAATATGTCTTCGTATTGATACCTGTGATACAAAGAAAACTGAGTGGGTCAGGCTTGGGAGCCTGGTGAGCATATAGGGTTTTCAACCCACAATAATACATTTATTATATTCAATTATCAACAATCAACCCAAATACCCATCCCCATTATCTTCTTTATTTATTAAGGTTTTACCCTAAGAATCGATTATACTTTCTTCATTCATTCCTAAGGGTTTACCTAAGGAACTGACACACGGTCCATTTGCTACCACGGTTTATACAACAGGCACTACGTCGCATAGTCACCAGGGTTCATACAATTGGCACTACGTCTCATAGTCACGAGGGTTTACACCAAAAGGCACGAAGTCACATCGTCACCAAGGTTTATCAAATAGGCACGAAGTTGCATCGTCACCAAGGCTTACTCAATAGGTACGAAGTCGCATCGTCACCAACTATTCCATCTAACCATGTTCTACCCAACATTTTTGTAGATATAAATACAAACACAATTTAAATCATTTAACACCCATATAAAAACATCAATTCCAAATCCATCTCAAATAGATAATTAATATATAACACATAACACGTATTTTATAAAATACTTCATATTTATGTGTAAGATGAAAGTGACTATACACTCACTTGATCAGAAGATGATCGGGCAGCACTACGGCTTGCAGAAGTAGTGTTTCTCCGTAGATCTGGAAGATCTTCACAAAAACCGACTCCTCGCGGGCAGCGCTTCAGCTCGAGAATAACGCTCTTCGGGATCCTCGGGGCTTCGGATCTTGCTTTGGGGATCGGAAATATTACCGGGGCTTCGGGGTATAAACGGAACGCAAAACGAGGCAAAAACTAGAGAGAAGAAAGAGTTTGAACAAGAGAAAATGGCTGATTTCGAGTTCTATTTATAGGCTGAGGGTCTGGGATTACGCGGGGCGTAATCTCAAATTACGCGGGGTGTACTCGAGTTACGCAGGGCGTACTTTGACGTCATTGCGTGCGTCGACTGGTGGCACTCGAGTATTGGTCAGACAAGTTGCACCCCTTTGAGTACGCTGGGCGTACTCAAATTACGCAGGGCGTAATTTGACTCGTCGAACTTCTAAATTGCGTAACTTTCGCATACGAGCTCCGTTTTTGATGTTCTTTATATCCACGCGTAGGTGAGACTACGCTCTACAACGTTCGTTTAGACTCCGTTGGCTAATTTTGACTTTATTTTTATTATATTATTTTTAGTAGGCCGGGACTAGAAAACTCCGTTATAAATTCATAGATTCTTCATCCGACGTCCGTTTTCGCCTATCTTTTTATCGTTTTACTACAATTGATGAGATCTTCGATTATCGTTTAGATTGTTTTGGCTAAAAACCGCTCGATCTCAAATCGAGTATTCGGGCTGCATACTGCTAAGCTGAAACTTAGAAAAATCACAACTTCCTCATACGAAGTCAGATTTGGACGTTCTTTTTATTCACACTCACGGTTTAACGAGCTCTACAACTTTCATTTAGATCACTAAGGCTAAATATCGCTCTAACATAAATTCACTTTTTACGTCGCGTTGTGTCGTGCTGGTTCTGTCGCGAAACTTCGACAGGTCATAACTTCTTCGTTATAACTCGGATTTCGGCGTTCTTTATATGCACGAAAACCTTGTAACATATACTATAACTTAGTTAATATTATTCATTCTAAATAATCTTTCATCAAAAATTCATTTTTGACGCCTATCGTCTCTAAATTGACTAGCCCTGGTTTACGGGCGTTACAAGAGGTGACTCTTGTTCAGAATTGATAATCATATGGGAATATGGAAATGTTTCCATAATGGAAGTTGATGATTAGAATCTACATGTGAGTTAGGATCTTTAATGCAAGGAAGGTGTTCAAGGAATGTGCCTTGAATTTGAAACTTCATTACTTTGGAACTGTTTTTGGTAAAAAAGATCCAATGGAACATTTTGTAATATCATTGTTGAGTCTCTATGACTTTAAAGATTTGACATCACAGAAGGACAATGCATTTAAGTTTGAACTCTAACACATTCTAGTAGTAACAAGAATTTGAAATTGTGAAATGAGCATCATTGGAATAGTGTCCAATTGATCTGTTCACAAAGGAAGGACCATAGAGAGACATAGTATGTATGTTTATAACATGACATGACTAATGTTTAATTCAAGTGTTTAGTTGATTACTCGAAGCATTATACAATGAATATAAAGTCTAATTAATATGGCGATTAAATAATAAGAGTTTTATTTATATTCATTAGTTTTGAGACCGGAGTTAATTAGGTTATTATTATGTTCCACTTTGCATGTTTTACTTCCCGAATAATTGGATTATTCAAACATCCACAGTCGATCATACTTTTGGAAGTAAGTAGTAAATCAAGACTGTCATGAATTGAATTGTAGATTGTGTAAGGGTTTAGACATAGCAATAGTTTTGCTGGAATGTTCACGAGTACTTGAAATGGGGGTTTTAACTATTGGATAAACCCACGCTTAGAGAATTACTTCATGGGCTTTATCACGAGTAATTTTGAGATGATAATATCTTATATTCTTAAAACAAAGATATATGAGTTGTTGTTTACAAGTCAGTTGTGCATTGATAATAGGTAAACACATCAATAACATTGATGTGTCCAATTAGTAGTATGATTTAAGTCGCCATAAATCAGAAATCTGGAAATAAATCTTGGACAGAGAGATTGATTATAATCCATTTCTCATGTCCATACGATATCTTGCAGAATGGAGGAATATTTGATCACTTATCTTAGGACACGTAACTGACTGGGTCAGAGTTCGACAATGGATTTTGCTAGCTACAATTTGATAGTAAATTCGGTAGTTATACTGGCAGTTATAATTATTTCACTTATCCAAGTGGGAGACTGTCGGATTAGGTGTCTAAGCCCATAACTATAATTGGATAATTAAATTAATAGTAGCACAGTCCATTTGGGTTGCCTTCAAATCTGGAAAAATTGAATAGGATGACTTTTACAGAGACAAGAATGATTTATTAATTTATTACTTGGTTAATAAATTAATTAGAAATCGAAATAAATGGTTTATTAATGTATAATGGAAATAATATATTAATTAGAAATCATATTATTTAATTAATATTTTAATCAGAAATTAATTTGGAGTTAATCTTGGGGTTAAAGGTATTAATTAAATATGTAAGGGCTTAAGGTGACAATGTTCAATAGTTGAGCATTTGGCAATTCTAGAACCTCCCTAAAGAGGGGGGAACATAATCTAGAGTGTCTCTAGGGTTTCCTTGGGCTCTAAGGGTTCATTGGATACCTTAGGGAGGAAGTTAAGGGATTAGGGTTACCTTGGAGATACCTGTCTTATCCAATACCTTCCTAACACCTATATAAACCCTCCTTAGGGTTGAATTTCAGTTATGAATTCTTTCTTAGTTCCTTGGATGAAATTTTGGTCCCTTCCATCTCTCTCTCTCTCTCTCTATAGGGTTCCTTGGTTGCTAGGGTTTGTTTGTGAACCATTAGAGGCGATGTAACATTCGGATTTCCCAGTATATTATTGTGTGTTTGATTTTTGAGATTTATGGAGTGACTCGAAAAGTTATGAGTCCAACTCGTCGAGTAGAGTCGAGTTGTCCGCATAGGATTAATGAATATACTTGACGAGTCACAGAGCTGACTCGCCGAGTAGGTGCTGGGCGGAGAAACCCTAATTTCCCAGGGTTGGGGCCTATATAATGGAACTTGTGCCCCCATTTCTGCCTCACGAGCTGCCTAACCCTTATGTGTGAAACCCTAAATGAGTGTAGTGAGATAAGAGAGTCTCCAAGCTAGCCTTGAAGGATTTTAGTGCATCTTTGAGGAGGAAGAGGAGTTTATTCAGCAAGGAACAAGAAGAAGTTGTTGGGGTTCAGGCCATTTTGTCCACAGCTTCAAGAGGAAGGTAAAAAGCTTAAACCTTTCCCCTTTATTTGGTTAGATCTCATGAGTTGAGAAGTTAGGGTTTTCATCACATATTATTTGGGACTTCGAGAATACTAAGTTATCTAGAGGTTTAAACCTCAGATCTGGACCTTGTGAGGTCTCTAAAGCCCAAACGTCCCAAATTTATTCATCCATATGAGGAGTATGGTGTTTAACACCTTATGAGCACATGTATTGGTAGTTTGGAGCAAAACCACCATGCATGAGTGTAAAGATCGAAGCTTTACGTGACAATCGAGACTTAGGATGGTAGATCTAGTGTTTGGAGAGATAGATCTGCCTTAAATCGTTAGAATGAGAAATCAGATCGAAGGGACTTGCCGAGTCCATGGCCTGACTCGACGAGTCGGTGAGGGTTTGTCCCGATGAGCTTGATCATACAATAACTCGGCGATTTGGGGGTCAACTCGACGAGTTGAGCTGGACTCTCTTGAGACTTATGAGGAAACGAGGGGACTCGATGAGTCGCAGGAGTGCACTCGACGAGTCGGGTCAAACATGGACTGTTGAATCGAGTTTGACTTTTGTTGACTTTAGGGTTTGGTCAACATGAGTAATGGAGACCATGGAGGGGTAAAATGGTCTTTTACCCAATTCAAGAGTTAGAGAGAGAAGAACCACATTTGGTTACTTTGGGTTGAGAGTTGATATTAATTAGAGATATTTACCCTATGTGTTAGGTGGTGGCTAGTTCGAGATTCGAGTTTGAGGATAATTGCTTGCTTGCTTGCAAGATGAGTCTTCTCACTATACTTACCAAGAGTGGTATCTAAGAGTGACCAGAGGGTCTTATGTGTTTACTTGAGTTATGCATCTTGTCTTTGTGATATATGTATGCTATATTTTGTGTTATTGAGATCGGACCGGAGGGTCCAACGAGCTGTGAGACCGGAGGGTCCAACGAGCCGTGAGACTGGACCGGAGGGTCCAACGAGCTATAGCCATGAGAGGCTTATTATCTATGTATGTGGTATTTTGGGAAACTCACTAAGCTTCGTGCTTACCGTGTTATGTGATATGTGTTTCAGGTTTTTCTCAGAGTTGTGGGAAAGCATCGGCTTTATTGTACACACCAGAGAAAGAGATATGTTTCGAGGATCCTGGTTTATTAATCAAACAAATATGCTGTTATGTTTTGTAAACCTAATAAATGCGATTTTGTGAAATGTGTTATGAGAATTATGTGATTTTAAAATGAAAAAAATTGTTTGAAAATTTACGGTGTTACAAGTTGGTATCAGAGCCTTGGTTTGAGGGATTCAGATGCACCTCCGGTTGTGTCTGGACTCAAACTGAGGATTTGAGAAAAATTTTCAAAAGAGATAAATTTTTTTTTCTAAAATGAGAAAGAGTTTAAGAGAAAACGAGTTGGAGCAGTGTGTACAATCAGCCAGAGTCCGAACGGTGATTTCCCAAAATACCCTTACTTTTGTGTTATGAGATATTTTATGAGATATTATGCATGCTAGAGAGTAGGCTAGGTATTTCATATTTTAGGGCTAGAGTTTCCTGAATTGTGATGCCTTAGCCTAGGAGTTGCTGTTATCTGTGATTTGCTTTTGAGTATGAGCTGAGTAAGAGTATTTAGCAGAGATCACCTAGAGAGGGTTTTTGAGTTGAGAGAAAATCTAAGAGAGATACCTAGATGAGCATTAGAGGAGCCTACTAAGGGAGTAATTAGATACCCGCGAGGGGTAAGGTTGCTTGAGTTTAGTGACACCTTTTGAGTGTGAGTAGAGCAAGTGGAGTTGTAACCTAGAGTGGTTTTATGTGTTGGTAGAGATTATTCGATGCCCGAATGCTGCTTGCTTCGTGCTTTGTGGAACTCTTGATTATGGGAGTCAGCTACTAAGTGAATATGACGATATTCAGGAGGTAGATGGCTTGCATCATAACAAGTTCTTCAGCATCTGATGGCAGCGAAGTGAGAGAACCTAGGAAGAGCCTAGGGAGTGACCTTAGTCAGATGAGTACCTTGATAGAGGAGAGTATTTGCTGGGGAGCGACCAGGTTTTACGAGATTGGTGATCGAGAAGGTTGAGTAGCTACTTAGGAAATCTGGGATAATCCGTGTGGAAAGTATGGGTAGATATGGCAGGTAGTATGGGCCCATACTACTGAAAGCAGAGGACCCGTACTCGAAGCAGGGAGAATTCCATAGGTTGCGAGTAGCAAAGCGAGAGGTGATAACATGGTTTGAGTACCATGATTCGTAGCAGAGTGAGAGGTGATAACATGGTTCGAGTACCATGATTCGTAGCAGAGCGAGAGGTGATAACATGGTTAGAGTACCATGATTTGTAGAAGAGTGAGAGGTGATAACATGGTTCGAGTACCATGATTCGTAGCAGAGTGAGAGGTGATAACATGGTTCGAGTACCATGATTTGTAGCAAAGCGAGAGGTGATAACATGGTTTGAGTACCATGACTCGTGGCAATTAGTGCTTCTGGTTTTAATAGTTATCCTATTGTGATTGATTAGACTAATATCAGATGTGATAGAGTGTGGGGCCGGAGGGCCATGTTGAACGAGTTTCAATGGAGCACACCTTGAGAGGGAAATTGAGTTAGTTTCCGAGAGATTTTTGGTGAGATGCCAGTTGGAGTCGCAAGGCTTAGGGATGAATAGAGATGGTGCTTTATGGATTACAGTCTGAGTTGAGCAACCGACCGATAGTGGAGATGTCACTTTCTGTGACCATAGTTGTGTTATTTCTGTTTCCTGTGAGAAGCAGAAGAGATATTGAGCTTCCAATTTCTGATCTTGGAGGTAAACCCTGTTGGGTAGCATTGGTTTCAATCTTTCACCAGAGTATCTGGGCAGTATGTCTGCCGCAAGGTAATATTATAGCATGAGAGGGTTATCAGTGTGGACTGAGATGGTTAAGGACAAGGAGATACCCTATTTGAGTATAGTAGCGCATATGTTAGCAGCGGTGTTGGGTGATCAAGAGGAGTATATTGGGGTGGTTGCTCTCATTGTCTATGATGGATATCGAGTGCGGGGGTGAGGTCTATGCTCTCATGATAATTCTCATGATGGGACGTTTGTTGGGGACTCAAAGATGAGGAGTGTAATAGTTCATTATTTCTAGTTTGAGAGTCAGGACTGTTCATAATAGTCGGAGTATCCGGCGGTGTGCCGGTCTAAGGCATTCAAGATGACTAGAGGCAGTCACATTGGGAGGATTATGAGGTTTTGTTTGAGATGCGGGATATTTGGAGTTGTTGGGTTTCCATCGGGAATATCATTGAATGATTGCGTGGTTTGTTTCAAGAGTCAAGTGTGATATACCTGGTGAAACAATCTATGGAGTAGATTGTTGGTATGCCTATGGTGATGGTTCAAACCCTGAGTGGGGGAGACCCGGATAATTTATTGAAAGGATCATAATTTTGTTCAAGGACGGTTAGAGAACTGGATATAGAGACATACGGTACGAATACATGAGACCAGGGTTATTGGTTGTCGAGGCGAGGCGCAAAACGAGATAATGCATGTTGTACGTGTGCAGGATGAGTGTGTCGACGGCAGGTGGGCGTTGGTCGGAGACCTTGTGGTGGTTAGGAATTCTTCGAGGTTGTAATAGTGAATTCGAGGTGGGTAGCTCGTAAGGACAGTTTCGACGGTTGAGAATTTCTGATTTAATGTATGGGTTGTTATATGCACTTCGGGAAGGGTAGAAGTTGATTGGGAAACCAACTTCACGGTCGGTATGTGTATTCTTGCATGGGTTTTGAGCAATAGAGGAGGGAGTTTCGGATGGTCGTCAATGTGTTCTGAGTCATTGATGATTCCTCAGTGTTTCATTTGAGAGTTGGAATATTCCGAAGTAACGAGTTATATGAGAGTAAGATTAGTTGTGAGATTCTAAAAGGATGCATTTCTATATCTGAGTATGATGTTGTAAGTAGGAGATCAGTTGTTAAGGCAAGACATCATGAGGTTCTGTGATGATGTACCCAGGTATCCGAGTAGAATGCCTTGAATTTCAGATTATTTTGAGACTTGA
This sequence comes from Lactuca serriola, assembly GCF_051521515.1. Taxonomy (NCBI): domain Eukaryota; kingdom Viridiplantae; phylum Streptophyta; class Magnoliopsida; order Asterales; family Asteraceae; genus Lactuca; species Lactuca serriola. The sequence goes on along the minus strand of NC_136412.1, from coordinate 258,117,519 downwards.
GTTATGAGATGGCAAGTGGAGTATCAAGTGACTATGGTTCCAGCGAGAGCCCTTCAACTAATTGTCATCAAACGGGAGTATCCAAGAATGTGAATTGCAGCGAGAAAAAGTGTTGGTCACAACGGTTGTCATCAGGAGTGGTGATGCTTAACCTAGGTGGGTGTGTGTACCTATCTATGTTAAGCTGTGGAGTATTCGATAGTGAATTCAGCATGGTGATGACTTGAGGAGGAGAGTATGGAGGATAAGAGGCTGAATGGATCCGAGTGGGAGTAATCACTTCAGATTATCAAGGGAAAACCATGGAGTAAACCCATGGCGAGTCAGTGAGAGAGAGTGTTGTGATACTACAGGGAGCCGTAGTGTTCATCAGTCTGCAAGAGAGTGTTGTGATATTGCAGGGAGCCGTAGTGTTCACCAGTCTCCGAGAAAGTGTTGTAATACTGCGGGGAGCCGTAGTGTTCACCAGTTAGCGAGAGAGTGTTGTGATACTGCAGGGAGCCGTAGTATTCATGAGTCAGTGAGAGAGTGCCGTAGGAATGTGGGGAGCCGTAACCTTCACGAGTTAGTGAAAGGGACTAATATGATACTTCGGGTAGCCGTATTATTCGCTAGTCAGAGCATGATGCAGAAGAGCTTTTAGGCTTGGGTAGCCTTATTCTTTGAGTTTCAGGAACCTGGGGGTTGGACCAGGGGCGAGACTGGGGTCTCCATATTTGTCGGGAATCGTTATATTTTGAGTTAAGTTGTGGTTATCGCAATCGAAAGAAATTGGCACTACTAGAAAAACAGCCTTTTATGACGCACAATTTATGATACGCATTGATTTACGATACGCAAAAGTGTGTGACCTAAAAATAATGTCATCTCTCTATAAATTTTAAGGATCTAGGGCGCGCATTTTTGCGTGCCCTTAAATTAGTGTCTAAAAAGAAAACACGGAAGGCGCGTATAATAAAACGTGTGTCGTCTGAGGATGTCGCTTTATAAATTTTAATAGAAACGCGCGTTCCATCCTTTAATAGTTAGGGTACAATGAAATCCTAAAAAATTAAAAACCCCACCTTCCTTTTTCTTCCTTTCCCTATTGCCCTAATTATCAACACTCCTTCCTTCCCCCTCCCGACATTGACTGCCGCCTACTTCTTCCCTCACACTTCCTAGTCGTCGACGTCGATCAAGGCAGCACGCCACCAGCCAACAACCTTCACTCTCTCCTTCTCCTTTTCTCTTTAAACCCTAATCCGCCTCCACCACTACCGAATCCCTTTTTTTTATCCTAAAGGAATAACACAACCAAGCTCGTATCTTAGATCAAGTACTCCGGCATGGAGTTAAAAATTGAGGGCCCGCTTCAGATTCACATCCTCGCTGACGTGCAAGTATCATTATCTAGGGCTTTTTCAAGGAGTACTCTACCTCAACTCACCTGTGACCTCGGCTCATCTCTTTCCACCGGCGACCTCGGGCTCACTTCACCTCACCAGAGACTGCAACGATTGCTCAAGTTTACAAGCCCTAGATTAGATTAAGGTAAATCTTGGTTTACAAGCCCTACTCTATCATGACCTCGACACTCCTCAACAACACCACTAATTGGATCTCCGGAAATATATAGGGCCTTGGTAGGCCTGTCTGATTTTGTGCTGATAATGATGTACGCGTGGGTTGCGGGTCATGGGTCATGAGTTAAGTGCTTCATTGGGACGAGTGGTTCCAATTCTATGTCGGACCAGACTCTTGAGTATGAGTTTGGATTTGGTGGTGTATTCAGTAGGCGAATGAGATTTCAGATTCAGATATGGGTTTCATTTTGAGGGGTATTGTGTGTCATCTGTTGTCTTAGACATGAGTGGGCCCGTTCATTTGTATGGGAAGGACCGTGAGACGCATGGAATTAACGAGTAGTAGACGAAAGTGGTCGAGGGTGAGACGATTTCAGTTTGGATTGTAGTATTTTCTTGGGGTAAAGAGAACTTCATGACTTGTGTGTCACAATGGGCCGAGATAGTTGTTGCGAGAAGGAAGTCTGTGAGACGTTTTGGGGCATGCAATGGGTAACCTTTGGAAGTTCAACTATAGGGTTGGGAGTTAACATGTTGCTCATTGTTGAAAGGGATATCTGAGAGGGAGCTGAGACTTATGATTGTTATATGTTAGAGGATACTTCAGAGCAAGCATGATCATTTTCTTGTGTCTGAGGACAGGGTGTTGAGAGTTCTTTGTTCAGATGGGTTTCGATTGCAATACAGTGGATGGGTCTCTGGTGTAATGTGACCCTTTCGTTCCTTGGAGTATGACATGGATCGTTTAGTATGTCTAGTATGAGTGATGTGACATCCCCATTTTCACGGACAGAAAAGACCGATTTGTTTATGCTTTATTTTGAAAATTAGAGTAACCTTTTAAAGAATAGAGTTGCGAAATTTGTTCCCAGAAAAACATGATAAATGTTTTATCAAAGCATTTCCGAAGAAATGTATTTTATTCCTTTTAAAACTTTAGGATCTCAATGTAATTATAGAAACATAAGCATAAACAGACCTTACATTCTTTTACACTAGTGATCTACATCTCTTTTAAATCTCTCAGTGGAAATTAGCTTCATATCGACACCTGTGATAAAAATAAACTTAAGTGGGTCAGGTTGGGAAACCTGGTGAGCACATAGGGTTTTCAACCCACAATAATATAATTATTATGTTTAAACATCAAACAATCAACCCAATTACCCATCCTCATTATCTTCTTTACTCTTAAGGATCTACCCTAAGATTCAGCTATTCCTCGTTCATTCATTCCTAAGGAGTATCCTAAGGAATCTACACTAAGTCTGCATAGTCGCCAGGGTTTATCTTGTTTATTGATAGCATCGTTTTCGAGATTCCACTCGTAATACCTGTCAATGGGTTTTTAGTGTACACCGGGGGAACACATCGTTCACAAAACCTACAGGTTGCGAGCCTGCAAGTGTTTCACTAGACTATCTAGAATAGTTCGTGGTTGTCATCCATACTCAGCTAGATGATGGGGCCATCGCTTGGGTCATCGCTTTGGCTCATCGTTTTGGCTTATCGCTTAGGTCATGCTTCACACCATCACTTATATATCATCGTTCATCATTCATCTCATCTTTCATCGCTCATCATTTATCTCATCTTTCATCGCTCATCATTTATCTAACCTCTAATCTACCCATGTTTTAACCAACACATTTTGTAGTTATAAAATACATATAAAGTTTAGATCATTTAAAATATGTATAAAACATTTCATCCAACATAGACAAAAAGTATTCAAACAGTATACACATATAGCACGTAATTTATATAAAATATTTCATATCTATGTGTAAGATGAAAGTAACTAAGCACTCACTTGTTAAAGTGATGATTCCAAACTCAGGCAACGCTTCGCTTTTAACGATTCTATTTTCCTTCGACGAAACCTAGCATTATTATCGCTATGTTTTAATCTAATCTTTATTGCGACTAATTATTAGTCTATATTCATCATTAACTCAAAGTCTACTTTCATGATCTATCAAGTAAGGAACAACCAGGTATGATCATATCGGAGGTAGGGTTTGTTTGCTATACGAAGTATACTGTTTGGAAATCCCACTTTAAACAACTCACTAAATCACAACCTAGACATCATTCCCGTAAGTAGATCAATCAGTATAACGACTTTGAATCACTGATAAATCTTATTTCTAGGTTCATAATAACGATATTATATTTAAATATAAGCTATATTTAAAGTATGGTGGGCTTATTTCACTTACAACGGGTTTTATTAAAAACCGGGCTCCGTTGGAGCAAAGCTTCTGAGCCGAAAAGCTCTTTTTCTTGGAGCCTTCGTGCGCTCCGGGTCTTTCTTCTAGCGCTAGGGAAGTTTCCTAGGCTTTAGGGGGGTTTAGGGAGTCTAGAGAGAAGTTAGAGAGAGAAAGAAAGGCTTGTGGTGTGAATAAAATATGAAGAGTTCATCTCTTATTTATAGGGGTTTTCTCTAGAGTAGGACCTATGTTTTGTCCGTATCTTCTGCGTACAAGCTCCGGTTTCTACGTTATTTGTATCCACGCATTGGTATTGACGAGTACTACAACTTTCATTTAGACCTCGTCGGCTAATTTTCATTCTATCTCCGATTTGCAAAACTGTATCGAATTTATCGCGCTCATAGAGTAGGGGCTAAGTTTCGTCCATATCTTTCGCATACGAGCTCTATTATTGATGTTCTTTATATCCATGCATTGGTATTTACGAGTACTACAACTTTCATTTAGATCCTGTCGGCTAATTCTCACTCTATCTTAGATTTACAAAACGGTATCGAATTCACAGCCCTCGAAGAGTAGGGATTAAGTTTCGTCCATATATTTCGCATACGAGCTCCGCTTTAGAATGTCTTTTTATCGTTGAACTCCTATTAACGATATCTTCATTTCTCGTTTAGCTTATTTTGGCTAAAAATCGATCGATCCAAAATTTGAATTTCGGGCTGTGCACTATTATGCTAAATCTTAGAAAAATCATAACTTCCTCATATGAAGTTAGATTTGGACGATCTTTTTATGCACACTCTCAGTTTAACATATACTACGACTTTCGTTTAGATTTCTAATGCTAGAAAGTATTTTATCGTAAATTCACTTCTTACGATTCCCGGTGTCGTGCCGGTTTTGCCGTAAAACTTCGACGGGTCATAACTTATTTGTTATAACTCGGATTTCATCGTTCTTTATATGTACGGAACCCTTGTGACATATAATATAACTTGGTTAAGATTATTTATTATAAATAATTTTCTATTTAAAAGTCATTTGTAATGCTTATTGTCTCTATATTGACTAGCCCGGATTTGCGGGTGTTACAATTATCTCCTCTGTAGGATGATTACCTCCAGGAATCATCAACAAATCAAGGCTTGTATAATGACTCCATATGTTATCTCTTCATCCTAGGTAATAACCATAACCTCTATGTTGCTTCTAACAAGTATCTGACTCTTGGACTTCTTAACTACAAGCGATGCTTGATCTTGCACCCGCACTCTATCTCACGTTAGCCTATCAATCATGACCTTCCTGTCACAATCTTGACTCTTATTAGACACTCCTTCTTCTTCTTAACTACTTAAGATAAGTTTCTTTCTTCGATTATCATAATAGAACGATGGTTCACGCTCTAATGACCTCTCATCGTATGATGCATTGCTTAGACATAGGTCTTTTAGAGTCAAATTCCCGGACGGAATATACCTTCCTTCATGTCCTAATGTGATATAATCACCTTTTAGTATGTAACACTTCTAGCTACAAGTTTTGTGCTTTCACAGCGATCGCGATACTTCTACTGATCACTTTGATTATCTTTCATTCCAATCTTCTGGCTTTATTCAGATGCTACATCAATCTTGGTTCTTTGAACCACGTAACATACTCATCTTAGTCGGAATCGATTTGATATGACCACTAGGGACAAATTAACAATCATCGTCTTCGTCATTACGGAAATGACGGTAACGACAGTCCTTAACAAAACATAATCAATTACTAGTGCATTGGTAACCTTGTGACTTTCCTTGATCCAAGTGCGAGTCCCGTGCTTCTGGTAGTATAGGCCTCTACTACCTTTCATACCTACTCATACTCATCCAAGTATTGTCTCGCAGTCCCCATTTCTTATTTCTTAAAATCACAAAACAATTTAACACATACGAATATTTCCAAATAATCATAAAAATTTCCCTAGATTCTACTAGGACTTCTTCCATGCATTTCTTCAACAACAATTCTGCTTCAACTCGGTTGGTGGTGAAACTGTCAGATGATAGGATAACTTCATGGATTATACCAAAAATTGTTTGTTTCCACTAATCGAAAGTGTACTTCTCCCATACCAGACGTATTACCTATTTAGACGTATTCTAAAGGCAAGATACTGCTATCATGATATCTTCCGATAAGTATCATTCACTATTTTAAGCCTTCTCATTTCCTCCATTTGCTCAGTCCGCTACGAGTCCTTATCATGACATTCTATACACCAAAGCAGGCATTCGGTGTATCGAGACGAGAATATAGATAGAGGAAGGTTTAGGCGCGTATTCCTCCTTATTACTTCGAAAAATTACATGCCAGTTCTAGTATCGTAATTAAACGTTTAGAAATCTAAACACATAAAATTTCCAGATCCGGTCGGAAACAGACCATAGATCCGATCAAACGATAGCATAAAGCATCACAAATCATTTAGCACATAAAAGCATTTTAGGCATCTTCCTTAATTAAGCTAGTGCTTGTGTCTATTCAGGTGTACTACATAAAATATATTAGACACACTCCTCACGATCATCACTTAGCATTCTAAGTTTAAGTCTAGAAATAAATCCTTATTCCTAGTTCACTTAAAGTAATGCTCTGATACCAACTGTGACATCTCCATTTTCACGGCCAGAAAAGACCGATTTGTTTATGCTTTATTTTGAAAGTCAGAGTAACCTTTTAAAGAAAAGAGTTACGGAATTTGTTCCCAGAAAAACATGTTAATTGTATTATCAAAGCATTTCTGAAGAAATGCATTTTATTCCTTTTAAAACTTTGGGATGTTATTGTTAATACAGAAACATAAGCATAAACAGACCTTACATTCTTTTACAATAGTGATCTACATCTCTTTTAAATCCCTCAGTGTAAAGTAGCTTCATATCGACACCTGTGATACTAATAAACTTGAGTGGGTCAGTTGGGAAACCTGGTGAGCACATAGGGTTTTCAACCCACAATAATATAATTATTATGTTTAAACATCAAACAACTAACCCAATTACCCATCCCCATTATCTTCTTTACTCTTACTGATCTACCCTAAGATTCAACTATTCCTCGTTCATTCATTCCTAAGGAGTATCCTAAGGAATCGACATTAAGTCTGCATAGTCGCCAGGGTTTATCTCGTTTATTGACAATATCATTTTCGAGACTCCACTCGTAATACCTATCAATGGGTTTTTAGAGTACATCGGGTGAACACATCGTTCACAACACCTACAGGTTGTGAGCCTACTAGTGTTCCATTAGACTGTCTAGAATAGTCTGTGTTTGTCATCCATACTCTGCTAGATGATGGGGCCATTGCTTGGGTCATCGTTTAACTCATCGTTTTGGCTCATCTTTTTGGCTCATCGTTTTGGCTCATCACTTTGGCTCATCGCTTTGGCTCATCGTTTTGGCTCATTGCTTAAGTTATCGCTTCGCACCATATTTTATCACTCGTATATCATCGTTCATCATTCATCTCATCTTTCATCGCTCATCATTTATCTCATCTTTCATCGCTCATCATTTATCTAACCTCTAATCTACCCATGTTTTAACCAACACATTTTGTAGTTATAAAATACATATAAAGTTTAGATCATTTAAAATATGTATAAAACATTTCATCCAACATAGACAAAAAGTATTCAAACAGTATACACATATAGCACGTAATTTATATAAAATATTTCATATCTATGTGTAAGATGAAAGTAACTAAGCACTCACTTGTTAAAGTGATGATTCCAAACTCAGGCAACGCTTCGCTTTTAACGATTCTATTTTCCTTCGACGAAACCTAGCATTATTATCGCTATGTTTTAATCTAATCTTTATTGCGACTAATTATTAGTCTATATTCATCATTAACTCAAAGTCTACTTTCATGATCTATCAAGTAAGGAACAACCAGGTATGATCATATCAGAGGTAGGGTTTGTTTGCTATACGAAGTATACTGTTTGGAAATCCCACTTTAAACAACTCACTAAATCACAACCTAGACATCATTCCCGTAAGTAGATCAATCAGTATAACGACTTTGAATCACTGATAAATCTTATTTCTAGGTTCATAATAACGATATTATATTTAAATATAAGCTATATTTAAAGTATGGTGGGCTTATTTCACTTACATCGACTTTTATTAAAAACCGGGCTCCGCTGGAGCAAAGCTTCTGAGCCGAAAATCTATTTTTATCGGAGCCTTCGTGTGATCCGGGTCTTTCTTCTAGCGCTAGGGAAGTTTCCTAGGCTTTAGGGGGGTTTAAGGAGTCTAGAGAGAAGTTAGAGAGAGAAAGAAAGGCTTATGGTGTGAAGAAAATATGCAGAGTTCATCTCTTATTTATAGGGGTTTTCTCATAGAATAGGCCCTATGTTTCATCCGTATCTTCCGCGTACGAGCTCCGTTTTCTACGTTCTTTGTATCCACACGTTGGTAGTTACGTGTACTACAACTTTCATTTAGACCTCGTCAGCTAATTCTCATTTTATCTCCGATTTGCAAAACTGTATCGAATTTACCGCGCTCAAAGAGTAGGGGCTAAGTTTCGTCCATATCTTTCGCATACGAGCTCTATTATTGATGTTCTTTATATCCACACATTGGTATTTACGAGTACTACAACTTTCATTTAGATCCTGTCGGCTAATTCTCACTCTATCTCAGATTTACAAAACTGTATCGAATTCGCCGCGCTCGAAGAGTAGGGACTAAGTTTTGTCCATATATTTCGCATACGAGCTCCGCTTTAGAATGTCTTTTTATCATTGAACTCCTATTAACGATATCTTCATTTCTCGTTTAGCTTATTTTGGCTAAAAATCGATCGATCTAAAATTTGAATTTCGGGTTGTGCACTATTGTGCTAAATCTTTGAAAAATCATAACTTCCTCATACGAAGTCAGATTTGGACGTTCTTTTTATGCACACTCTCATTTTAACATATGCTACGACTTTCATTTAGATTTCTAATGCTAGAAAGTATTTTATCGTAAATTTACTTCTTACGATTCCCGGTGTCATGCCGGTTTTGCTGTAAAACTTCGACGGATCATAACTTCTTTGTTATAACTCTGATTTCAGTGTTCTTTTTATGTACGGAACACTTGTGACATATAATATAAGTTGGTTAATATTATTTATTATAAATAATCTTGTATTAAAAATGTCATTTTTTGACGCTTATTGTCTCTAAATTGACTAGCCCGGATTTGCTGGCGTTACAAGTGATCGGTAGCCAATTTTTGGGCTTTGAGTTGTTTCTATCAGTCGTAATGAGGGAATCAGAGGGACAGTGAGTTATTAGGGGCTGTTATTCGAGGAACGAATAATATGGTGACAACTTGAGAGAGTATTCTGGCAGTGGGACATGCCACTAGAATTTCCAGATTCTAGAGAGTCAGAAGGGGTATCGTAGCGGCAGAAGGGTATGTCCTCTTCCGGGTTTGGGAGTTCCTTTTTGGTTTCAGGTATCCATGGAGGAAGTTAGCTGTGTGGTATGAGATCCTTTCGGTGGTACTTTTCGGGTTTTTGGGTTCGATCTATGTGACGTTGAGAGGCGATTTCGAGGGCGAAATCTAATTAAAGTGGAGGAGAATTGTAACATCCGGACTTTCAGGTATATTGTTGTGTGTTTAGTTTCTGAGATTTATGGAGTGGATCAACGAGTTGTGAGTCCAAATCGTCGAGTAGAGTCGAGTTGTCCGTGTAGGATTAATGAATGGACTCGACGAGGCAGAAAGCCTACTTGCCGAGCAGGTGTTGGGCAGAGAAACCCTAATTTCCTGGGGTTGGGGCCTATATAAGGCAGCTGGTGAGTCTTCTCATTATACTTACCATGAGTGGTATCTATGAGTGACCGGAGGGTCTTAGGTGTTTACTTGAGTTATGCATCTTTTATGTGTGATATATGTATGTTATATTATGTGTTACTGAGACCGGACCGGAGGGTCCAACGAGCCGTGAGACGGGAGGGTCCACACTGAGACCGGACTGGAGGGTCCAACGAGCCGTAAGACCGGACCGGAGGGTCCAACGAGCTATAGCCATGAGAGGCTTATTATCTATGTATGCGGTATTTTGGGGAACTCACTAAGCTTCATGCTTACCGTGTCATGTGATATGTGTTTAAGGTTTTTCTCAGAGTTGCGGGAAGGCAACGACTTGATTGTACACACCAGAGAAAGAGATATGTTTCGAGGATCCTGGTTTATTAATTAAAAAATATGATGTTATGTTTTGTAAACCTAATAAATACGATTTTGTGAAATGTGTTATGAGAATTATGTGATTTTAAAATGAAATTGTTTTTGAAAATTTATGGTGTTATGGTATGTATCATTACCCTTATCATGTGAATTTCAATTATATTTTAGAGATCTAGGGTTACAATTGGTTGTTCATATTGTATGTTCAATTAGAGAGAACATAAATCTTACTTAGGGTTGCATGCACACATAGGATTGTATGTTATGCTCAAAACCCATCATGAAGTTGGCTGGGATTTATGTTAGGGAGGTTGTGGCACGACATGGGGTGCTGGTTTCGGTGGTTTCATACACGAATGCCATGTTTACTTTCAGGTTTTGGAAGAGGTTTCACAAGGAGTTTGGTACTCATTTGCATTTCAGCATGGCATTTCACCCGCATTTGGATGGTCAGAGCGAGCGAACCATCCGTACATTGGAAGATATGTCGCGGGTGTGTGTTTTGGACTTCGATGGTAGCTGGGATATATATAAATTCCTTTAGCAAAATTTTCGTATAACAATAGCTACCTTGCCAACATTGATCGACCTCCTTTTGAGATGCACTACAGGTGGAAATGCAGGACCCCGATATGCTAAGGCATGGTCGGTCAGCAAGTCATAGGGAGTACCGAGGTGGTACTCAAGACCACCGAGTTGATTCAGCAGGTTCAGAGTAGATTTCAGACAGCTCAGAGTCGGCAGAAGAGTTATACCGACAAGCAACGATCAGACTTGGAGTTTCAAATTAGGGATATGGTTCTCCTGAAGGTGTCACCTTGGAAAAGTGTCATCCGATTCAGAAAGCAGGGCAAGCTGGGCCTTAGGTATATTGGTTGTTTCAGGGTTATATCCCGGGTGGGCAGTGTAGCGTATCAGTTGGATCTTCCGGAGGAACTCAGTCAGATTCATAATAATTTTCATGTCTCTCAGCTGCGGTAGTGTTTGGCTGATGATTCTATAGTGGTTCCATTGGAGGATATTCTGATGGTCGACCGCTTGAACTACATTGTGAGGCCGGTAGCGATCCTCAACAGGAAGATAAAGACCTTGAGGAGCAAGTTTGTTAAGTTAGTAAAGGTGTAGTGGAAGCACCACAAGGGTTAAGAATGGACATGGGAGCCAGAGGACGAGATGAGGGAGCATTACCTTGAGTTATTTTCGGCAGCAGACTTCGAGGATGAAGTCTGATACAAGTGGGGAGAATTATAGCCTCCGAGTTGCCAGGTATGAAATTAATTTATTATCCTATTTAATTAAACTGAAGGCGGTGAAGGGGTTCATGAGTATGCTGGGCGTACATTAGGTACGCACGGTATACTCCTCGCATGCACATCATTGGGGTGATCCCGGCGTATGCTGGGCCTACTCAAGCCAGAGGCAAACCCTAATTTTTAGGGTTTGTACCCTATTTAAGGTCCTTAAGTTCTTCAAGTGCTTCACCCTTTCAATCTCCATTTCCCTTTGGTTTTAATCTCAAAACTCTAACCATCTTGAGTGCATTTTAGAGCTTACGTCGAGTTTTTGGGTGTTCTTTGGTGGTTTTGAAGAAGAAGGAAGTTTTAGAAGAAGCAAAGGAGAAGAAGGAGCTTGTAGATCCAGAGTTTGTGCATCATTTCTAGCCCGTTGAAGGTATAAAGTCTGAAACTTGTTCATTATGAGCTTAGATCTAGACTTAGGGAAGATTTTAGCATCTTTTGGTCCCATAACTTGGTCTTTTGGAGAATGGGCTACCCCAGGCCATTTGAGCTGTCCTTTTGGACTCTTGGGAGTGCATGGATTGATAAAAATCGTATCTTGGAGGTTAAGACTCAATCATGCATGTGTTAGTGACCACCTAAGAGAGTTAGAGGGCTTAATTCATGGTTTGAGTCCCATTAAAGCATGTAAGTGCATAATGTTTGCAAATTTATGGCTTAAGACACTATTATGAGCTTGGATCTAAGTTTTAGACGTTAGAGCTTAATGGATTAAGACATGGGTGCAAGTTTGGGCTGACTGGATAGTACGTTGGGTGTACTCAAGAGTATGTTGCACGTATTGGGCCAGTGCCCCGATTCCTGATCGTCATCACCGTACACTGGACGTACGAGCCATGTACGTCGTAGTCTATGGACTTAGAAGATTTTTGGGCTCGAGTATTGTTGGGCTTTTGAATTGGTTAGGTTTGGACCTCATGCCCACCTGTTGTAGCGAGGCATTTGTGGACTTTAGGGCATGTTGGGTACTCTTGGGTGTTAGGGTGCAAAGTCACTCTTGGATGTAGTTGTATTTCCTATAAATAGGAAGTGAGTGACACTCATATTTAGAATGATCATTTTGGAGTGTTAGTCTAGAGAGAGAATTTGTACAAGACCTATTTGTATACTTTTTCAAGATCTAATGAGAGCTAAACCCATATTTATTTACTCCTTGTGTTCTTGAGTTTACATGATGATTCACTAGATCTTTTCAAATTCCGCACATGCAATGATAATCAACACCACTACAATTGGTATCAGAGCGGGTCTTCGAAGATCAACATGATTTTTTGAAGAAACGATTCTCAGTTTGGCTAAATTCGTCACAATTTGAGCATTTATGGTGAGTCTCTCTATGATCTATCTAAATCTTGTTGATTTGTGCATTGCGTTCTTGAATTTTTTTATCACTTTGCCTTATTGGATCAAATTTTTTTTTGAAAAACCTACTTGTTATGATCCAATAATTTTTCATTGATCAAAGCCCGATCCAATCTCATATTTGTTCGTTCAATTTGATTTTCAAATTGTAATCATTCTTTTGAATCAAAATTTGACCAAAAACAAATCAAAATCTTGAATTTATTAATGTTCATAATCAACTTTGAGCCCAATTTTTGATTCGTTACTGTTCATCCACATTTTTAATTGAGTTTAAAAGAAATTCGTTTACTGTTCATATCATTTTTGCGCCCACATCAAGATTTCTAATGTCCCTGTTCATTGATTGACTTTCGTGAGCCCAATTAATTCTTTTATGATCCGATAGTATCGTTTTTAAGCCCAAATGTGACTGGTTCAAAATTGAAATTGGATATAAAGTATTTCCTTTGTTCATTCTCATATGCTTAAAGTACTTGTACGTTCTTATGTTCTTGACTGTGTTCCTTACGAACTGATGATGATCGACAGTTGCCATTCACATCGGATGTTCTTGAGATCAATTTCGATTTTGACTATTAGGTTATTGAAATCGAAATCAAATTTGAATGTTGTATTCTGGTTTTGATTTGAAGTCGATAGCTGATTATGTTTCGATTTTTGATTTCCTATTTCGACTAATAAAATCGTAAATTCTACTGGACACTGTGATTATTAGGAGTCGATTGATTTGTGTAGGGTGATGGTCGATTTCGTCTTTTGATTCCACTCGTTATCATCTAATTTGGAAGTCAACACATATGAAACGAAAGTCAAAATTGGAATGAATGTGATGGTTTTGTTTCGATTCCGATTCCTAGAAGTCGATATTGAGTTTGGCGTGTTTTGGGTTAATTGAAATCGAATGCAGATGGAATGTGTGTTCATACAAGTTCGATTTTAGATACCTGTGACGTATTTGAATTGGTTTTTGATGGGTCAAAATTGAAAGTCAAAATGGGTTACTAATTTCAATCGTATAGAGGTGATAGCGAAGATTTGGAGATTGCTGTCTAGAAAACAAAAACTGATAGCGAAGTGAGGAAATCAATTGCTAATGGTCAATGTTCGTTGTTGATGGTTGATTGTCAGTTTATAAGTGGTTGATGTGCTCCTAACAGAAATCGATTTCGATGGTCATAGAGAGATGTTGAGGTTCCTTATGCAGTTTAATTTCGAAGGATTGTAAGCTAATTTCGAAAGCTTGGAGTCTGGATTCGCTATTGGGAATTCGATTAATAACGAATGTTTGGAAATCCATTGTTTCAAAGGTTTTTGAATTCAATTGGGATGTGGTATAGATATAGAAAGCTTTGATGATTTTGGGTTGATAAGTTTCGAAATTTATGAGAATCGGTTGACTAACGAAGATTTTCGGTTAACAACTTTTGAAAATATGGTTCACGATTTGGGAAGGAAGAAACACAAAACTTTCGAAATTGGACCTTAAACTTTCGAAAGTTTGACAGCTTTTACCCAGCTTCGATATAATGAGCAATTTTCGACATATTGAAAGAAAAATGCATAGTTTCGAAATTGGTCATTATTGTTTCAAAAGATTGACAATTTGCACCCACTGAGGACTATTTTTTTCGAAAGTTTGAAGAAGTGTGCAGAAGTTTCGAATGTAGTCCCTGATGTTTCGAAATTTTGGCTGTTCATACCCAACTTTCGAAAATAGGGATTAAAGGCTGAGAAATTAAAGAATATTCATTTCTGGACCCTGCAGTTAATGCGAATTGACGCTTTCTACCTAGTTTCACAAATAGGGGAGAGTTTCGCATTTTTGGTTGTTTTGGGTGCACCGGGTCACTGCAGAATTTTTGGCGCATTTTTGGCTGTTTATGCCATGTGTTAAGGGGGAGTTTTGGCTAGAAAAGTTTCGAATAAAGCACTTTCTCATTCATTTCTTGGTTTTATAATCATTTTTCGATTATAAAAAAGGGAGAGATTTATATGAAAATTCGAAAGTTGGATTTTTCATATTACGCGGACTTGAAGACCGAAGTGATCTCGAGTATTTGAAGTTTATGAAATGACTCGATTGGAAATTTGGAAGTGATTTCGGTTCATGATGGGTTTGGTTTTTTTTAAGATTTTTAGGATGTGCTTTTATGCTCAACTTTAGGGTAATTATTTGGAGGTTGAGAAACTCCTAATTATCTGTTGGTGCTCAGTTTGTATGGTCTAACATTCTAGAACCCAGATTGAAAAATCATTGAAGAATTGAAGATTTGAAGTTCATCTCTACATGTGTCATGTTTAAGGCTCAATTCGCGTAGTTGCTTGATTTTGGAAAATTCAAAGCGGGTTATTCATTCCTAAATTTGAGTGGGAGAATGTTGGGTATAAAGTTATCCATGTATGACTTTGTAAATGGTTTGACTATTGTAGACCCACTTGCATGTGGTAAAGTAGCCTTATGACATGAGAGATAGAGAAAGAGAGAGAGAGAGAGACATATAAACACCTCTATATAAGGTGGGTTTATACTACTTATAGAGGTGTGCTTGAGAGACGTAGTTCATAATGATTGGTGAGTGAGGTATTTATGGAGTTCTAGATCTAGTACCTTTTTTATACTCATTTACTATGAACTAATACACCTTTTAGCACCCAAATCACCATGTTATTTGTGTGTTCTTTAATTCCGCATGCCAAATCAATGCTCATAACTCACATAAATTGGTATCAGAGCAGGTGTTCTTGATTTGATCAAGAATTGATCCTTGATGGCTTTCTAGATTTGGTGATTCTTCATTTTTTATTTTTGATTTTCGTGTTATTGAGAGTTTGGATTCTAGAAATCGAATTCATCTTTGATTCTATTCATAATTCGATTTTCTTCACTAGAATTCAAGTGATTTTTACTTTCTCTCTCTAGAAAACCCATTCAAAATCACTTTCTCTCTCTAGAAATCTTCAAGTTTTTGTGATCATGGTGCATTTGGAGTATGATTCTGGGGTTGTAATCATTGAAGGTGTGAAATACAAGGTCAACGAATATCAATTTTATGGGTTATTGTTAAGTTAGTTGATTTCATGGGGTTCTATGGTTTCTTATGGAGGTTTGAAGGATGTTCATGGAAGATTGGTATTTCAACCACTTTCGAAGATTGAATGCTTGTATGATCTTTCCATAATGATGTTAGTTCGTAGTGATAACCGAAAAGAACGAGATGAAGGAGATTTTTTTTAATAAAAGATACCATTTCTCTTGTTGAAAACCCAAGTGATCTTCATGCTCTTAAGTTTGTTGAAGATGTTCTTGAAGTTCATGATAAGAAGATTCATGTTAATTCTCATGAAGAGGATTTTTTTTGCTCAATTGGAGTTCAAATCGATGATATTGTGTGTTCGTGTGATTCGTTTGGAGGAATGATTCCTTATCGAAAGCCGGTGATCCAAGAAATTCACAAGTATCAAACTCCAAAAGATTTGATTCAAACTTGCAAAGTTGAAGTTGTCAAGAATGGAGGTGTTCTTGAAATCAAATCTTCAAGATGCAAAAAGATGAGAAAGAAAAAGAAGAAGAAGATTAAACAGAACAACAAGTGGGTTTATTCACAAAAATCGTCGAATGTTGTTGTGAATCCGAAATCCGTGAAAAAAAATTGGGTTCCAAAGCAATAATCTCCAAATGTTGCATTGAATTTGAAGTCAAAACCCAAAAGTGTGGGTGGTTATTTTGAAGATGTTCTTGGATCGATGAAGAACACGAAGAACGAGTTGTACATCACGCATAGTGGATGATACAATATTCGAATTGGAGATTTTCTCATTCCAACAAAAGAACCAAGATCTTCTAAATTTGATTCTTTCATTGAAAATGGAAATCGATTCGTCAAAAAGGTATCACAAATTCTCAAATCGATTCCAAAATGTCCATGATTTCGATTCTTGTTTTTCGTTTTTCAATTTTTGATCGATTTGCTTCATTGGATCAAATCCGTTTCAACCCCATTGATTGATCCAATTATTTTTTTAAGATCAAAACATCAAAATTAAAATCATTTTCTAAATTCATTTACTGTTCATCATTGTTTCTGCCTAATAATTCGAAATCCAATTGTGATAAAATCACTATTCATTGAATTAATTCAGTTCAATTGGTATGATCTGTTACTGTTCACGATTTTTTTTACGGATCATTATTGTCTTCCCGATACTCAACTTCTTACTTTGTTCTTCAAATCTCACAGTTGAAATTCAAAATCGATACTAGTCTCTTCTCAATCGTTTGATTTGAGTCTCACGTGTTTGATTAGCATTCTTTAGTCGAACTAATTTGACTGATGTCGATTTTGATTTTGAAACTTTGTATGGCTTGGATTATTGTTGAATCTTAATTTGAGTCTAAGTCAAAATTGAAGCTGTTATCAATGGTATTGAGTTCAAGTCGACTATTGAGTTTTGAATGATAATACTTGTTCACGTTAGGATCGATTTGTGATTGTTCTCTTGGAATCGATTCAAAAGAGAAGTCAAACTTGAAAAAGTCAAAATCAGACTTTCAAGTGTTGATTCAAGGGATTGAAGTCGATATTGAGGACAAACTGTTTTTGGGTTAACACCAAAAAGAGAATGAAGGTTCGATGGTCGACGATTATGAATTCGTTTTTGAAGATTGATGGTTTGATATCGAGTCGTTGTTGATTAAAAACAAAGTTGCTGTTGATTTCATTTTGGGATAATTGCTTGAGATGTCAAACATGATTTCGATGTATGAATCTTGTGTCTAATATGAAAAGGTCATCTATGTGGAAAGCGAAGGATTGGAATAATGATATCACGATTTGGAAGAGTCGATAGATTGATATCTGTGTTTTAGGTTAATAACTGAAATCACAGAGCTGTTTAGTAATTTTGAAGGTTTGGAGTAGGTTGGAGTTGATTGATGAATGAACGGAGTCAAGAAATCGATGTTGGTTAGTACATGGATTAATAACGAATAGACGAAGCAATATGATTGTTGATTTCGAAAGTTGTACAGGTTGAATGTTGGATTTTTTGGTATCGACAATGGAATCGTTAATGTCGACTGTTTTGGGTTGAAATCAAGTGTATTTGGTGTTGATTTTGAGAAATCGATGATTTGGTTTGGAATGAAACTCAAAAAAGAAGGTTTCTAATTGACTTGTTTGGTTGATGGTCGTAAGGTCGACTAATTGTGGAATTGAAATCGAATTGTTAATGACTGTAAAGCGAAAAATGAAAGTTGGAGTTGAGGATCTGATTTCGAAAGTATGCAATGGAATTTGGCTTTCAGGGAAACTGTAACGAAAAGTGAAGTTGAATGATTAAGAGGTTATTGTTCACGATTAAGCGTTCGACATGCTTCGTTTTCGATATTTCATTGATTAAGAAAAAGTTTCGTTATCAAGGGTGCCAATGGAGTGAAGTTGACTGTCGAAGGTTTTTATCAAGCGTCAACATTTGCGACTGGTTCACAAATTGGAGAAGAAGACATAAAATTTTTGAAATCAGTCCTTAAAATTTCGAAAGTTTGACATATTTTACTCACTGTCGACATTTGGAGAAATTTTCAACGGTTTGGAAGTAATAAGGCAGAATTTTCAAATTGGTCCCTGCAACTTTTGAAAGTTTGACAGTTTATACCCATATTCGAAAGTTGGACTAATTTTCGAAAGTTTGGAAATGAAGAATGCAGAAGTTTTCAAATGAGCCCCTGAAGTTTCGAAAAGTTGGCAGCAAATACCCACTTTGAAATTGGGCTAATTTTCTGAGAAATTGAAGAATGTTCATTTCTGGTCCCTGTAGTTTGTGCGAATTAACATTTTCTACTCAGTTTCGCAAATGGGGGAGAATTTCGCATATTTGGCGCAACAGGTCCCCACAAAATTCAGAAAATGACAATTTTTACCTGTATTTTGGAAAATCTTGCAACTTTCACCCAAAAAGTCAAAAGTTTTCACAAATTGGAAATTTTTTGAGGCTTTTTCATGATTATTTTTTCGTGCAAGTTTTTCAGGAGTTTCATTTTTGGTACCTGTCAAGGGGGAGTATTGTAACGTTCATTCATCGGGTGCTTCTCACCCTTAATGGGTTTTATAATCATTTTTTGATTATAAAAAGGGGGAGAATGACGGGTATTCGAAGCGGGTTTTTCGGGTATTCATTGCGGATTTTGAAGATCGGTGTTAATTCAAGGGGGAGATTGGTCTTGATCGCGCGATTTCGTTGGATATTGAAGTCGAGCATCCAATCCTAACTTTGAGGGGAGAATGTTAGGGTGCAAAGTCACGCTTCGATGTATTTTTGCTTTACCCTTATTGATGTGTAAATGAGTTGTCTTTCCTATAAATAGGGAGTGAGTGACACTCATATTTAGAATGATCATTTTGGAGTGTTAGTCTAGAGAGATAATTTGTACAGGACCCATTTGTATACTCTTTCAAGATCTAATGAGAGCTAAACCTAGATTTATTTACTCATTGTGTTCTTGAGTTTACATAATGATTCACTAGATCTTTTCTAATTCTGCACATGCAATCATAATCAACACCACTACATTGGGCCATATTGGGCCTTAAAGGCCTGGTAGTTGGGCTTGGATACCTTCTTGGACTTGTATGGATTTGGGCCTTATTGGGAGGAAGGCCCAATGACTCAAGGGTGATGAAACCCTTTTTGCCTTAAAGTAAAAAATGAGGGTTTGGACTTTCAGGTTAAAACATTAGCCTAATTTCTAATTAGGGGTTTATACTTGTGCCATAGGGAGAAGATTTCATGAGTCATCCGCTGAGTGCGATTTGATACCTTCAAGCTGAGGTGAGTTTCCTTCATTGTATTTGAGTTTCCTTCAAGCTGAGGTGTCTAAGTCCATAACTATTTATGGTATGTACTTGACCCGGTTAGCATGGTCCATTTGGGTTGCATGACATCATGACACTTGGATAGACAAAATGAGAAAAGGACACTTATGGTTTATTAATATATTATAAGTTCTAATATATTAATAATATTATTTAATTATTATTGATCAAGAATTAATTTGGAATTAATTTGGTGATCAAAAGGAGAGTAATTAAATATATAGGGTTGATTGTGTAAATCATCCATTCTTATATAGTGGGCTAATGATCCATGGTTTATTGAATTGGGTTAAAACCCATAGGGTGCTCCATTGATTGTCCATGGAGGTTAAAACCCATGGATCATGGAGGAAATCAAAATCCATGTCAATTAGGGTTTACATGGTATCACCCTACATGTGACACAACTATAAAAGGACCCCATGGGCTACCAAAATCGGCACTAAGTGAAGAACAAGAGGGCTAGCCGATTTTGAGTGTGTGTATACTTCTCTCAAAGTTATTCCAAGAGTTGTGGTGTTGTGTGAAACACTTGAGGCAACACATTTGGGGTGCTAGGCTCACAAAGTTCTTAAGGAATCCAAGCAACAAGAAAGGTAAGTTCTTCTACTAGATTTTATGTTTCAAGTTCCCCATGCCATGATAGTTAGGTTAAGAACCTTGGAAAAATAAAATTTGCATATATCTTAGTAAAAAATAGATACAAGGTTTCAAGGGTTGCATGTACACCTTAGGAGTGTTAAATTGCTCAAAACCCTTCAGTGGTATCACAGTCTAGGCTTGTTTTCTTGATAATTGATGCAAATTGTTGAAGAAAGTCGAAATTCCTGCATTCTATTGATTGAAATCGTTGAGTCCATGGGGGGAATCGACGAGTCCATGCATATATTCATCCTACTCGTCTAGTAGGTTCGTGAACTCGACGAGTAGGAGGCCCAGAGTGCAGTTTTTCGAGTTTTGCTGCTGGAAATGGACTAGAATCATTACCCTAATTTTTTTTGGAATTATAATGTGACAACCCGAAATTTCCATTCTGTATCACATACCAAGTCAATAGAAACTCAAACTCATTCCTGCTATCATTTAGCACAATCTAGAGTCCGTTTGAGAGTTCTGAGCCTTGTACACTTAAGGAAGAAGTGTCGGGGTTTATCTGCTGAATTTATAGCACAAAGACCGGGCCTTAAGCACCTTATCCATGATTTTACGGCCACCACATGGGAGTTTACGGCCGTAAACTCCATGTGGGCCGCAAACTCACCCTATATGGTGAAGATGAAGGCCATTTGTCCATTTCTTTCATTTCTTTGGCCCAAATCCTCTCAAGTACCATCCCGACCTTCGTCCCCGATCTTCAGAACTCGTAAGTTTCTTGCCCTAACTAGTTGATATCTTAGATGATCTAGTAATCTTACATGATTTCATCTGTGAAATCATTCCATTTTGTAGATTTTCAAGATCCACCAAGAACACACACTCGTGTTCTTGGCCAATATCGACCATTTGAGCTCGTAGATTGTAAGTACCCTTGATCCAACTCATTGTACACTAGGTATATCATGTTTAGAGCTTAGAAAACATAAGAAATCAAGGGATTCAAGGAGTTTACAGCCAAGACATGTTCTTGGGCCGTAAACCCCTTTTTAGGGTGCAAATGACCCCCCTAACACCTTAGTAAGATTGGTTAGTGACATAGAATCTTACCCCATGGACCTAAGGACCAAGATTCACGAAATGGTACTCCTTACCATGAGTTTACAGCCGTAAACTCATGGGGGAGTGGTCCCAAGGCCGTGAACACCAAGCAAGGCCATTTTAGAGCCTTAAACCCACCCAAACACTTGGTTAAAGCTTGGGAACACTTAACCACATAAGCCCTTAGAGTTTTAAGCCACTTTTGGTGATCAATTGAGAGTTTACAGCCAGGAGTTTACTCCCCTGGGCCGTAAACTCCAACACACATGGTCTTTGGACCATAAACTCCCATACGAGGCTTTGCACCCCTTTGTTGCAACCCAATAGCCTCCTAGCACTTGACCAAAGTATTTTCCTCGCAATAGGATGTTTATACATGATTAATTAGTGTTATAATCACTAATTTTTTATATACATATGTCTTCATATGTAATTAGGATCATTATGTGTGTTTAAGTCTTCACTTGACACCAAGCACTTGTCCGACACTTCCTTCCGATCCGCTCACTGCAGGTGAGTTCATACCCCTTAATCAATGATTTAAATGTTTTTAAATGCTTTTATGTGGGGGGATACAAGTTGAATCATGCTAGTTATTATATTAATCACATGTGATTAATAAGTAGCATACAAAAGGATTTATTACACTTTTAGCTGTTTTACCAAACAGTTTGCTTCAAATGGTTTTCCAAAACATGTTTACTCGTTTAAAACTCTTTGTTAACCTGTCTTACATACTTAATGTTTCTTTTCAAACCCTGTTACATATGTGTTTCAAAACAAAGGTTTTCCTTATACCTTACACTGTTCTTATCAAACAAACTGCTTTCAAATCGTTTTACAATTTGACATCAAGTCATCCTTTCTTAGATACTAAACTTTTCAATGGTTTTACAAAACTTCTTTTATGCTTTTATATTGTCAATTGCATGCCTATGTATGTATAGTTATATAAGTAATGTTTAAAGGACTTAGGAAGGCTAGCCCGCTTTATTTCCTTTTCCCCGTTGGGATGTGGTCTGGTAAGGTATCGGGTATCCGTCCGAAGGTCGTTTAAATATTAGTTATATGTCATGTGTACATATATAGTCATAAAGGTTCTTCCAGTCAGTTCAATACCCTTGGGTAGCAAGGGTATACTTCCATGTTCATTCGTACCAGTTACATTACTAGTAAGCTACCATATGGGTAGTTTAGGAGGATACTAATACTATTACTAGAACACAGAATCATACCACGAGTCAGTTCATTCATGAGTCTATACATGCTAGATAGAGAGAGAACACACAATACAGCTAGTACACACAGTACATTCCAATACATGCTAGTTAGAGAGAGAGCACACAATACAACTAGTACACACAGTGCATTCCAATACATGCTAGATAGAGAGAACACACAATACAGCTAGTGCACACTATACATTACAATACTATACAGAGAGAACATACAGGCTAGACAGAAGGAGAACATACAATACAACTAGCATACATATACATATACATATACATTACATACAGTTATGTGAGCCACTAAACGGGGCATGGCACTACCTGTCATGACCATTTTTGTATCCCGAATCTCCTTAATTGGGGAGCGTATGAGTTTGTGTATATATCTATACTGGATTAACTATCCTACACCTTGCTGCTCGCTACAATGGGACTTGCAAGTCTACGGGTGCCAATATGTCATTTCTTACGGCGTCTTACATCATCGTTTTACTAGAGTCGGTAGCAGGATACAGGTCGATTACATGTTACTTTAAATTACAATATATTTAAAGTAGTTAGTACGGTCGTAGTTATTTGATACTGCACCATAGTACTATTTCATTTTCCCTTTACATTCACTTCGTAAACATTCACATGATGCATGGTAATGTAGAAGCTATATTTTTGGTTAATGATAGTCGGATTTGGGAAAATACACACTCTTACAAGAGACACACACAGATACTAGATGCCTTGGTAGATGGCTACTCTCAGTAGGAACCATAGGGCTTTCTAGGATGTTCATAACATTTTAATACTTACATTTCATACGTACAAATACATTCTTACAAATTAAGACACTAAAATACTTATGATCTCACCAGCTTTAAAGCTGATACTCGCTTTCAAAATAACTTGTATCCTCAGGTCAACGGTAGATAGGTACCGATGCAAGGTTTAGAGAAGATGGAGCTCGTTCAAGACTCATCTTTCATTTTGATTTATACTTTAGTTTATCATAATTTGACAAAACAAACTTGTATTAAAATTATATTATTAATGCAATGGATAATGTTGTTGCTTGTTTACTACTTTTCATTGTTATGATACTATACATGACGTCCTCCGCCCCAGAACGTTTCCGCCGTTCATGGTTTTGGGGTGTGATATATAAAACCTGTTTTTGATGTGGTAATGATTATGCTAATCCATTTACAATGGTTATTATCAAAATTTCAAGTTTTATATATGTTTTTATAATTCTTAAAATTGTTGATATGAATGTTCATACACTTACGAGTTTGGTAGATCATAGGAATTATTTGCAAATTGTTTTTTAGTTTAATTCTTGATCTAAATGTTTTTAATGGAATCCTTAATTTGTCCTCAAGTTATGGATTACCAAAAGTCTTTCTTCTAAAGTCCATTAAAGAACACATAGGTTACATAAAATGAAGAGTCTTCATTTTATGAAGTTGAAAAGTTTTGAATAGTTACAAAACTTGCCCTCAAGTTTTGGAACATGTAAAGTCACTTTAGAAAACTTTAGTTCCAACCCCTAGAATTTTAAAAGTTAAAATTCAACCCTTATACTTTATAATATTATAAGTTAATAATATATATATATATATATATATATATATATATATATATATATATATATATATATATATATATAAGATCAAGTCGTTTTACCGTTAGTAGGCCTCATTCACGAAGCCAGTCTATAAGGGGCGTATAAGGTTGTTTCTTATAAAATGGAAACTTAATGGGTGTCCACTCTCATCCACCGCTTCCTTGACTGGTGGAGGGTCGATAGC
Source organism: Lactuca serriola (assembly GCF_051521515.1). Classification (NCBI taxonomy): domain Eukaryota; kingdom Viridiplantae; phylum Streptophyta; class Magnoliopsida; order Asterales; family Asteraceae; genus Lactuca; species Lactuca serriola. The sequence goes on along the minus strand of NC_136412.1, from coordinate 258,093,219 downwards.
CAAACGGGTAGGACAATGACTTTAATCCTCATTAAAAGTATAATGATTATAAAGTAACTAAATGTTTTATAAATTCCTAACCTTAGTTACTTTAGGAAAATGTGAATTTGGTGCTAACCCATGGAATTACACTTTGCACATTGCTTAAGTCGTTAGTGGAGCGTGTGTGGTTAACCGGCACAATAACTTGGATTTAACAAGGTTGGCAAAAGGGTGGCTTACGGTTTATCATAGATCGGTGGAGCGTGTGTGGTTAACCGGCACATTGATTAGGTGTTAAACATTAAGAGTACCAAGTAATTTGCATGGTTATTCACACCTTGTTTTGTGATCCTCGGCATCCCAGTCACAAAACTTGAAGAGCACAATCGAGATTGAAACATGCCATTGAAAAGCTCAATGAATCTTAAAAGAATCTAGGAGTTTCAAAACCAATTAAAACCTAATAATACATTTTGTTTTTCATGGTGTAAATTGGTGAATCGTCATTCACCTACCTTCAAATATTTTATAGCTTGGATTACGACATCCCTCTTCTAAGTTATAAAATATTGTGTTAGGTCCTAGCCTTAATATTATATTTGGGTGTCTTACTAAGGACTATCTTTATATCTAATCTAAACTTGTCTTTCTTTTTTTTTTCAGATGTCTTCCAACAATGCTACTTCTGGCTCAAACCCTACCGACTTCTTCTCTCTCATGAAACTTTGTGGGAGAGTCATCTTTGATGGGACTAATTTCAATGATTTGATTGGGAACATAAGGATGGTCACTCACTATGAGGACAAGGCATATGTCATTGACAAGGATCTGAAGGATCTTGATGACTCTACTGCTACTCCCGAGGAGATCACTAACTTTAGGACTCATGAGAGAGATGCTACCAAAGTGGCATGTATTATGTTGGCCACGATGACAGCCGAGCTCCAAAAGTCCTATGAGGACTTTTATCCTTTTGAGATGCACCAGGATTTGATGGATAGATACCATCAGAGTGCTCGTGAAGAGCGATATGAAATAATCTCCTCCATGATAACAACCCGAATGAAGGATGGTGAACCCATCATGGGCCACATGCATAAAATGCAAAGGTTTGTGGACCGTCTGCTGAAGTTGAATGTGAACTTCCCCGAGGAGTTGGCTATTGATATCATACTGCACTCCTTACCTTCTTGTTATGATCAATTTCGAATGACCTATCATATGAACAAGGAGGAGGTCACACTCAGCAAACTTCAAGGACTTTTGAAGACCGCCAAAAGTGGTCTTAAAAGTAAATCGGTTATTACTACTCCTACTCCTACCATCGCCCCTGTTCTGGCTATTAGGCAAGGGAAAGGGAAGAAGAGGAAGAGCCCATCAAAGGGTACCAAGGGAAAGTCTCTTGATGGCTCCTCTTCAAGTAGAACCAAAGGTGGTTCTATCACTCCTTCTGCCAACCCTAAAGAGACTGAATGCTTTTGTTGCCATGAAAAGGCGCACTAGAAGTGAAACTGCCCAAAGTACTTGCAAGATGTTAAGGATGGGAAAGTAAAACCCAACCATGCATGTATTTACACTATATTGTCTAATAACTCACCCTATTCTAATTCTTGGGTCCTTGATACAGGTTGTGGTATTCACATATATTCTGATTTGCAGGAACTAAGAAGAAGTGAGAATGTGGAGCATGGAAAGATAAACTTAATCATGGGTAATAGGAAAGCTTTACCTGTCACCAAGATTGGAGTTTATTCTTTGTTGCTAAGTAATGGGTTAACATTAGATTTAAATAAATGTTGTTACTCGTATGAAATGGCGAGAAATATTATTTCCTTTCACGTTTTGTACAGACAAGGATTTACCTTTTCATTTGATAATGAATGTGATGGTATTAATGCTTTCTATAATAATGTTCTTTATTTTAAGACATCACCCTGTGATGGTGTATATGAAACTGTATCGGTTGTAGATAACCTAAGAAATAATGTGTTGTGTATCGATTCTTCCCCTAGCTTGGATAAAGCATCATTATGGCATTGTCGTCTTGGACATGTGAGCAAGAAACGCATAGGCCAAATCCAAAAGGATGGAGTCTTGGAGTCATTTAACCTAAAGGTAGATGATAGTTGTGAATCTTGTTTACTTGGAAAAATGACAAAGTTACCCTTCACTGGTACCTATGCTAGGGGTGAAGGTTTGTTAGATCTTGTACACATAAATGTGTGTGGACCCTTCAGAACCGTCACAGGGGATGCTAACCACTTCTATTTGAATTTTATTGATGATTGTAGTAGATATGGATATGTCTACTTAATCAAGCATAAGTCAGAAACCTTTGAAAAGTTCAAGGAGTTTAAACAGGAAGTGGAGAATCAGCTGGGCGGGAACATTAAGATGTTTCGATCCGATCGAGGTGATGAGTATCTTAGTATATAGTTCCTTGACTATCTCAAGGAATGTGGGATTGTCTCACAATTGACACCTCCCAGAACACCACAGCTTAATGGTGTGGCTGAAAGGCATAATCGAACATTGTTGGACATGGTTCACTCCATGATGAGTCGAGCTTCGCTACCAATCTCATTTTGGGGGTATGCCTTAGAGACTTCCGCCCATATTCTTAATCTAGTCCCTACCAAAAAGGTTGCCTAAACACCTCACGAGATGTGGATTGGGAAAGTTCCCAGTTTGGACCACATCAAGATTTTGGGTTGCGAGGCTTCGTGAGGCACGAGACTCACGATAAGCTCGAACCTCGGAGAGAGCGGTGTATTTTCATCGGGTACCCATAGAAATCCTTTGATCACCTCTTCTATAGACCCAGTGATAGTGTGGTCTTTATAGCAAGGAGAGGAGCCTTTCGCGCGCGCACGAGAGAGAGAGAGAGAGAGAGAGAGAGAGAGAGAGAGAGTTCATAAGCCAATGAGACAGTGAGAGGCAATTTGCCCTTGAAAAATTCAAGAGTCAAGTGGTGAAGGAACCTCAAACATTAGTAATCAACCTGAGGAGGAAACTCCTGTTGATCCAACTGACGACTTTGTACCTCTGAGGTGTTCCACAAGACTTAGGAATGCACCTGAGCATTACTATGGTTTCCATATTATTGCGGAAGATTATACACTTATCAGTGATAGTAAACTGGTAAGTCTGGATGAACCTACCAGCTACACGGAAGCCATGACAGGCCCTGAGTCTGCTAAATGGAAAGAGGCTATGGACAGCGAGATACAATCCATATATGACAATCAAGTTTGGAACATGGTTAACAATGTACTAGGTCATAAGACAGTCGGGTGCAAATGGATCTTCAAGAAGAAGACCGACATGGATGGTAATGTACACACTTATAAGGTGCGACTGGTTGCAAAGGGATTTTCTCAAACTCCTGGAGTTGATTATAATGAGACCTTTTCACTAGTAGCAAAGATTAAATCTATTAGGGTTATGCTAGCAATTGCTGCATTTCATGATTATGAAATATGGCAAATGGATGTCAAAACCGCTTTAATGAATGGAAAGTTGGTTGAGGATGTTTACATGAGTCATCCAGAGGGTTTTGTCAGCATAGAGTACCCTAATAGAGTGTGTAAGCTTGAGAAATCCATCTATGGATTGAAACAAGCACCTCGCAGATGGAATCTTTGTTTCGATGAGAAAGTCAAAAGGTTTGGTTTTTCGAGGAGCGAAGATGAGTCCTATGTATATGTCAAGGCTAGTGGGAGTATAGTTAGTTTTTTGGTATGTGGATGACATACTACTCATAGGAAATGACATCCCAACTCTGTTGGAGGTGAAGTCCTGGCTTGGGAAGTATTTCGCTATGAAGGACCTTGGAGAAGCTGCCTATATCCTAGGGATAAGGATTTTGAGAGACAAGAGTAAGAGACTAATTGGACTTAGTCAAAGTACCTACTTGGATAAGGTGCTGAATAGGTTCAGCATACAGGATTCCAAGAAAGGAGAATTACCAATCCAGAGTAACGCTAGACTGAATTAGACTCAGAGCCCGAGTACATAGGCTGAGATAGCTGAGATGAGTCGAGTACCGTATGCTTCCGTTGTAGGCTCGATCATGTATGTTATGACTTGTACTCGTCCTGATGTGGCCTTTGTTTTGAGCATGGTCAACAGATATCAGGGGAACCCTAGCTAGGCTCACTGGACTGTAGTAAAGAACATTCTCAAGTACCTGCGGAGGACTAAGGACTGGGTCCTTACCCTCGGTGAGAGTGATGACTTGAGAGTTGTAGAGTATAGCGATGCTAGCTTCCAGAATGATAGGGATAATTTCCACTCTCAGTTAGGTTGGGTCTTTACCTTAAACCGAGGAGCAATTACTTGGAAAAGTTCTAAGCAGGAGACAGTGGCTGATTCAACTTGCGAATCAGAGTATATAGCCGCAAGCGAGGCAGCAAAGGAGGCGATATGGCTGAAGAACTTCATTGGAGACCATGGAGTAGTACCAGTTATAAAGGAGTTTATGGAGATTTTATGTGATAGTGAAAGTGTAGTTGCCTTAGCCAAGGAACCAAGGGATCACCAGAGATCCAGACACATCGACAGAAAATACAATTTCATTAAACATCGAATTGAAAAAGGACTCATAGTGGCTAAGAGGGTATCATCGGATGAGAACCCAACAGATCCCCTCACGAAGGGACTGGGTAGGGTTAAGCATCTTCAGTATGTGAGGCGCATTGGGCTAAAGAGTGATATTAGTTTTAGAAATTAGATAGCTTTTGAAATTTGTAAAGTTTAATTGACATTTGATGATAAATAAAAGTTGTTGTTTATTTATAAGTAAAGTGTTGCTATCTTCTGTCAATCATTTACTATCATTTCATTTTTGCATGTTTTGACTTCCAAAATAATTATGTTATGGTATATCATATTATTCAAACCATCCACAGTCAATCATACTTCGGAAGTACGTAATGAGGCAAGACTGTGATGAAGGGTCTGCAGTTTCTCTGGGACAAAGGGGCTGCAGTGTTCATGAGTACTCATGGAATAGAGATTCGAGTATTGGATTCAACCCACGATCACTTGTATCACTTCATGGAATTTATCTCGAGCGATCGTGAGACGGTAACATCATATAAGTCTTCAAACCTAGATATATGAGTTGTTGACTATGAGTTGGTTATAAATTGATTGTACGAAAACACATTGGTAACTTGATGTTATAAAACATGCCTTTGTGTGTGATTCAACAAGTAGTAGAACAAGCATATGAGTTGAAGTTTATCTATCCTTTTAGTCCTTGGAGGATTAAAAGCGATATTTGGGCCCCTCAATGATTTTGTTTTGACCTATGTATCGGGCCCGGTCAGAAGTAAATTGACGTGTTCGATTAAGTTGTATATCAAACAAATCGGAAATCAGGAAACAAACTGCTGGACAATAAGTACGACATTGTTCCATGTATTTGTCCGGCTGATATCTTGAGAGCAGAGGATTATATGATCACTTATCTTAAATGGCATGTCATCTTAGTTCCGCGAGACTTTGAAAGAGCTACGATTGCTGATCGGTTCCTGAAGTCATAGTTGCAGTTATAGTTATTAGACCTATCCAAGTGGGAGACTGTTGGATAAGGTGTCTAAGTCCATAGCTATTTCTGGTATGTACTTGACCCGATTGGCATGGTCAATTTGGGTTGCATGGCATCATGACACTTGGATAGACAAAATGAGAAAAGGACACTTATGGTTTATTAATATGTTATAAGTTCTAATATATTAATAACATTATTTAATTAGTATTGATCAAGAATTAATTTGGAATTAATTTGGTGATCAAAAAGAGACTAATTAAATATATGGGGTTGATTGTGTAAATCATCCATTCTTATATAGTGGGCTAATGATCCATGGTTTATTGAATTGGGCTAAAACCCATAGGGTTCTCTATGGATGGTCCATGGGGGTTAAAACCCATGGATCATGGAGGAAATGAAAAGCCATGTCAATTAGGTTAACATGGTGTAACCCTACTTGTGACACAACTATAAAAGGACCCTATGGGCTACCAAAATCAACACTAAGTGAAGAACAAGAGGGCTAGCCGATTTTGAGTGTGTGTATAATTCTCTCAAAGTTATTCCAAGAGTTGTGGTGTTGTGTGAAACACTTGAGGCAACACATTTAGGGTGCTAGGCTCACAAAGTTCTTAAGGAATCCAAGCAACAAGAAAGGTATGTTCTTCTACTAGCTTTTATGTTTCGAGTTCCCCATGCCATGCTAGTTAGGTTAAGAGCCTTTGAAAAATCAAATTTTCATGTATCTTAGTAAAACACAGATCCAAGGTTTCTAGGGTTGCATGTACACCTTAGGAGTGTTATAATACTCAAAACCCTTTAGTAGTATGATGGTTGACTTCGTGATAACTGTCAGTTATGCCTGTGTTTGCTTGATGACTCAATGATTATTTGTTATAATATCATATGGTAGTGGGGGTGAAATAGACCCAGAATTTGATTGAAATAGACTGAAGGGGATTGCAATCACCCGATATGCTTAATAGTATCCGATTGAAATAGACCGAAGGGGATTGCAAGCACCCAAATATGGTTGATAGTATCCGATTAATATAGACCGAAGAGGAGTGCAAACACCCATATATGCTTGGCTGTATGTTTGTATGGTATGAGGTTTTTTGGGGGGAACTCACTAAGATTTTCTCTAACAGTTTTCAATTTATGTTTCACGTACTTCCAGTTCGAAGGGGAAGGGCCTGACCTAATCGCACTGCATCACCCTCTGATTTTTGCATTATGAGATTTTGGGATATTGTACTTTGATAATATGTTACCATGATACACTTTTGACTGATTGGATATGAGTATCGTATGTTTTGAATGAACCTAAAAATAAAAAAATTTACCTATGTTTTGGGATGTTACAATTATTATTGATTAGACAAACAAAAGTATTGTCGCTACATTCTATAGAAGGACAACACGATGGGGGAAGGTTACTATAAGAAAAAGTTGTTCTATTTGAAGTAGGAACTAATCAAGAAAGAGGAATATTAAGGACACTAGTAAAAAGAAAGCGGTGGAATTAGAATGTTGAACGTATCCTTGCACAACACAAGGATGAACATTGTGCTAAGTCTGCAACTCTGAACAAGAAGCTACTATGCATGAAACTGGTTTCTATATGCTTTTTTGTGTGTTCGTTTTGGTGTATGATGATTCAATGGAAGTGATGGTAGGGAAGGGGTAATATTTTGTAACGTTATATGGTTGAGGTATTAGATACACATGCATGTCTTTTGTTAGGTTTAATAATTAGGCAATATTTGTTTTTTTTTGTCTACGAATCTTCTAGGCCTTTTTTTCTGCACCAGATAGACCACACACATACATTAATCTTTTCGTACTATGTGTTTTTTAGAAGACCACAAACTTCAAAATGTCTGCACCTAGCGTAGATGTGGACTAGAATCTTCTAACATCTTCTAGCCTAATTTTTTTTTCCAATGCATATTTTTTGTAACCTCTTCAAACATTAAATTTTTTTTCTTTGAATGCATTTTTTGTAATATTTTACAAATTTAATTACAATGAAATATAATAAATATTAAACATATCCGTTAATTCAGTCGTTTTACTTTTTTTTTATATTACAACACACCATTTAAAAAGTGACCTAATTATCCTATTGTCAATAAAAATATGAAATAATTTAGACAGACATAGTAAACACATAATATAATGTCACATAAAAGAAAAAAAGTGGTTATGAAAAATAATAGTGTTATACAATAATATGTAAATTTTGATCTAGATTTATTAACTATTTATATAAGACTCATAAAAGTGATAAGATCAAAATATGATTTTTATGTAAAATATTAACCAATGAACAAATGGTACGCATAATTCTAATATTGATTATATTAAATGAATTGAAAAAGAAAGAAAGAAATTGAATTTGATGGAACTTTTCTGTGTTATAAAATTATAACTTTTTAAAATTTAATATTGAAAAACACTATTGCTTTTAAAAAACCAGTTTATTTAACTTTTAGTTTATTTTAGCAGCCTACAAACATTAAAAACAACATTCTTTTTGCATACTGCAGACGTTTAATCTACATTTTCCATTATAGAGGTCTACAAATGTTGTTCACAAGATTCATATATTTTGCCTCTAGAAAACAAAACATCACCTTGTTGTGATTGCTAGGAGTGTCCTAACCATTTTTTATATATCAGACTCTACTTTTTTTTTTGGAAAGTGTATGTGGATCGCTAAACAATCCTTGTAGTGGACAACTAATGGTAATGGAAAATGTATTTGGATCGGCCCAAACAACCCTTGATCGAAAACCCACCAAAATGGGTCACAATGAACCCAAAAGCCCACACCACAAGGACCGAAAACCCTAAGAAGGGGTGTTTTTGGTCACCCCAACACCGAGAACCCTATCATGAACTAGCCAAAATCAGTTTTTAAATGCATAATCCAAGAAATTGACCACACGATGACACCTCACTTCTTTACATGATTTTATCTATCAAATAACCATGCATGGCTTTACCTTCATTTATCCTCCATATATCTCGACCATACATGCACTAACCCTCCATGTCCCCATGCATGGCACTTTATGAACCATCATGTATCAAGGAAGAGTCACATCTCCCCCTTCTTAAAACTTGCGGCCGATGAGGGGATTTTCCCCACCCTCAACAATTTTGCTTCATTTCCACTTCATCTCCTCCCATTGTTCTCTCTCAAAATCGAGCAAGGAGCTTCAAGAAGTAATATTTCTTCAAGTGGCTCATAGAAATAGGTAAGTATTCTTGTAAATCCCTAGTGTTTTTATACATCTTTAAGCTAAAAACTCCATGGTTACACACACATCCTCGTGTGTAGATCCTTAGAACACTTGATTTTCGAGAATCTCTTCAAGCTAGTGCAAGTCTAGGCTCTACATCTTCTTCCCTTTCCTCCCTGCCACACACAAAATAACCAAGGTGACCTTCATACCGCCAAGTTTTCGTATTTTTCATGCTTTTCCGGGGGGGGGGGGGGGGATATAAGTCCAATTTTGTTTAACCAATGGATATTTGCATGCATCAACTTGTTTATGGAATAATTTGTGCATTTTATGTTGAAAGTTTCATACATACACACATGAAAATCATGCTTTATAAGGTCCTCATAAGCCTAGATGTGTTTGTCCATTGGACATTTGCATGCACTATGATTATTTGTGGAATATGGAACAAAATCTTGTATAAAAATGTTGGTATCATTTGTTAGTTGAGTAAAAATAGTGACATATGTGATTGTCAACACTTACATTTCAAAAAAAAAGTCGGTTTATAGGTCGATATACTCAAATAAAACAAGAACATATGTTCTGAAAAGTCCAAATGTGTTTTGAGCTTTGGATAATTACACATCCTACTTTTACATGTTAAAAATTGTATAAATATAAATGCGTTGAGGTCATCGTATGATTTTTTATAAAAATCATGACCCTACAAAGTTGAACAAATTAAACTATTTTGGTCTTAAAAAATTTTAACCGGTAAAATATGAAAAGTGCAACTACAAATTCTTGGAAATTTATAGTAAAAATAAACCTTTCTAGTAAAAGTGGTCGTAATTATTGTCGTCACTATTTTGATGGGGTTAAACACAAGAATATTATGCTATTTTTCCAACATATATTACTACTAGACATATTAAATATTGACCATTTATATAAAGTGTTATAAATAGTTTACACAAAATGGTATACAAAACAAATTTATGACAGTATAGTTCGCGTGTCATAAGACACATATCATAAAACGTATGTCATGAAACTCATAAAACGTGTGTCGTAAAACAACTGTCATAAATTTTCTAATAGTGAAATCATTACGTTATACAATAAAAGGGAGTCGTAGTTCGCGTAAATCCGTTAATGCTCTAGTGAGACATTCACTTCACCGTACCTACCTAGCGTACATTTTAAGTCCTGTAATCTAACTAGAGTCTCCTATAGGGAGAGAGAGAGAGAGAGAGAGAGAGAGAGAGATAGTTGTACATAGATTTATACGGGGATTGACAACCCCACACATGAGTTGTTCGCCACAGCTAGATGGGCCAGATTAGGATGACAAATATCTTCTCGATTCCGATGCCTGAAGAACGTCGTACAGGCATAACACTCACATTAGCATGGTTATAATGACTCACATATGGATTAACAATACTATCTTGGTTTACGGGAAGCTTACACTTCACCGGTTTTATTAAAATATGAAACCGCATAATACTCTTCGATACAATATTGATTACATTTATGGTTTTAGGGTTTTTAAGACTACAGTTTTTCATACATCCGAAAATATTGGATTTTCTGGGAAGATACATTTTACAATTACAAGTAATAGAAACAAAGGTCATGCATACATACATTTTTTTTAGTCTTTGATGTAAGACTTACCACTCATATATATAGAAAATACCGGATTTTCTAGAGATATACAAACCATTTTTAAACAAAGCAGTTACAAATATTTTAATACAAATATTCCTATGAACTCACCAACATTTAATGTTGATGTTTTTCAAAATCACTTGTATTCTCAGGGAACCAGTAAGCGAGTTCCTAAGTCTTTGAGAACTGTATTGCTGCATTTTAGAATTTGTATTTTTCTGTCACTTTTGTGTAACTTATGAACAAATACAGTATGTAAACAATGTAAGTTTGTATTCTCAATGTATGTTGCTTGGGTTGCTATGTTTCATTTATATTCAACTGTTATTATACTATACAATGAATTCATCCATACTCGGACATTTCTGGCGTCCTGGTTCGAGGTGTGACATTGATGAACATCCAAAATTTATAAAACTCACTTTCTTATATTTGACATAGTTTTAGGTCATGGGCTTTCACCATCTAGCAACATGCAAGATGTTTTTGGTGAAAACCTACCACCACCATCATCAAATCTGAAGTGCATGAACATGCACATGGATTTTCAAAGAAAAAGGTGTAGGAGAAGAAGAAAATGCAAGAAAACTTGAAATCGTTGAAGGTAAAGTAAAGGAAATGTGAGGTATTCGATTTTAACTTGATGTATAACACTAGTTGACGAATATTTTTTAGTAAAATGATGTTTTTGACTGATTATTTTCATGGGTTAGAGAGAGAGAGAGAGGGGAAAGAATGGGGGTTTTAAAGAGAATAAAAGAGAGATTTTGTCTCTATGGATTCCCAATCTCTCTCCTCGTCTCTTTAGGGTTTCTCTCCACCAAAATTGGTCACTAAAATAAAAAAATGCATGCAGACTCATGAATTATCGAATGGAAGAATCTCTCCCACAGATTATGCTTCTAACTTAGTATTTTATAGAGAGAAGGAGGAGTAAAAGTCTTAGAGAGACAAATGGGAGGTGGAGTGTGGGAAATGCAAAATGATTAAGATTATGGAAAACGAAGAGATATGGCCGGAAATTTGAATGGTAGAGAGGTTCCTTATCTCTTTTCCATTTATTTTTATTAAATCCCTTGAAAATTTTATAAATTTTTAAACTTTTACAAAGTACGCACATTAAATCAAAATTTGTTTATAAACTCTTGCTTTTTATCTCCTAAAATAATTTAAATGTTAATGACCTGAACTTTTTTTTTTCTTGATCATATTTTCATAATTTTAATTCTTATAAGATAATTTTTTAAGGTTCATAATTATTTTTATAGAATTTTGATGTTAAAGTTTATAAGATCTAGGTTTTTAGGGCTTTTAGGGTTTTGAAATTTTGTTTATCTTTGGATATCAAAATAAATTGAATTATTTGAGACTTCAAATTATGTTAGTGTTTCATAACACTTTTCTAGTAAGAAATAATGTTTGTAGTTTATTTTTATCGGTTTATTGGCATTTCTATGTAGTGATTCCGAGACTCAAGTGAAACTGAAGAATCAAATATACTAGCCCTAGTTTTCAACTTTTACTTAAGTTCCTACGAGACTTAGACCTAATTTCTACTAATAGGTTAAGTGCATGATGTGTGTATATGATTCATGAAAAGGTTTTCAAGTCAAGGAATGACCCAAATTTGGATAGTTGTTACAGTTAAAGTAACTATAGAAGTCATGTATCAATGTGAAATCTAAGTACATTATCCATTATTTCTACTTGTTTCTAAGTTTCTAGTAGGTTATAACTTAGCTTCGAGTTACAAAGTATAGTATGTGTCGTGCCTATATGTGCAAATAAGTTTATTCAAATCTAGAACCATCTCAAATTTTGACGACTGTCACAGCGGGGCCCTTAAGGGCTCGAGGTCGCACTTTTTAGCTCACGGCATAGGAGGCCAGGGCGGCACCAGACTTCGTGACCGGTATGTTTCTATTTATATTCTATTGATTATATTTTATGGAATGCTTATGTTTATGTTTCTGATAGGTACGTTCTTAGTGAACTCTTTGCCTGCTCTTGTGGTATTTGACTCGGGCGTGAGTCGGTGCTTTATGTCCTGATCTTTTAGTAGGGATTTTGGTATGCCCCTTAATGGGTTGGAGTATCTGTTGTGGGTTTCTATCGCCAATGAACACGAGGTTTCTGCATCTAGAGTGTATCAGGGTTGTGTATTGGAGATCTTTGGGGTGCATTATTCGATTGATATGATCCCTATCCCCATAGGGGATGCATGCGTGATAGTGGGTACGGACTGGCTGAGCAGGTTTGGTGCCATGATTGATTGCAAGGGCCAACGAGTGATAGTTCGAACCCTAAGTAGGGGAGAAATGGTGATCTATAGAGAGGGCACTAGGGTTGGTTCATGGTTTTATTCAGCAGTCAAGGCTCGACAGTATATTTAGCATGGGTGTTCGGGTTATCTGGGTTATGTGGTTGATACTCGGGTTGCGGAGCAGACTTCAGTTTTATAGGTACTAGTTGTCAGGGAGTTTGCCGATGTTTCCCCAGAGGAGTAACCCGGTATGCCTCCCGAGAGGAAGGTTGAGTTCAGGATTGATCTTGTGCCAGGTGCAGCTCCGATTGCTTAGGCGCCATACCGCTTGGAACCACCTAAGATGCAGGAGCTGTCCTCTCAGCTTAAGGAGTTGTTAGGAAAGAAGTTCATTAGACCATGCAATTTATTGTGGGGAGTATTGATACTGTTTGTCAAGAAAAAGGATGATTCACACCGGATGTGCATTGATTACCAGGAGTTGAACAATTTAACAGTGAAGAATCGTTATCCCCTTCTGCGAATTGATGACCTATTTGATCAGTTGTAGGGTGCATCTTGGTTCTCCAAGATCGGTTAGAGGTCCGAGTATCATCAGGTGAAAGTGAGAAAGAAGGACTTGGAGAAGACCGCATTCTGAACTCGTTATGGGAATTACGAGTTCATGGTAATGCCATTTTGGCTCACCAATGTGCATGTTGTGTTTATGGACTTAATGAATCGGGTGTGCAGGATGATGCTCGACTGATCTGTCATTGTGTTTATTGATGATATCTTGGTGTACCTTCGAGAGCTACTGAGAGTATTAAAGTGATAATGGTTGTATGCTAAGTTCTCTAAGTGTGAGTCTTGGTTACGAGAGGTCTAGTTCCTAGGGCTCCTTGTTAACCAGGATGGAATTTTGGTCGTTCCAGCCAAGATCGAGGCTATGATGTAGTGGGGGGTTCCAAAATCTCCCTTAGAGATCATAAGTTTATTGGGTTTGGTGGGATGCTATTGGAGATTTATTCAGGATTTATCCAAGATTGCGGTACCCCTCACTCATTTGATCAGGAAGGGAGTAGATTACCGATGGGGCCCTAAGCAGCAGTCGGCGTTTGAGACTCTTCGGCGAAGGTTATGTGAGGCCCTAGTATTGACCCTTTCGGAGGGAGTCGAGGATTTTATGGTATTCTATGATGCATTCATCACCAGTTTAGGGGCGGTCCTTATGCAGAGAGGAAGAATGATTTCTTATACTTTGCGATAGCTGAAGCCGCATTAGATGCGATATCCTACTCATGACCTGGAGTTGGGGGGCAGTGGTGTTTTCCCTCAAGATTTGGAGACATTATCTTTATGGGGTCCATTGTACTATATAAACATATCATAAGCTTTTTAGATATCTTATGGATCAGCTGAATATGAACATGAGGCATTGCAGGTGGCTGGACGTAGTCAAGGATTATGACTGTGAGATCCCTTACCATCCAGGTAAAGAGAATGTGGTAGCGAATGCTTTGAGCCACAAGTTGGCTGGATCTTCAGTTGGAGAGATGTGTATGAGGATATCCGTTGATTCTCCGCTTTTAGGTTTTATTAGAGAGGCTCAGGTAGAGGGAGTTCGGAAGGAGAATTGGAAGCAGGAGAGGATCAGGGGCGAGATCTATAGCTTTGTCACCGATAGTTAAGGGTCATTGGCCTGGTGTAGTCGGGTTTGGGTTCTAGTTTCTGGTGGGATCAGGAAGATAGTGCTGGAGGAGGTTCATACTTCTTGCTTTTCTATACACCCGTGAGCCACGAAGATGTATCGAGATTTGAGATTGAGCTACTCGCGGCCGTGTATGAAGAGGGAGATAACCTGGTAATGTCGAGAGGTGGTTGACCTGTAGGATGGTCAAGTCCGAGCATCAGAGGCTGCATGGGAAGCTGCAAACTTTGGAGGTTCCCATGTAGAAGTGGGAACAGATCACCATGGATTTTTTCACTAAGTTGCCGAAGACGAAAAAGGATTTTGATGCTATATGGGTCATCGTGGATCGATTGACCAAGAGTTCCCGCTTTTTGTCCATTCGAGAGAGCTCTTCGGCCGAAAGGTTGGCCGATATGTATGCCCGGGAGATTTTTGCTCATAATGGGGTTCTGATCTCAATTATTTCAGATCTAGAAGTTTGGTTCACTTCCCGATTTTTCCAAAAGTTCCACGAGGTAATGGGAACAATACTACATTTCAGCATGGCTTATCATCCGCAGACCGATGGTCAGAGTGAGCGAACCATCTAGACCCTTGAGGATATGTTGTGGGTCTGTGTCATTGATTTTAGTGGGAGTTGGGATTCCTACGTACCTCTTGCGGAGTTTTCCTACAAAAACAGCTAACACTCCAGCATTGGTTCCCCGCATTTTGAACTCTTGTATGGTCGGAGATGTCGTACCCCAATATGATGGGAAGAGGTGGGTCATAGGGTCATGGGAAGGACTAAAATAGTCCTTTAGAACACTAAACTTATTCATCAGATCAGGCAGAGACTACAAACCGCTCAGAGTCGGCAGAAGAGCTATGCCGATTCGAGGAGCTCCTGAAGGTCTCGCCTTGTAAGGGTGTTATATGCTTTAGGAAGAGGGGGAATGTAAGGGTTGAATTCTTGTAATGAGTCGAATATTTCTTAGTTCATTTTTGTATGTAATGTATTTATTAAGTCAATTTTATATGAAGCGTAATTGTATCAGACTTAGTATTTTTGTACTCTCTTGTTCCCTGTATATAGGGACTAAGCTTTAGTTTAGACTAAGGAGTTTTTGATAACAACTTTCAGAGTCTAGTTTTGTATTGGAGCTTATAGAGAGTAATAAACTACAACGACTTATTTACTTTCTGTGTTCATCATTCTCAATCTTACTTGTTGTTAATCGATTTCTCGTGTACAATTCTTCTACAATTGGTATCAGAGCAGGAATCAAACTACAATGATCTGATTTTCGTCTTGAATCATCTGATTTTGAGTCATTTTTTTGTGTCTCAAAAGTTTATGCGCTTTTGGTTCTGAAAATCACGTCTGATCTACAGATTTGATTAGATTCTGCATTCAAAGTGTACAATCAAGTGATCGATTATAAGTCTCTGATCAATTCGTTTGATCAAATCTCAAATTAATCAAGTTTTCGTCGATTTCTGTATATCCCCAAATTGCTTGTGTATCAATCAGATCCAATTGATGGTGCAGAATCCCAATCAATTGGATGATGTCAGATCAAACAGAAGAGAAGGAGAAGAATAATTAAGATAAATCTAATGATGTATTGAAGATATGATTGATGCTCCTTACAATAGATTCTCTCTCTCACACACACACTTCTTCTCTCTAACTTTCTCTCTCTTCTAGCCTTACACACCCACATGCACTCCTCTATTTATAGCACTCCCAGCAGTACACGAGTGTCCAGCTACACACACGTGTACGGCCGTACACAGGGTGTGCGGCCGCACACACATGTGCAGCCGTACACAGCCACAAAATTACATATTACATTATAGAAAAATATATTTTCCTAGAAAAGCAAAGTATAAACCATATTTTTTGACCCGACAATCTCCCCCTTGGTTTATAGCTTTCTTTTCTAATTGACCCAACAAGCTCCCCCTAAAAAGTAGCAAGCACTTCTTGTCAATCTTCATTAGGAGCTTGGCTTCAGCTATTATCTTAAAATTCTTCACAACGTCAAGATGATCTTGATGAATCTTCAATGAATGACTTCATCTGGAGCAGTTGGGCTTTTCTTCAAGATTTGACATTGAACGCACATTGGGTGAGGAAGCTTCATGTACTGACTCTTGAAAGATAGCGCTTTCAGCTTGAGAATCTTCAGAGAGAACTAACAGAGAGAAATAATCTTCTGGATCACTTCAGCAGGTACAAGATAGCAGCAGATTGATTGAGGAGGCTTCAATGCAATCCGTCACATAATCTTCAATTTCAGCTTCACCTTGCTTCAGGGGTTGAAAGATTGAATGTCGAAAGTAATAATCTTCATTTCTTGCTCCTTCGAATAATAATTCTTTGATTATCACGGATGAAGCTTTGGCTCAAAAATCTCGATACAGTCTCCACGAGTCTCATCTACACCAGAAATCACTTTTCAAGACAAAACACAACTAAAAGAAAAAAATAGCACACAATATTTTTGGATTTTTTATATTTTCTGGAAAAATAAAAACTGAAACAAAAATATTTTTGGATTTTCTGATTTTTCTGAACAAGAAATAAAACTATTTTTGATTTTTAATTTTCTGATTTTTGTTTTATTTTTGAATTTTTTTTAATTCTCCCCCTAAATTTGTGCATAGAGGAAAACTATGAACAAATTTAACAAAAACAAAAGTATTTGGGATCAAAGTTGTTAGACAGTCTTAATCTATTTGTCAGTACCTTCCCCTTCATGAATAGATCTGGTCGATCGCCAGTATTGTGGTCCACTTAAGCACGAAAAATTGTGACAAGTTTTAGGAATGCTATCAGTGACAGGACAGATTGATCCTAAGTTACTAGATAAAAATTCCTAAGGACCATTTATCTGACGACGACCAATGATATTGTTGTCCACCTAAATTGAGTAGCGAGATCTATAGACAATCTATAATTGTTCAATTTTAGATGTACTAGAACATGTTTCCCACTTCCAGATATACCCCAATAATCAAGAACTTCTGAGATACTCCTTACTTTAGGTGAGCAGACTATTATTCATAGAGAGGATAGATTCAGATTATTATTAATTATAGTTTTTAGAGGGATTGAGAAGTAGAAGGTTGCATATGCTGTGTACCAGGTCGGATTGACAATCACACAAAGGAGACAACATATGGCTAACAGATAGGAAGAATTTCATAGATATAATATGCAGAGAAATAGATTTGCATATGTTGCAGTCCAGGTCAGATCTCTTCCAATCATGTAAAGGAGGCAACATATGACTAACAGTAAGAAAGAAAGAAAATAATTTTCTACATACCTACTTTATCAGAATTCCCCAGTCGCTCAGTCAATATATACCGAAATTAAGGACAGAATCCGTACATCGAGGAAAAGTAAAACCACGGTTCTAGATACGGGTTCTTTAATGTGACTGGTGGATTCTCATGTATATCTCCCTGCTCAACCTATCCAAGCGTCGTATTGTCAGACTAAACGGATCTATCTAGGTCAAGATTTGTCAAGTCATTTGATTTCTTAAGTTCATCTTTGCCTAGTCAAGTCCATTTAAATTCTTCATGCCTACCAGCGCATCGAACACAGAGCCTAGACAATTCAGCTTTGGTACTTTACGCAGACTCATATTGCCCGTTATCACATGTTGATATCACTTCCCAATAATAACTACTAACGAAAAACTATTAAGATAATGAAGAATTGTCTTTAAAACGAATCAGAGTAAGATAAAATCAGGAGTATAGAGAAGAAAAATCAAACCGTAAGTCACCGATTGAATTTGCATCCAGAAGGTCTGAGAACAGCACACATAAACTCAGAACAGATCCAAAAATTCTTCACATCGTTAAGCACAAACCCCATGAGTGATCCCTTCCTTTCTTCCTATCCCGCAAACGACACATACTCTCAAACAAAGTTTCGAGTGTTGTACAGTTGAGAGATGCCTCCTATCATGTGCCTGGAACAACCACTATCAACAAACTGAGGTCTGATGATATGCCTCCATAATTGCTCCGACACAGAGCGGGATTAGTTGGTCTTTGGAACCCAGTCCATTTTTAAACTGGGTTGACCTTTGTCATCTTTGCACGATACTCTCTCCAATGACATGTCCTACTTATCACAAGCAGAAAATGTAGAAATATTAGAATCGTTAGAAGATTTGGGAGAGTGAGCCTTTGGAACCCATTTGTAGTTGGGTTTAACCCATTTCTTTTTCGATCTGATGGGTGGCTCAACACTTTCTTTTGATCTTGATGTCGGCCGTTGAGATGACTTTGATTTTAGCTTCACTGGAGCATCTCTTGGATTTTGCTTCTTGGTCGGCATTCCCTTCATGCCTTTGGGATTCAGATTCTTGGCACTGTGGGTTTGATTCTTGGCCTTCTGCACGTTCCAGACACCATTGTCTGAACGTGACCTAGAGGAGTTTCTTTTAGAAAATCTCCCTCTTGACACGTTCTGCCAGCCTTGTGCGTAGTAGGGAACGTATGCGTGATTTGGAAAATTTCTGGCAATGTGTCCAGGTGTTCCACAGTGAAAACATGTCTTTTTCTTCACTGTGGAGTTGTTTCTTCTTGCCCCTGGTGGCGTATCCTTGCCATGTCTCTTGTTGTTCGCACATGCACACTTGCAGCAGGCACTCTGATTCGCTGGAATTGGTGGCATGTATTTACCAACTGCAGCTTGATCAGAAGCAGCTGAGTTCGAAGCAACAGATTCAGAGTTCAAGAAGACATTGGATTGTTCAAAAGTGTTCTCCTTGTTCTCTTCTTCTACTACATTGCCTGCACAGGAAGTAGAAGCATTAGTATCTTTCGTCTCAACACCTTCAGTTGGCCCTGATTGTTCAGTCTTAACTAAATCTGGAGCAGGGGTTTGGCCTTACTGAGCAAGCATTTCTTCCTCATTGGTCTCAAGGGGTGGTTTATAGTTGTGATTAAAAGGAGGGGCAAACTGTGATACCCTAAACCCTTGGTTTGATTATCTTTAAAACTCAATTGTTTTTCAACTAAGGACTCGACTGTCTTACTTGACGCAGTATAATTTTTGAAACTAACATCTGTTTTTCCACACTTAATTTTCAAGGTGTCAAGTTCTTTAGTTACAACAGCAAGTTTGCATTTACTGTGATCGTAATTTTCACACTTGTTGCTGTAATCTTCTTGAAGCTTTCGGAAATCCTTGATTTTGGCTTCTAATTGTGCTTTTAACGGTTTCTGACCTTTCTTGAGTTGATATCCTTTGTATTTTAAGTCCTCATTCTCTCTCTTGATTAGATCTATTGATTCTCGTAAAAATTTAATAGTTTTAACACAAGATGGAGAGCAACCAGATTCATTTACCAGAATTGATGCGGAACTCATTTTCTTTATATATATATATATATATATATATATATATATATATATATATATATATATTTGTTTTTATTAATTGCCCTTTGACTTAAAAACAAAACGAGAAAGTCAACCTTAAAAGTCAAATTTAAAAAGTCAAACCGAAAAGTTAAATTTGAAAAATTAAAAGTTAAATGAAAAAGTCAAAGTTTAAAGTCAAAGGTCAAACTTGAAAATCAAAAGTCATAAAATAAAAGTCAAAAGTTAAAAATAAAATTCAAAGAAATAAAAACTAAAATTTTTGGGTTGAAAATGGAATTTAAAAATAAAAGGAATTGATTTTTGGGCTGATTTTGTCAAAATTTCGAAACTTGCAAGCGAGAAAGACGGGTTATGTTTTAAAATTCGGAGGAATGACACAAGGAGCTTGCTAGCTGAGATGGTAAGGTGCTGGTGTTGTTGGTCTATAGGTTTCAAGTTCGATCCCCGACACCTTCAATTCCTTTCCAATTTTTTTTTATAAAGGCGCTGCTGCTTCCGAACTGAGCCAAGAGCGAGGTAGCTGAGCCGTGGATTCTGAGGCGAGACCGAGAACCGAACACCTAGCCGCACACTCTGAGCCGTAATCCGAGACCGCACACCGGGGCCGCACACCGAGCCGTACACTCCGAGCCACACTCCGAGCCGCACACCCGGGCCACACACCTTCAACCAGCTGCACACCTTCAACAGATTCGCGAAAAAACGACGTTTTTCACCCCTTTTTGCTCTAAAACTCGATCAAAAACTCGTTTTTATGAAAAATGCACAAAAGAAACCCCCCTACTTTTCAGAGATCTATCCAAAAACGCTATTATCTTTTCAAAATAAGATCAATTAAGCTCCAGATCTGACAAAATTGACTGATACAATCCAAGCTCTAATACCAATTATAAATCCCCAAATTGCTTGTTTATCAATCAGATCCAATTGATGGTGCGGAATCCCAATCAATTGGATGATGTCAGATTAAATAGAAGAGAAGGAGAAGAAGAATTAAGATGAATCTAATGATGTATTGAAGATATGATTGATGATCCTTACAATAGATTCTCTCACACACACACTTCTTCTCTCTAACTTTCTCTCTCTTCTAGCCTTACACACCCACATGCACTCCTCTAATTATAACACTCCCAGCAGTACATGAGTGTACAACTGCACACGCGTGTACGGCCGTACACAGGGTGTGCGGCCGCACACACATGTGCAGCCGTACACAGCCACAAAATTACATATTACATTATAGAAAAATATATTTTCCTAGAAAAGCAAAGTATAAACCATATTTTTTGACCCAACAATTTCTGAATTTCTTCTTCTGTGTGTTCACCAATGGCGAACTTCAACATGAACACAATGACTTCGTATTCTCATTTACTCAGATCTTTAACCAAAATTCCAATATTGATTCCAGAATACTACGATCAGTGGGCTGATCGTATGGAAGACTACTTGAATGGTCTGGATGAAGAGTTGTGGAATTGCATCAAAGGAACAGTTCTACCTCCACAAAATGTTCAAAATATTGGTTCATCTGGAACTACTTCTACTGTTGGAGAACAACAAACAAGACTGGAGAAACACGAAAAGCGTTGTATGAGGGAATTGAGAGGTGCTTTCCCACCTGTTGTTTATAACTACATTCGTGGTTGTAAAACAGCTAAGGATATCTGGAATACTCTCAAAGAAAAGTAGCAGGGAAGTGAGAAGACTAAGATGAATTCTATTAAGCAATGTTTGGTTGAACTGAAAGAATTCAAACAGAAGGAAACTGAAACAATTGAAGTTTACTATGATCATATGAATGAGTTGATCTACAGATGTAATCGTTATGGAATCAAAAGGTCTCTAATGGAGTATAATCTTACTTTTTTTATGGGACTCATGAAGGAATGGCGGAGTGTTAGTATGATGATCAAAAATCAACAGAGCTTTGATATTTCTTCATTAAATGATGTTTACAATCAACTGAAGACACACGAAAGTGAAGTATCTGAGATAATGGAAGAAGCGAAACAGACTTTAGGAGGACCACTAGCTCTACTTTCGAAAGTGTCTGAAGTGGAATTTTCTGAAAAAGAAAATTCGGATGAAGAAGGTTTTCTTATAAATTCGGACGATGAAGCTATTGCTTTTTATTCTAATAATCGTGTTAAGAAGTTCTTCAAAAAGCCATTCAATTCGAAGATCAAGTCAACTGAGAAGAAAGGAAGTTTTGTGAATAAAACTGCAAGTGATGAGAAGAAGAAGGAAGAGAAGAAGGATGCGAAGCTTGTTGAGGGAAAGATTGAGAAGAAGTTGAAGGGAGATTCTGGAGTAGACTGTCACTACTGTAACGGTGCTAATCATCTAGCCAATGATTGCATGTTGAGGAAGAAAGATGAGAAGAAGAATAAGGTAAAAGATGAAGTTTATTATGCTGAAAGATTAGAAGAAGTTCGTGCGAAGGCGAAAAACTTGTCATTGGTTACCATGGAAAAACGAGATGATGATGGAACTTATCAGGTCTGATCATCTGGATCAGATGATGAGGAGATGTGAAATCCAACACATGGAGCAATGTTTGCAAAAATGGAGGAGGAATCTGATGAAGAAGCATACGCAGTGAAAGGAAGATGCTTCGTATCAAAGGCTACAGACAAATCTCCAATGACAACAATGGTACGTAACATTCTTGAATCATTTAATATTCCAGTGAATGATTATAATTCTGAATTGGTATCTTTTGATAAAATTGTTACTTATTTTGATTCAATTGTGGTGTTTTCTAGCAATGAGGCTAAGAAGCTTTCTATGCAGTTGTTAGAGACAAAGAAGAAGTTAGATTTGAAAAACACAAAAGTAGATTGTTTAGAACTTCAGATTACGAACATTATGGTTGAGAGGGATAATTTGTCAAGTGAAATAAAATTGTTGTTAGCACAAAGAAACATTTACTGTAGTTCAGCTAAGCGATTGTATGGGAAATTAACAGAGTTACATCATTCTTGTGAGATTAGTAGAGAACAACATAGAAAGTTATTGCCTTTTTTAGCTTACGAAAGAGCTAAGGTAGATAATATTTCATATGATTGTGAGAAAGAAATATCTGAATTTGACAAAGTTCCTGATGATAGATATAGATATCGAATAGTCAAAGTAGATGAATGTCTTGATTCTACTGAATTAGTTAAAATTGTAAATGATACTTTGACTAAGTCTGAACAAATTCACATTTTGAAAAAGAATGAAACTTCAACATCTGATGCTCAATCTAATTTTGCTGATATTTAAGATAATTCTGACAATATTAGTGAAATTAGTGATCTTGAGGATGTTGATTGTTCTCAGTTGTCTATTATTAATATTGCATCTTCATCTAAAGGGAAATAAAAAGTTAATGATTTGTTGGTTAAGAATGATACTACTCAACCCTCAACTTCGAAAGTTTGTGATTTGGACTTCGTGGAAATCAGAGACAGTCAAACAAATGATAGTGATGATGAAAAAGATGAGAAACTTTCAAAGGAAAAGGTATTTTCGAAGGATGAAGAAATTCCTCGAATTATAGTTGACCAGGTGTATGGTGATACACAAAAGTATGAAAAAGTGTTGAAAGAACAAGGTCCTCATTACCTTGAAACAAATACAGTGGTGTATCCAATTTTCAAGTGTACAGATGATGTCGTGTTTCCAAACCAAGTATTCGTAACAACTGGAAATGTTGAAAATGTCAAACCAGAATTCAAGAAATTGGTGGAACAAGACAATTTGCAAACATCAGATGAAGGGTTCTTCGCAAATCAAAGCACCGTTGAAAACAACCTAACAAATAATTCATATGTTTTTCAAAGACAAAAATCTCCGAGAAAATGGGTTGAAAAATCAAAACTTGAGAAAGATGTCAACAAACCAATTTTTGAGGAAACACAAAGTGGAGTCAAATTAAATTCAAAAGAATTGAAAGAACAAATAGAACGATTTTCGAAAGAAAATAATGTTTCAAAAAGACAAGCTAGAAAGAAAATATTTTGGGAAACAATAGAGTCTCGAAAAAATTCAACTGATTTGTCAAAACCACTTAAGTCTGTGAATTCAGAAAATTATTCAGACAAAAAGAAAAATCTTGCTCATCCAAGCAAAAATGTGTTTGAATCAACATCATCAAAATATATTTTCAAAGTGAAAAATTCAACTTTTTCAAAAGGCGAACAAGTTTATCGTCCAAAAACTCACTCTAAGTTTGAAGTAAAAACAACACCAAAGTTTTCAAAAGTGTCAAAACCTAACATTTCAAGGAAAATTTCAGATAATTCAATGAATTCTAATTCACCAAAGTTTTTTTTTCTCAACGTCAACATTATAAATCAACAGTTGATACTTCCTATGCTGAATTATTTGTATCAAAATTGATTTTGTTCCTCAAAAGCCAAAATTTCCTAATCATACGAAGATGCAAACATTGAAAGTTTCGCATGAAAAAGGGATAACTTCACGAAAGAATATTGATCACTGGCTCGAAGGACGAGGAAAAATTTATCAATCAAGTATATATTCGAAAGATCAAATCAATGAAGCTTATGAGAGGTATGTAAATACTTCTTCAAATGGCAGTTCGTCATCAAAGGATTCGAATATCTTAGTACAAGCATGGTAACATGTCACAAAAGCAAAAACCGAACAATCACACACTCAGAATGCGAAAGGTGGAGTCATTATACATACGAAACAAACAAAACCTTATATTTCAATCCCTACAAATGAATATGTGGACACTATTAATAGTCTCAAAACTAAAGTTTGTGATTTAGTCAAAAGTTATTCTTTTCAATCTTTGTTGAAATCTAATTTCCAAGGACCCAAAAAGCCTTGGGTACCTAAATTCTTTCAATGATTGCAGGTACTTTGTGACGAGCAATATGATACGAAGTGGTATATTGATAGTGGGTGTTCACGTCACATGACTGGAAGGAGGGAGAATTTAAGAGATTTTCGAAGCATTGAAAATGCTGGAGTGGTGAAGTTTGGAAATAATCAAAAATGTCAAGTGAAAGGATATAGAAAAGTTACGAATGGACAATTCACAGTAAATAGAGTTGCATATGTAGAAGGTCTTCAACATAATTTAATTAGTGTTTCACAATTAGTTGTGGGCACTGGAAATCAAGTGGTGTTTAATGAAGATGGAAGCATTATATCAAAAGTAGAGACAAATGAAATACTGCTAAAATCGAAACGATATGGCGATATGTTCACCCTGGATATTAAACCAATCGTGGGAAAACCATCAGTTTGTCTACTTTCGAAAGCATCAAGTGATGTCAGTTGGTTGTGGCATAGAGGTTTATCTCATTTAAACTTTCGAAATCTAAACAAGCTGGTTACAGAAGATTTAGTTCGTGGACTTCCTGTGTTAAAATTTGACAATAATACTCTTTGTGCAGCTTGCGAACAAGGAAAACAACATCGCAAAGGACATCCTATCATGATAGACTCAAAAATTGTTGAACCATTAGAACTTCTTCATATTGACCTTTATGGACCTTCAACTATTGAAACAATTAACAAGAAACAGTACATTTTGGTTATAGTTGATGATTTTTCATGTTTCACATGGGTATTTTTTCTCAGGTTAAAATCTGAAGTAGTTCAAATAATGATTGATTTCATCAAAAAGATAGAGATGAGTCTGAAAACGAATGTTCGTAGAATAAAGAGTGATAATGGGACTGAGTTCAAGAAAAAGTTGCAGGATTCATTTTTAACCGAAAAAGGAATTTCGCATAATTTCTCATCACCAATACACCACAACAAAATGGTGTTGTCGAACGAAGAAACAGATCTTTGTGCGAGGCAGCAAGAACAATGTTGACATATACGAATCTTCCTCAGTATCTTTGGGCCGAAGTTGTGTCAACAACATGTTTCACTCAGAATCGTTCTTTTATTCATAAAAGATTTAATATCACTCCTTACGATCAAATTTTTCCATGTTTTTGGTTGCAGATGTTTCATCCTGAATCTTAAAGACAATCTTTCAAAGTTTGTAGCTAAAACTAATGAAGGCATATTTTTGGGATATTCGCATTTATCAGTTGCATATCGGGTGTTAAACAAACGAACTCGCAAAGTTGAAGAAACTTTTAATCTTACCTTTGATGATTACATTGTTAAACAAATAGCAAGAAAGTTTAAACAAAAACCAATTCTTGCTGAATCACACAATCAGTCTGAGATTGAAAATGTAATTGATTTTGATTATGATCTCATTTTTGGTGTTCCAGATAGGGCAATTGATGCTGAAGTTCACGCTGTTGATAATCAAACACCTGAATCATCAAAACATACTGATGAATCAACAATAAATTCTAATACTACTGACAGTGGCGAAAGTATGCCAGATGTTCATATGGTTGGGGAGCATACGTCTATTCCTCTAAATGTTGTGGGGGAGCATCCTTTCGAGGGGGAGAAGAGTAGTATGAATCATGAAATTGAGGGGGAACATCAAAATGATAATCTTGTTGAGGGGGAGCATGACAATACTGATGAAATTAATATTGTTCAAGATGATGAATTTCATGAATTTGATGATAATGTTTCTATGGCAGGTACTGAAAATGAAGAAATGTACGAAGATGCACCATTGGAATTTGATCCTGCATATCCACCACTTGAAAAATGGACAAAGAATCATCCAAAAGAGCAAGTTATAGGAAATCCACAAGATGGAGTTTTAACAAGAGCTCAAATTCGTGCGAAAAATGAGGTATTAAATACGAATCAGGAATTTTGCATGTTTAATGTTTTTATTTCGAAAATAGAGCCAAAACAGTTAAGGTTGCTATGGAACACTCAGATTGGGTTGTTGGTATGCAATCTGAACTTGCTGAATTCGAAAGAAACAAGGTTTGGAGACTTGTTCCAAAACCAATTGATGTTTCGATTGTCGGGTTAAAATGGATTTTTAAAAATAAAGAAACAAAGAAGGTAATATTATTCGAAATAAAGCTAGGCTTGTAGTCAAAGGTTATTTGCAACAAGAAGGTATCGACTATGAAGAAACCTTTGCCCCTGTCGCAAGACTCGAGGTTGATCCAATATTTTTAGCCTATGCTGTACATAAAGACTTTGATGTTTATCAAATGGATGTCAAATGTGCATTCTTGAATGGAGAGCTCGAAGAAATTGTGTATGTTGAAAAACCACTAGGTTTTGTTAATGAAGAATATCCTAATCATGTTTACATTTTAGATAAAGTTGTGTATGGGTTAAAACAAGCACCAAGGGCATGGTATGCAACTCTTACCAATTTCTTAAAACAATCAAAGTTTAAACAAGGATCAGTTGATCCCACATTATTTCGTAAGAAAGTTGGTGATAATCTCATGCTTGTTCAAATTTATGTTGATGATATCATTTTTGGATCTACTGACCCAGTTTTGTCTAACGAATTTGAGAATTTTATGAAAAGTAAATTCGAAATGAGCATGATGGGTAAAATCAATAATTTTCTTGGGTTAAATATAAGACAAAGCAGAGAAGGAATTTTCATCAATCAAGAAAAATACACAAAGAATTTGCTTGAAAAGTTTGGTATGACTAACAACACGAAACTACAGGTGCATATGGCTGTAAGAACGAAGTTAACACCTTCGTTGGAATCACCTGCTGTTGATCTTACTTTATTTCGAAGCATGATTGGTTATCTACTTTATTTAACTGCTAGTAGACCTCATATTGTGCTTTCTGTATGCAATTGTGCAAGGTATCAAGCAAATCCAAGAGAACCACATTTAACAGCTGTGAAAAATATTTTTCGTTATCTCAAAGGAACAGTTTCGTTGGGATTATGGTATCCTTCGAACTCTGGATTTTTCATTCAAGCCTTTTCAGATTCAGACCCTGGTGGATGTACTCTCTGTTGGAATAGTGTCTAAGGCTATAACTATATTCGGTGGTGCATGGTCCTTTTGGGTTGCCTTCACCATAGCAACTTGAAGGATGATTTGTTAAGAGAGAGTAAATATTATAAGGAATAATATTTAGCTATTTGATTAATATAAGTCATAGATTAATTGGTATTAATTTGGTGACTTAAAGAGATTAATTAAATAAGAGGGTATAAACTGTCAATTGTTTGATAGTTAGACTTTAGACTATAAATCCATTAGGATGGACTTTGGACGGTTTCTAAGAGCTTTAGGATAGCTCAAAATAGTCCATAAGGATATCTATGGAGTGGATTTGGATAGCCTTAAGTGAAGATTATCCAATTAGGGTTTAGGGTGAAACCCTTAAGGAGTCTAAAGGTATAAATAGGCCCTTGGGGTGTGGAATTCGTGGACAAGCTTTCAGAACCTAAAGAAAGGAACCTCTGGCCGAATTCCATCCCCTCTCCTCTCTCCTAAATCATCTTGCTTGCTATTGGTGTTTGTGAACCATCAGAGGAGTGACAATTGTGACTCTAGAAGCTCCAAGACAAGAAGATCAACAAGGAACTCAAAGGTATGATTCTAGATCTGTATTAATGTTATTGTTTAACCTAATTAGCCATTAGAAGTCTTGGATTCAAAAGCATGTTTGATAGAAAGCCTAGATCCAAGCAATAGGGTTTTGCATGCGCACATAGGAAAGTTCTTATGGCTAAAACCCAACAGTGGTATCAGAGCCTAGATTGGTTTTCTACATATTGTTGCTTGTATAACTGAAACAAACCTGCAAAATTCGATTTTTTGGTTTTTGAGTCACTGACTCGTCGAGTTCCAAAGTGGACTCGGCGAGTAGGCCTGACTCGGCGAGTCCATTTGTGTACTCGGCGAGTCCAAGCGTCAGGAAAGGCCAGATTCGGGATTTCTTTGTGTTTATCTTATCCAAACTTACCATAAACTAATTAGATCAATATGAATCCGTTTTTTTGATAAATATAAGTGTTATATTGATCTAGTTAAAGGTAATTATCAACTAATTAAATATTTAGTTTCTTTATATGATAATTAATTAATTGTTTTAATTATTTTTGGTAATTATCTTCAAAGAAATCAAAGATAAATCAAATAAAGATAATTAAGATATTAATTGTTAATTGAAATTATTTGTTATTTGATCCTCCATGTTTTTAAATGTTTAAAACCTACCCTATAGTTTTGAAATTTAAATTTGTGATTAAAAGCTTTAATTTAGACAACTTAAATTTCAAACCCTAGATTTTGAAAAGTTTAAATACAACCCTATACTTATATGACATTATTAGAATAATATATATATGTATAACTAAATGCTAGTCTTACCGCTAGTAGGCCTCATTCACGAAGCCGATCTATAAGGTGGGTATAAGGTTGCGGCCTATAAAATGGCGCTTAATGGGTGTACACTCACACCCACCGCTTGCTTGATTGGTGGAGGGTCGTTAGCCGAACGGGTAGGATAGGGCAGCCTCATCCTCTCATTAAAAGTATAATAAGAAATACGAAGTAACTAAATCTTTTTCAAATTTCCCAATCTTAGTTACTTTAGGAAAAGTGAATTGATGCAATTCCATGAAATTACACTTTGCACCTTGCTAAGATGTTAGTGGAGCGTGTGTGGTTTACCGGCACACTAATTGGTTCTAAGCGAAGGTGGCGGAGGGTGATTCATTGTTTATCATAGTTCGGTGGAGCGTGTGTGGTTTACCGGCACATCGAATAGGTGATCGTAACAATGAAGGCACCATGTAAATTTGCATGGTAATTCACACCCGCTTTGTGATCCTCGGCATCCCAGTCACAAACAAGAGGGGCATATCGAGATTTAAACATGCCATTGAATAGTTCAATGAATCTCATCCGAACCTAGGAATTCTCAAAAACACTTAGGACTAAAAGTTTAAGTTTTGTGATGGAGAATTAGTGAATCGTCACTCACTTACCTTCAATTTATTTGCATGTTGGATTACGGCATCCCTTTTCTAGTATGTAAATGTTATTGTTGGATCCTAGCCCTAATTTTTCTTATTGGGTGATAATTAGGGATTCTTGTTCTAATCTATCTTTGTCCTTTCTATAGATGTCAAACGCAAACAACGCTGCTGCTGGTTCTTTCACGTTGATGAGCCTTTGTCAAAAGGTCACCTTCGATGGAACGAACTTTGGCGAATGGATAAGATACATTCGCACCATTGCTCGCTATGAGGATAAAGAGTATGTCCTCGACGAGAAGCTCGAGAAAATCAACCCCGAAATTGCTACTCCCGCTGAGATCACCGCCTTTGAAACCCATGAGCGAGATGCGACGAAAGTACATTGCATCATGATCGCCACCATGAACTCAGAATTCCAAAAGTCCTACGAGGACATGTATCCATACGAGATGCATCAAGACTTGTTGGAGAGGTACCACCAAAACGCGAGACAAGAGCGTTACGAGATCTTCACCAACATGATTTCCGCCAAGATGGGTCATGGAGAATCTCTTACCGTGCACTTGCAAAAGATGCAAAGGTATGTCGACCGCCTTCGCAAGTTAAACGTTGACTTCGGCGAAGACTTGGCGATCGACATGGTGCTTCACTCTTTGCCTCCGATGTACAATCAATTTAGGATGACCTACCACATGAACAAAGAGGAGGTCACTCTAAGTAAGCTCCAAGGTCTCTTAAGGGTTGCTGAGAGCAATTTCAAGGACAAGTCTGTTGCACCAACTCCCAATCCGTCTGCTGCTCCTGTCTTGGCAATTGGTCAAGGGAAGGGAAAGAAGAGGAAAGCTTCTTCAAATAACTATCGAAAGGTGAAAGCCCGAGATGGTTCCTCTTCTAGTGGAACAAAAGTTGATCCCTCTAAGCCCTGCTCTAACCCGAAGGAGGCAGAGTGCCACCACTGCCACAAGATAGGACATTGGAAGCGAAGCTGCCCGGACTACCTGCAAGCCATCAAGGAAGGAAAGATCAAGCCATCTTTCGCAGGTATATATGCAATAAAATCTAACGATTCTAATCATGCTATTTCTTGGGTTCTTGACACCGGTTGTGGTTATCACATTTGTTCTAATGTGCAGGGACTAAAAGGAAGTAGGGATGTGGAGCAAGGAAGGATCAATCTAATCATGGGGAACAGAAGATCGTCGCCTGTGACCAAGATTGGAGTGTATTCTTTGGTGCTTAAGAATAGTTTAGTTTTAAATTTGAACAATTGTTGCTATTCGCCAGAAATGGCTAGAAACATCATTTCATTTCATGGTTTGTATAGACAAGGTTTTAGATTTTCCTTTAATAATGAGAATGGTTCTATTTTGGCTTATCTAAATGGTGTCTTTTACTTTGAAGCTATACCATGTAATGGAATATATGAAACTGTTATGATTGTTGATAACTTAGGAAATGATGTTTTGAATATTGATTCTTCCACTAGTATGGATAAAGCATCTTTGTGGCATTGTCGTCTTGGACATGTCAACAAGAAACGCATAGCCCAACTCCAAAAGGATGGAGTGTTGGAGTCATTCGACCTTAGGAAAGATGACACATGCGAATCTTGTTTACTTGGAAAGATGACTAAGTCACCCTTCACGAGCACTTGTGAAAGGGGTGAGGGACTATTAGACCTAATACATACCGATGTATGTGGACCTTTTAGATCAACCACGAAGGATGGGAACCGCTTCTATGTGACCTTTACCGATGATTATAGTAGATATGGGTATATCTACTTAATCAAGCAAAAGTCAGAAACCTTTGAAAAGTTCAAAGAGTTCAAAAATGAAGTGGAGAATCAATTGGGCAGGAAAATCAAGATGCTTCGATCCGATCGAGGAGGAGAGTACCTAAGTCTTGAATTCCACGATTATCTCAAGGAGTATGGAATAGTTTCGCAATTGACGCCTCCTAGGACACCGCAATTGAATGGTGTGGCAGAAAGGCGTAATCGAACCTTATTGGATATGGTTCGCTCTATGATGAGTCGTGCTTCACTACCTATCTTCTTTTGGGGGTATGCCTTAGAGACTGCCGCCCATATCCTTAACCGAGTCCCTACCAAGAAGGTTGCCAAAACTCCTCACGAGATGTGGACGGGGAAAGTTCCCTCGTTGGCACATATCAAGGTTTGGGGTTGCGAGGCTTTCGTAAGACGAGATACTCACGACAAGCTTGAACCTCGAAGTGAGCGATGTATTTTCATCGGCTACCCGCAAACTTCCTTTGGATATCTCTTCTATAGACCGAAAGATAATGTTATCTTTGTTGCGAGGAGAGGAGTTTTCCGAGAGCGAGAACTCATAAGCCAAGGAGACAGTGGGAGGCAAATCGAACTTGAAGAGATTCAAGAATCGATAGATGAAGGAACCTCTACCGCTGGCGTTCAACCCGAGGAGGAAACTCCGGTTGAACCGATTGACGAATCCTTACCTCTTAGACGTTCCGATAGATTTAGAGTTCAACCCCAGTTTTATGGTTTTCATATTACTACCGAAGGGGACACGTATATTAGTGATGGTACACTAATAAATCTTGATGAACCTAATAGCTATAAGGAAGCCATGGCAGGCCCGGAGTCTGCGAAATGGAAAGAGGCGATGGATAGCGAGATCCAATCCATGTACGATAACCAAGTTTGGAATTTGGTTGATTACGTGCCCGAACATAAGACCGTAGGGTGCAAGTGGATCTTCAAGAAGAAGACCGACGTGGATGGGAACGTACACACATACAAAGCGCGATTGGTTGCGAAGGGCTTTACTCAAACTCCCGGAGTTGACTATGATGAGACCTTCTCGCCAGTTGCGAAGATTAAATCTATTAGAGTGATGCTAGCAATTGCCGCATTTCATGATTATGAGATTTGGCAAATGGATGTCAAGACCGCTTTCCTTAACGGAAAGTTGGCTGAGGATGTTTACATGGCTCAGCCAGAGGGGTTTGTGGATCCGAAGCATCCAAATAGAGTGTGTAAGCTTGAGAAGTCCATTTATGGACTTAAGCAAGCGTCTCGCAGATGGAATCTTTGCTTCGATGAGAAAGTCAAAGAGTTTGGATTTGTACGAAGCGAAGACGAATCTTGTGTGTATGTCAAAGCCAGTGGGAGTATAGTAAGCTTCCTCGTTCTATATGTCGATGACATATTACTCATAGGAAACGACATCCCGACTCTGCAGGAGGTTAAGTCCTGGCTCGGGAAGTGCTTCGCTATGAAGGACCTCGGAGAGGCTTCTTACATATTGGGAATAAGGATAGTAAGAGAAAGAAGTAAGAGACTAATTGGACTTAGTCAGAATACTTACTTGGAGAAGGTACTAAAACGTTTTAGTATGGAAAACTCAAAGAAGGGAGAACTACCGATACAAGGAAATGCCAAGTTGAGTAAGACTCAAAGTCCGAGTACCGAAGCCGAGATAGCAGAAATGAGCCGAGTACTATACGCTTCCGCAGTTGGCTCAATCATGTACGCTATGACTTGTACTCGCCCTGATGTAGCCTTCGCTTTGAGCATGGTTAGCAGATATCAAGGGAACCCTGGCAAAGCACATTGGATTGCGGTGAAGAACATCCTTAAGTACCTTCGGAGAACGAAAGAATGGTTCTTAGTCCTTGGAGGGAGTGATGACTTGAAGGTGCGAGGGTATAGTGACGCCAGCTTTCAAACCGACAGGGACAACTACCGTTCGCAGTCGGGCTGGGTCTTTACCCTAAATGGAGGAGCAGTGACATGGAAAAGTTCCAAGCAGGAAACCGTAGCTGATTCAACGTGCGAATCAGAGTACATCGCAGCGAGCGAAGCGTCGAAGGAGGCGATATGGCTGAAGAACTTCATCGGTGATCTTGGAGTTGTACCGGCCATAAAGGAGCCCATGGAGATTTTCTGTGATAACGAAGGTGCGGTTGCCTTGACCAAGGAACCGAGGGATCATGGTAGATCTCGACATATCGACAGAAAATATCACTTCATTAGACATCGTGTAGAAGAAGGACAACTCGTAGTGAAGAGGATATCATCAGAAGATAACCCAGCAGATCCGCTTACGAAGGGACTGAGTAGGGTTAAGCACTTACAACATGCTAGGAGTATTGGGCTGAAGGATGATATTAGCATAGATTAGATTGTATTAGAAACGTATAATAGATAAATGTAATTAACATTTGATGATTAAATAAAGAAGTTTTATTTATGAGTAAAGTTACTATCACATGTTAGTTGTTTAACTATTGTTTCACTTTGCATGTTTTGACTTCCAGAATAATTGAGTTTATTAGGAATAATCGAATTATTCAAATGGTCCACAATCGTTCATATGTTGGGAGTAGATATGAATGAAGATTGTCGTGAATTGGTGTGTAGAGTGTCTAAATAGTGTTAGACATAGCAAGAGTTGCTGCAACGTTCATGAGTGCTTACGAACTGGTTTTGAGCATTGGAATAAACCCGCGCTTGCTGGAATCACTTTATGGAATACGATATAAAAGGTGATCGCAAGACGATAATATCATATGGTCTTAAAACCTAGATATATGGTTTATTATTTGTTATTTGATTGTGCATTGATAATGCGAAAACGCATCAGTAACTTGATGTTATAAAACGCATTGTTGTGTATAGTTGGTTAATGAATAAGTAAATGCATATAAGTCGAAGTTTATCTGTAAATTTTATCCTAAGAGGGTAGAAGAGATATCTTGGCCACTCGATGATTTGATTTGACTTATGTGTCGGGCCCGGTCAGAACTGAATTGATGTGTTCGATTAAGTTCTATGTCAAATAAATCGAAGATCGAGAAATCTAAATGCTAGACTAACCATTCCATAGGATTGTCAGCATGATATCTAACAGAGGATTGTACGATCCCTTATCTAAAGGACAAGATTGATTAGATCAGAGTTGACAGCGTCTTTGAGAGCTACGATTGCAAACCGTATTATACTTGTATAGTTACTAGACTTATCCAAGTGGGAGACTGTTGGAATAGTGTCTAAGGCTATAACTATATTCGGTGGTGCATGGTCCTTTTGGGTTGCCTTCACCATAGCAACTTGAAGGATGATTTGTTAAGAGAGAGTAAATATTATAAGGAATAATATTTAGCTATTTGATTAATATAAGTCATAGATTAATTGGTATTAATTTGGTGACTTAAAGAGATTAATTAAATAAGAGGGTATAAACTGTCAATTGTTTGATAGTTAGACTTTAGACTATAAATCCATTAGGATGGACTTTGGACGGTTTCTAAGAGCTTTAGGATAGCTCAAAATAGTCCATAAGGATATCTATGGAGTGGATTTGGATAGCCTTAAGTGAAGATTATCCAATTAGGGTTTAGGGTGAAACCCTTAAGGAGTCTAAAGGTATAAATAGGCCCTTGGGGTGTGGAATTCGTGGACAAGCTTTCAGAACCTAAAGAAAGGAACCTCTGGCCGAATTCCATCCCCTCTCCTCTCTCCTAAATCATCTTGCTTGCTATTGGTGTTTGTGAACCATCAGAGGAGTGACAATTGTGACTCTAGAAGCTCCAAGACAAGAAGATCAACAAGGAACTCAAAGGTATGATTCTAGATCTGTATTAATGTTATTGTTTAACCTAATTAGCCATTAGAAGTCTTGGATTCAAAAGCATGTTTGATAGAAAGCCTAGATCCAAGCAATAGGGTTTTGCATGCGCACATAGGAAAGTTCTTATGGCTAAAACCCAACACTCTCGACATAAAAAGTACAAGTGGAGGACGTCAATTACTGGATGGAAAGTTGATAAGTTGGCAGTCAAAGAAACAAACTTGTGTAGCAATTTCTACTGCTGAAGCTGAATACATTTCTGCTGCTGCTTGCACTTCTCAAATCATTTGGATTCAAAGCCAATTGTGTGATTATGAAATTAATATGAAAAAGATTTCTTTGTATTGTGATTCATAAAGTGCTATTCGCATTTATCATAATCCAATACAACATTCGAAAATGAAACATATTGCTGTTCGTTATCATTTTATGAAAGATCATGTGGAAGATGGTAATATTGAAGTTCTCTTTGTGAAAACTACAAATCAACTTGCTAACATTTTCACTAAACCACTTGCTAAAAAATCTTTTGTGAGAATTTTAGCAGGTTTGGGTATGTTAGATGCGAATTCTATTCCAATATCAAATACTCAGGATTAACGAAAGGTTGATGGTGAAAGAGGTATCGATTCAGAGGCTTGCTGATTGAATCATTCAAAGGTTACTGTGTGTTAAGAGGCTTCGATACGCTTCGTTTTCGTATCTGGTTACTAAAAATTTTAGCGTGTTTTGTATTATATATATATATTTTTTTGTTCATAGAAAAACTGAAAAATCAAAAATATTTTTTTCTTATTTTCGAAAACTCAAAAATATCAAAAAGATTTTCATTTGTTGTATATTTTTTTTTGGAAAAATTCAAAATCACAAAAATATTTTTTTGTTTTAAGGATTCAAGAACATTTTCAAGACAATTCTTCAAAGGATCATGCTTGTGTTTCTATGGGAAGGTAATTTTCTTCAAAACTTTATACTAGTTAAGATGTCCCTAGAAGCATACTGCTGCATGTCGACTCAAGCCTCAACCGACTCTATGTGTGTTACGAAAGCCTTAATGAAATATTTCATACGAAAGTTTCTTCCAAATTAGGCTTACATTCGCATTAGTCCATTGAGCTACGTTACTCTTCGCAAATTGAGTTAAGAGTTATCTATTTGGTCCATATATAAAAGAGGTACATTCGAATCTTAACCAATCTTTTTCATCACAAAATTCTTAACACATTTCACATACAAAGACACACGTTCACGAGGTCATTGATCAAATCAATTGTGACTTAAACATGTCAAAAATCTGCGTTTATGATCTTAAATCATGAGATCGTGATGCAAGTGAAACCCAAAAATCCGAACTTAAGAAAGAATTGACGGGGAGCTATGTTCCAGATACTTACGAAACAATTGTTTCTGTACCTAAGTTTCGTATACTCCAAATCACATTCTTTCGTATGAGTGGTTTTAATCAAATGTTCGACACCCACGACATTTGTTACCCAATAAAATCCAGATATATAATTTTTCTTGAATGTGATTTCAGTGTGAGTATCAATTATTTTTCCTAGTCACTTTCACAAATTGGTCAAAGCAACTTGTCACTGACTACATTGGTTAAACACGTAATTTCGTTTACAATTACTCACCTTATGTTTAGGATGATATGTAACGAAATTCATAAGTCACCCATTGAAATTTGCAAAAGAAGCCCTTTGATACTTCTCTAAAAGTATTCGATTGTAATTCACAGGAAAATGCAAAAGCAGTTAGTTATCTCAATTGATAATTAACGAAGCAACCTTTGCCTGGGGTTTAACTGCTTTCGTGTCAACATTTTTGACATCACAGATCCAAAAAAAAAAATTATTTTGTTTCTTATCCTTTTCTTTTGAATCACTACACTCACGAAATTCTTGAGGCTCTAAGTAATACCAACTTAGGCTGATGATTTCACAAGACTGACAAATGATTTCGTTTCGAATCCCAAAAATGAATGAGCCCAAACTCAAATACGAAACGTTTGATCTTATCCACAAGTACTAACGAATAGTCTCAAAGTAACCGTTTGGTAACTTGGCCCTAGTTTCAAGGAACTTTATCTAACATAACTACAATAACGGCTACTAGTGAGCGTTTCAAGGGATGACGTGATCTTCTTCTTAATGACAAACGGTTCAAA
The DNA here is from genome assembly GCF_051521515.1 of Lactuca serriola. NCBI lineage: Eukaryota > Viridiplantae > Streptophyta > Magnoliopsida > Asterales > Asteraceae > Lactuca > Lactuca serriola. The sequence continues at coordinate 258,055,785 of NC_136412.1, read as the reverse complement.
TTATTTTTGGTTACTTATAAGAGGAAAATCTACTTTCTTTTTGAAATCATGCGTTCAAGAATTCAAAGAAGATCTAAAAGCCCTAATTTTTTCAGAAAGCTTTCAATCAACCTGCAAATGGCTGTTGTTCAAAATTCTACTACTGAAGAAATTGCATCACAACCTCTGATGAAGATTCAAAGCAACAACTATCAGGTTGAATCAAATGTCTCATTGTATCCAGATGATCTTAAGATGTTGATAGTTGTATTGAAAAGATCTGTTCTAGCCACAGCAATGTTCAAATCCTTTGTCGTACCACTCACTTGGTTGTCTTTGGCTGCATCCACTGCCTCATTCAGCAAAGGAACTAATATTCTCACTTTCAATTTAGTGAATGAAAAACGATTTCGTCTTACCAAAAAGATGTTCTCACAGTTCTTGGAGTTACCCAATTCACCTCCCTTTTTCAAACCATCTAACCCTCAGATTATGCATATGTTCAATGAGATGGGTCATCAGCCACCACTCGAAAAGATAAGTGACTTCAAAAGGTCTGGACTTCCCTGTATATGGAATTTCTTATTTGGGATTTTTCTGCGGTGCTTAACGGGAAGAAAAGTTGGTCTTGACAAGGGAAGACAGGAAGTTTATGCTATGGTCATGGGTTTGTATTACGAATTGAGTGTGGATTATGCCACTCAGTTGTGGAACGAATTTACGAAAAGTTTGACAAGCACAAGTGTAGCTTAGGGAATTTCCTGTGCTAGATACTGGAGTCTGATTTTGGAGAAGGTGTATGACAAAGAAGGAATTCAAGTTTCTCAGGGAGAAGAAATTGCTGAATTTACGAAGTATCAATTTCCAAAGAATGTTAAAGACGATGAGCAAATTTTTACAAGTGTAGCACGAATTCCAGATGCCATGCTAAAGAAGGTGAATTCAACGCACAAGATTCTTGTTAAGTATCTGCAGACCGTAAACCCTAATGTTGAAGTTGGGGTGTTACTTGAAATCGAAGCTAGTTCTTCCAAGCCGTCCAAGAAAAAGATGTATGTTGCGGATCATGAGAACACTGCAAAGTCGAAATCTTCACCTAAGAATGTTGAAGGTGGTGATACAAAGAATGTTAAGGGTGATGATCAACCTTCGAAAGAGGTTGTTCCATCAAAATCTGGAATTCTTAAACGAATTCACAGGAAATCATCTAAACAAAATTTGTCTGATGATTCTCCCATGGTTCATAAGACTCAGCTTAGCAGCAAAGGAGTAAGAGTTAGTGAAATCCCTGCTCCTGTTTCACCATTATCCAAGAAAAGGCGTGCACATGATGTTGTGAAGCACATCACAGAAAAAGGTACAAACGAAAGCTTATCATCAATGACGATTCTTCTGACAATGAAGTTGTGCCTGATACTCCTATTGTGTCAACATCTCTATTGGTAACTTCTTTACCTATTGTTTCTTCGATTTCGCATGTCTCAACTATTTCTCCTACTTCAATCATTCCACTCGAAATAGAGGTTACCAAATCAGTTACTGAGGAGGTTCCTATTTCTAACATCACTGCTAACATATCTGATACGAGAGCAAATTTTACAATGAGTGTCGACGTTTCACAACCAATTGTTCTTTCTTCTTCACTACCACCTATCATTTCCACTCCATTTGTTTCATTACCACCACCATTATCAACTTCTACTTCATCTCCATTGTTTGAGACTATTCTTCAACAACCCATTACTACTTTTTTCCATCACAATCCACTGAAACACCCAAACCTCATTCTGATGATGAAACCGAAGGAGGTTTTGGAGGCACTTTCGAAGATTTGCAATTTGATTCAGAAGAGGAGGAGATTCCTGATCATATGTTAATGTCAGGAAAACAATTTAAATTTTTGACTAGGAAACTAAATTCACTTCTTCAATCATAAGCTGATTCAGGAGTAAAACATTCAGTTTCGGGTCTTGAAGTTGAGTTAATGATCAAGGCAGCTGAAAGAAGACTTCATGAAAAGATAGATTTGACTGATCAAAATAGTGAGCTTCGTATCAAGACTTAGGTAGGAAATTTTGAAGGGGCTTTAAAAGATTTGAAGGCTGTTGCAAAGGAACACCATATTATTTTCGTACAAGATGTCAAAAAGGTTTGAGAGGATGTTAACCTGAAGTTGGAAGAATTGAAGAAGGAAGTATCTCTGGAGATTGAGAATATGAATTCTCAGTACAATTCAATTCAGGAGAAGGTTGATATAATTGCTGGTGTAGTTACCAATTTTGTTAAAACATTTCAAGACACAATGCCAAAGTTCGAAATGCGAGCAACTGAAGAAACCAATCAGCTTGCTAAGTTGCAGACTCTTCTGGAGGAGCTCAAAGCTGTTGTTTCGAAACCTACTCTACCTCGTTTTTAACTCCTGAGTTTCTTACTCGGAAGTTGAATTTACTTGATCAAGTTATTCAGAAGGCGGTTGCTCCTATTTCCAAATTTGCTCAGATGTTACCACAAAATACCCCACCTGTTGTTACAGGGGTGCAAGGGGGAGAATCGAAGGTGAGCAAAGGGGATTCAAAGGTTGTTGAAAAAGTGTTTTCTACACAAATTCCAGTTACAATTCCGATGAAATCTGATACTATCTCTACAACTGTTAATGTTGGAATAATGTCTAAGGCTGCAACTATATTAGGCAAGTATTTGACCCGATTGTGCATGGTCCTTTTGGGTTGCCTTCACCATAGCAACTTGATAGGATGATTTATTAAGAGAGAATAAATATTATTAATATATTATGAGAATAATATAAAGAATAATAATATTGTTATTTGATTAATATAAGTCATAAATTAATTGGTATTAATTTGGTGACTTAAAGAGATTAATTAAATAAGAGGGTATAAACTATCAATTGTTTGATAGTTAAACTTTAGTCTGTAAATCCTTATTGGATAGAGGATGGACGAATTCTAGAAGCTAGGGATAGCTTAAAAATCATCCAAGGTTATCTAAGGAATGGATTTGGATTGCTTTAAGAGAAGATTATCCAACTAGGGTTTAAGTTGTAACCCTTAAGGAGTCTACAAGTATAAATAGACCCTATGGCAAAGGGAAATCGGCATTTAGTCTCAAGTAGAGAATCCCTGGCCGAATTTCCTCCCCTCTCCTCTCTCTCAAATCACCTTCCTTGCTATTTGGTGTTTGTAAGCCATTAGAGGAGTGACAATTGTGACTCTAGAGCTCCAAGACAATAAGATCAAACAAGAGATTCAAAGGTATGATTCTAGATCTGATTTTGTATTGTTCTTTTTCCTAATTAGTCATTAGAAGTCTTGGATTCAAAGCATGTTTAATTAGAAAGCCTAGATCCAAGCATTAGGGTTTTGCATGCGCACATAGGAAAGTTCTTATGGCTAAAACCCATCAGTGGTATCAGAGCCTAGCTTGGTTTCTACTAAATTGTTGCTTGTTTGTTTGAAACTTAACTGCAAAATTCGATTTTTGTTTCTGAGTCATGGACTCGGCGAGTTCCATAGTGGACTCGGCGAGTCCCTTGGTGCACTCGGCAAGTCCAAGCGTCAGGAAAGGCCAGATTCGGGATTTTTTGATGATTATCTTATGGAAACTTACCTTAATCATATTAGATCAACCCTAATCCGATTTTTTGATATATATGACTATAATCTTGATCTAATTAAAGATATTTATCAACTAATAAAATATTTAATTTCCTTATATGATAATTAATTAATTATTTTAATTAAATTGGTAATTATCTTGCAAGAAATCTTGAATAAATCAAATATAGATAATTAGGAAATTAATTATTAATTAAAATTATTTGTTATTTGATCCTCCATGTTTTAAATGTTTAAAAACTAGTCCTCAAGTTTTGAAATTTATGTTTTGTGATTAAAAGTTTTAATTTAGACAATTTAATTTCAAACCCTAGATTTTAAAAGTTTAAAATACAACCCTATACTAATGTAATATTACAATATTAATATATATATATATATATATATATATATATATATATATATATATATATATATATATATATATATATATATAACATGCTAGTCTTACCGTTAGTAGGCCTCATTCACGAAGCCGATCTATAAGGTGGGTATAAGGTTGCGGCCTATAAAATGGCGCTTAATGGATGTACACTCACACCCACCGCTTTCTTGATCGGTGGAGGGCCGTTAACCGAATGGGTAGGATAGGGCAACCTCATCCTCTCATTAAAAGTATAATATGTAATACAAAGTAACTACACATTTTTTTTTAAAATTTCCCAATCTTAGTTACCTTAGGAAAAGTGAATTGATGCAATCCCATGAAATTACACTTTGCACCCTTGCTAAGAAGTTAGTGGAGCGTGTGTGGTTTACCGGCACACTAATTGGTTCTAAGAAAAGGTGGAAAAGGGTGATTCATTGTTTATCATATTTCGATGGAGCGTGTGTGGTTTACCGGCACATCGAATAGGTGATTGTTACAATGAAGGCACCATGTGAATTTGCATGGTAATTCACACCCGCTTTGTGATCCTCGGTATCCCAGTCACAAACAAGAGGGGCATATCGAGATTTAAACATGCCATTGAATAGTTTCAATGAATCTCATCTGAACCTAGGAATTCTCAATACATTTAGGACTTGTAGTTAGGTTTTATGGTGGAGATTTAGTGAATCGTCATTCACTTACCTTCATATTATTTGCATGTTAGATTACGGCATCCCTTTTCTAATATGTAAATATTGTTGTTGGATCCTAGCCCTAATTTTTCTTATTGGGTGATAATTAGGGATTCCTATTCTAATCTATCTTTGTCCTTTCTATTTGTAGATGTCAAACGAAAACAACGCTACTGCTAGTTCTTTCACATTGATGAGCCTTTGTCAAAAGGTCACTTTCGATGGGACGAACTTTAGCGAATGGATAAGATACATTCGCACAATTGCTCTCTATGAGGATAAGGAGTATGTCCTCGATGAGAAGCTCGAGAAAATCAACCCTGAAATCGCTACTCCGGCTGAAATGACCGCTTTTGAAACTCATGAGTGCGATGCAACAAAGGTACATTGCATCATGATAGCCACCATGAACTCCGAATTCCAAAAGTCCTATGAGGACATGTACCCATACGAGATGTATCAAGACTTATTGGAGAGATACCACCAAAACGCGAGACAAGAGCGTTATGAGATTTTCACTAACATGATTTCCGCTAAGATGGGTCATGGAGAATCTCTTACCGTGCACCTGCAAAAGATGCAAAGGTATGTCAACCGCCTTCGCAAGTTAAATGTTGACTTCGGGGAAGACTTGGCGATCGACATGGTGCTTCACTCTTTGCCTCCGAGCTACAATCAATTTAGGATGACCTACCACATGAACAAAGAGGAGGTCACCCTAAGCAAACTCCAAGGTCTCTTGAGGGTTGCTGAGAGCAACTTCAAGGACAAGTCTGTTGTACCAACTCCCAATCCGCCTGCTGCTCCTTTCTTGGCTATTGGTCAAGGGAAGGGAAAGAAAAGGAAGGCTTCGTCTAAGAACTATCACAAGGTTAAAGCCCGAGATGGTGCCTCTTCTAGTGGGACCAAAGTTGATCCTGCTAAGCCCTGCCCTAACCCAAAGGAGGCAGAGTGCCACCACTGCCATAAGATAGGACATTGGAAGAGAAGCTGCCCAGAGTACCTGCAAGCCATCAAGGAAGGAAAGATCAAGCCATCTTTTGCAGGTATATACAAAATTAAATCTAACGATTCTAATCATGCTATTTCTTGGGTTCTTGATACCGGTTGTGGTTATCACATTTGTTCTAATGTGCAGGGACTAAGAAGAAGTAGGGATGTGGAGCAAGGAAGGATCAATCTAATCATGGGGAACAGAAGATCGTCGTCTGTGACCAAGATTGGAGTGTATTCTTTAGTGCTTAGGAATAATTTATGTTTAGATTTGAACAATTGTTGCTATTCGCCAGAAATGGCTAGAAACATCATTTCATTTCATGGTTTGTTTAGACAAGGTTTAGATTTTCTTTTAATAATGAGAATGGTTCTATTTTAGCTTATCTAAATGGTGACTTTTATTTTGAAGCTATACCATGTAATGGAATATATGAAATTGTTATGATTGTTGATAACTTAGGAAATGATGTTTTGAACATAGATTCTTCCAATAGTATGGATAGAGCATCCTTGTGGCACTGTCGTCTTGGACATGTCAACAAGAAACGCATAGCCCAACTCCAAAAGGATGGAGTGTTGGAGTCATTCGACCTTAGGGAAGATGACACGTGCGAGTCTTGTTTACTTGGAAAGATGACTAAGTCATCCTTCACAAGTACTTGCGAAAGGGGTGAGGGTCTATTGGACCTAATACATACCGATGTATGTGGACCATTTAGATCAACCACGAAGGATGGGAACCACTTCTACGTGACTTTTACCAATGACTATAGTAGATATGGGTATATCTATTTGATCAAGCAAAAGTCAGAAACTTTTGAAAAGTTCAAAGAGTTCAAGAATGAAGTGGAGAATCAATTGGGCAGGAAAATCAAGATGCTTCAATCCGATCGAGGAGGAGAGTACCTAAGTCTTGAATTCCACGATTATCTCAAGGAGTGTGGAATAGTTTCACAATTGACGCCTCCTAGGACACCGCAGTTGAATGGTGTGGCAGAAAGGCGTAATCGAACCTTGTTGGACATGGTTCGTTAATGATGAGTCGTGCTTCACTACCTATCTCTTTTTGGGGGTATGCCTTAGAGACTGCCTCCCATATCCTTAACCGAGTCCCTAAAAAGAAGGTTGCCAAAACACCTCACGAGATGTGGACAGGGAAAGCTCCCTCGTTAGCACATATCAAGGTTTGGGGTTGCGAGGCTTTCGTAAGACGAGATACTCACGACAAGCTCGAACCTCGTAGTGAGCGACGTATTTTCATCGGCTACCCGCAGAAATCCTTTGGATATCTCTTCTATAGACCAAAGGACAATGTTGTCTTTGTTGCGAGGAGAGGAGTTTTCCGAGAGCGAGAACTCATAGGCCAAGGAGACAGTGGGAGGCAAATCGAGCTTGAAGAGATTCAAGAGTCGATAGGTGAAGGAACCTCTACCACTGGCACTCAACCCGAGGAGGAAACTCCGGTTGAACCGATTGACGAGTCCTTACCTCTCAGACGTTCCGATAGAGTTAGAGTTCAACCCCAGTTTTATGGTTTTCATATTACCACCGAAGGGGATACGTATATTAGTGATGGTACACTAATAAATCTTGATGAACCTAATAGCTATAAGGAAGCCATGGCAGGCCCAGAGTCTGCAAAATGGAAAGAGGCAATGGATAGTGAGATCCAATCCATGCATGATAACCTAGTTTGGAATTTGGTTGATAGTGTGCCCGGACGTAAGACCGTTGGGTGCAAATGCATCTTGAAGAAGAAGACCGATGTGGATGGAAACATACACACATATAAAGCGCGATTGGTCGCGAAGGGCTTTACTCAAACTCCCGGAGTTGACTATGATGAGACCTTCTCACCAGTTGCGAAGATAAAGTCTATTAGAGTGATGTTAGCGATTGCCGCATTTCATGATTATGAGATTTGGCAAATGGATGTCAAGACCGCTGTTCTTAATGGAAAGTTGGATGAGGATGTTTACATGGCTCAGCCAGAGGGGTTTGTGGATCTGAAGCATCCGAATAGAGTGTGTAAGCTTGAGAAGTCCATTTATGGACTTAAGCAAGCGTCTCGCAGATGGAATCTTTGCTTCGATGAGAAAGTCAAAGATTTTGGATTTGTACGAAGCGAAGATGAATCTTGTGTATATGTCAAAGCCAGTGGGAGTATAGTAAGCTTCCTCGTTCTGAGATACAAAGAATGATGGTGACAAGAAGGAATTAAAGAAGATTTTGACGTGGTATTCTGAGATACGAAGAATGATGCACTTAACTGCTCAGATTCTTATGAATTGAGTAGTTCGACTCGTTTACAAAGGGGGAGACTGTAAGGGTCGAATTCTTGTAAAGAGTCTAATTGTGCTTAGTTCATTTTCGTATGTAATGCATTTACTAAGTCAATTTTATACGAAGCGTAATTGTATCAGACTTAGTATTTTTTGTACTCTCTTGTTCCCTATATATAGGGTCTGAGCTTTAGTTTAGACTAAGGCGTTTTTTATAAAAACTTTCAGAGTCTAGTTTTGTATTGGAGCTTACAGAGAGTAATAAACTACAACGACTTATTTACTTTCTGTGTTCATCATTTTCAATCTTACTTGTTGTTAATCGATTTCTCGTGTACAATTCTTCCACAGGGAAATTAGGTCCCCATTATATTTGACATTTCCGTGTGATCTCTAGGGTAGGTTGGGTGGCTTACCTATTAGATTTGATGGGTGAGCTCAATCAAATGCACAACACTTTCCATGTCTCTAAGTTACAAAAGTGTGAGTTGGACAGTGAGACAATGGTTCCTTTGGATGGTATTCAGGTTGATGACAGCGTGAATTATATCGAGAGACCGGTGGCTATTTTATAAATAAAGATTAAGGTCTTGCGTAACAAAGAGATACCATTGGTAAAGGTTCAATGGCAACATCAGAGAGGCTCCGAGTGGACCTTGGAGCCGGAGGCTGAGATGTGAGAGCATTATCCTGGGTTATTCGCCGCAGCCGACTTTGATGACGAAGTCTAGTTCAAGTGGGGGAGAATTGTAACATCCCAATGATGAGGTACTTCTAATTTTGACCCTAGAATTAAATTAGATAGCATGTTGGACCCTAAGTAAAAGAATGAGTGCAAAAGGGCCCGTAGTGACATTTTGGTAAATTCATACTTTGGGGAGTATGTCGAGCGTACGTGTGTACGCTAAGCGTACTAGGGTGTGCCTTAGTACGTTGTACGTACACCTTGTTTGCAGGGCATATGTGAAGATCATTCAAACCATAATTTTTAGGGTTTGGCTCATATTTAAACCTCATTATAGCCTCACATCTCATTCTTACTCAACCTCCTTCTGTGAAATCTACCCCCCAAGCAAACCCTAAGAGAAAGACAGTTTTTCAGAGACTTTAAAGTGTTTATAAGTGTTCTTAAAGAAAGCAGAAGGTGGTGAGAAGAACTTGGAGCTTGAGAGCACTTTCGATATGGGATTTCCTTCTTGTTTGCAAACTCTAGGAGCTATAAAGCTTACAACTTTACCACTCCATCTTGTAGATCTCGAATTTTGTTCTTTTAAGACATTTTTTGGACCCAAAATGGTGATTCTTGAGCATGGCATGTTCTTGACCCATTAAGCCATCCTTTCAGACCTTAGGAAGGGTCTTGAGTCATAAAAATGGGGTCTTAATGGTTGGTTTTGCTCCATGCATTCTTTAAAAGGTCTTAATGACAAAATCCCCAATCACTAAAAGACACATTCACCGTAGAAGTGGCAAACAGAAAGATAGAGAGCACTAACGACATATACATAGGATGTACCCTCACTCTAAACAACTATTCCTTCCAAATCAACCTTATGCCGATCTCAATAAAAAGCTTTGACGTTATTATCGGCATGGATTGGTTAAGTCCTCACTGTGCTGATATTCTATGTTACGAAATGGTTGTTCGCCTTAATCTGCCAACTGGCGAAACCCTCGCCATTTATGGCGACAAACCCGACACGAACCTTCAAATCATCTCTTTCGTCAAGGCTCAAAAGTATCTTCGCAAAGAATACTACGTCGTCTTAGCTCACATGGTGAATAAGAAACAAGAAGTAAAAGACATGAAGGATATCCCCAAAGTTTGTAACTTCCCCAACGTATTTCCCAAAGATCTCCCAGGAGTCCCACCCAAACGCCAAGTCGAGTTCGGAATCGACTTGATTCCCAGAGCTACCCCCGTAGCGAAATCCCCGTACCGTTTAGCACCGGAAAAAATGTAAGAACTATCCAGTCAACTAAACGAACTGCTAAGCAAAGGATTCATTAGATCGAGCTTCTCACTTTACGGAGCACCGATCTTGTTCGTGAAGAAGAAGGATGGATCGTTCCGCATGTGCATATACTACCAAGAACTAAACAAACTCACTATCAAACCAATACCCTCTACCTCGAATTGACGACCTCTTCGACCAATTACAAGGCACAATTTTCTTCTCAAATATCAACCTAAGATCAGGATACCATCAGCTACAAGTCCAGGAGGAAGGTATTCCTAAGACCGCTTTTAGAACTCGCTACGGTCACTATGAATTCGTAGTAATGCCCTTCGGATTAACAAATGCACCCGCAGTGTTTATGGACCTGATGAACCGTGTGTGTCAACCTTACTTAGACAAATTCGTAATATTTTTCATCGACAACATACTATTCTACTCCCGAAGTAAGGAAGAACACAGCTAACACATACGACAAGTATTAGAAACATTAAAGGTGGATTTCCTAGGTCACATGGTCAGCGAGGAAGGAATACATGTAGATCCTTCCAAAATCAAGGCAATCGAAAACTGGGCGACACCAAGAACTCCAACTGAAATTCATCAATTATTAGGCCTCGCTTGCTACTACAAAAGGTTCATTCAAAACTTCTCTAAGATCGCAAAGCCACTCACCACCTTGACTCAGAAGGGTGTAACCTTCAATTGGGAGGAGAAAAAAGAAACTGCTTTCCAAACACTAAAGCAAGCCCTATGCATCGCCCCGATCTTGTCCCTCCCAGAAGGGACGTAGGATTTTGTAGTTTATTGTGATGCGTCCAAGAAAGGGCTAGGCTACGTTATTATGCAACGAGGAAAGGTCATATCCTATGCCTCGAGACAACTTAAGAACCATGAGGTCGACTATACCACACACGAACTCGAACTACGAGCAGTCGTTTTTGCTCTGAAGATCTGGAGGCACTACCTTTATGGTACGAAGTGTACAGTCTTCACGGATAATAAGAGCCTCCAGTACATCTTCAATAAAAAAGAACTCAACATGAGGCAACGACGATGGGTAGAACTACTCAATGATTACGAATGCGAGATTCGCTATCATCCAGGAAAAGCCATTGTAGTAGCAGATGCCCTTAGTCAAAAAGAGTACTCGGGCCGCCGAGTAAAGTCTTTAACTATGACCGTCCATTCACACCTGTCCTCATAGATCAAAGAGGCTCAGCTGGGAGCCTTGAAACCCGAGAATATGGCAGGTGAAGCCTTAAGAGGAATGGATAAAAACCTGGAAGTTAAGGGTGGCAAAGTTTGTTAGCTCATGAATCGAATCTGAACACCGAAGTTTGGTGGGTACAGAGACGTTGTCATGAACAAAGCACAAAAGACTCGATACTCTGTTCATCCCGGTTCAAACAAGATGTACCTGGACCTCAAGAAACTTTATTAGTGGCCAAACATGAAAGCTGAAATTGCTACATATTTGGGCAAGTGCCTGACTTGCGCCAAAGTCAAGGTAGAATACCAGAAGCCTTCGGGTTTACTACAACAACCAGAAATACCTGAATGGAAGTGGGATCGAATAACTATGGATTTCATAACCATGTTGCCCAAGACCACGGGTGGTCATGAAACCATTTGGGTAATCGTCGACAGATTAACCAAATCTGTGCACTTCCTGCCATCAAAAGAAACCGACAAGATGGAGAAGTTAACTAGGACGTACATTAAACTATTAAAGAGATAGTATGATTGCATGGTGTGCCAATATCCGTTATTTTCAATAGAGATGGTAGATTTACTCCCGGTTTTGGCAATCACTACAAAAGTCCTTGGGAACCAAACTCAACATGAGTATGGCGTACCGTCCCTAGACTGATGGGCAAAGCGAGAGAACCATTCAGACGCAGGAAGACATGTTGAGATCTTGTGTGATAGATTTTGGTAAATCTTGGGATACCCATTACCGTTCTAATTACGACATCATTTTTCACCGAATTGCGGCTCAGTTTGAGTGTTTGCTTGCCATCGACCGCTCTAATCACGACATTTTTTTAGACAGTGTATTTATGTATAGCCCAATTTGTATTTTGTATAGATAGGTCCAATATTAATTTTTTTATGTATTTATGTAGGCTCTCCTTTGAATGAACGAGATATGAAAAATATTCCACATTCTCTATGGTGACAAACATTTTATCTTCCTCTTATCCTATTTCAATGATACTAAGATAACCTTACTAAGTTGTTAAAATATTGTATTGGTTCAAACGAGTAAAAGATATATTCAAATTACAGTCCTATTCAAAGTGAGATTGAGATGTATCTCTTTTTTAATTTAATTTAGGATAGTGGAAGTATAAGAAGATATTTGTTTTGATAAATAACCTGAAATTGTTAGAAATAGGGGATGAATAGATTGCTTGGATTCTTTGAAAGTCGTGATTCACTATCAAATTGAAGTATTTCGATGGTACAGATCGAACAATTAGTTGGATGAAATTCAGAGATTACGAAATCAGAGAATGTATGTGAAATACTCTTGAAAAGAGTATACCAAAAAATGACCAAAAAACAGCTATATGATTCATGTCTGAGGACTATCACAAGACAGTTGCAAATGTCAAAAAAAAAAAACTGCCAAACCTATCATAAAAACGAATATCAGGGAAAAGGGTCAAAATGAGTCCATTTTCTAAAAATCGTTTTTTTGGTGCATTTTTTAATATCGCAACATAACCCCCGCCAGGGGCTCTACCCCTTGGACCCCGCCAAGGGTTGCTGCCCCTTGGACCCCGCTCCTAGGGCGCTGCCCTGGACCCCCGTTCATTTACAGTCTTTTCCCCTAATAACAGTGTACTTTGAATCTTGAAAACTTGAACAAGTGTGCACTCATGCACCATCCTAACTTGTTCAACATTTAACAAGATTACTTTTGATTAATAAATCTAATCCTATTACACTTAAATAATATTGATGATATTAAATCACCAACAAAACTTTGGATATGATATATCAGTCACATACACATACTTTAGGGGCCATTTGATAGTTGCTTACTAGGTTAGTGTTGACTGAGTTAGGGCTGACTGAAGTCCACATCTAACTGAAACCATGTTGTTTGATTATATCTCTGACTGACTGTGATGAATAATGAAAAATGACCATATTACCCCTTGATGGAAAACTTTATATAGCGTAAAAAATAACAATGAATTTTATTCTTGATTTCAGAAAAGGCAATGAACTTTGATCCAACCATGAACTCACCATTGAGATAAGTTTTGATGGGAGTTTGTGATACAACAAACAAATAAAGTAATTCATGAAAAAAGAATATTAAAGGTATGATCAAACATAAAATGTATTTTTTCTTTGTTCAAAAGGAGCTCATTCAAATGATATTATCATTGAATTGACCATAGTTCGTACATAATTTAAACAACACAACCATTGAGCACAATTTTCTAATAATACAACTATTGAGAATTGTGGTAAACAGAGATCAAAGTATAAGTTTACAAGCTTACATATACCTCAAAATCAAATGGCACATCATTACTAAAGAAATGGAATCACAAACCTAGAAAAGAATTATTACAAGTAACAACATCCATCCATCAATTCACATAGCTAATAAAAGGATCCAGCCTTCGAGAATCATTTAGGTCTACACCAAATATTGATTGTCAAGAGGAGTGTTTGAGCTCTGATTGTGAGCTTGATTTTTTTGGTCAAAAGGAGTGTTAATCCTGATTACACATCCTTCAGCCTCTATCCACACACCATCGACCACCATCATCAGCCACTGCCACTTACCTGTATAAAATCAACCACACCACCACCTTAAACCCTTCTCCATCTCTATACCAACCTCTCCGCCAAACCACCAACCATCACCCAAAAACTTGACCACCACCATCATCAACCACTTCCATCCTTATTCCTCCTTTATAGCCACTATAGAACACTATACCAACACCAACAACACCACTAGGCACCATCAAACCGACAACAATCATCACCATATTATTGCCATAAATAACAACCAAACCACCACCATATTGACTCACATTCATCACCATTGCACGCCTTAACCTACCAAACTTCACCACATATCTCCTTATCACCCACCACTAGACACAACTGAAGGGGTTTGAGCATTCTAACACTCCTAAGGTGTACATGCAACCCTAGAAACCTTGGATCTATGTTTTACTAAGATACATGCAAATTTTATTTTCCAAGGTTCTCAACCTAACTAGCATGGCATGGCGGAGCATGAAACATAAAAGCTAGTAGAAGAACATACCTTTCTTGTTGCTTGGATTCCTTGAGAACTTTGTGAGCCTAGCACCCCAAATCTGATGCCTCAAATGTCTCACACAACACCACAACTATTGGAATAACTTGGAGAGAAGGTCACACACACTCAAAATTGGATAGCCCTCTTAGTTCTTCACTTAGTGCCAATTTTGGTAGCTCATGGGGTCCTTTTATAGTTGTGTCACAAGTAGGGTTACATCATGTAAACCCTAATTGACATGTCTTTTCATTTCCTCCATGATCCATGGGTTTTAACCTCCATGGAGCACCCTATGGGTTTTAGCCCAATTCAATAAAGCATAGATCATTAGCCTACTATAAAAGTATGAATGATTTACACAATCAACCCCATATATTTCATTAGTCCCCTTTTGATCACCAAATTAATTCTAAATTAATTCTTGATCAATACTAATTAAATAATATTATTAATATATTAGAAATTATAATATATTAATAAACCAAGTGTCTATTCTCTCATTTTGTCTATCCATGTGTCATGATGCCATGCAACCCAAATGGACCATGCCAACCGAGTCAAGTACATTCCAGAAATAGTTATGAACATAGAAACCTAATCCAACAGTCTCCTACTTGGATAAGTCTAATAACTATAACAACAATAATGACTTCAGGAACCAATCAGCATTCGTATCCCTTTCAAAGTATCGCAGAACTAAGATGACGTGCCATTTAACATAAGTGGTCATATAATCCTCTGCTCTCAAGATATCAGCCGGACAAATACATGGAACAAAGTTGTACTTATTGTCCAACAATTTGTTTCCTGGTTTCCGATTTATTTGACATAGAACTTAATCGAACACATCAATTTAGTTTTGACCGGGCCCGGTACTTAGGTCAAAACAAAATCATCGAGGGGCCCATATATTGATTCTAATCCTAGAAGGAACATATAAACTTTGACTCATATGCTTGTTCTACTACTTGTTGAATCATACACAAAGGCATGTTTTATAACATCGAATTACCAAATGCGTTTTCATGCAATCAATGTATAACCAACTCATAGTCAACAACTCATATCTCTAGTTTTTAAGACTTATATGATATTACCATCTCACGTTCACTTGAGATAAATTCCTTGAAGTGATACAAGTGAGCGTGGGTTGAATCCAATACTCAGAACTTATGCGCACTCATGAGTGTTGTAGCAACTCTTGCTATGTCCAACACCTTAGACATCTACAAGCCAACTTCATGACAGTCTTGATTCATATCTACTTCCAACATATAACAGACTGTGGAGAGTTTGAATAATATTATATTCCATAACATAATTATTTTGGAAGTCAAAACATGCAAAATGAAATGATAGTAAACAATTGACAGAAGATAGCAACACTTTACTTATAAATAAACAACAACTTTTATTTATCATCAAATATCAATTCCACTTTACAAATTTCAAAATCTATCTAAATTCTAAAACTAATATCATCCTTTAGCCCTATGCGCCTCGCATGCTGAAGATGCTTAACCCTACCCAGTCCCTTCGTGAGGGGATCTGTTGGGTTCTCATCCGATGATACCCTCTTTTCCACAAGGAGTCCTTCTATTCGATGTCTTATGAAATGGTATTTTCTGTAGATGTGTCTGGATCTCCCGTGATGCCTTGGTTCCTTGGCTAAGGCAACTGCACTTTCACTATCACAGAAAATCTCCATAGGCTCCTTTATAGCTGGTACTACTCCAAGGTCTCCAATGAAGTTCTTCAGCCATATAGCCTCCTTTGTTGCCTCGCTTGCCGCTATATACTATGATTCGCAAGTTGAATCAGCCACTGTCTCCTGCTTGGAACTTTTCTAAGTAATTGCTCCTCCGTTTAAGGTAAATACCCAGCCTAACTGAGAGCAGAAATTATCCCTATCAGTCTCGAAGCTAGCATCACTATACCATACTACTCTCAATTTATCACCCCCACAGAGGGTAAGGACCCAGTCCTTAGTCCTCCGCAGATACTTGAGAATGTTCTTTACCGCAGTCCAGTGAGCCTTGTCAGGGTTCTCCTGATATCTGTTGACCATGCTCAAAGCAAAGGCCATATTAGGACGAGTACAAGTCATAGCATACATGCTCGAGCCAACAACGGAAGCATATGATACTCGAATCATCTCAGCTATCTAAGCCTCTATACTCGGGCTCTAAGTCTTACTCAATCTGGCGTTACTCTGGATCGATAACTCTCCTTTCTTGGAGTCTTGCATGTTGAACCTATTCAACACCTTATCTAAGTAGGTACTCTGACTAAGTCCAATTAGTCTCTTACTCTTGTCTCTCAAAATCCTTATCTCTAGGATATAGGCAGCTTCTCCAAGGTCCTTCATAGAGAAACACTTCCCAAGCCATGACTTCACTTCCTGCAGAGTTGGTGTGTCATTTCCTATGAGTAGTATGTCATCCACATAC